>NC_092032.1:6772414-7416414 GCF_042242105.1 Pempheris klunzingeri | reverse complement strand
AATTTGCAGAATTATTATTACACAGGCCAAAGCTAAGACGAGAATTAAGACAAGAGTCAATCCTCACATAACACAACAACATCTCAGTTCTGATGAGGTTTGAGATATTTCATAACACTCATTCAGCAAGCTAGATTCCAACAATCACAAGCACCAAAATGTGGCAGGACTGCAGAGAAAACTATGGTGATTATAACCACATCTTCTGGTCATGTCTCAAAAATAAAAAATATATGTGCAGAAATCAAGTTTAAGCTAAAATTCCAAAAGGATACCTGTCAACCCTTAAAATACTCTAAACAGAAGCCTCATTAAGTGGTGGTGCCAATTTTATACTGAATTTTATCCAGTATCTGTAAGACATTTTGTTAAGCATAGACCTTCTATGAGTAATGTTTTTTCCACCGATAAATCATCCATCCAAGGTTCTGGCATCTCAGCGCTGCCAGTAATTAGTCTTTCACAGAGTACTTCATTACCCAGAATTATATAACATGATATTCTTTCTGTTGAAGGAGTGCTTAGAGAGCCTCAGTCCTTCGCTTCCTGTGTTTGTAGAACCTTTCGCACCAGCATCAGCATTTCAATGAGTAAACGGGTGGATTTACAGCGTCCCACTAAGTGGGAATGGGGCGCTCTTTTCTGCTGCAACCCCTCTTCCTGATTTAAGATGATAACATGGATGTATTTTTAAAAACAGTGCATGGTGCGGCTTTAAATCACTGTTTAATGTAAACGCGCCAAGGGCGTTTTTTCTGTTTATGTTAAAACATTCTACAGAGAGCTTCATGAGGAGTGAGGGGAATAAGGAAAGATCTTTGGCCTCCTTCTTTAGGACAGATAACAATTACACATACTCATTATGGCTATATTCTTTCGGCATGTGAAAACCTGACATCCTCGCCAGGCTGTGGGAGGCTTGTCTAGACATAATTTGCAATACATGCTAATTAACTCTAACTTCCTGTCCTATCTCTTCCACTAACTCTCCACTCTTCACTTGCACACACACACACACACACACACACACACACACACACACACACACACACACACACACACAGGAACATGGCTAAACATACACTTGCAGTTTTAAAGTTTGTTAGCCTGTTGTGCCTCTTGGGAAACAGGCAGTTAATGGATGAGGTTCCCATGGACAATCATACAGTGTGTGGGTGTATCTCTAGAACATGTAGATCTTTGTCTACACAGCAGGTGTCCTTAGACCCACGAGAGTAAGAGAAGTCAAATAGTAAATATGGGGTATTTAAGTTGTCAGTGGGTGCCTACATGCAACAAATATGTGAGGGAAGAATACAGAGGCTAATGGGATAAGGGGGTAACAAGACTACAGACTACAGTGTTCAAGACTGAAATAAATTACACTATAATTACACTTTAAAATGACTGAGCATGTGGTACAGTTGGATTGTTACGGGGCAACATGACAGGGAAAGTGGGAAAAACACAGTACCAGTGCTGAAATTGACAAAATGACCATTAGTTGTGGTATAATTCATTTTAATTCTATGCTACACATACAACAAAAACAAACTGAAGAAACCACATTGTAAAGACATGCTGTAAATTCCTGGTATGGAGCACTCAGTACGATAATGATGTACTTCACTCTTGTTGCAGTGGAACAACACAGTAACAACAACATCCTGATACACAGAAGGCAACACTCAAAGCAACATGTGCACTATCTACAATAGTATATATCAAGTATTGTGTTTTGGGTGGCATCGTTATTATTAATGATGTATTTCTGTTATTAGGGCCTGTATGTCCCACTACCCTGTAATTCTATAAATAATATGCACCAGGTAATAATAACATCTCTATCTATAAAGTGCTCTTCAAAACATGTTACAATGCACATTACATACAAAAAAGACAATAAGCATTCAGTCCAATATATGATCAAGTATGATGAAATATGATAAAAGAACACAGCAAAATCAGCAACACACTAAACAGTAAAATCAGTTAGTAAATAAATGTAGTAAAGAAAGCAGTCCATTGTAATCCATGTATTTAAGTCCTGCCCAAATTCGTTACCCCCTGATTCCCTATGCGCCACCATAAGGTACTTTAAGCTGTACCAGCTGATTGTTGGTTGATGTGAAAACCTTTTTTGCTAATTCAATTTTCCCTTCCTGGACAAGCTTGCAGCTTTCCAATGTCCACAGGGAAAAACAAAACAGATGACAGCAATTTACTGTTCGCTGCGTGCCGCTGTATGATCATCATGTCAGCCGGAGCGTGTGTGTTTGTTTGTGTGTGCTCAAGAAAAGTTTTTTGTGACAAGCGATGTGATGCTAAGCCGCTCACTGACATGTCGCCCGATTATCTCCACACACTGTAGCTCTAATGGAGGAGCAGGATTACAGATGCCATGTAATGGATGTTGTTGTAGGTTTACAGATTGTTGGCTGTATTTATATTTGTCATCATTATATCTGTTCTTATGAAAGACATCAATCTCAACATCAATTTAAATCTGCGGTTTGTTTATTTCAAAACAGAGAGAAGAATAATGGATGCCTTGGGGGGGACACAGAAAAGCCTTTGAGTTAGAAATGCAATGCAAATTGTCACATTCACGCAGGGACTCATATTGCTGTATTCCATCATGATGCAGTCTGTCTAACTGTGAGTGTCTGTTGGTGCTTTGTGATTCCTGCTCAGATAGAGTTGATACCAGGATTTTAGAGCATCCAGAGGAAGAAATCTGAAGAATGCAGATAGCAGCGAGGTGCTTTTTAGATAAAAGACTTTGCAAACCTCCTGTGAAATTGGCCCCTTTTTCTGACTCATCACCTTATCTCCCCGACTGAACACCTCACCTCACATGGCAGCTGTGTCCATGTGGGCCTCCATTTCTACACAAGCTCAATGACATTAGACAGGTTGTTCCCCAGCACCTGCAGCCAGAGTGCAAGTGTGTGTGTGTGTCTCTGGAAGAGGAAGCAAATGCTATCAGAGCTGACAGGAGCAGGTCAGTGACAATCTGTCAAATGGCATTTTCTTGTCCTTAAAGGAGGGAGACACAATTGGTTTTTTTCAATGTTTTAGAATCTCTGACTTGACCCGGTCATCCTCAGCACTTCTGAAATATTGTTTAAAGCATGTAAAAGAAGGGAGCGGTAAAGTAGTTCAACCTAAGCTGAGTCTGATATTGTTGAATTTGAAATATTCGGGAAAAGCTAAAGTGCTCATTATTTCATATTTAGCCAAACATCAAAATAGTAGCAGAATCCTTAACTTACTTTTAACATGAGCTCTGAAGCTGTTCCTTTATTTTCCTTAATTCTGATTTGCCACAAATGTCTGGGGTTTATGGGAAATAAGCTAAAAAAAACTGAAATACTTCAAAAGCAACAATATTAGATTATTTTCCCAAAAATATCAGCCTCAAATGTATGAAGCAGGTAACAGGACACAATGTTTAGAAAGACTTTTTTAGTTATTTGTGTAGTCGATTAACAAATGTTACTGAGATTTTGAATATGTTTTTCTCTTTACTATGGCAGCTTATTAGATCAACTGTAGAAAGGGCGAAACAGCAACCACATAAAGGAGATCAGCCAGGATTCTGTATTTAACATGTTGTTGTAGCCCCATGAAGCCCTTTTCTAGTGACGCCTACTGTTGCCAGATTGTTGGCTGAATGCTCACATAGGAAACTCTAACAAATCATTACTTTATATCTTTTAAATCAAAATAGCTTCTGACCAAAGCACTTTTTTTCCGGTTTTTAATCTTCCTCCTTTTAATGTACTCTGCTCCAGTGCCGGTTACTGCTCTTGCTTTGTCACTGTCTATTGTGTTAAGGCACAAGCCTATTTCCTGGGAGAGCGTCGCACAAACCCAGACACAAGAGTTCTTTTAAAAGCCAAAGTCCCGACCTGCTCTAATAGCTTCTTCATCACAGCGTCTTGGCCTGTCACAGTTCCCATGTGCTGGTTCAAATGGACAAGGTCACAATCCGCTGACCTGTATATAACTGTAAATGTTTCCTCGCAGTGCTCGCCCTTTCTTATTCATCTCCGGTCACATGTGTGCTGATGGGAAGGTACAGTAATGAGTCTTAGTTTATGCTGCAGTGACCACGACCCCCCACCTCCTGCTGCCAGGGCATTGTGTGAATGTGTGTGACTGTGGGGAAGAAGGTAAAATAATGAGTCAAAGTTTACCTTTGCGTATGCACCTGCTGTGTTCAGATGACCCTGCGATGTGTGTGATTGAACACACACATGTCATGGAGGTGATACGCATGGCTGATTGTGCTGGTGAACGCAAGGGGAGTGGGCGAGCTGAAAATCATTCATTTATTCATTCATCACATTCATGTATTCATATAGTGACACTGATTCATCAAACAGCCCCAATTCTCTCTCATTACTCTTCGGCTAATTTGATCTTAATGAAACATGTTTTTCAGTGGAGGCAGAAATGTGTTTTGACTTGTCTTCTGGGAGCATCACATGTAGCTGTTAGCTAACATCAGAGGGAATTAAAAACTTGTCTGCATAGGAACACTGGACACAAACACTGCATACACTGCATCATAAACACAGGAACAAACAGTCCCTTTTTCTGTTGTCTAACCGTCACTAGATTCACTCCATTGAGAGTTTCTCTAAGTGTCAGTATTCAGTGCCAATACAGGACGTAATTTTGTCTTTTATGTGGCGAGGCGAGAAGTCGAGGTGTGACGGATGTCTAGGTGAGACAGCCGGGTTTTAGCTAAAGCCAGATCTAGCATTTCAATTACACAACAACAACAATGGAATGTCTGGAGAAAATCAGCGTACGAAAGTCTAGATTATGAGACAGAGTCATAATTCTACTTGGAGAAATCTTAAAATCATCAGAACAAAGTTAGAAAATGACAATAAAATGAAAAGTTGTAATATTTTGTGAATACAAAACCCTGTAGTTACAGGTTCAGCCTAAATCACCCTATTAGTTTTAGGAAACTGAAACAATTCAGGTTGATTACCATCAGTGTTTCCACTCTACATCCAGGAAGCCGTTTTACCCACTTTAGCACAGCTAATTGATGATGGATTGAAAACTAACTACCTTGCATGTGTTTCCTGTGCAGAAGCTGTCTGACTGTCCATCAAACACTGCATCATAGACACATTTTCAGAGCTGTATTGTCCTCACAAGAATGAGAAGCCTCTGCAGCAAAGGTCTCGGTGTGTTTCGTGGATAAAGTATTTGATTTATTGAGATCAAATGGAGACTTGAACATGCACTGAAACCCCTTCCTTGTCGACTCAGCATGGCCAAGAAAGATGGGAATATGGCTAGGGTGTGGGTGGATAGTGGGGGGAACAGAAATTAATGATATTTTTGACTCAATGTGTTGCAAGGGGGAGGAAAAATGAAACTTTATGTGATTACATAAAGCCCTCCATCCAGTCAGTCATTCTGCTCCAGTATTTCCATTAACAGTTCATCCTCATGGACACCTCCCAACACTTCTCTCAGCACAGCTGGCATTATTCAGTCATTATCCTGCAGCAGAGTAGGACCTATGAATACCATTGTGACAAATGATCCAAGATGAACCCAGAGGTGTTCCACCAGATGGGTTATGGGAACCTACAATAGCTTCAGGTAGCGAGAAAAAAGACATATTATTACATTAATGCACTCAGTTTCAGATTGAAAGAAGTAGATATTCAGGTGCTGCAGAGCATTCTGCCAAGAAAAAGCTACTTTTTAAATAAAAGTGATTGAACATTAATTGAAATAGCACATCAGCGTTAACATTTTCAGTGTTGAATCAATATTATTTCAGGCTCAGGTGTTAGTTTTCCTTCTCAGCCTTTTTATCTTGGTATAGATTTGTTCTCTTTCGGTGGATTGTATCTGTCATCAGCTTTTATCCCTTTGTTTGAGGAGTAAAAAGAAGTCTTACTATGATCTCTTAATGGGTCAAGTGCAGCAGATTTTCTCTGTTACGCACAGGGTAATGTGATGTGCAGACTTATGACAAGCCAACAGTGCTGCTAGCTGTGCAGGGCCTGCTTCTCTGATTCTTTGTCCTTTTCTTAACATCTATTAATCTATTAAACCCTCTCTTTCTCTCTGAGGCTGGGTTTGCATCCATCTTACAAACTATTATGAATGGAAACTGACAAACTACGTAGCTATGGCAACACAAAGCATGTGTCTTGAGGAGATGGAGATTTACTTGTTTTATTGAACAACATTTAAAGAGAAGCCTTACATTTTGTAACTGACCGCTCCCCACATCCAGACTCTGTTTCCTGTTGCTAAGATACACCTGTCAAACTTTTCAAAAGGCTAAAAACTGAGCAACAGCAGTTAGGCAAAGCAGGTGCTAAGCTGTTATTGGACAATGACTTTGAGAGAGGTTTTTCTACATTCGGGATCCAGGTATTTTTGGGGTCTGGATTAAGCGCTGATTGAATAGATATATAGTTCACACTCTTTTAGGATTAGAAAATGCAAATTCTGTACAATGTTATCTCCCACTAGCATAGAGATTACAGGTCTTTGTTCTGCTCCAACATTTACTCATCTCCGTTTCTATTTTAGTCCCATTATTAAGATGCTGAGTTTAACAATGTAGCCACGTTTGTCACAGTGCCTTTATGATAAGTCACCCTCATTTTAAAGACCATCAACATGTAGTTGGAGGCAGGAATACAACAGGAAGTACTAGTTGTTGCTATTTTATGGAGATTTGAATTAGAATTTTTGAAATTCCTGTTCCCAGCAAGAGGAAAGCGTACTTACTTTGGTGATCAACTGACTTCTGATCTCGCGCCACCATGGCTGAGATTTGTGTCAACATGCAGCAGCCAAGGTAATGAGAAATAAATACCAAGTACCATTTAGTATTTATTTTTCATTACCTTGCATTTGCATTAATTGATGCTGTGCAGCAGCTGTGGGTGTGAGCCGCTGCCTTTTTCAGGGTGCTTATTCTGTCTATAATTACAGATAAAATTGAGCATTTAGCACAGCTAATGAGTTTGTACTAAATCCTGCAAAATGAACAGACCAGTGAGCTGTTATAAATCCTGACATGAAAACTACAATTTACTGACACTCTTCCTGCTGTGTGTCTTCTTACACTCATGCACTCTGCTGAGATGACACAAGCTTCAGCGTCAAATGTCATGACAAAAATCATGAAAATAAATTCCCTGCAAACACAAAACCATTCGTGTACTGGAACCACTGCAGCTGTGATAGCCACAAAGGGAGCATGTATTTTCATGGTACAACAGGAGAAGGATGTTGAAAATGAAATGTTAATGTGAAGCAGACTCACCACAGCTAGCCTCCACTTTGCCTGAGGGATGTTTGAGTAAAGGCCAATTATTACAGCCTCAACAAAGCTAAATCTGTAAACTAAAACAAAACAAATATACTGCTGGGGAGCTTTTCATAGCATCTATTGGTAGTCACAGGCTTTTCCAGGATGATACATTTAAAACAAACTGCAACTTGGGCTTTATGGAAAATGCCTGCAGGCTTTCATTGTAAAGGCCTGACTACACAAGGACACAGCTGGGACCCTGCGACAGGAAGGAACATGCTCTTACAATCCATAATTCTTATAAAAACCTTTGATTCAGAACACACTGGCCTTGTGGTCTGTGTGAGACTAATCACAGCAACTGTGTTTTCTCATTGATTATATGTGAGTGATTGTTGAGAAACAAATGCCATGCCTGCTTGACTTGATATCGACAGCATTTTGTTAAATACTATGAGAAGAAAAATGTACTGATTGTGATGTAGATGCGAAGTAAAACACTTGAATTGTCAATATGGACAAAAACTTGCCTTTATAAAGCTTTCAAATCAGGACTATATATATAATGTGTGGTTATATTGTATAATGCATATGGATTGTGTGAGATTGTCCAGGTATATCTACCAGCCTGGTAATTCAGTGTAAAAGCAGTTCCAGACACTTTTACACTGACGTGGGTGGATTTTAATCAACAGTCTGTAAAACCTGTGATGCTTCACCCTGTCTTAGGGAGCCGCTTACCCATTTTAATTAATTTCATTAGTGTGACTATCAAAGCACATTTTAAACCCCCGTGTGGACTTGTTCCTGCTGTTTCAGAGGCTTCTCCCCCTCACAACAACAATAGTCTGGCAGTGAAGAAAATAAATGAATAAATAATATAAAAAACTATAGCTATTTACAATTTTCATCTAAAACTATCAAAGCCTATGGAAGTCTATTACATCTATCACATTTATACATAATAATAATAATGTACATGTTATGATCTGTCCAAATGATCACATAGTTAGTCAAAATTATGAGGCATTAACTTTTGACTTATTCAGTGAACACCATCAGACAAATCAGGCATGAGAATCTTTAATTTTATACTGAGTGCTTCATTTATTTTGCTGCCGACAATGGACATCTGTACAAATCTCAGGCCCAGCCTTTGAAGTGTATTTCAGAAGTCAGCTGCATCATTCAGGAATGGGCAAAGCTTGAGATCCTTTATCTCCACACGGTTCAGGCAGATGACAATCTGGTCACAGGTGCAGGCAGGTTCAGTCCATCACCCAGAAGTAAAGAGCGCTTGTAAGAGGTCAGCCGACGCTGCATGACTTCCATCACCCTGTTTACTGCTGCAGAGAGTGGCGCTGTGGTGATCTTTCTGCTGAAGCATGACAAAGGCACAGATGGTCGCACATGCTTGTAAGCAGAACATGTTCCACAGCATGTCTCACCATCAGGGTGCTGCCCTCACACCGACTGAGCCTCCAACAGCTCTGTTATCATATTCATCATAACACATGTTAATGCTGCTCTAGTTAAGTTCGGGCATTGATTAGCAAACACAAGAGGAGACAGCAGTGAAAAGACTATTTAAACATTCGCAATATGCATGGCAGTGAGCACTTGAAAACCTGATGTTACATGTTCTTAGAGCTTGGTTTGTAGTACTTGTTTTTACAGTGTCACTGTACTGTAGTTGGATCGGGTCGAAAAATGATTACATGCCCATCTAACCCTCTCTCATTTTCCCCAGCTTTATGCACAACTGTTGAGGGAACCACTGCTTTCATCTTGTGCTTGCACAGTACAGGAACAGAAGTACAGTATTATTACAGAACATTATATTGCATATAAAAAGTGATTATATACCCTGAAAATTCAACACAATTCATCACACTTGTAAAGGATTCTTATTGTGCTTGTTGAAATCAGCTTCCAATCTTACAATACAAGAGTTCTGAGAGAATAAAAAGAGATCCTATCATGATAACAGGCCTATGGCAGTGTTTGGAATCGCATACTAACGTACTGCCTATGACTTACTCAGACAGTATGGACTGCATACTGCCTGCTAAATGAATGATTAAGTATGCCACTACCAGCAGACTGTTCACACTGAAGAATGCTCAAGCAATACATCTTCTATGCATCACATAGACTGTATTAATCGCAGCATCACCAGCCTTTATCACAAGTGTAAATCAACATAATCTCTTCCACCTAATGTAATATTTCCCGCTACTATTTTAAGATAAACTATGATTGCTAAATATAGTGTCAAATAAACTGTTTTCTATACTGTCTGTATTATATATGGGAGTTTTTCCTTTTCACCATACCATAATACCTTCTTGGGTCCTGAGTAGCTCCTACTTCACATTCATGTGCCAATTGTGATGTAGATTTGGGTCATAAATATGAACAAAAAAATAGACAAATAAATGGGTGAAACAGTGCATCATTATGACAAAAATATATGAACACCTGCAGTGATTCCCTGTAAGCAACAAGCCTATCTCCACATTAAGAGAGCTGATACATACATCATGCTAATGTCGTATACATCAGGACATTTCTCGCCTGCACATAATCGACATACACTGATGTTGAAACACACCCCATGCCCAGTTTGACTTGTTATGAAGAGTACGTTAGTGTGCCTGTGAGTGTGCACTTGTTGCAGTACCGCAAGTGGCCGTGGGGACAAATTAGCAGGCTGAATGCAGGAGCCATGTCCAGGTATATATCCATGGGCTGCTTTCTAATAACCATACCACCATATCGTTTAGTATGCCAGAAAAAGATTAAGTATGTCCCAATACAAAGTAAGTCAAATGCAGTATGTCAAAAATGCTACATCCAACTACATCATTTTGTAGCATGCAAGCCAGCATGCCATCTTGTTAGCTTAGCCGCCAGGAGAGCACAGACAAACGACTGGACATGACGGGACTGCGAAGTTCAAGGTGCAATGTTATGATGAACTGTATGTACTACAAGAACAAGTATGTGATATGAAACACGAGCCTGGTTTTACTAGATGAAGTAACTACAGCTGAGGGAGACATGAATGTCTGAACCACATTTCATATCAAATACATCCAATATTACAATCTTAAAGTCCATGTTTGTCCTGCCAACAAGAATAAAGTGTAAACTTTCTAATAACCGCAGCATTTCTCTCTTACTGTTCCCAAAGGCCTCCTAGTTTCTGTTCCTCTCTCTTTCTCACAGAAATAACAGTAATAAACACAACGCTCCCACTATGTGACAATACTGGCGTCACAATATTGCTTTGACAGCACAACACAAATCTGTGAATTTTATTTAAAAATGGAAATCTAAAAATTTGTCATTTAAAATATGAAGAACTTATTACTAATGCATTTATTTCTCTATCAGTGCCTCAAACCTCATAAACCCACAAATCACCGTTTACGATATTAATTTTCTTGGTGTGATTCAAACACATCGGCTCACACTTGAGCCCCCAGAGAACAATCCCTCCCGTGGGAGTGTAACATCAGCTGAAGCTCAGCATAATTATGAAAGATGCCTGGCAATCTAAATGCTGAGCTCCACACTGCCTCCACTCAGAAACACAATCCAAAGCCTTGTGATTAATGTACATGGGCTGCTCCAAGGCATCAACAGTCATGAAAGCCATTTCGGATTCCCCTGCTTTGTGTAACTACAGCACAGTTTATCTTCAGGGAAGCTACTGTATACAACCTATTCTCTCTTACACACAAACGCCACTTAATTCCAGGTTCAAAAGGCCTTCTCTGCTGCTCAACTTCATTTGGATTATTTCCCACTAATAGATGTCTGCGTTGGCCACAGAGGATGCAAGCATTATGCAGACAAGTAATTAGATTAAAAGGGATTCTTCCTGGATCCATTGAGACCGCTGCTGTGCATCACTGAGTCAAAAACAGGAAGCGTCAGAGGAGAGGATTAGAGACATGGAAGTACAGGAGAAAATGAGAGGTAAAGTGGAAGAAGCAGCAAGAGGACATCAGAGGACTGATGTGCCACAAAGCCATGAAAGATGGCAAGAAAAGGAAAGGGCTGAGAGAGTGAAAGAAGAGTGGGTGGAGAGGTAATTATAGGAATTATGAAGGAGACCATGGGAGAAAGGATAAAAAATTAGTGAAAGGATACAGACAGTTGGTGGGTGGAGGGTGTACACACGTACAAAGTCATGTAGACTTAAGTGTCGTACGACTGTCATCCACTTGTGGAAAGATGATTATGTGCAGTTTTTGATTATGCATTTATTGCATAAATATAAATTGGCCATGGTGATCAGTGAGACACAAGTTCAAGTGTTAGTGATAGACAAATAAAAAAGAATGGAATCGGCAAAATAGAAGCAGCTAACATGAAAATGCCCTCACTTTTAGCCCTAATTATGGGTGAAGCCCCAAGTCTTCTAAATCCTGTACCTCCTTTGAGGTAATGAGTAGTAAGTAAATGCACACGTCTTTCCATCTCCACACCCCAGTTTCTAACATGGACTTTCTCTCAAAGCATTGTCTCTAAGCCGTGAGTGGGATCACTGAAGATATATCAGTCTAATAATTTCTCAGAATTGGCAGAGTTCCTCCAGTGCCTCAGAGGACATTATTTTCACAGGCTGAGTAGTTTTCCTCATGACTGGTAAACTGACTCTAACATTTACTTTGAAATCAACTCAAACATGCTGGACACAACACTTCACTAAAAAATCTATTTACATCACACAACACTGTGCACAAATAAGATTTGCTATTATTCTTATCTTCAGCTTCACCTCAGGGCTTTAATGATCTACGCTCCATCCTAACAAGAACCTATTAACTAACATACTTTGTGTTGTTTATTTATTTATTCATTTATTTCTGTCAATTATTTTTGCATTCAAATTACACAGCAGAGGACATGAAGAAGGAGAGGCAGGTAGCTCCCAGCATGCATCATCCTGCTGTGCACTGTTTGCTTCTCATGCAAGAGCTGAATCAGCATTTTTGTGGAAGTGCATGTAAATTTAAAAGCTCAGCTGCCTATTTTGCTCCCATTAATCATTCTCCAAGAGCAAAACTGTATGAATGTTAAGGTGGACACACAGACATATTGTGAAGCAATCTGAATAAGACTGCATGAGATCATATTATGATACAGAACAGCCATGTATTTTCAATAAAACTACCTCACCATGAAATAATCCTGCATCCATCCTCCATTTCTACACCATTGACCATTGTTGTGTGAGTATCTTTTGACATGCATAATACATAATAGAATGTAATTCAGCTTCTACATCAGCAGTCTGTATACAGACCTGTGTTGTACAGAGCACATGCATGCACACAGAGTAAAGATGAAGTTGTTTCTGTATGTTTGCATATTAAGAAGTTATGGGTAATATTATCTGTTTTTATTTGTAGGCAACAGGAAAGTCCTGTCAGGATTTATTCTTCATTGCATCCTTCCAGCTGCAGTTACTCTCTATTGACTCAGTGTGTCAATAACTTCCTCTCCTGGTGGCGATGAGAGATGACAGCTATTATCCCTGCTGTCTGGACTGCAGTCATACATGAGTGCTCCCTTGTCGTTTCCAATTTCCAGAGATTGAGATTTTAGAAAAACAGCCTCAGAACAGAAAGACAATAAGGGGCAGGTTATTCACCAATACACCTCCACCAACAGGGCCTTTATAACTCGTTGACGTATCTTTGTGTAAATGTCTTTCCATCGGCAGCTTCATGAGGGTTAAACTTCCATTACACTTGGTGTTTTGTATAACAAGCTGTTGGTGGAAAGGAAGGTGTCCTCTCAAATGGCTTGGAATTTAATTGTAGCAATGATTATTGATCAGCTCTCCGGATGAGTCGATGTCTTCTTTCTCAGTGACAAATAATTAGTAATTTGAGAGTTTACTGAGACGACTGCTGCAGAGATTGTACACAGTTTGCCATATGAGCTTTATCTCCCAGATGCATACACACACGGACAAAGATTTGTCTCCTTCCCTTATCAGAAAGTGTAGATATTGACAGTTTGGTAGCCTAACCACAATAGCCTCACGTCCACTTCGCGATGGGAATCCATTCCCGTTCCACTGAATTAAATTTTTCCCACAATACTGGTATGACTTAACTTTAATTCTGAACATGTGGGACAGGTTTGTATATGTTTGTGCACCGGTAGTCCTAACTTCTGCCCTCTAGCTGTCAGAAATAGATATATAATGCTTCACAATCTGTTATCTCTCTGTCAGTAATGTCTACATTTGCACTGATGGCTTGTGCTGTGCCTTTAACCTGTGTAATTTTGAAATGTCCTCCCCCACACAGGACATGTCAGGCAGTAAGTGACTAAAAACACTCACTGTTTCACTCAATGTGAACACATATGTGACACAGTTGTCCCTCTGCCCTGTGATGGTCAAAATCCTGTCGCACATCTCAGGCACATTCTGCCACTTTGTACACATTCAACTAATGTGTCTGCAAAAGCTCACATTTACTGTACAAGCCTCTGTGTTGTGTAGATGTCAGACTGTGCTGTGACTGTGGCGTAAAGATCACACCCTTCTGCAGACAGGTTTAAAAGCCAGTTCCAGATTCATTTGGCATAAAGTTATGTAGCAGTGACACCATCAGAGAGGCGACACCTCAGGAAAGTCATCTGAACCACCAGAGGTTCTTTCATTTGTGAAGGATTACATTGAAGAGACTTAGTGAGATCGATCGTATGATGTCGTCTCATGTTGTTTCTCTCCAATTAGTCTGTTTGAAACCTCATCCTGTTATATCCGCATTAGCCTGCATTGATCCAACAGCCCTGCGATTAGATTACATGATCTAAGAAACTGTATGCCAGAGAGAACCAGACAAACTATGCTGTCAGTGATCTTGCAGAAATGCTTGGGGGACCTTTCAACTGCACTGACTGCGTTAATACCTGACTGATATCTGATCACAATGTGTTCTGTGTGCATTTACACTTTGCATTAACATGTGTTTTACCTTATCCATGTTAATGCAAAATGTAAATGAGGCAGTAATGTCATTGTTCTCATTTCTTAAACTGACAATCTTCCCCAAACCACATTCTATTATCACATAATGCTCTCCATATACAGTGTACTAAATTAAATGTTTGTCTTCAATCAGCTAAGACAGCTCCACAGCAGATACCAGGTCTAATAACAGCACCACAGCTGCCTGCACCCTCAACTTCTGCTGACTGCAGCTCGTGTTTTAATCCTGAGGTCTTCCGGAGCAGGTCAAATATTAATAATATCACTGCTCTCTCCTGCTTTATCCCCACACACCTTTCTAAGGTGTGCAGAAAAGATAAATAACCCGCTGACATAAACAGCATTCTGTGTTTCTTTTTGCTATTTCTTTAGATAGTTTGCTGAGGTAAGGTCAGGAGGAGAGGTGGTAAGCTGATTTTAACTATTGCCCAAGAGCTAATATGAGTCACTGCTTTTTACATCCATTTATCGCTCTACCCATTTTCTACACACTCTCATCCTAGTCCTTGACATCTTATACAGCTTTTGGTAATTGTAGATCATGTAGTTTGCAAACAACCCGATTACAATTTTATGAACAACCTTCGCTCAGAAGCCAAAATAATGATGAATTCAGCCTGGGCTACACTGAGTTTTTAATGGCACTTTCATTGTCATACACTGAATCCTGTCAGAAAAAGAGGAACATGAAACAATGACAATATAATGAGAGGTTATGCGCCAGCTTCTACAGTTCTGAGGTTTCTAAGATTGAGCTCAGAAGGTCAAATTAAATATGAGAACTTTGTAATTATTCTAACAACGAGATTGGTGGAGCCTCCTACATCTGTCTCCATCTGTACAGCACCATTGCCTCCACGCTCTAATGAAACGTTTAAAGTATGGCCATCTTAGATATATTAATGATCTGTAGAGATGGAGAACTACAGAGTGAAAAAGAAGCACATCCTTCAACAGCGACCTTTTGATTTTTAAATGAAATAGATGGAGACAGATTGGGCTATGCCTTTAAGGAGCGAGGCCTCCCCTCACTGATTCTCTATTTCATCTCCTACTTCTTTCAGTGTGTTGGCTGATATGAAGAAATGAGCAGTTCGATTTTCTGTCACTGGGCAAAAAGATGTAGACACACAATGATCTATCAGGAACTAATTAGCAGTTAAACCCTCATTTGAGTGTTTTTTTCCTTTCTATTCCCAACAGGATTTCAGTGCCTGCTTTGCCTATAATACATACAGTACAAAGCAATGAAAGAGCCCATGGCCGCTTTGAATGGTTTGGTATTTCTGTTATTTCTTTGTTACTGCTGGTATTTTTAGCCCTGCTAACAGCTTTTGGGGAAGCTTTGTCAGTGTCTCAACAACCCTTGGATTGATTTCAAATGAATATGGTACAGACATTCATATCGTAATGATGTCGGTAGTGGCACCTGCAGATTTAAGTTTTCATTTATCTTGACTTGACACTGTAGAATCTACTTGATGGATAGGCTTGGTGCATATATTCATGGTTACCAGAAGATGAACCCCTATCACTTTGGCGATCCTACTGAATTTTGCTGTCAAAATTGTAATTTGCCCGATACTTTGGTTTATGACCCAATGCCTGCAAAATGAATTACATTCCCATCAGCCTCATTTATGCTTTGTGTTTGGTGCTAAATAGTAAATGTTCGCATGCTAAAAGACTAACTTGAGACAGTGAATACTGTAAAGATAACACTTGCTAAACATCAGTATGTTAGTACGCACAGACATTAGCATTTAGCCTCAGTGTATGCCTAAGTACAGCATAACAGAGCCAGTAGCATGGCTGTAAACAACATTAACATTACATATATTATAAAATTCAAAATGAGAGGCATCATTATATATATCATCTCAAATGTAATGCATTGTTTAGATGTCATTGTATTTAATGATTATATGAGTATATCACAAAGAGATGAAGAACAAAAGGGATTTTAAAAAAATGTATATAATTCATGCATGCATGAGCAGAATAAATTACAATGTAACACTCAAGAGGGGATTAAGCGGTCTAATTGCACAACCTCACTCTTAAATGAAATGGACAATCCAAGCCTTCAATTTAAAGATAGACGCATTACATATTAGCTGGGAGGATGCATGAGGAATGAACCTTTTGACTCACTGTTGATATATTTGACGTTTTACACCATTTTAAATGAACTTTATTTGTATGTTCTGAGACCTGTGAGCGCAGGATGAACAAGACATGCCTCACTTGCAGGTCTGTGATCTGTCCTAATTCAATGAGACTACACAGTCTCACTCTAGGAGTGGATTGAATTACTGCTCTAAGTAATAGTTCTGTATTAACAGCAGATCACAGATCCCTGATGACTGGTGTCATCGGTCAAAACTCAAAGAAAATCATCACTCAACTCTGCAGTTCCAGTTAATTAGTGCATCACTTTCATCAGCATCATTTCTATTTGCAACACGTAGCTAAAAAAAAAAAAGCTCAGATAAACCCAGTGCAGCTCCAACAGCGGTCCAACCCAGGGCTTTCAAGAGACCGATGTTTGTGTCCTGTGTGAAGTCAACATTACTTTTCTTTCTCAGTCATGCGAGTCATCTTGCATTAGGCTATTTAATTCATTTACATGAGGTAACTGCAGCTCTCCGCTCTCTCCTCTCCCTCCCTGCAGTCAAGCACAAGCCAGCGGCACGGGTATTTGCACGTGCTTCATACGTGCAAAGAAATGAAGATAGCAGCTTCAACCAATCGTGTTAACCAATGCTGTATAGTGGCAAGTCTGTGTACTTTGCAAATGCGGGGACTTGTAAAGCCTTTTGAGATGAACCATGATGCCAAATCAGTGGTAATGTTCTTCTGCCTTTGCTGGATCTGTCATTGACTTGACATTGGCATTAGGTAATAGCATGTCAAAGTTGTGTTTACTGGCAACAAATGATTCATGCAGTTTTAACATGAAACTGAACAGGAATAAATGATTCCTGTTGCCTTGATGGCACAATTATTTATTGTGTTTAAATACTCAATGTTCTTTATTGCAATTTCGAAGCTTGATTTATGCATTTATGTATTGACTTATGCATTAAGGGTTACAATATATATGCAGCCTATGCATGTAGCCATCAAAGGGAACATTGTGTGTTCATGTGATCAGACAAGCAGAGAGATTGAAGCTGATTGAAAAAATAGGTTTTTAAGACTGTGATTTTCTTTTATGTTTTAAATGTGCTTCCAGGTAAAAACAAGATATTACGTTTAGACATAAGACGAGTAAAAACTAGAACAACAACATAGTGATTTGACATTTCATTTATTTGCATTGATCATCGAATGTAATTCTTACTGGTGCTACAGAGGTCATAAATTACTTATTACCAGATGAAAAGTTTCCTCTTCCTTCATATAGAGGATATGGCTCGGTCTGTGAACTTTGTTAAGAGTAAAGTTAGTCAGACTACAGACTGTACAACCATTATCATGCCTGCAGCACCTGGAGCTTTGGACAAATGTGTTCCTGTTTCCTTTAATATTCGCCTCCTGCAGCTCAGACTTGTCTTCCGGCCTTCAGCCTCTCCAAACCTCCCTGTGCTGGCTGGAGGAGCTCTTTGGGAAGTTCTGGACAGATTGGAAAGCCATTGACAGGCTTTCCAGACAGGGCTGTCCTGCACGTGCCTGCGCTGAGTCACCCATCCTGTGGAAATTGTATTTACTGTATCTGTGTCAAGAGTGAGAAGAGGTGAATGTTGATGTTGTCCCACGCAGTAGCAGCTTCAGATTCTTCTCTTACAATAATAATCTGCTTCCATTCTAACTTTCTAACTCTATTCTATATGACAATGTGACTATTCGCATAGGACTGATTAGTCCTACACTGATATTCTTATACTTAATATTCATATATGTACCAAGTAATCAGTATTGCACAACCTATTTACTCTCTATTCGTGCTATTTGACTGGAACTAAGAGTTACCAATGTTCTTTTGTTTGGCTGATTGCATTTGATGAAAAATCATTTCTGTTTGTCCTGAACACGCTGAGATGCCTGCTAATGCTGCTATTTGCACTGATTCGACAATTAGCACAGTGGGGAAAAGTGATATAATCAGTATCTCTATTCAAACCTTTACAATGGTCTCAGAGGGGAAGAAAACATTGTTTATTGTCCCAGTTAAGGCCATGTTAAAATAGCACAAAATATGTGACCTAGGAATAACAACACCTACTGAGGCTACTCCTGCTTTTTCGGGCTTTATCAAACCTTTCATAAACAGCTTTGAACAAGAGTGTTAATCTTGAACAATGGGGGAAGCCATGACTCAATCAGCTAAAAATAATAAGAAAAAAATATCTGGACACAATTTGGATGTGGGTGTGGGCTGTACATGTGTGTGTCAGTGTGTGCGCTATTGATATCAGTGCATGTGAAGTTATTTTCTTAAGGGCGAAGGTCAGTGGAGAAGAGCTGCAAATGGAGGAAGCACCTGTCCTCTCTCTCTACACACACACACACACACACACACGCATGCACGCACGCACACACACACAATATGAAAACTAAGCATGCACAGCAGTGTTGGCAGCTCTGTGAGGCTTCATTTTAGAACAGTGATGAGTTGACCTGCTAGCTAACATGCTGATGTTCAGCAGGTATAATGTTTACCATGCTCACCATTGTGGTTTTGCGTGCTAGCATGCTAACATTTGCTAATTAGCACTATGAGACATTTAATCACAAGTGTTTTCTTGATCTGATGGTAGCTAGATGAAAAGTTAAGCAGTAAAAATATTATGATTCATCCTGAGATCATGAATGTACCAAATATTACAGCAAGTAATCCAATCTTTGCCAGGTATTTCACTCAGTCAGTCTGATGGTGGCCAAACTCAGAGGATCACCAAAGTAATAAGACTTATCCTCTGGTAGCTGTGAATGTCGGTGCAGGTGCCGCTACTGATGTCATTAGGATTCATCCTCGAGGTCTATGAATGTCTGTACCACATTTAATTGCAAGCCATAAGGCCTGTATTAATTAAGAACCGACCGAAATATAAAACAGTTCAAAGTGATGCTTGATGAAGAGTTAAGCGATCGCTGCAGTGATTACTGTAAAGTTCATGCCATTCATCAGGGGAACATGCATGACTGAAATTTAAAGGTAATCCATCCAAAAAAGTTGTGGAGACATTTTACTCACAACCACAAATGTCAAGCTCATGGTGAAGCTAGAGGAAGAGTCGGGGGATCAGCAAAGATTCACCTGGTCAACAAACTGAAAATTAAACACTGCCATCCCTGGCTATCTCTGCATGAGATACCCCAGCTTGTAGACAGTGATAATCTAATAAGGTGGCTCGGAAAAGGTAGAATAATTAATAATTAAATAGGATTAATAATGAATTACAATCAGAATAATCCATTTTGGTCCTATGCTTTCTGACTTTTCACTCCTACCCACCACAGAACATAATTTGTTTGATGTAAGGCTCAGAGGCATTGACCTGTTCCTCATTATTAATAGAATTACACACATTTCTTCAAACTTACTTACAACACCATGGTGTCAGGAATAAAAATCACTCCCTCACATAGAGTGCTTTCAGATGGAATTCACTCTGTTATGTCAGCATTCATCGCTTACTGCAAATTAAAAAAACACAGCAAATTTATGAAGCATAAAAAGTAGAAAAACACAAAATGCAGCTTGCAGTTAATTTGCAAACATGTCACACTCTTCTGTTCCATTTGTTGCTGCTGCAAGCACAGTTTTGTTTAGGAGGCTTTCACTTTCACATTTTGGGAGAAATTCGTTAATTGGTATACACCCCTGCTGTTTCACTCTGAGGAACAGGAAAGGCTGTTTTGACAAAAGCTTTTCAATCGCATCTGGGTGACCCAAGGAAATTGTGGCACTGTCTTTCATCAACATCATCCAGGTTCAGGTCAGATATTTGCAAATCTCAAGGGCTCTGGAGAAAGCAAGTAAATCCCTTCCAGCCATGGAGGGCTTGTTTTACAACTGATGAGTCTCTGATCTCCCTATTTCCTTTCAGGGAGTAATAAAGAAGCACGCTGTTATTATTCATCCTCTAGCTTGTGATAAGCTTCCATTGTGCTGTCCCCTAAATGAAACTATTTCCAACCATCTCAAAGAATCAGCGCAGCCTTTCTTCACAGTTAATGAGACGCCCAGGCTCAAAGGAAGGTGGAAAGGAAAGAGGCTGCCACGGTTTGGTGTAAACCTTACTGAGCACTGAACACACCAGAATAATTCACAGAAAAACTATTGTCATTAAACTGACCCAAGTGATAACATTAATCTGATTGTTGTCAAAAATGCCTACAAGTTGACAACTGGTTCACAGTGCTGACACCAATTCCCATCTTCACTTTAAGAGATTAGATTTTGACTGAATTTCAAACTCAACATTTAATATTCAAGATGTTACACCTCTCTGGCCACATTTATTTAACAACCAAAACACCCCATACCATCAATGAATCATATGAAAAAAACCTAAAAGACAGTAATGAAAACCCTTGGAGGCTGCCGGATATTTGCTTACATTCAATTACACTCTGGTAGAAAACAGGAAGGCTTTACTTAATGAAGCCGCAAATCCTGTTGGACTTCTGCTTAAATGAATTATAATAACGAGACTGAAAACACGTATGCACTCACACACGCACTCACACACACACACACACACACACACACACACACACACACACACACACACACACACACAATCATAGTGGCAACATCAGCCTCTTTTATACAGTCTAGAGTTTTTTTTCTCTCACCACACAAGCGCTTCATCCCACCATCTAAATGGGCACAAGCCCTCACCACACAAACTTGCCATACAGCAGCAGCTGGCTGTGACCTTTACTATAATTCATCACACTGCACAGTGACAGAGGAGCCCTTCATAGGCCGATAATCTGACTACTATAACATCTAAAACATCAATAATGTCAGATGTTTTGCACAACCACAGCATGCAGAGGCTATGAAGGACTGTTTTGTACTAGATACAGGCAGAAAATAAATGTGACCTGTGAGGGAAGTATGACTGTATTGCACTTTGTCTAACAGTTTTATCAGTTTTATATGATATGAAAGGAGTTCAGTGAGTCAGAAATATATTCTCATCCTCGATGAATAAACATATAGATCAAGATCAGTTTATTTCTCATTGTAACTTTTACAGCCAAGAGATATAGCCCTCAACAAAATCCATTATAATATCCTGGAACTGTCAGAGGAAATAATGACCAAAACATTGACTAAAATCATAAGGAAATTAAAGCTGAGTTCCACTGACTAAATCTTGTCTAAAATAAAAGTTAAACAAAAGGACAAAAATGTGACTTTACAGCAACTACAATTCATTTCAGTAAATGACTAAGGCAAAAACTGAAATTCTTGTCAAACATAACAGTGAAATGCACTTGAAAGAAACTGGGAAGTTGGACTGATTTGGCACTGATACTGAGTATACAGTAATTGATCTTTTATTAAGAATTTGTGGGTGACTTTAACCACAATCCTGCTTACTCGCAGCATTTTTACCTGCGAGTGTCAGAGGAAGAAGTGCACCTTTCTCAAGGAGTGTATGTCTTTGCAGAGCAGTCCATTCTCCTTTTCAGCAAATGGAAGCACAGCTGGAATGAAAACCAGAATGACTGGGTCACTAGGCAGGTCGGAGAGGCAGAGAGAGGGGGAAATAGGCAGACAGACACTGAGCTGGATAACAGGCGAAGAAGACAGATAGCAAACAGCCAGGCGAGAGCAAACAGACTGTGATGGAGGAAGTGCAGATAGAAAGGGCAGAAAGTGACAGGCTCTTAGAGGAGCTGCTGGCTTCATGTTCTTTGAAAATGAAGTTACCATTCAGTCAGTTAGTCTTTTTAACCTAAGATGAAGTGAGATCTAAAAATAGCAGAGTGAGGAACTAAGAAATAACAGTGTCGTTAATGGAGGCTCTCCATCGTAATGACGGAGAGCTGCAAAAAAAGAGAGAATGAGCAGACTGTGGAGAGTCAGAGATATCAGAGAGGCAGCAGAAAAGATAAAGATAAAGAGAAAACAATAGAGGCTGCAGGCAAGAAAGAAAATGAAAGGACAAACTATGAGCTCACAGGCGCGACTGTATGTTCTCTGCCTCCGCCCTGCCCCAGTCTATTATTAGTTTTATTGGAAGAGGCATTCTCTATTGTCCACTTATTGATTCAAGCATGTCGGTAGTGAAGTGATCTGATAAAGTGCGTGGCTTTATTCTCTGTATCTCTGCTACGTCTTAAAGGTCAGTAGGGGAGCATTCATCTACCTCTTGTCAATTTGATGTACAGTGTGACTTCAGAGGAGCTCAAACCTTGCAGCAAAGTGTGTTCAGCATGCAGTTCAAAAGCAACTTTTCTACCACTCTCACCTTTGTTGCAGCCTAGTGTCATGATGGGTCAAATCAATCTCCACAGTCACTTCTACCAGCGCTAGTGTCTGTCCGAGCCTTTCTGCTTATGTGAGCATGTAGACTTCTTTGTGCCTTTGAATGTGTAGGCCCATGTATTTGATCACAAACATAATAAATGCATGAATTAATGAATAAACTTATGGCAGTATGATGAATAATAGCCTTGGGCTGTAAACAAACACTATTCAGATCGAAATATCCAACATATGAACATCAAACAATATCTTCTGTAGCCTCTCTGGATACTGTCTTTATTGCCTTTTCTGAAACTGTAATTTCCTTTTGCTTTCAGTAAAGAATGTGTTAGAACTCAAGGTCAAAAGGAGAAAAGAGAACTTGTTTTGATCTTGGAAATAACATGTCGCTTTGTAAACCTTTCTAAAGCTGCTATAATCAATAGTTTTATGTAACAATCGCTCCCGTGACTACTTATATGTAAAAGGAGTCTACCATGGCAGCATGGTGGTGCTGTGGTTAGCACTGTTGCCTCACAGCAAGAAGGTGTTTCTGTGTGGAGTTTGCATGTTCTCCCCATGCTAGCGTGGGTTCTCTCCGGGTACTCCGGCTTCCTCCCACAATCCAAAGACATGCACATTAGGTTAATTGGTAACTCTAAATTGCCCGTAGGTGTGAGTGTGAGAGTGAAAGGTTGTCTGTCTGTCTCTGTCTCTGTATGTGGCCCTGCGATTGGCTGGCGACCAGTCCAGGGTGTACCCCGCCTCTTGCCCGAAGTCAGCTGGGATAGGCTCCAGCTCCCCCCGCGACCCTGACGGATAACCAGTATAGAAAATGGATGGCTCACACAGAGCTCACGCAGAGTTATTGCCTGAGTCTGTATGGTGTCTTGTCTTGTATTGTCTTGGTTTTTGGGTCCATAACTTTACTGTTTTGGTTCAGTCCTGTCCTTTTAACCACATCAGTCCTTTTAACCACATCAGCAGCAGCGCTCTACCTGCCCAGATGGCTGTGGCCAACACGCTACAACAGCCAAGAACAGATTTGTTCTTTAGTGTCAGAAATAATGCCACTTCTAAAGCACATATGAAAGTCCTAAACAAATAGGCTACAACAAAGGAAACATAGAAAAAATGCTGCAAAAAGCCAAAACAAAAACGATGCATAGTTATGAACACTCAAACCCTGAAAGTAAATGCGGCAGAAAAACGCTGCAAATCAGCCAAAGTGCTCCAGGCTTCAAGGGTGATTGCTAAGTGGAACCCCAAGAGAAAGAGGGTGACCAGACCAGAGCGTGCGTTTGTTTTTGAAGCGGGAAGGACAGAGCAGGAAGGACATTAAAAGGTGCGTAATCAGACCAAAGACTCACAACAACAAACTTGCAGCTAGTTGCAACATTCTGAAATCTGCCACGAGACGGTGTATAGTCTCCATAGCAACAGTTCTCTGTACTTCTGTTCAATCTGAAGGCTGAAGTCTTTTTTTCATGCACTAATTGCATACATAATATTGACTTCTCAGCGCAAAGTGCTTTTCATATTATGTTTTGATTGATTGTGATTTCAGATCAAATGAATGTTTTTCCCCCCTGTGGAGAAAGGCAGACTGTCGGAAGATGTCTCATACGATAGATGTGGACCACTCGTGAACTTCATCCTTAGCTGAGAGAAAAAGAAAACATCAAGTTTGAGAAAACTGTTGAATGCCACATATTCTGTTAAATTAAGTGTATGTGACACATAAGAAGAAATCTATTCATACAGGTGGTTTTTGCATGAGTCATTTAATGTGAGAATGTAGAAGTGAAAAAGCACATTGAAATCTGTGTTTGTCAGTAGCATTAAGGTGGAGAGTAACTGCTCCCTCTGGCCTGTATGCTTTTATCTTGCAGTTTTAATAGTAAATGAACCTGCCGGACTTATAATTACTGTTGGTGTCAATAAGCTGAAGGCGCCTCCATCTGCATGTAGGCCTGTGTATGGGCACTTGTATTCACGTGTCAGATCCACATAGTGCTATGATTCAATACCAACGCAGCCATTGTGAATTTCTCTCACACTTTGGGGCTGATGAAATAGCACTAGAATTACTCACGAGCTACGCTGGAGCTCCATCGCAGAGATGGATGGAGCCCGGAGTCATCGTCCTCCACTGTATTGACTCAGTGTTTGTGTGTCTGAGGATTTACAATGTGTGTGCAGGAAAGGCTTCAGTGTGCTGCTCATGCCTTTAATCTTGGGCGACATTTGTTAAAACTTTAAATTTGAGGCCACTTAGCTGCTCTTTCTAAGCATCCTTTGCATATTTTCTACCTTTTTGCTGACAGCTTAATTAAATGAAGGAGTGCTGGGAGATCAGTCCTGCTTGTACTCAAGAAAAGTCTCTATTCATTTTCTACTTTCTGTGTCATATTCAGTTTAGCTGACTGAGGGACAAACATTTTAGACATCGGTATCCTGGAATTGTCAATGTTTAGGCTTGGTCTCTTTTTTTCCAACGTTTGGTCAAGCTTGCGTTTGCGACGGCAATGGTTGAACGTTTCAACCATTTATCCATCACACTAATTTCTGTACTGATTGTACAGCTGGTTGGTGGGAGTTGTGTCCGGTGGAATCAGCCTGTTATCGATGGCAGTTTACTGCTGAGTTAGTTTATGTTTTCATATGAACCAAAATCACAGATCACTAATTTGCCTCAAGTAGCTTTACAGTCTGTACAGCATAACACCACTGCATATCCTTAGAGGACTCAATTTTGATGATAAATATGCTAAAGATCAGCTTCATATGAAGTTGTTATCCTAAATGCCTGGCTATTCTCTTCCTAAATACAATTTTATTTATATTTTACCCAGTTAAAATTTCTGTGGTTTTAAACAAGCAGTTCTGTTCTTGGCAAGTGCAGAACATACATACATTCTTTGTAATGACTTCCTCATTCATTAACAGCCATATTCACTCCAAACAGATCAAACTGATGCTAATACGACTGTGAACCAAGATTCTGTAATTTCTAATATTTAAAATCACCCTGTAACACTGTTGTGTTTTCCATAATGTGCATTAGTCTTATACTGCCCCCTGTTGTTTAATGCATGAACTGCCCCCCCCCAACTTGTGAGCAGGTTAGCAGGTTGCCCTTGAGGGCCACTACAGGGGGCTAGACCGTTGAAGCTACAATTGTTACGCAAACGCTGCAACATCTGTGCAAGAGTTCAGTGTGGACTCGGTGAAGTGATGGATGTGATGTGTATCTGTACTGTTACCACAGCAGTGAGGGTCTGGAAAGACAAAACATTTCCATTTGTGGGAGACCATTAACGTGGCTGTCATGTCTCCTGAAACCCAAGGAAAAAATCAATTTGCATTTGTAGAAATACTCAAGAGCAACAATCAGAGACCAAACGAGGAAATAACACAGCTTCAGTGTCTGGCTGATGTGGAGTGTGGAAGAGTGAAATCAGTCAGTGACATACAGGCTATCTAAATTTGGCATACCTAGTCAAAATGCAGATTTATAATGAAAATGTGAACAGCCATGCTAAAAATATGAATACGTAATGAGTCCTTGTGTGTTATCATACAAGGACACAGCACATTTTCCTGTCCTCTCATCATTGTTACAGTGACTGGTGGGGGTTGGCAAAAAGATGTGTGTTGATCTGTTGCCTCTGACATTTACCTGCCTGTGTGCTTTGGAGTTGGTGTGTGTGAACTGCAGATGAATTGCCCTTCTTGGGATACATAAAATTGTCTGAAGCGGACTACAGTGAACTTTTTCTATTCATCAGGCTCGTATCCTTGCACTGTTTCAGCAATTTATAATCTGGCTTGCTCTCAGCAGCCAACCTCCAAACTTATTAAAATACGAAGCCATCAACAAATTAGGAGAGCTGTGTTTTGTCATAATCACGCAAGCCAATCTAATTTCACACTCACCGTTATAAAACTGATTTGTTTTAGTATATTGTATTGAGGATAATTGGGTCTGGTAAAAGCTCTTTTCTCCTCCTCTGCCTTTACAGATTTTTATCAGTCAAACCACATTTAGCATTGGGTCTAGTCAAACATCTCCAACATTTTCAGAAATCTATATTCAGTTAAAATTATATGAGCCAATAAAATATTGGAAGTATGAAAACCAGCTTGATGAAAATGTCTGTTCTTGTTAGGAGATAACGTAGAACACAACAGTGCATCCCCATGGCAAAAATAAAACGGAAATAATAGAAATAAGAGGGAGATTTCTGATTTCAATAAATGTAAATTGAGCTCTGTTAGATGCCCACAGGCTTTGGTGAGGAAATGTATTCTGTGGATATTTGCAAAATAGACATCTGTCTAGTTAGCAAGTCATATCAGCAACCGTTCTGGTTCTGATTTATGAGCACATGTGGGTGACCAGAGTGACAGATGTAAAGCAGATCTGTGCACCTCTCAGAGCTGATTAATCAGTAGTCTCTAATTAAACAATTGCTCAATATAATATTTTTTGTTTGTTTGGCAATAGTTCAGTGCTTCATGTCTGAATCTACTACATGTTGACTTTTTCTTCAAAATAAAAGCACAACAATAAACCTTTAGACGTATCCTGTGCCCAGTCCGCTGAGGTCAGTCAGTTTTTAAAAACAATTTTAAACATAAATATCACAAAGTGACTAGCTTGCGTTTTTATGTATTTGATTGTTTTTAGAACCCCGGAATGTGCACGCATTTGATTCACTTTTTCACCATTGTCAATAATCACTTTTGTTTTGAAGGTATATTCCGGAAATGGTACCGGCAGTGACACACACCGTTGCTAGGTAACCAAATGAAATAATTTGCCAAGCCGCGTTAGGAGGCAGTTTTTAAATTAATCAGGAAGTCATGAGGTAATGTATTGTTTTCTAGTTCTGTTTGAGTATGAATGTTTTTAAGCAGGGTCAACTGTTACATTTAGTTAACTATAGTATATCAAATGTAATAGCAGGTTATTAAATGCTGTGTGTTTATTTAACATGCTAGCTAGTTTTCAGCTGTTTCAGGACGTAACTGCTAAGTTACTGCAGGTGTACTGACACCTGGGACTTGTTGAAGTGACTTGACTTTGAGTGTGGTAACTTCAGTAACTTCAATGTAGTGGAATGATAGATATAATATTTTGCTCTGAAATGTAATGGAGAAAATGAAAATATATAAGTAAAGACCTTAAGATTGTACTTAAATACAGTAGTTAGTTACAGTAGTAGTAGAAGCACTCACATTCATCTGCTGGCTGTTATAAAAACAGGGCTCCTTACAAGGAATGTTATTCAAATCTTATTTCATCTGCCTGTCTGCCCTCTTTTCTCCTCATCCTTTTCTCTCTCCTCATGTCTCTGTATGCCTCCAGCCTACAGGAGGAGGGTCCCCAGGGGCCCCAGCAGGAGGTGCTGCAGCAGAGAGCCGCCACAATAATTCAGAGGGCCTGGAAAAGATATGTGGTGGGTGCTGCTGCTGTGGGCACACACAGACGTGTACATGCACAAATTAAACTACAAATTAAAACTCTTTCCTTCCCAAGCTGCAGTATAGAGAGGTCTTCGCTAATTTTAAAGATATTATCATCCGTTGCAAACAGCAGGATCCACAGACGATCCTGAAAAGTGTCAATCCCAGAGAGGTAACAGAAGACATGCTCGCTGTAAAATAGAAATAAATTAATCGAAATAATGAATGAATGAAATAAATGGTCAGATTTGGTTCTCTTGTTGCAGGCAAAGTTGCTGGATGCTGCTGCTGGGGTGTTGGTCAGATTTCGACTCGGAGGGGTGAGTGCTAAATAAGGACATTTTGGTAAATCCCAACTCACAACTTTATGATAACGTGGATGTACCTGCCAACATCTTATGCCTTTGCCCACAGATTTCCTTTCCTCCCAACATCTATTACAAGATCTTCACCCATCGGCCCATCACGGACATGTGTGCCAACAGCCCAAAGGACTACACCCAGCTAGACCTGAAGAAGCCTGTGGGCCGGCAAACCAACAGTGGCAGGCACAGGGTTACAGGGGGGGACCGATCGGGATGGTACCAGCGTATGGAGAACAACAGCTGGAGGCTCTTCTGCAGCAAAGTGAAAATTATTTTCTCTTTTGCCTGTTAAATACTAAATAGATAAACAAGTAGAACGCGCAGAAAGGCTCTTTTATGGCGGCGTTTTTACCTTAATCATACCAAATAGTTTGATGGACATTTACTTTAGGACATTGTGTGAGCTGACACATTATGTTTTCACATACTGCTTATTTAGTGAAGACAAAGGCAGATATATTTGGACGCTTTAGATGCCTCCTCTCTATGACAGGTGGTTTTGGGTGAGCCCACAGAGATTGAGGCTCATAAAAAAATGGACTTTCACTATTCCAAGTTGCATCGGCAACAGGATGTTAACAAATGGAGGAAAAGGAGGAAAATTGAGTGGCTGAAGCAGATGTGAGTTTTAAGACGGGATATTTCTTCTTACTCTCACTTCAGTTGTCCTTAGACTTCTACTTCAGTTAGAATCTGAGGTAGCAGCGTGTGTCCTGTGTATAGGTATATATGTCCTCTCTCCTTTACACACAGGTACAACCAGGGTCGTCAGCAGACTCATCCGGCGCATCGACACATGACCAGTCTGGTGAGGAATTCGGCCCAGGAGGTGATGGACACCATTGAGGAGAAGGGGGATGATGAGATACTGGATTGGGAGCTAGATGAGCTGCTGGCCTGGACCAACACTCTCAACTTTGAGCAGTAAGATCCCCAAAGTTTGTGCCATTACAGTGCTTGCTGTGATTTAAACAGAAAGTAATGTAATCATTTTGTAACATGTTTTAATGTTTAGCTCTTGTGTCTGTGCAGGTATACGCAGGAGTGGAGACGTTTGGCCTGCAGTCAGTCCTCTGAGCCGAGCAAAGGTGAAAATGTTCCTTAATGTTGCCTCTTTAATACTTTGCAGTGTGTACTTTACTGCCATCTGCTGTTTAGGTTTAAGACTAACAAGACTGTGTGTCTCAGCTACTGAAATACAAAACCTACTGCTGACCAAGCTTTTGTTTACATCTCATTTTTTACTGATCTGCTCTCATTTAACTCTCTCCCTCCTGTCCTTTTTCTTCTTCCTTTTCTCCTCTTCCTCCTCCACACGTTCATTCAGATCCACATGATGGTGCATCTGATGATGACAGTTAAAATAATTATAAACAGTTCAGTGAGAATCCGTGTGACTGTGGTTAAGTTAAGCAGACATTATTCAAATAATTCTGTGAACCAGATCAAACTGATTCTAACTGAAGATATGTGGCTGCGCACACAGAATTTGCCTTTCAAACACTTCCTCTGAATATCAGATGGGTATAACATGAATGGTTTGCATAGCTGTCAGCCAAATAGATAAAGTCGAGTTTAGGCAACATGGGTCCAGGACGAACTGGTCAATTTAAATTTAAATTAGATCTAATAATTGTTTCGGCACTTGAGTTGGGCACCCATTTTGTTGTCTGTGATCAGTGGAAAAGGTTTGGAAGTATCAGCATTACTGTGAAGTATCATTATGTTGGTGAATTATCATCGTGTGTGAGATTGTCCACATGCCAATACAGGACTACAGGATTAATTCAAGCAAGTCTAAAAAATGATTCAACTGCAAGAACATAACTACCCTACATCTGTCAGAGGGCTTGTAAATGCTTATTTATTCTCTTATATTTTTCCTTTTGTATGTGTCTATGTCTGTATATCTCCTTGATGAGGTACGATACAAGTAAAAATATAGAATTAAATTGGCTTCTGTTGAAACTGAATCTTTTGCATGAATGTTACCCAAATATATCAGTCAAATGTATGGAAATGTTGTTGAAAGCTGCTACTTAAAGAAGAGGGATCTCAACACAAAGCTCAAACAAATCAAACTGCACTTGACTTTGCTCCTCTCACACCTGCACAGGTGAGTTTAAGCTCGTCTTCCTTCCCAAGTCTTAGAACTTGGGGGTGTATTGCTTTAATTATATCTTAACTGACTTGTTCCCTGTACTATTCTATACTGTAAGTGTAAGTTTGTTTATAGCACTGAACCAAAGCAGCTGAAATGGCAAACCTATATGAACCAATGATGCCGACGACTGGATCAAATCTCTTATCCAAGAGTCCCACAAGGCCAAAGAGTTCTCTTACTGTCCTTACAGCCAACTCCGAGTGGGATCAGTTCTGTTAACAGAGGACGGAAAGATCTTCACAGGTAAAACGTCATCTCGGCTTGTTTTGAGATCGTGCTCATATATGTTCCTTCCTTTTGCTGACATATTTCTTACTGATTTGGCGAAAAACAGTAAAAACAGACCCTTAAATTGAATATTAATAATCTTTATTACTGGCAGGTTGCAATGTTGAAAATGCTTGTTTCTACCTGGGTCTGTGTGCGAAGAGGACTACTATAAACAAAGCTGTCTCCGAAGGATACAGGAAATTTAAGGCTATAGCAGTTTCTAGGTAATACTTATATGCATATTAGTTTGACAGTTTACAATTCACGTTAATGCATCTCTGATTTGAATAGAAATTGATTTGAGGATGTCTTCAGTATAGTGGCATGTATGTTAAATGTGTTGCCAAGAGACAGGCCAGACTTTTATCAAAAGTCTCTCCCTGCAGTGACCTGGAGGACTGGGTGATCCCTCCTTGTGGCACCTGCCAACAGGTCATAAGAGAGGTAACGCACTTCAAGATAAAACAACATCAAAGCAGCTCTGTTGACTTGTGACTGACAGATTGATTCATTTAAGCTGTCATATGAGAACACACACATGCATGTGGTGTTGCCCCTGTCTCTCTGACCTCATCTCTCCCTTCTCAGTTTGGTGATATACCCGTCTTCATGACCAGGGTGGATGGATCCTACACCATGATGACGTTGGAGGAGCTGCTTCCACTGTCATGGGGCGCTGAGTACCTGAAGAAACAGGAGACGGACTGACTCTCTGAGAAGCGACTGATTGGGTCCATTATGGCTGTCATACTGTATGTGCCCCGGAGTAGTAAAAGTACAAGGATCCGATGGATCCCTTTCATTGGGTACTTCAGTATGTGTGCTTCTGTGACCGCTCTCTATCATGTATTTTCAACGAAAGCTTGTTCTTAAAAGGGCTTGTGTCTTCAGTAGTTATAAATGTAGATGTGATCTTGTGCGTTGCTCTGAGATTCTAACTACGTATCTGACACGATCTTGGATTATGTATTTTTCAACTCTTTAATAAATGTGGTACGCCTACAAAAGAATGATCATTTGTAAGATTATATTTACCAGCTTCACCTCCGCTGAATGTGTCGTGTATTGATATCTGCAGTCAAACGTGTGAAGCAATGAGGAACTTGCTCTGGTAAAACAGTAGTGAACTGCAAACAATGATGCAGGTGATACAGTAACCAACTATACTTTCAATCATTATTACTTTTTTCAGCATTTGCAAACACTTATGATTCTCATAGCTGAACTAAAAACCTGCTCAAACATTGTAAATGAAAATTGAAGGATACAATCTACAGACAGTGTAGATTTGCATGTTAAAACAGAGAGAGGCTTTTTACACACAACTGGTTAACAAAGTTTACTGATGCTCAGTGACAATACAATGTGCATCACAAATTAAAACGGATAAAAAAAGAGGGGGCACCCGGATTTGAACCGGGGACCTCTTGATCTGCAGTCAAATGCTCTACCACTGAGCTATACCCCCATACATTTGTGCTGTCGTACGCATCATATTTAAACAGTACCATGACCAGTAGCGGTTCTGTTGTTGCTTGTTTAGAACATGGTGTACATGGTGTATGCTACGAAGTGATTAAAAGTGAACCAACTACGCATGTAATATACAGATGTGCGACACAACGTCTGTTTTATAGGAAATTGTACACAAATCCGGTTTGTACCGGATGTGTCGTCATGAAAACGCGACACAACCGGATATTCAAGTGTGTCGAATAGAAAGTGGAAGGAACGGAATCACAATGGTACGACTGTGGTCTTTTCTCATGTATTACGGTTTAACTTGTCGTAACCATATTGAAAACCTCGTTATTTGTTATTTTTGCTGTTGTACGCATATTTATTTCACCCTTTTGCACATGTTTCGTCTGTCTTTTAGTCCTCTGAAATCCGACAGTAGTGAATTTGATTAGTCACTCGAGCTAATGCTAGTTAGCACTTAGCGACGAGGTCCCCTAACATTGGTCACAGAGGGTTGGCTAGGTTGTTATCGCGTTCAATGTTTGTAACTACACTGTGCTAACTAAATATTAGCATTTGCAAACGGTGGAGGTGTTTTTATTGTGTTACAGAATACTCGAGGACTACGCTCCCAGCTGAAAGACAGTGTCCCTGTGGCAGGCTTATGTCCACAGGGAGCGTACGGAGTGCAGGACTCTCTTCGTGGAGGGTGAGAAACTTACACAATTGAAATTAATCTAATGTACAAGTTTTACTCATTTGCAACTAAATCCGTCTCCTACCATGCTGGCACAGAGGCAGTTTTGTAAAGCTGGTCTGTATTCCAATTTAGCATCAGAGTGTCAAAACATGATTTAATATCATTTTTGAATATTTACTTTTCACTTTGTTTCATTGTCTCCGTTTCATCTAGTAATCCAGCCTGTTGTAGAGCTGGATTGATGATTAATCCATGCCAATAGTAGTATAGACTATAAATAAGTAACGTTCGCTATTAATAATAAGAAAATTAAATGGCCTTTTTACATTTCTGAGGAAGTCTGAAACAGCATTACCATTATACAGTTTGTCAACCAGAGAAGAAAGATCTTACTCATCACATCCTCGATACACGCCGATATCATTAGCCTCACAAAATAGGTTGTCAGGCTATGCAGTGTTGTGCATTTTATTTGATTAGCATAAACCTGAAAATATAGAATGGAATGATTCAGTCAATCAGCTTGAATTTTTACTTGTGATGACGTATTGGTGTAGTTTGTGTGACTGATATGTATATCAAGAGCAGCTGGTTGTTTTTGGTCATAATACTAACACCATCAAAAGGACACGTACATGATAATGGTTTTTACCTGCATTTCTTTTGTCCACTATACAGCTTTTCCAGTGTAAAAAATGAGCTCACCCCAAGCCACACGCTGGAGCTGTCAGAAAAAAATGTGAGTATGAATGAATCCTAAGAGAAAAATAAATCAACCAAAGTTAGAGCCCCCACACAGTTTGCGCATATTAAACCTCTTCACAGGACTGTGTGTGACGACTGCTTACTCCTTTACCTGTTAATACTGTCAGTTCAGTGATTTGCCCACCTCCAACCTGTGCAGAGGTTTAATCAGAACACCTGCAAACACATTGGTGGGAGTTATTCAGCATTTATGTTAACTTCCGCAAAACAGTCTTTCACACCTGAGGGGTAATTTATTCCGTTTTTTGTGTTTTAACAATAAAACAGAATTAGCTGTACAACATTCCTGTCTTATTTGTCAGATGCTGATCAGCAGCCTGGCCCCCACTTAACCCTATTTAAACAGAGTGAACAAGTGACAGTTTAATGGTGGAAATTATACTTTTCATCCCTGAAGTACTGAACGCTGTTGTGTGTTTCTGTCGTGCAGTTCCAGCTGAACCAGGATAAGATGAATTTCTCCACTCTCAGAAACATTCAGGGTCTTCATGCTCCACTCAAACTGCAGATGGAGTACAGGGCAGCTAGACAGGTAACCCCACTCTCACTCCCCAGCTCTAATAACACTTTTCCTACCACTCCTCTCCCTTCTCAGTTTTTTTTATGTTTACCCCTCTTCCATAACTCCTGACGTCTGTCCCTTCTCCTTCCAGATCCAGCGTCTGCCGTTCTTACCAAGTTCAAACCTGGCACTGGATACGCTGCGAGGCAGCGACGAGGTCATCGGCTTTGAGGACATCCTCAACGGTGAGAAGCACACCCCTTCCCCTTTACACAATCATTGATGCAGCTGTCTGAGTATGATGTCTAACTGCCTCACTGTGTTTGCAGATCCATCCCAGAGTGAAATGATGGGAGAGCCACACATGATGGTGGAATACAAACTGGGACTGTTGTGAAATAACATGGTTACAATACATAGATATACACATATTTAGGTTGATCATTTGTCTGCATACAGTTGTTTATTGGCTCAAAAAGGAAAAATCACCAATTCAGGTACTGGAGTGCGCAATGTTTTGAGAAGGATAGGGGCTTGATGTTTGTGGGGGGTGGGTGGGTTACCCTGTAAATGTCATAGATCTGATAGATCTGGAGTGTTAAACAAGCACTCAGTGCTTGTTCTGTATGATTCCAATCCAGTTGGTGTTTCTAATAAACTTCATAACCTTCCTAATAATGTGGGGTCATTTCACTAATTATTTACCTCTTCCTGTTAAACTTTTGCTCATGATGTCATGTTGAAGCTTGTGTTTCGCAGTACAAAAAAATATTTCATGTCTTCAACAACAGTTGTCAAAATCTTCTAATGTGTAAATATAATGTTTTTAGGCACCAAAATAATACAGCACCACAATAATGATGTGGCATTATAGCAGAAGACTTTGGTCAGGTGGGCTTGGAAGCTAAAAGATGATACGAAGATTTTCTAACTACGATGTTTTTAAATAGTAAAATATCCAGTGATCAATAATTTTAAATGATTATGTCATTTTAACTGCTGAAATTCTAACAGCACAGATACAGCAGGAGTTGAGCTGAGCAGATTTAGCTCAGAGTGAACAGATCACCCAGGTAGGAGTCATTGATCACAGAACAAACTGATGGTGATGGAGTGGGTGTGGTCACGTGCAGAGAGCAGACCGGAAGGTTATGTTTTGTCTCCACGCACGTTTTTTAGACCACATTCTCATTTAAAAACAACAAACAAACTCTCTTTGCAAACGCAAAAGCACGGATTGTTTCTGTGAGTTGTTTCAGCCAGTGTGACCCTCCCACGTGGTGCACCCCCCTAGAGAAGCTCCCCTGTGGCAGAGAAAAAAGGATGGAGACACCATTGTCACGTGTGTGTCAATGCCCACCCTCGACCAAGAGGAGTCTGCAATGAATAGGGCTCCGCTGGTTTAGTGTTTAGAAAGAGAGGGAGGGAAGGAGATGAGATGATGAGAAGAGGAGGAGAGAAAAGTAAGGGAGGAGAGGAGGTGGGAAGGCAAAAGAAGCCTGAACCTTCATATCAAAGGTAAATATTACATTTGTTCATGTTCAGAATGTATGCAGTGATCAGTAATTCATCAATTGGCCTTGTTTCTGAAGTTTATAATTGTTCCTTTGTTGGTATTTGTTGTTTAGAGAAGAGAAGAGGTGAGGGAGGAGGTGAAGTGAGGTGGGAGGGCGACATGAAAAAAAGTAAATATCAGGTCATCTTCTGTTATTATCAGAATTGACTTTGATGGATGAATCATCTTTTTACCTGCTTTACAAATGTTTTGAACCTTTTATGGTATCCTTTCTTCTTCTCTTGATGTTTTAGAGAGAGGAGGAAGAGAAGAGGGAGGGCAGCATGAGGCCTGAACCTTCTCATAAAAAAGGTAAATATCAGTCAATCTTCTGTTGTTATGGTGATATTCTGTTATTATTATCATTATTATTATTATTATCAACAACTTCTTCTGTTGTCTCATGTCTTGGCAGTGAAGAGCTGACCAATGTGGAGAAACCACAGCCTGGGTATAATCCAAGAGGGTAAAACGGTGGCTTCTCTTAGTAAATAGAATTAGTAGAATTAAAAAAGAAACATAAGAAATGATTTTGTCTACATAAAATGAAATGAGGTTCTTCTAGTTAGAGCCATTTAACTACTGTATATGCTGCTCAAGTGATATTTTGTTCTTAAAGTTTTCTTTAAAGAAAAGACTTTAAAGGTTTTTATCCAGTTAAAACATACTGAAGTGATAACTATGAAAAGGCTAGTCAAGGCCGGCGGTGAGGGAGGGGAGAGAAGAAACGTAGAGGTTCTGTAACTCACTGTAGCAATCAATTGAAATCTCACCGCCATCGGACCAACCGAGAGACTGGAGGAGAGGTTCACAGATTTATAGTCCTACTGTTTCATATCTGTTTAAGACATGGTGGCACATTTTCAAACATCACCCCCCGTAAACACTTATGAAATCATTAGACGCAGATAAATATCATTAATGACAACACAACATATCTACCGATGTGTATGAGCTTGAATCTGTCAAATTTAAAACACTTCCTGGCCTGCAGAGCATGCCGGGTAATAACGTCACGCAGGAGGACTTGCGCTTAAACGAAGCAAATCTACTAATGAGCAGTAGGTATTGGTGTTTATATCAGCTTTTAGCGAATGTATTATAGTCTAAACTATAGTCTAAATGCAAATAATGCGATAATCAGGATCTAATCCACGATATAAAAGATATTCTGACTCCAACATGGCTGATCGTGGTGATCAAAGCTGATGTTAGTGTCGAGAGAACAATCCGTATCAGTTTACCTTCCAGCTGATCAGTAAGGAAGGTGAAATGATGGCGGCTTTGACGAGGAGGCTCTTCGTTTTATTTAATAAGCCTTAGCAGGCAGCTGTATTGCGCATGTGCAAGGAAACTACTTTAAACCGGAACTTGTTTCGTCTTATTCAAAGATGCTGTAAAGTTTGAGACACAATAAACACGCACTACTATGAACAACAAACAAAACAAAACCTCTATAAAGTAACATATATAATGTGTTTTTATTGGTTCCTGGACTTTTAACTGCTACATAAGCCACCTATCCTAGCGTACCCGATTTCCCTCTCACTCTTCTGTTTCTCTCTGGATGTGGAGATCCTCCCAAGTCTTTTAAGGACAAAGCTGTTGGTGTTTCATTTAGGTGTGACAAGGCGAAAATGTTTCTTTATCACGCATAACGTGTATTTCATGAACAGTTAAGGAATTCAAAGACATGATTTAAATGATTTATTCATAACGAAATGATGTGGATTAATTCATTTATAGCAAAGTATCATTAGAACTGATTTTGAATCTTTTCTTTCTCATGTGGCCCATATCTTGTTTTCATTCAGTAAAGCTGCCATCCTAACAAATCACAATAATAAGTCCTGCTGCTGCAACACAGATCAATGTGATTCTCCTACTGCAAAGAAATGAGGCCTTACATTTGTATATCATCTTTCAAACATGGAGGCAACTCAGAGAGGTTAATATAAGAGTAAATAAGTGCATTCAGACAACATTTAAAAACAAAACGAAGAGAAAAATACCATAAATCAAAATACGATAAAATACCAGACAATAAATATAATTTAATTACAATGTATAAATGAACTAAAAGTCAGTAAAGTCACGATAAGCTGCACTAACTCCCACTGACTGAATCTTCCATAACTTGGTGTACTCTGAGCCTCTGCTGCTGCAGAGCATTATCAAGAGTAAGAAGCTTGACCTATTGTGGTAAAATGTTATTAATGATTTAAATCTCCTCTAGAGCCAAACGCGACTTTGTAACAGGACTAATAATGAAGAGTAAACTGATCTTCATGTGTGAAATAAACCAAACGCTCCTCTGCTTTTGTTCAGGTGTCCTCAATCTCAGAATGTTGTTCACATCCACCGTTTAACCACAAGGTGGCAGTATTGATCCACACTGAGCTGCACACACACACATGTCCAGTTCTTTGCTGATCCCCTCTCTGATCCAGCACACTGGTTAAACAGGTCCTGTGTTAGTTTGGCTCTGCTGTGGACATTTTGTCCCAGTGCCTCAGGGCACTCAGCTGATGTCACTTTTCATACATGGCTGGAAAGCAGCTTAGCCCGAGGCTGTTAACGGCTCAGTTTGCTGTCTTTGACAACAAATAAGAGTCCCTGTGGGTCAGCTCAGGGCAGCTGGGAGCTGTAGTACATACTGTAACAGGTTGGATCTGTTTGCACCCGCATGTCCAATCGCCAGTGACGTGCCCAGTAATATTACATGTACCGTAACGGATCAAATCCACATCATATGGCACGTTATTGTAGAGCAGTGCCTCAAAGTACACAGCATGCACAATGATAGATTTAAAACAGCGCATTGATCCAGCTTACTGAAGGAAAAAATCACGTCCAACATAAGATTTGTAAATAGACGTCCTGAAGCTGAGAGGTCATTGACACCCGGTTGCTTTACAAACTGTCAGCGGTGTCTGTTAATGAGTACAGTTTACAGACTTCTGCAGAAATAGTTCAAAGCTTGAGGGCAACTTATATGTTGCTGTTTGAAGACAGTAAAGTAAAAAATATGTGGTCAAGAGACAGTTGTTTATGCAAAGATCTTTACCAGCTGTTTTCCTCTACACCTACAGGATGTGTGTATGGAACATGTACCATAAATATCCTCATAGGGGACCATTAAAGACTCATTTTAACTTAATTATCGCCTAAATCCTTAATTTTACCTGTATTTATGAGAGAAAAACTCTCTCAGTGACACTGTATATTGGGAATGTACACAGCAGTCAGGAACAAAGCCCTCATCTGCTCTTGAGTGCTAGTCGAAGAGGGAATTCATCAAGTCCTTAAGTCTTAAAAAATAGTTAGTTGGAGTGAGAAGTACCCTTGTAGCGTACTCTGGTGTACTCTGGTGTACTAGTGTAGTCAGCAGAGTACAACATATGTCTACATCTGTGGGGTGAGTTGTCCACACAGTCATTGTCCCCGATGGAGGAACTTTAGGTTGACAATTTTGGTTTTTAGTGAAATGTTGGACGGATTTCTGTAAAAGTTCCTACATACATTCATGTCCCCCTCAAGATGGCTCGTAAAAACGATGGTGATCCCTCAACGTTTCATGTAGCGCCACCAACAGGCAGACATTTTAATTCGGATTTGTCCGATGCTTTGACCACATTCCTGAAAACCTAACGCCACGTTAGCACGCTACCGATACCTGCTACACCTGCTGTACATCAGCACCTCATCAGTGCTGCTGTGAGCATGCTAGCATGTAGCTCAAAGCACTGTCCAAGTGATGATGATGATGTCGATGTCTACTAGATAAGGAAGAATTTCAGAGCGATGCGACATGAGCTGACTGGATGTCCTCGCTTTTACTGTCCAATGGCGGACTGCGAGGCTGACGCATGGCCCAAGGCCTTAAGGTACGGGAGCTCACATAATGTGGGCTACTGTGGAGAAAAACCTTTAACAATTTTAATTTGCCTTAAATTAATACTGGTAAGTATTACATTGAGTTCAGGTAATGTTGATTTATATTTGTTATAAACAATTTTTGTTAGTATATTTTTACTGGTGTGAGTAGCACTAGTCCACCTCATCCATCACACAGCATCCCCCTGCTGTGATATGTGAAAAAGGACAGTTAATACATAGGTATGGTGATATTAGGCGAGATGATTGGCTCTAATTAAGAGCTTGATCTGGTGTTGGGGGGCCACTCTGATTCAGCAGTAGTTCCTGGGCACTTGTTCGCTGAGCTCCAATGCTATTTTTAAAACCAACACACTCTCAGCTTGACTTTCATACCTCAGCTCTTGGTGCTCCTCTTTTTCACGACACCCATGAAACAATACCTTCGAACCCAAAGTAAACCCTTCCGCCTCTCCTTTCCAGCTCGAACTGACACCTCACACGTGGTTTCATTTCCACTTCCAGACCGTGCCAGTGTGACACCGTGAGGATGTAACGCATCAGGCGGGACACCAAGTGAAGTGCGTCTTCTCCTCTAGCTGTGTGGTAATTGCTCCACAAATCACAATGACTGCCGGAGGAAGTGGAGAGACAGCAGGCCGCACCGCCGCTCACCATTTGAGAGAGGGTTGCCATGGCCACAGATGCACTTCAACTTGCTGAGAATGAGATTAGTCTTAATTAATGCTAATGATCAGCCAACACGCATGCTTTTCAGTTGATACAGCCACACGAGTGCACGCATACTCATACCTTCCTCACAGTACATCAACACCTCGCCCTTAGAATTAGGAAGAAATTGATTTAAGGCAGAAAAACAAGGATTTTCATTTGTATCTGTTGTCAATAATCACTCCCTTTTATTCACCACGACGTGCCTGTTCAGGCCTGGGTAGCAAACAACAATCAACTGTTTATACTTTCACATGTTCCCGTGTGGATTCGAACCCACATTCTGTGTGTTACACTCTTTAAATAGCTGTTGATTGGAGCTGTTGCACTCAAATAGCTGCATTCCTGCGGAGCCCCAGTGGGTGGTAGATGCTATTCTCCTCGCTGGCTCTGTCAGCCTCTTTATTGACGGTCTGCGCCTCAGCAGCACCCACTGACAGGAAAACTGGAGGCTTTTCCCCCCCTCCTTGATGATACAAAAGCTGCTTGAGTTTTGGACTATTTTTAAAAACACTGAAATAAAAGCGTCAATAGGCAGAAAAACACAAGTTACAGTGCAAATGCTTGGTAATGAGAATGTTTTGTATGATGTGTAGAGGCAAAATAGACAACTTCCTGTCTTCCTTTCATCGGGTTTTGACTGGAGGAGCGCGTCCTGAATTTGTTGTGGGTGGTAAACTCTTCCCTCCCTCCCTCCCTCCCTCTCTCTTCATCTCTCCCCCTTGGTGGGTGGTGGACGTCTCTCCATCAATCGTAGTACAGTAATACAATTTGAACCTGCATCCCACACCTTGTAAAGGACAGCCCCCCCTCCCACTCCATCGCCAAATGCCAGTCACCCTCACAGTCTTACTTTGGCTTCCACGCTGCTTCAGTCTGCTGACGGAAACACTTTGGCCACATTTCCCAGATGGATAAAATGTCATGCTATTTGTCCCTCACCTGCCACTTCTTTTCCTTTCCTTTCTTTTCTTCCTGGTCAAATCCGCATCAGTTCAGGTCTTATCCTGGTCAAAAGTAGGTCAAAACCAGAAGTCAAAAGCAACAGAAAAACAAGCTGAATATTGCCCCAGAAAGTAACTACATATTCTGTAAAAGCTGAGCCAAGAAAGCTCAGCTTGGTTTATCTTTTGGGTTTCTGTTTTATCGCATAGACAATATTACACCGTAAATTAAGCCGCCATCACCACGAGGGAGCTAGCTGTAATATGGTAACTCATGCTGCAAATTTAACTTGGTCCAAAGAAGGTTATTTTCTGAGTTTCAGCTTAAATCTTTCCCTTGATGATATTCTCCATGAGCGATGTAGATTCTCAGCTAAAGCAAGAGAGGTAGAGATGTTGTATATGCGAAGCTTGACACAGACCTGTTGAGCTGTAGACGATAGTATTACCACTAAATATCACGCCACCGTGCAGTCGCTTTAGTTGGTGATGCTGAAGCTCTGTGATAGTAATGTTAACAAATGTTCCACAGCAGCTCACTACAGACCACTGTGGATTATGTTTTGATGCTTGTTCCACGTATATTTACATGTATCCTTCATTATGGGATAGAGTCAGTATTAAAGAAAAGCTCCACAATGTGCATGCACTACATTAAAAATAAACAGGAGGCACTGAGAGGTAAAATAAATGTGCTCAGCTGTTCTGCCAGCATTCCTCTCATGCCTTATTTTCAACAACAGTTTTTATATTCTTCATATTTCTCCATTATAACAACCTGTTCCTCTTGACGGAGGTAGGCGGTCCTCAATCGATTGTTCCTTTTTTTTGTTTTTCCCAGTCCCTATTGAGAAAACATTCAGCGATTATGTGTGGAAGAAGGGTCAAACACCTTTCTATAGGTACGGCACAGAGCCTGGAGCAGAAGTTAACGATGGCAGCTGATAACCAGCATCATGATGCATGTGAGTTTAGAGTCTGTCGAGCCTGCTCACACAGAGAACGCCTGGCTTTGTCGAAGCTGCTCTGTAGTTCGCACCTAAGCTCAGAGATGAAGCAGAAAAACATACAGACCTTAATAACTCATTCAAGACAAAACAATGGTCTGCCGATGAGTGGATGAAGAACCAGGCAATCAGAGAGCTGGGAGAGTGAGAGGAGCGTCATGCCCAAAGCACAGACACACACATACTGAGGGGGGAGAAGGGGAAAACAAAGGAAACACAAGGAATAACTTAAGGTACGGCCGTAGTTGGGACAGTATGGCATGCAAACCATTTTTAGCAGTGCTGTAAAAGCTTGTTTATTCGTCATGTTATTGCTCTGCTGCACTAAGAACTCTAGAAAAGAAGACGCATGAATGTGAGCCACATGTGAAGGCGTCCTTTTAATAAATTACACACACAGAAATTCATTTGGGGCAGCAGCAGTGCCGGTACTCCTGCGCTTTTTAAAAGCACATCGCCTGACTACAAGCCTTCAGATAAAGCACAGTCGGAAGATGAATAACCCAACATGAATCTCTCAGACACTGGAGGATGCTCCTATTCTCATCGAATGCTGTCTTTTTAATGAGATGGAAAAGAGAGCTGCTTTGCCTAATGTTATGTGCTGATCCATCTTTATCAAGCACGGCATCGAGAGCCACGCCGGCATCCTCCACAACTGAACCACTGCCAATAAAACCAATCAGAGCGTGGAGAGACCCCCCTCCGGCGACCGAGAGATGGTGGGAGGGGGAGAGAAGACAGCGTGGAGAAAGGGAGAGCAGAATTGCGTAGAGAGGCATGGAGGGGAGGAGGAGGGCAGAAATGAGGGAGCGGAGGAGGAATAAAGAGTCTTTAAGCCATGCTCCACGATGCCTCTCAAGGACAAAAGGAGAATTCCTCCGAGGCACAGCACTTGTTTGGAGAAACTTCTCACTTGAACATTATTCTCTTCACTACCCACCTCACATAAATGCAGCTCAGCAAATCACACTGAGCCAGGATAAGTCAAACACAGAGGAGGGAAAAAGTGCCGCTGAATGTTAAAAAGTCCTTGATGTATTGTGTTTTGTTGCGAGTTTTAAAAGTTCACTAGGGAGCCATTATAGATTCTAATGTCTTTATAGTGTGAAATTCAAGGCAATTTTATTCTGATCTGGATGGATTTTTGAAGTCTTTTAACTCGTTGGCATTTGTTATTGGCAGTATTTAAGATGAAAAAGTTTACTTCCCCCATTTTGGTAAACTGGTGCCATTTAAAATATGCTGAATAAGCCACTTCCCTCAGTCCCTCCCTTCAGGTGCACAGTCCCCACCCCTCTGTGTCCTTTCCCTCATCATGTGACTGCCCCGCCCATCTACACACCTGCTCAGCTGTGTTTGCCTGTTTGGACTCATTGCTCCATAAGCTTTTGGACCTCCATTTTTTCTAACTGCGTTTGGGGCCTTTCCCCATCCCCTGCTGCCTCACACACACTGCTGGGACACTATTAGCAGTTCTCATTTGCAATGATCGCTTGGATGGTGAGACAACTATCACTGGAGCAAGCTGAAATTGAAGAGAAGGGGTGAGTGCCATCATCGAGTTTTCACAAGCCATAACTCTATTTTCCTGGTAATAGCTGAGGGTTTGGCTAATACCTGGAACAATCATCACCATCCAATAAGGTTCTTATGCAATGAAAATAATATTCACTATTCCAATGAACAGGACGAACCTTAGGTACGAATTGTGTTATGTCTTTTTGTTTTTTTTATTTTTGATGCACATGTTGGTTTTAAAGTACCTTAATTGTCTGTAAGCTGTGGGCCATGGCTACTGTTGCTAATGTTATGCCTTACCATAAATCTTTGTGGGTAAAAACTGCTTTATTGTATATTGTTTCCCAGAGGTTCACTTCAGCATTGAACTGTTTTTCTGAAATTGTGGGTTCCTGTGAGAAGAACTTGTGACTTGACTAGGACTAGCGTTTTTTGATCACAGTAGGAGATGTGGCCCCCCCACCCTTGGCTCCCCTCTGCTTTCTGTCCTTCAGATAGAGCTGGTATCCACATGAGTCCCCGTGAAGTCAGTTTGCAATGAACAACTCAGTCAGACTGCACAGTCCCAAAAACTCCTGCATGCCTTAACGCAGAGCAACATTCTGTTCAGACTGTATTTATACTGTAGATCTGCAGTGTTTGGAATTCTTTCACAGGAAACTCAATTACACATACTTAAGAATAAATTCAGCAAAGTATTAAGTTCTCCTCTCAAACAACATGATTCTGTGACCAGCTTTCAGACGTACCATGTGATTTCTGGGTAACCATCTCTGCCCCTTTCTAACTTAACTGCTCATTGTACATTCAAACGCGTGCACATGGGTGCGTCAGTGCTAGTTCCAGTTTCCAGCTGGGACTTAATGGCCCTGCAGGTACAGGTACTGCTCTGGTTAGGTCTGGTAGTTGAAGCAGCATCAAACATGGAGGTTATTTTGTCATTGTAATGGATGATTAGTTTACATAAACGCGTCTTTGCATTGACTTCGTATGTAAGCACTCCACACCAAAAATTCTGTTTGCATTTGGTGTGAACACTTTGAGGTGTGAGCTTTGTTTTAGAAAATATCTATTAAAACAACAACCAGTCCCAGTATAATATGATTAAAAAAACCTCCAGAGACTCTTGCTGGACATGACCAGTTGCTGAGGCTTCTTCTGTACTGAATGAAGCTGATGTTACAGCGACGTGAGTTCCCTTTCCAAATAGTCAATGTTTAAGCCGTTATTGCCCGTCACGCATTTCTTGAGATGCTGTATTTTAATGGTGCATCCAAATGAGCTCAACTTGTTGTCCTCATTTGTCAAACTTGTTAAAGCAAGACAACAAAGCACAGCTCTGGACAGCTGCCAGCGCACTGTTATATCAAAAATAACATCTTGTCTCATCATCTTGTCAAACATTAAAACATGTTTTTCACACATTGGTACTCTGGATCGCACTGTGCAGCTTTCTCTCTCGTTATGTTTGTTTTAAGTCACTCCTGCATGCTTCAAGTTGTCAGCTGCACCTTTTTACTCATCTGACTGATAACATTTCCCTCCTAATAGTCACTTTGTGCATCCTATAATTATCATGTAGCACATGATGGGGAAAATGTTTTTATGTTATTAAAAAAGGAAATGTTATTATTCTTATGGGTTATTCCCTCCGCTAAAGCACCTGACAGTTGCTGTGCTATTGGAACATTTCTCCATGCGGCTGTTTTTTGGTGAAGCTAAAAGTCAAAAGAGCTGCCTGACATCTTTTTGATCATGTCAGGGTTAAGCTGAACCTCAAGTTCTTAGCCAGCAGATTGAATTGAATCATCTTTTCCTCCAGTACCTAAGTTCTTATTGGCTGCTTTTAGCATCTCAGCACTGGCCCATGTTTAGAAGTGGGCTTTAACCCACTCTGCATACTAATCAGTGTGCACCGCACTCTGTGAACTCAAGTGATGATTCATCAATATATGATACCAGTGGACCGCCGTATACTCATAACATGAGTTATCTTTAACGACAGTAATTCCTGCTCACATCTGATTTCATTGGAGGAATAAATCTCATATGTTCCAAGTCAGAGTGCATAAATATGCAAATAAAAATCAAGAAGACAAATTATTCTTGTTAATCTGACTATGAGCATTTGTAATGTAAATGTAATCAGATTTTTTTTTCTTACTGTGGAAACCAGAAACTACTGAACAGTTTAGTAATTTACTTGGAGCTGTTTTTCGCTGAATAAACATTTGGGAGACTAAATATGCAGGATGTGACATCTAACCTTTTGTGTGAACAGTAAGTCCCATCCAGAAAACAAACATTTCTGCAAAAACACCCACTCGAGTGATGCAATCCTTTTTGTTTAAAGGGTTAGTTCAAATGCAATGCAATATTTGTGTAACACATAGCACAAACTAACCAGTCAATGCAGCAGTAGACCAGCACCTCCCTGGCTGTGACCTAAAATTGCTGGTTTTGTCAGTGGAGTCTGGTGCGGTTGAACAGCGCCATTCATCTGATTGGGGTCAAACAAGAATGATCTCACATGTCTTTGCCTGTACGAATATTTTCCGTAATGTTGTCAGATATTTCCAATAACAATCTGAGCCCGTCAGTGGCAAGAACAAGCACTTTTAGTGGACGTACTCTGAGTCTTTTCAGTTGCCCCTGGAGAATTAGCGTTTCCAGCTCGTTGGCTCGTTCTTCTTCAGATTAGATGTACTGACACGCTGACTCCAAATGTTGTGTTTGATGTTTTTGAGTTAATTAGACATTTGCATCCAGGTCAGGGCAACAACTGATGTGAATCATTAACATGTATAGTAGGGGGACTCTCCTACCCTACGTACCCCTCGCCATACTTTTATGGCTCATAGATTCAAAACATTTTTTTAGATTACATTAAATTGAACTTTTATACAAGTCGTGGTAACTAACAATTTTATCCTTTGAGAACATAACATGGAATAAAGAGGAAATGGTTATTTATGATTGGCCTTTATTTAATCTTTAGAAAATATACAGAAAGACGTCAATGGATGTTTCACAGCTTAAATCTCTTTATTGTGGAAAACTTTGAAATATATATAAACATGTAAAATGTGAAAAATGACATTCACTTCTAGTCTTCAAATAAGTTGTAAGAGCTGCTGAGATCTGAATGGTTGTTACCAAAATCCCATCCAGTCGCCAGGCTGAATTATTGTTTAAAATCTGACAACCAATCGCTGTTTAAAGTTCAGCTGAGGCAAATTTCTCGGTCGACAGGCTTGTTGACATCGACTGCCGTTTCCCCCAGTCCCTTGGCTCTGTAGGAAATTAATGAACTTCCCTTGAATTGTTGATTGTGTTTCTCACAGTGCAAATGCACAGCTAGGGTTTAATGATTTGTCACTCCAGTTTGAATCAATGCTGCTTCTGCATCCTTGCCCCATACTTCAGATTTGTTGCGTTGCGAGTGTGTGTGTGTGTCCAGGATGCAGTAATCTCTCTTTCTCTGCTCTTTTTTTCTCTATCCTCCTCACAGGTATGATTTCTGTGCTTGTCCCCCTTTGGCTAGCGGTGGGTGGTGAGCTGGTTTTCTTATCTTGCTCTGAAGTCCCCCCCCAAAACTCGCCATCTCTCCAGGCCCTGTCAACCTTCCTAACCCGATTTTACAGCGGCCCACACTGTGAGGAGCTCAGCTGAGTCAATACTTTATTTTTATTTGGTTTCTTTCTGGCTCCTGTCAGCCCATTACTGCTTCTGTAAAAAAACAAAAAATCATCATAATTATTCTTAAAGCTTCATTTCAAGCAACCTTTACTTTGATCAAAAAGGGCTTAATACGCCTGTCAAGCTTTCTGTTCCCACACAGCACATCTGCACTCTACACTTATAAAGGTGGCAGACTTAGCTCTCAAAATTTGAACAAATTTTTTCAAACGCTTCTACAAAGAAGAAAACAAAAACAGGCTTCTCATTTCCAGATGGTGGTTGTGGATTTTGTTAGATGAAATGACGACGGCTTGTTGCAGTTGCTAATCTGTGACTGTTGTTCAGCTGTGAGGTTTTAAAGTCAACACAGTACAGTTTCTAATGTTTGTTTTTTTAACCTTCCTCTTCCTGTTACCATCTCTTATGTTAATGGGTCGGCTTTGACCCGTGTCTTAAATCAGCTGTAAAATACACTAAAAACAATTATCTATCATCCAATTTGTTTCTCATCTCTTGGTTACCTTGTTAGGCTTCCTTATCCAGGAAAATATTGGTTGGTGTGGGCCCCTGGGCCTTTTTTTGTCAGTATACCCCTCGATTTCAATTTTTAAAAAATGTAAAATGAACCTCAAGAGAATCATATAAATAAATAAAAGGTTGTTGTGTTACCTGAGTATTACCGAGGGGATTTAGAACACATCTCTTAAATAAATTTGTTTTGTTTATTTTTTCATTTTAATATTATTAACTATAGTAACATCTATGGTGTTACGGGTCAATTTCGACCCATATATATATTTACTTCAAGAAAAAGGCAAAAAAGTATTTTTTTTTAAGCAATAGAAGTTTAGTGCAAAGACAAAATGAAAAGCAGAAAAAAAAAAATATATATATAACATAAATATAAAAAAATATAGATTTGCAAGGTCAAACAAACAACCCTGCAGTCCAGTAGTCATATCGAGGACCACACATTTTCCTTGGTTTTTCTCAGGGATGCCACTCTCAGCTTTGCCTGTGTAAATCTGTATATTCCAGGCATAGCTGTTTTTTTGCATCACAGGCTGCCCAGATTTTTATGCCGTACTTCCCTGGCTTACTGGGTATGTATTGCCAGAAGGGGCATTTTCCTTGGAAAGGGACAAGACGTTCATCCACTGTCACCTCATCAATGTCTTTCCACATGCCGCCATAGACTTTTGTTCCTTCAATGTTTGTCATAGCAATGATGACTCTTTTTAGTGACAATGGCATAAATAGCTCAAAACATGTCTTGATGTCACTGACACTAGTCACAGCAAACCTTGTGACTCCAGGGGTCATTTTGATGACATTTGCAGCAGCTGCCCTGCCATGTACATCAGGAGGTACAGAGCTCCAACAGATCTTATCATTTTTGGAATCTTTCAGCTGGAGCAGCTTCAGCACCGGTGACCTCCTCATCAGACTCATCAGATGTGTCTGTGTCTTCTGGATGATAAACCTGCTCATCCGAATCACTATGCTGCTCTGTGTCCTCTCCCTATTTTCACCAAAAATATTATCCAGAACTTGGCTCACTGAAAATCTTCTTCTCATTTTTGCATGCTGCAAATTGGAAATGTGCACTCTGCAAGTCACTAACTCTATACTGAATTGACCTCACATATCTGGACATGCCCGTCTTTGTGCAGGTATACTGGAAAACAAGGCAAAATGAGAATCCCCTAAAGCTCACATGACAGGGAGAGGAGCTGGCTGTCAGTGTGTTGGCTGACAGTGAACTTATGATTTCAGTTTTGGCTCTAATTATTGCTTTATAATCTTACTTTTATAACTGGGTCGAAACCGACCCTAACAACACAAATGTCATAATTTCAACTAGAGCATTTTATAATTTAGTGAAAACTATTTTTTTTGTTTTATTTTGTTGAAATAGAGGTTCCTGACAAAGTCATAAAGCCTTGATGCAATAAACAAATTTATGTGGTTATTTTATGCATTTAAAACCTAAAACGGGTCGGTGCCGACCCTAACACAAGAGGAAGGTTAAATCAATATATATATGACAAAGTACTTTTCATTATGTCACATCCTACAGGTTTAACACAGCAGCTTTGCATGTCAACATGAGCCTTTTTCTTTGGCGTCACTCATCCTTGTGTGCGACACCTTTTTCCATAACCTGCTACTTTGGACACCCTCAACATCTATTATGGGAACTATGGCGTTTCTGATGACGTGACATGTGAAAATACACTCCAGCGTGCAGGCTGAGGAGGGAAACGTGTGCGTAGAGGAAGGGAGGGGGAATGGACCCCCTACTGTACACTTCAGTGATTCATGTCTGCTGTCACCCTGACCTTTACGCAAATCTGTAATTAACTCATCAAAGACGTCAATAACATCATTTTGAGTCATTGTATCAGTACATCTAATCTGGCCGAACTGAAAAAAATCCATCTAAATGAAAAGGGGAAAGGAATGAGGCAGCACATTGGAAATGCCAGCATGTTCCTGCATCTGTGGAGGTGAAAAGTTTAACTACAGGGCCGATTTGATTATTGCAATTCCGTTCCGTGCAAGTCAGAAATCAATCACCTTCAGCACAGCCAGGCTTTACACCGGCGGTGCATTGTATCAGTAGATTTAAAACCATGGTTACAACTGTATCTGATAATCCCGCTTTAATTAATGATACAATTTACAACTCAAACTGTGGCTGTACTCGCAGCAAGTGTTTGCAGCATTAGTCACACAGGCAGAAGTAGACGCAGTAGCAGCTGCAGTGCTGTAATAATAAGTACTGTAAGTCTTAATAGTAGTTTCTGCAGTAGTGGTAGTACTTGTAGCAGTGCACTGTCTTGGCTTGATTCTCAAAGAGTCCAAGAATAAATGTCAGTCGAGCAAATTATTTGTCAATAAGTTGCCAGTATAGCAGTGGATATCAGTTTTCTGATTGGGTGTAACTTGTCACTGTGTCACCGTCATTATTGCTCACAAATTGCAGATACATTTGTGAGGTCATACAGGGATCTTACATGCTCCTGCCAGGGTCACAAAGAGGAAATTATATGATATTGCAAATATATATTGTAGCTTATATATTGTAAAGTTGATGAAACGGGCCTCTGAGATGCTGCATTCATGTCTTGCATTCATTATGAAGATTATTTCCATACATTTATTGGGCATTGTGGGGAATACGTTTAGTTCTTAGTTAGTTCTTCTTTCAGAGAGCTTCTGGCAGGAAAAGGAAAGGGACAGAAGTATTCAAAAACAAAACCGATCAATTTAATCAAGTAGACCATTAGCATAGATAAATGCATAATAATGACTGGAACAACATAGTGTTGAAATGATCAGAATTCTTGAGATTAGAAAAACAGGCTGCACATATTTACGGTGCATAAGCATCTAATCTACCAGTTTCTCACCTTGTGCCTTTAAGTGTCACATTGTTTCCTATTTTAGAGAAATTGCTGCTATGGGGGTGTGAAAAGTCGCTAAATCTCCTCAAAAAGTTGTGAGTTGTCAGCAGCAGTTGAGGTTAACTAAGGTGCTTCTCAAACTTGGAGTAAAGACAAGACAGTTTCGTCACAGCAAACTGTATCTAGAAACAAAACTTCTTTATTACTTAGTCAGTGTGCATCTAAACCACAACGGCGCGGCTCTTAAATCAGCACTAAAGCACCCACTCGTCTGTGGTCACCTCTGTCCTGGGATCCCGCGGCCAAATTGAGTCTGTCCCCTGAAAAGCTTCAGCGCCGGGCCAAATCAACCATTTGTTTCTGTTTAACCTTTCACATAAATGTGACATGCAGGAGCTGGAATTGATGCTGGCAGGTAATTTATGTTTGTGGGATGCATTTCCACTGGCGTGTTTCACTGTGTGGTGCTCTACTCCTCCATCCCTCTCTCCTTAATGCAATGAGCTCCCCGGCCCATCAGTCAATGGCCAGAGAAACTGCAGTGCTGCATCAGGCCTCTCATTATTCTCTTAGCTTTCTGTCCACGCCCGCCTTGCTAACAATGTGAGTGTGTGATCACGTTTGGGGGTATTGTGTGTCTCCACAAAAGAACTCTCAAAGTTCCATATTTTTCTCCTGACACCTGAAGTGGCACACAGCATTGTTGATTTATACATGCTACTAATTCATGTGCCAATACCCCTGGCAGGGGTGAAAGCACGCTTTTGGAAGAGAGACAAAACAGTAATGAACACCATGACAGGCCTATTTAACAAAATCACAGCGCACATGAAAGAAAGATGATACAATTCCTCTCTCCATCCCTGAAATATCAATTTGTGTGGCTTTTTGATTTTTTTTATTTATCTTCATATGATTTGGTTTCTGTCTCCGCCTTTAATCTGCCTCTGTTTCCTGCTCAGTACACAAAAGTGCCAGCGCCTGCAGATGCAAGCTGCACTCAGACCATTCATGCCTTGGCACCGGCGCTACTGGCAGAATGGCAGCAAACAAAATAAAACCTGTTGCTTTTTTTTTCTCCCTCGCCGCCTCTGAAGAGCCTTGCTTCTGCCTTATAAGGTCAGACCTCGCTGGAACGTCTTGATGGGATGGAGTTTGCAAATTGTGAAGGCATGAAAAAAGGCAATGCCAGTCAGGGCCGCTTCCATCTGTGGTCCTGGAGTGAATCACCGGGAAGCTGGATGACACCACAACTAGCAAACGTCAAACACAGCTTCGGATAAAGACCGCCGTAGCAGAAGACGGGTGGTTAAGGGTTGGAACTGTAGCTGAAAGAGAGAGACAGGATTTTAAATGATTTGTGGGCGTGCATATATATGTGTGCATAACTGTGTCTTTCTCCATGTGGGCACAATTATGTGGGCACGCTAACAGGCATAAAAAAAGTTTTTGACAAGTTGACAGCAAGCACATTAAGCAAATCTGACAGGAATTCAATTACAAGACACATCACTTGTCTCAGTGCTGCAGACGGATGTCAGTCTTTCTTCTGAGTGGCACAAGCAAAGCCCTATTTTGGGCTTCCTTTTTTACCTTTTTTGTGCTTTTCGTGTGTTTAAATCGGAAGGTGAAAGTTAGCCTCTTAGAAGTTTGAAATAAGTGTCCTCCTCACTTAGTATGACGCGTTTATACTCCTGCTTTGATTTAACACACACATGAGTGTTCACGTGTGTGTGTATGGAGAAAGAAAAAAGAGAAACAAAACCGTTGTTGCAGCGTGTCGGAGTCGTCTGTGTGCTCTAAGTTCTTTGTCTTCTACTCTAAAACGTACAGACAGCCTGCTCTTGCTGCTAATGCATTTGTCATGACACGCTTCTTGGGAATATGATGTGTGAACCATCACGTCAGCCGGCAAATCCAACATCTAAGAGATGCTTGACATGTCAGAAACAAACAGCAAAACATGCTCATCCTAATGCTAATCTGCAAACCAGATCAGGGAATTTTAATCCTGGGTGCTCACAGTTGCGTTCTCTTACACCACACAAAAACATTCTGATTGCTAAATATTCACCAGAATCATCAGAGATCAAGCTTATAACACAGTGGGAGTAAAAAAAAAATCACACAAAATATGTGGAAGTGACAAATATGCATGTAATTCCAAATGAGGTCAAGTCAAATCTAGGTTTTTGCCAGGCAAAGGGTGTTAGAAGGGTAAATGTGTCATCAGATGCTGAGGTGAATTCAGGCCAGACACTTGATTGTGTTTGTCCTAATGACACAGATACGCTGGCATACGCACCGCAGGCTGTTCAGGGATCAGCTGTCAACCCCCAAAGTGTTACTCTTAATCTTCCCCAGAAGTCTTGATGAAATTTAAGCCCTCCACTGTTCAAAATACCATCAACAGCAGCTCTGAGAGCGCTGGGAGAAGCTGGAGGGGGGAAAAAAGGACATAAATAGATTTCAAATCAGACAGGGATTAAAGTCCAAGGAAACCTTCGCCTGACTTTGGACATTAGGGTATAATCCATCGGCGGCAAAACTGTCATATTCTTTAGTTCTCTTGTTTGGAGAGTTCATTTGTGGCTGTAGCCAACCGCTAAAGCTTTGCTCTGCTGTTTGTTACTGAGGGAGGGCTTTTTACAGAACACTGAGATGGATTTGTAAGCTTAGATTCAGGAGAATGGCCATACTTCCATTCATTTTCAACCACTTTTTATCAGCATATCCACAACTCTTTCTGTGTGTATTATTAAGAACTAAAGTATAAACCGTTTTGTCTGTGTTGTTCTTTGGGGGAAACCTTCAGGGAAATTGTGTCGAAACAATGCTGACCATCGAAAAACTCAAATTTGTGAAATGTATGACCTGTGAAAAGCATTTTATATACAGAACGAGGCATGTGGGCATGTAGCTTCTGTATGTTTAGTGATTCTGCTGATCAGCAGAGTTATTTAAGCTGTTTAGACCTTGAAAATCAACACCCTTTATAAATGAATGCTTGGAAATTTAGCAAGATATGCTGTTTCAAAATTAGCATTTGGGTTTGTAATAAAGTTAGTTGTCAGGCACAAAATATTATTCAAAGCGGAGTATTTTTATGTGCTTTAAACATGTCTGGAGGGGATCCCGTTTCATCCACTGTGACGGTGATCACTGTGAGCAGATGGTTTGTAGTGGAAATGTCTGGATCTGTGCTGCTGAAAACAACAAGATAAGAGAGCCTTTTTCCAAACTGCCTCATCTTGTCTTCACTCTCAGCAGTCTGTACCAGCATTAGAGACTTGTAGGAGAAAACATAATTAGTCCATGCTGACCAGTCACAGCTCTTGCTGTCTCCATGTGGTATCTCTCGAGCCACCGCGGCCTCAGTGTTAGATTTCTGAGGAAGCGCACATATGCACATAGGTACGGTGTAACTCCTAAATACATACTAAATAAAGCTTAAGGCTTTGTAGTTGTAGTAGAACGATAATTGTTAGAAAGAAATAGGAAGCAAACTCAACTCTCCCGTCAAAAACTAGAAATATGTAAATCGCGGACTTCCGAGTCACCTAATATGAATGTAGTTCCTGGTGATCCCAATGGACGATTCATATCCTCACAGGTTCACTCATGCAAACCCGTCTCTGTGTCCCAGTGCCTCAGTGTCTGTGATGAATAGAGGTGTGAGATAGTTTAATCAGCAGAAAGCCCACACACAACAAGACTACAATAACTCATTGACGCAATGTTCTCCAGAGGAAGAATGAACCAGAGAGCCACAAAAACAAGCCGGTTCGTTCGATGATGCCAGAGTTACATGTTTATAGGAACATCAATTCTTCCATTTCGCTCAATTCATAAACTCATCGACGGCAACAAAATATTTATCTCAAAAAAACCATGTAAAACAGGTCTCTGTTATTGAAGTGCAGTCACGCCTGTGTGTTGAACATCCGTGGATCTCTTGGTTCATATTACATCAGTCAATAGACAAACCTGATTGGTTATCTAATTCCAGTAATACTCCACACAGCTGCTGAGATCATGTGACCATTAGTGGATGTGTCTTAAGGGAAGTTGGTGCAGAGCATGGACACCATGTCAACAACTGATGGTAAGAGGAATAAAGGTGAATTTAATTATAAGAGCACTTGAGGGTAGCAACCCACTGCTGCCCATATCAATACTCCATATTTCTCTCACTGAGTGGGCCTAATGAGAGGTTTCATTTACACAGAATCATTTGATTAAATTCACCTCACTCCAGCAGAACTCGTGTCAGAGGACAGGAGAAGCTTTACTTTGTTGAGATTTGACCGTCCAAAGCTCATAAAAAATTCAAAATTCAACTGCAAGCGATTCTTTTCCTTGAATATGTAGCTGCTTTTAAGAATTCATAAATGCTCGAATTAGCTAACGAGCACATGTTCTTAAAGTAAAATGTGTTTTCTGAGGCTTAAATAGGCTCTTGAGCTGTAACCTCACTGACCTGCACTCCAGCTCCCCCAAGATGTACACTAAGGTGTTTTCCCAGCTAATGCAGGCTGAAAAACTGTGGCTGCAGCAAACCATAATATTATCAATCAATATGTTCAATAGTAAGGAGGCGCAAAGGGTTCAGTGCTAAATAAATGAAAAATAAGTGTGCAAAATATATATAAACCAATAAATGGTGAGATTTTGTAAGAAGTAAAAGCCTCATTATTATGAAATATATAATTATTCTTTATTTCCTTTAGTTTTCAAAAGGTCCGTATTTAGTTAGTGAAGACGTTCTTTTGAAATTACATTTTTATTTCACTTTTTATTTAATAATGTCCTCATGACACTGTCTCACTGTCTCTGCTCGACGTCACATAAGCATCAGCGGGGTCGCCATCTCAGACAGCTATGTATGCGTATCCGTGGCGATCGCACAGAATGAGTCTCAGGAACGTGTCACTTTTTTTTTTTTTTAATTCAAAGCACTGATGTGATAACTGATCAACTAGTTAATTGTTGAGCTTGCTTGCCTCAGGTGACGTTAGGCTGGGGACATGTGAGGGGACAGTGGTGACAACATCACTAGCATGAAAAGCGACAATTAGAAAGCAATGTTGCGGTTATGTATTTCATCATTTCCATTCGACATGCGATCTCTCATTGATCATTTCTTTTATTGGCCGGAAAAGATGTTCCGACATGTTCCCGAGAAGACAAATTGGTATCTGCTACAGCATTTAAAGTTAAACAATTACTGTGTGAGCGTACAAAAACTACTGCTCCCCTGAAATGTACAAGTATGGAACCACATGGAAGTCTGCTTATGTCGCTGTCAGCTGTATATTTATCTGCATATCGTCATCTTTTCAACTTAGCTGCGATTGTGAATAGAATAGATGAAGCTGATTTTTAGCCACATGAAATACTGTTGACTACTGGATTTTAGGGTAATTACAAAAATCAGTGTGACTTTTGAATGAAGTTCCACTTTCACTTGAGCTCTCTGTTAATTTATTTATTTCAAATTGAACACTTCAGGGCTCCGTACAGCAGATGCCCAGTGTCAATCACTTAGGCATGTTGTTTTGTGCGGAGAACAACTCAGTCGGACTCACGTTAACTTGTCACTCTTTTTTCGAATTCTCTTCACATTTCTCTGTCCAGCTGCTGTGAGCTGATAACAAATGGAAACAATAACCATGAGCACATTGCACAAATAAAAGATCGCCTTCCTAAACACTTTGCGCTCCCCTTCATCATTTTAAAAGTGCGGGGCCCAGTCAGGCATAAGCAGATCCTAAGGAGAAACAAAGACTATAAAAACCAAAGAGATGTGCTGCTGCAGATAAACATAACAGACTGTGGGGAAGCAAAGCTGCTTTGAGTGCCCTGAGGGATTTATTAAAAAGAGAGGGAGAGGGAGGGAGAGGGAGAGGAAGAAAAAGGTTTTCCCATACGGACTGAAGTGGTGTTTGTTGTGAGCTGTTGGACTTCCACTTAACCGAAGTAAAAAGCATTGTAAAATAAACATATCCACAGAACAAACAATGCCATAAAAGAAATGAGCAATGTGGATAATTAACCTGATTGCTGTGGGATATATCATAAAAGCAAACAACTGCGTTTTTAATCTTCAAACTCAGCTCCACAGAAAGGTGACTGACTCTGTCTGTTAGTCTCCTCTAACTCATTATTAAAATATTGTTATTTCAATTTGGCCCCGGAGTTGTTTATGCGCACTCCAACCCATATTATCCTCTGCAGATAAGCATGGATTATTGCCAGCTAATCTAATCAATATTAATTACAGCAGAATTAACGATTCAGAATGCTGCTTATCATCTATCATTCCCAGTGCGAAGCTCTATATCTCTTTTCAAGCCGTACAGTCATTTCATCATCAGAGTGAATCATCATGCAGGAGCTGTGAGCCATTTTTATAGAGGGCCAGACGAGTTTTTAAACTGAAGATCCAGCAGAGCAAAATTAACTTCTCTTCTCTTCTTTTCTCTTCTCTTGAGTGCCATTTTGTAGCTAAATGTCCAGTTGGGCTGACCTTTTTTCTGCCGATGACTCATGAGCCTCATTCTGAGCTCCTGTTGTGGTGAGTCAGCAGACAATCACCACTGATCACTTCAAATATCACATCCTGTTAACAGAAGCTTCACTTGGGTTCGGGGGAAGATGGGGGGAAAACATCAGCTTTAATTAGGGAGGAGGGTTGTTTTTCTCAGCTGTGAGCTCACAGACTGGATGCTGTGTTGTGGCGTGAATAAAGTAGCAATTCTTACCGTTTTATACTGCACATAAAATGTCCTTTTGGTCATTTTCTATCATCAAAGGATATACCAAAGGAGTGACACAACATACTGGCAGTTCAAGGGTCATCATCTGGCCTGCAGTCTGACATGAATAAACAGCAGGTAAATGTGCACTAATGCTAAAACGTTCACTTTAAAATTAAGATGGAGAGACACATTTATTATAGACAAACTGGGAAGAGGATTCTTCAATTCATGGAGGACAAAATGTTAACTGGCGCTCTTTGGTGAAAGAAATACCCAGATTTTTAAAAGTAAAACCAGCAATACCACAGTGTAAAAATACTGTAGAGGAAACAAAAATCCTGTAGTCAAAATCTTACCTAAAGGTGCAGTGTGTAGGATTTAGGCAGATCCAGTGGCACAGATGGAATTTGATATAAGTATGTTTTCAGTGGTGTATAATCACAGTATTTAGTATTAAGTAATAAACAGTATTGCAGTTAATGCACCACTATGGTTTCAAGCCCTCACTTAGCACAGTTGAGTTTATTTGTATGCACATACTGTCTACATGTGAGTTTGTGTATGCAGCGCGTGTACTGTGTGCACTGACGTGTGAGGTCAGTGTGATTGCGTGTGCAGCTGCTTTAATGCATTTTATTACGGTAAATGAAAGGCAGCGGGGTCCCGGTGTCACCATGGTTAACATAAGTGTTTTGGTATTTGGGCGAGGTTGATGTGCTGAAAGGTCAAACTCATTGTGGCGCTGCTTTAATATATGGCAGGAAGACGACCTTCACCTCTGCACTTTCCTCCATCACTCACAGACAGACCTGTGGCTCGAACAGGAACAGGGTGCGTTTTAAAGTGTGTCTCTCTGGAGGAAAGAAATAAGTTGTCAAGTTTGTGAACAACTATCTGGGGAATTACAGGCTTGCATACGGTAAAAAAGTGTTTTTATCGATCGCATGATGGAAATATTTCAAGGTCCTCGCTGCCAGATTGTTGGAATTGTGTCTCTCGCTCTGTCTTAGGGCATTTTCGTCAGTCCTTACATTTCTCTGGCGTTTTTTTTTTTTTTTTTTTCACAGCTCTTCCTAGAACGTAGATGCCTCCCACACTTTCTTTTCATGTGTTCTGCTATTCTTCACTTGCCACTGATTTCACACCTTCATGTTCACATCAGCTCGAACTGACGTCGTGTTTTTTTTTTTTTTTTTTTACCTAGAATACATTCTATTGCGTTCTTCGGGGACATAAAATGTGAGGAAGTGACTGTACTCCACTATCATTATCTTGTTCGTTTAGTCATTTTTGTTTTGCTCTCATCTTTTTCTTGAGTGTTTACATGGGTTTTTTTTTGCCAGAGCCATTGTGCTCATTTCCATTGTTTTTGGACAACATTTAGCTTTACTATTGACACAGAGAGCGAAAATAAAGCAGAAATCACCACAAATGTTTTGGAGATACAAATAAAATCCCTTCACCAGAGAATTCAGAGCATCTGCTGCTGATTTGATAATAATTCATCACAATAATAATGTCTAGCGAGTCATCAGCTGTTTCTCCAATGTACCATAAGAAAGAGAAACATAACATGGAACAGCGAGAGAGCTCGTAGAAGGCATGACTCATTTGACATTTAAAGTTTCCCATCACCTGCTGCAACGCATGTATTTGACTGTGACTGACTGTGATATGTTACTGTGAGTGGGTGCTGTATGGGTTCATCCTCACAGAGGTTCACTAGAAGGTGATATCATGCAGTGACTTTCTATTGGATGATTACACCTCTGCTGCGCCTGTTTGGCCCTGGAGTTAATAACCTGATACTCGATCTGAAAATTATCGTAACCTGAGAACTGAAAGGTGCATCTCAGCAGCATGACATCACTGACCATGTATTCACTGGGAGAATATAGTGTAGAAGGTTTCCACCCTCATGCTGAAGTATGATTTTTGTGTTTTTATCCAGCCAAATTCACTATATAGCTGTTCTCATTCACATGTTTTTCAGTTTTCTCTTCCTGAATGAACATGAAATTGTTTAATTATTTTATTTTACTAATTTAATTATGGTCCATAAACGCGACATATTAATCTTTTGCACTGATGATGCAAAACGTATTTTATGATCGTGGTAAAAGCAACATAATAAAGGCTCTGCTATGCATTCAGCTGTATGAATAGCCCTTACTAGGCTAGCTCGCTTCACGGTTTTCGAAAAGCACCATCTACCTCTGTACGCCCTCTGTCAGCATTTTAAGATTTTAAGACTCTGGGGAAAAAGATTCCTTTACACACTTAACCTTTACATACTGTTCATATTTTATGCCTTCACAGCATGGTCCAAGAATTCCCTCATAGTAAGTGTCTATACCAAATTTTGAACTACAGATCTATTTAGAGTGTCTAAATAGCCTATGCACACCAAGTCTTCCTGCCATGTCACTGAAATGTCACTTTTTATAATGTTTTGAAACGGCTCAAATTTGACCTGAACAGTATGTAAGGGTTAAATAGCTTAGTTTGGACATGACATCATCAAAGATATTATATTGACGCTCCTGTGAGTGTAATTCTGTGACTTAGTAAACATCCCCTTTGAGCCCTCAACCCTACCATCCAGTTGGATTGTACAGAATTTGAACTCCAAACTGTATATCACCTTAGACTGACCCGTGGTGTATCCTTGCAGTGGTAACTATCATCTTTAAAATGATGGAATCAGGTAGTAAGTCCAATCATCAGCTTCTGAAGCAGTGCAAACGCGTGAAAGTAGTGGAAGTAGTTTTACAGATTTCATGCATTTGCACTTCATACATATAATATTACATACACTTACACTGGAAGTCTGACTCACAGTTATTATTATAAGTAACTAAAACCAAACCAAGACCTAAAACTAGGTGTATAAACTTATCCTTATCAAAAATCATATTTGTTAACTGAAATAAAAATAAAAACCAAAACTATTAAAAATATACAGAAAATGTCTTTAGTTAGGCATAAGTGTATATATATTTATTTAGACTGGGATGTCTAAATAACTTAAACCAGCAAACTCGCCCTTGAGACTAACTGCACGTAAACTGAATTGAAAACAAAAATTACAAACAAAATAAACATAAAAACTATGAAAAGTACAAAACTATAAAATAAAACTATTTGAACATGAACATGAGGAAATCATTGCTTTGTCTTGTCCTCCACGTACATACAATAGAACAACCATGTCTTCACTTTGGCTTTTTTCCAACATGTGTTTCCCACTCAAGTAACGGGCTGACTGTCTTTGACCTTGGAGGAATTACATCAACTCTTAAGAAACGGAACAAAAAATAGAAAGAAAATCCTCAAGGAAATAAATGATAGACTCAGTAAATAATTGGCTAACAGCTGGTATTTCATTGTTGATATGTCGAGCAGAAACAACATGAATGAAAATGAATCTTGTTTTAGTCACACTTATAAGATCAGTGATCTAAATGTGTGAAGATTTTGACATCAGCTTCAGATTAAACCATATGGAGCACAAGTCTTCACTGCTGTGACTCCTTTAGGATGTTGGACCATATTGAATTTCTCACGTCAGGTTCTTCCCACAGCCATACATATTTAATAGAGCAGCATATGGTTGTCATCGGAGGAGGTCAGGGCTGGAGGCAGAACTGTGGCTGTGTCCTGTTGGCTATACATCTGCCTCCCCTCCTTGGATGGGGTGAAGGGAGGAGGGAGGTATGTACTGTAGGAACAGTGAAGAGAGGAGAGACACTTGAGCTGCACGTGGAACTGACACTATGAATTTAGAAAAAATAAAAAGTTACTGTTTTATTATACTAAAGGGGCTCTCCATTGGCTTTGCATACATTTAAAAGTTAGTTTGGTTGCCATGAGATGCACTCCTCATGCATAAAGCTGCTTCATACACTAAAACAGCATGGCATCGTAGTTGCTGAATTCATCTAAATCTGACGCAGAATCTGGAAGTGATTGATATAAACTGCAAATACAGTTTTATAAATAGTGTAACCTTTAGCTTTCCCTCTCCCTAGTGGCACAGTTTTAAAGGAGCAATATTCTGGTCAATTTCAGCTTCATACTTGTATTTGAGGGTTCTACTAGAATATGTTCACATACTGTAATGTTCAAATTTGACATTAATTTTCCCACACTATGCATACTGATCTTTTCAGCATCTTTCTCAATGCTCCATTTTTTTGCTCCTGTCTCTTTAAGGCCCTCCTCCGTGAAAGCCCAGTCTGCTCTGATTGGTCAGCTCCCACAAGCCTGAGCAGGCTCCGCCCACCAACTTATAGAGCACCATTGTAAAAGAGATGTCTCTTTAAAGTTATTTACTGCATTGATCTAAGTGTGTGGAAACTAATTTCATCAAAAGAGAAATCTGGACAAGACACCTCCAAATCTATGTTGTTACCCTGTATTGTATATTGTCAGTCAAAGCTCAGAAGTCTTTTTTTTCCCCCCCTGAATAGCATCAGTGCTGTGGTACGAGCCAATCACCAGCCTGGCTGGGCTAACAGCATGATGGGATTAACAGTACTGTGCATATTCATTGGGCTTCATGACCTGGAGTCAGAAGCCAGAGATTTTTTTTGGCTTATGTGCCAGGCGAGAAATTCTTTTTGGACTGAATAGGTGCAATTTTGGGTCCAGTATCCAGGTCTTGTAATACATCTGTGCATCAGCTCTGCTGTCAGGGGAAACACAGCAGCTACGTAACATGCAAACACAAGTTCAACAGACTAACCTGCTAAATAAAGTGCAACAAGTCGGTCGATCCATCCTGGTACCGTTAAGAGCCCTAATTAAGAAAGCAAGTCCCAACTAAGATAATGTTACACACACAACAGTCGTGTTTTGCAGTCAGTACGAGGACATTTCCATCAAAAATAAAATAATTCTGCTCAGTCTTTACTTCCTCAGATGGTGGAAGAGCACGAAGAATGTCATGCTGGTTTTTGCAGATGACAACAACACAATTTAAGTTTACAGTCATCCTGCTGAACAGCTGAAGGAGGTCACATATATAACAGATGTGACGTCAAAAGTGAAGCCAAATCGGAGCATTTTCACAAAAGTTTAGTGAAAAATGATGCAGGAGGAAAATACTTTGAGGGTGTTTAGACACACTGGGGACCCAGTGTGTTTATGTTGAAAAGCCATTAAAAAGTGCATTTTGCACAATTTAACCCCTTCAAGCTCAGTGATGTAGTTACCTTCTCACTTTGTTTTTTGTAACCTTGTGCCTTTAACTTTTCATTAGAAAACATGATCTTTTCTAGCACACTTGTTAGTCTTCTGTATAGATTTAACTGGACAGTTTCATGTCCTTCCACACTGTACAAGTGCTCAAACTGTGAGTCATCTAAAACTGTCTCTTGGGAAGATAAACAGGGCTTTTCATTTGTTTTCCTAACAAGCAGTCTCCTGTGGTCATGCTAATAGTGAAAAAATGGCAGCAATGATCAGTTATTGAAACAGCTTATTGAAATACATGAACTAAATTACTTAGTTATTGAAATAAGTGAGTAGTTTATATTCAGTTGAAAAGGCTGACATGGCATGTTATATTGCACTGCAAGTCCACATGGATGGAGATGCAAATCAGGTAGCTTCAACACACATGACATGGAAAAGAATTACACGTCTTTACTTATGGATTTTAATTCATTTAAACCCCAAAAATGGTTCTAAAACTGCTCTAACTGGCTCAAACGTCCCTTTTTTCTCATCTTTCTCCTGGAGTATACTTTTAGTGTTATACGCTGTTTTTTGATTGCCTTTGATGAATGCCAGCACTGTTGCATGGAAAGTCAGCCAAATAAAACAATAAATACATACAGCTGTAAGGACACATGCAGAGCAGCTCCTCAGATTGGAGTGCTGCTAAAGCTGTGCAAATTTAATATACTTCAGCTTTAATTGAATGCACATGCTCCCTCTCTCTCTCTCTCTCTCTCTCTCTTCCTCTCACACACACATTTCTGTGTGTATGGTGGCGTGCTCTTCTGCCTTCTCATGGCCAGTTGTTGCAGCATGGCTGAGGTTGACGTGGCTGATCTTCCTAATGCACCCTCCTCTGCAGAGGTCATAAATTAGTCTGAAATACAGAGCGGGCCGTCGCTGCCAACCTCATCTGCAAAGTGAGTGAAGTGAAGCAGAAAGAGGCAGCCTGAGATGCAGCGTCAGGCTGTTCTCAATACAGAGGTCTGGCATGTCTGCGCCGCCGCCGCCGCCGCCGCTTTTCTGACTCAGAAATGAGATTTTACATTCTGTCATCTCAGAGCCCTCCACAACTAAGACTGCCGCTAGCTCCGACTGTAGATAATATTGACTGATTGGCCTCATTTTATAAACCCGACATTAATTAGAATTTCTATGAGTAATAAAATGTATTGGATTCCCATTATTATGGAGAGAGAAAGATAAGGAGCTCTTTTTGTCTGAGTGGATTTTCTTGGCTTTGCGCTGCTTAAAGCGTGAGCGACTCTTAAAAGTGGAGACCGAAAAAGAGATACAACATGAAGCAGACATTGCCTTTTTCTAATTTTGGATTGTAATTTCATTTCTCCAACCTTTTGAACCGTTATGGTAATTGAAAATCAGACATTCCAGGGAAGATACTAATTTCATTTTGACCCAAAAAGCAACCTTTTATCTACACTGTTTAACTGTGTTCCCAAATGGCCTCATTGTTTGCTTTGATTGGAAGGTAATTGTGCACAACTCAATAGCTACTTTTGTTGCACTTCATGTCCAAGATGTCTGTTCAATTCATTTTTCTACTGACAGCTATGATAATTAACATGCAAACAGCAAAAATCACTGTTTTAAACCTAATTTACATAAGCTGTCCTATCATTCATATGATTTGTGAATATTTGGCAAAATTCTTCACATATAAATGAAGATCTGCCTGTATGTGAGCACTTCAGTGGGTTTGAGTATCAACTCAGCATCCAGTAGTCTGGCCCGTGTGTTTATCCAGATTTGTTTCAGATTGTTTCTGAAAAAGAACAGAGGCTTTCCATGAAAAACTGTCTTGACTATCATAGCTGTAGTAACTTATTTTTTCCTGGAGTTCTGCAAACAAAATTGATTAGCTTCCCTTTTATGTGCCTGTATAACAATTCACTTTCATGACATGCATATATCAAAAATGTGTCTGGTTGAGAGGCTCCATTGCTGCTGCTTTTTAGGGAACAGCCTCTCCTCTCATGCGCACACTCACGCCAATAAACAGTGAATTTTTCAGGCAATAAAATATGTTCACCTCGCTTGACGTTTGCTAATTGTCTCGTGTTACAAAAGCTCAGAATACATTTGTCTGTGATCGTACACAGTCAGATGTTTATAAATGAATACAACCTGTCTTTGGGACTCTCCTATGGCAAACCTCATATCAAACTATAGCAATGGCAGCACATGCAGATGCAGAGGCTGGTGGCTCCTTCACATGTTCAGTTTTATTACTGAAAACACATATTACCCAGGTCAGAAATACCCCCGTACACTTTGGAAAATGAAACCGGGTCTGGAGGCGCGGACCTGACAACCGCTGTCCACAGCGCCCTGCGACCATTAGCGAAACCAAAACACTGCAGTGGTTGGTGGAACCACCCTAGGAGGAGAGGGAGGCTACTCCAGCTGCTCCTGGCTAATGTCCAGCCATGTTAAGGTGGAATGGACGTATAGGGACATCTGTGTGGGGACCTGGCTTCATCCCAACACCCTAGATCAGACTAACATTAATGTTACTGCACTCGAAGGGTGGAGTGATCTGAGCCAACGGAGCGCAGCACGAACCACTGGGACGAAGGGAGGCAAACAAAGGAGAACTCTGTATTTACATCTATGATTTGAGAGTTCTCTTCCTCCTGCAGTCCAAAGTCATGCAGGTCAGGTTAACTGGTGACTCCAAAACTGCCCTCAGGTATGACTGTGAGTTGTAATCCGTCTCTGTGTGTCGGCCCTGTGATTGACCGGCGTCCAGTCCAGGGTGTACCCCGCCTCTCATCTAATGTTGGCGGATAAGCGGTATAGATAACGGATGGATAGATGCAACAATTCACATCGACACAACTTCACACTTGATACTGCACTTCCTTGGGTCCCCAGCCATACACCTGCCAAGTGTGCAGCAGATCAGATGAGCAGTTGCTTAGAGAAGCAAAAACCACTCACACACATACAAACAGACGGAGAGAGATTTCTTCCTTTGTAGTTAGATTTTGGCAAAGTATGCCAAATTAGCTATTAGCAGTTCCTATTTGCAACGATCACATGGATGTGCAGACAATTATCACAGGTTTATTTTCATACTGAAGAAAACTTGGTGATTCGCATGCAAGTTCTGGTGTTATAAGGAGAGTCCTTTTCCTGAGATTCTAAGTAGATTTATGGACGTTTATTCGCGATGGAAGTGCAAGTCACACTGAATCTAAAAATATGTGCATCATGTCTGTGTTCAGAGTTATGATTTAGAGAAAGAATACACATTTAGACACAAAATATGACAGTATAGTACAAGGATTTTCATTTCTATGCGACATAGAAGGATCTGTTACGTAAGATGCTGTATTGTGGCCTAGACTCCTGTCACAGCATGAGCACCGTGGTTGTAGTGAGGAAATTATTTGTCAGGAACTTTGAAGGTAAAAGACCAGACTATAAGTCTACAGCTATGCCAGCAATCCTAAAGTTCACTACACACCAGAAAACTATCAATGGATGACAAATAAAGAATGAATTTTATAAAATTGTAATTCTCTTATAACTAATAGGGCAAAATATGTGTGGTATGGCTCCAAGGAGGCACCTGATGAAAAGAGATAAACACTAAAAGAGATAAAGTTGCTCAGAATTAAAAGAAAAACTAAAATTTATAATATTTATATACTATAATATTTGCCTAGCATTCATCAGGTGACCAAAAACACAACTCCGATGGGATCATAAATGTTTGCTGCCTGAGTAAAAACACCTCGGCACACTCACGGACAGAGCAGAGCTTCTCTTCCTGTCTCAGTGTTTAATCAGTGGAAGATAAAGGAAGCCAGTTACAAGGTTAGTTTAATCAGCCCCTTCCTGCTCCTCTTCCAGGATCATTACAGCGAAGACACTAATAGTTTAATACACATCAAGGTGCACATCAACTGGTAAGGCTGATCAACCTCAGAAAGCTCTTTATCAATTCATTTAAACCACAATTTCCTGCTGTCGTCTTTCTGACTTATGCATACTTTTCAAATCGAGTACGATCCATTTTACTCTGAGTGAAGTTGAATTTGCTTTTAATTTATTTTTACATTCAAGAATAAAGCCTCTTATTCTCTTTATTCACCCACCAAATCCTACGAATTAAAAGACAAGTGATAATGGCTTGTGTAACTTTCTGCTCCTGGGGGCAAATCTGTGAAGCAATAATCAGACTTTAAAATGGAGACAAAGTAATATGTTACTTTGTTAGAATAGCAAATCTAATATTGTCACAGCAACAAGCTAACAGGACGGACACGTCAGCCATCTTAATCAGACGCATCGCTTCCTCTCATTAATTAACTGCGTCCTGTGAGATCTTCCCTTTTGAAAAGCTTGTTTCAGCAGTCTTTCCCATCGTGCATCTGAACGCTCCCCGCTTACTGTCTGCTGCAGACACACTTAAGATAATGAATAGCTGGAGGAGGCTGGCGTTCTTTACTGCAGCCCAGTAAAAGGCCACTCTGTCTGGATCCACCAGGCAAAAAAAAACGGAAAAAGAAAAATCTTTCCGGCCTGTGTTGGCTTGGGTAAATGTCTCTTTGGATTTCAATGAAGTCACATGGTTGTATATTAAAAATGTATTCATGTCATTATTTTATGCTGCTACGAATGACAACACACCTGAATACAATGTCTTTACTCTCTTACTTATTCCCCTTCCTGTAACTGTCCATGACTCTCCAGAGTAAGGCTACTGCTTTATAGGACCCTGCCTGTTCATTCCCTATAACTAACATAGGTAAAGGTCAACTAGAGACACACTCAGGGTATTGGAGGCGCTTTAGAGGGGGCTTATGAAACCATTGGCTTTTGATTGTCATCACATTCATCTGCCAAGATTTTGTTGGCAACTGTTTGAGAGTTTGCTAATGAATCCATCTCAAATGAGCCAAATTGTGGTTATTGGCACTCTATTTGACCCTATTTGAGCTACAAGAAAAAAAAAAAAGCTGTTACATGAAAAATGTGTTGCACAGCGATGGATGGGACGGTAACCACTGAAAAACCACACATGCTGTCATTAAACTCTGACAGCCTGATTCACTATAATCCCCAAGTGAGTTTTTTTATATGCATTGTCTTGTAATCAAATGATAGCGTATGTTAAAGCCAGTGTTTACCATAAGTTGATACTTGCTAGCTGACATTAAATCGCTTTACATTCAACATTTAAATGCAAAGGCTGTGACTGCCATCAGCTTGTGTGATAAGCTCCATCCGAAAGCTGCGACAGCTCTTCGCTTAGTTTTCTGTGCCATTACTTTTTTTTTTTTTGTTGCATGGAAAATGAATGTCCCACTGAAAAACAATTCAACCATTTATTAAAGACAGAAAGCTAAATACTTGTCCTTAAACATAAGTTTCTCATTCTGTTGTGACACAGTAAATGCATACACAGGAATGAAACACATGACAATGCGTATTGTATTCCACTTTATGTCTCTGATTTGCTTTTATTTAGGTTTTTTTTTTAAATATTCCATAGTAAAGCGTTCTGTTTTATATATTATTGAATCAATCTCTATCAATTTAAGTGTGAAGAGTAACTAAAAAAAACCTGACATGTAACACTGACTTACAGAGTTAAATCACTCAAAAAAAAACATTAGACATGCAAAACACAAACTAGATTTACACAATAGTGGACATCGCCTTAGGATGAGGGACTACACCCTCCAAATAACATCATTAATAAACCTGCACAAATGGCTTCGATTTGGCTCACTGAAGCAACAGAATCCTCTGCTAACTCTGAGTAGATAAACTTCACTTCTTTTTTGAATGTGCTTAACAATTTTGTTCACATTTTCTATAAACACAGCTCTAGTAGATCAGACTGTTGCCCCTCAGACTGTTGACACTTTCACAGCGACTATCCCAGACTGCCTTTTACGCAAGACAGTGCAAACGGTCTCCAACGAAAGCCTGAAGTGGGTCAGGGGATATTTAGGGACAAGAGGCAGTGCTTGGGGAGCGAAGAAGGGAGGATTCAGAGGGATTTGAAAAGCTGTTTGTTTCATCACCATTTGTTATTGACGCAGAGGAGATTATGATGCTTTTTTTATCACTGTTTTCAGCATTGTGGGGTGTGGATGTTCAGTATCGCAAGATGAATTAGGCCAAAAGGGCAAAGCACAGTAAAATGCAGGAGATTCTTTTAAGGTCACAAACTTCCTGTAAGCTATTTACATAATGAGCTCCCTGGATAGTTAGTGTTCCCAGGCTTAGACTACACTGTATAGCTAGACTGGGACCGTGGCTAAAAGCATTCAATGCTAGCATGAATGTAGTACCCATATGCTGCACAGTTACTATTTGCCACCTTCACACTGATGAAGATGCAATCAAAAACCCACTGGGGATTTGATTTTCTTCAAGAACACAATGTATTTCTGTTTAAATGGGGAAAAAATATGAAGAATTTCTGATCATCACTGAGCTGAATTTTAAAAAAACAGTAAATGTCATTAGACTCCGGTCTAATTGATGTTCTTAAACTGTTCCGTCCATTCAACTTTCCACCCTGAAACAAAAACAGAGCCCGTTTTCATTAAGATAACAAACAACCAAATAGAATTCTTTGTTGTTCTTCTAAATGCAGTGAATCCATCTCCATCGATCATCATCATTCCAAATATATCATCAAAAGCTCAGCACGTTATTGGCATCAGAAGAGCCTTAATGAAGGTGATGCTTGAAAATAAATCACACATATGATGATAATTTGGCAAACAGGTGTGTGTGGGGGGTCCAGAGTAAATTCCTGTAGGTTTTTACAAAGGTCTCCTAAATACATGTGTCCAACGCTCATTTGATCATTGCTGGTTCCCTGACTGACATTTAACCTCACCTACAGTAATAATCCTCCGGCACCACAAAGCTGGTTATCAACCGCCTCAGTTGGACTAACTCTGGATTTTCTAGTTTGGTCATGAGCTTGTTCATGTGAGAGGTGTTAATCTCAAGCTTAAAACTGTTAATACTATTGGGAGATTAGGTTACTGTGACAATAGAAACTACTGCTCAACCATGAAACAGAGAAGAAACAATAGAAACAATATCTGAATATCAAAGGAAAGGCTAATATTACGTGTCTGCAATGGATAACAATGGCAGTGGATCCATTGCTACATAATCACCTGCTGCACTGACCCTCTTTCTTCTTGTCTTAACTTTATTATTTGTTTTATCTCTGGATGTCTAAAGCAGTAAAGTATAAAAAAGTGAATAAAAATGCAGAAATTCATGCCTTACTCCTAAAGAACATTTTTGATGAAGTGTTTTCATTTCTCTGGGAGCAAATATAATGGCAGGAACATACACAGAAGTGTTTGAATTATTTCAAAATGAATTATTTCCAACAATGATTTGACAAGAAAAGAGATTGATCTTGCCTGTTCATTTACAATGACAGTTAAAAGTTTGGCGGGGGTGTTGTTGAGACATCAGTACAGGCCTTTGGTACAGAAAACCATCAGCTGCACAGGAAACAAAGCTCAAATATTCAAGTTATTAACCCACACACTAAGTGCCTCCTGGTGTCTTTAGCAGCCTCGTGTACAGCCTGTATCACAGATGTGTCCCCATTGACTTATTTCAGTCCCTGTATACAGGTCGGCCAATGACACACCGCCGAGGGGGTTTGGACGCTTTCATCACATTCACACACACACACACACACACACACACAAAGACTGTAGGCATGCATGCATGAACTTGCAAGCAAACACAGATGATCAGGCGTGTACTCACACTGAAGCACACATATGCAGCCTTGCGCTTACATACACAAACACGTATACGGTGTCATTTCTCGCTCTGGCGCTCTTCCACTCGCTCAAACACACACAAATGCTGAGTGGGAAGGCCAGATGGAATCACAGCGTGGGCTGTTGGCCTTTCACACTCTGGAGACTTGATTTCTCACTGTTTCTTCTCCTCCACCGACCCTCTTTCCTCTCGTTCCTCTTCCCACTTACCCCCTTTCTTCTTCGCCTCTCATCTCAGTTTTTGCCTTTTTCTGTTTGTTCTATCTGACCTTTTTATTTGTTCTCCGATTGCAGGCCTTTTAATTTTGCAAACAATACATGATAAAGGTCGATTGTATTGAGCAGATTGTCAAGTTCACGGTGAGGCGAGCTTTTTTTGAAGAACCTGTTTGACTTCAAAGGGTACAGTGGAAGGTCAGGAGTTATCACTTTGTGATGCTAGATTTAAAAAAAAAAAAAAAAAATCACCAGTTGTCCTGAGCTACAACCAGGAAGCACACTTTCACTCTGGCTGCAGTCCCCCTTAATCAAATCAGAGGCAAGAGAAAAGAGGGAGAAATGCTTAGTCCTTCAACCCTTTGGGTTGTCTGTGCTGTAAATATAGATTACAGGTTAAAGGCAATTAGAATAATGGAGCAAAAACCTTGCAGGCTCTGCCAAAATGGCCTTGGCTTTGGTGTGCAGTTTATAGAATAAAGATGGTTGAGAAAGCTTGCGAGCAGGCCGGGCCCTGATTTAAAGAGCTCCAGTGTCTTACCGAAATAAGCCCTTAATACGTTTTACGGAGGATAATGCACATTATACACCACCGATCAACATCCTGAGCAAGGGAAATCTCTCGCCAATGCCCAAGAGCTGAACTTAAAGGTAAACTCATAATTAGACAAGGAAGTGTTTAAGTAAATCGACTGCCTGAAAACAATTAACATTTAATTTAATTAGCGAAAACAAGCAAAAGTGTTTACAGTCCCAATAGCCTCTATACAGAAATAGAGGAAGCCAGATAAAGGCAGACATACATCCTGTAGACCAGTGCACCAACCTTTGCTGTCTGATGGTCCCCTACAGCCCTCACAGGTGAACTACAGTATGACTGTGAGAAGTTTGCTCATTACAACTCATTTTGAATTGGATGTATTATTTAACACTATTTTTTCTCAACCATTTATTCATTACGTTTAGCTTACCACTTTCTATTCACCGAACTAACTTTAATCATTTTATCTGTCAGCTAGCTTAACTAATACTTTTTAAGCCATATTACTTTTAGCTTTTTACTAAACTTACTTACAGTGACTTAATATTTTAAATTTTTAAATCATTTTTAACTATCGCAACTGTTTATCCATTACCTTTAGCTAACTATTTGAACTGTTCATTCATAGCTATATAGCTATCTATTTCAATATTTATCCATTGCACGTTGCTTAAATTACGTACAGTATGTGAATATATTTTTAGATCAAACAATTTTTATTTTCCAACCATTTATCCATTACTTTTAGCTTCTCCATCGTTTATTCATCACCTATAAGTAGCTTAACTAACTTAAACTATTTCATCTCACAGCTAACTTAACTGTAACTTTTAGTTGGTGAGAAGTAATTTCAATCAATTCATCGCCGTCTGTTTCAATAGCCACTCTCTGTTGCTTGATAATTCATTTTCACGCACAGAATGTCGATATATATTTTCAAATCAAATAATTCTTATTCTTTCAAACTGAGCTTCTTCACAATCTTTCCACATACCCACAGGCAACCGCAGAAGCCCCCCCCCCCTGTTGAATTGAGTCTCAGGTTTTTAGTGAGTGATGCTGCAGACGACAGGAGGTAAAGACGTTTGCTTTGAAAAGGAGTAAAACTTTACATGTGAAGGTGGGACAATGATCACGTCCCTGATGGCTTATCATGACATAATCTGTATGAGGCCTCTTGATGCCAGGCTGCAGATGGCAGATACCCCAGGGTCCTGATTCAAAGCAAAGCATGGGGAGCTGTCCAATTCTGTCTTATAGTGTGCCATAAAGCTCAGGGCAAAGTCTGTATCACCCACACACATACACACACACACACACACACACACGCCCGCACTCTCTCTGTCTCTCGACACAGGCTCTGTGTCAAAATGTCATATAAATATTTAAAGTCTGACGAGGGGACAGTCAGGCAGCCAGAGATTCTCCGAGGGTCCAAACTCCCATTTCTAGCTCTCAATGCAATCCATTTTCTGGTCAGCCTCCACACATTCCCACAGGGTACAGTTTGATCAACTCCAACACACGGACACACAGACACACAGTCACTTTCTTTATCAATACAACCATTCAATCAGCAGTGCAGTGGGGGTGCTCTGTGGAATATGCCTCACAGCCCACATTGGACTGAAAAAAGTCTACACTAGATAAAGCTCAGCTCTATAACGAATGCTTTTTTCCCTTTAAAATGGAAACTTCTCCCAGAACTGCACCTATTCCTTGTCCTTGCAAAGGGCTCAACAAATTGTATCGACCAGACCTAAATCACGGACTCTTGATTTTCTAGGTCGCAGCGAACTTAGGGGGTAAATAACCAAACTTGTCTGTAAGTAACTACCACAAATCCACCTCCTGTAAGAATCGGCCTACTGTGGGATACTGTAATGTTATTTTTTCCAACTGAGACCAAATAAGTAAATAAAGAACACTACATGATGATCCGCCCTCTATATCCTTATGGTCTTACAGCTCACCTCAGCTCTGATTTTAAAAATAAACCAGTCCTGCTTGTCCATTCAGTCCCAGCGTTGGCAGGAATGTAAACTGGGTGACGGTTTCACCTTAAATAAACAAGGGGACCCCCGTGGCCCCTTCAGTTTCTCCCATAACCCCCATCCCGCCTGTGAGGAGGTTTTTAAGGATGGACTGACACATGGCTACTCTCAAACTGACAAGGGAGTGTTCAGCACGTATGCTTTTGCACATATGCAAGCGCAAGTATGTGGTGGTGTACATATTTGCTAAGATTAGTAAACATACATTTGCAAACATGTCACTATCCTTCATGGAATTGATATACGTGTGTGTGTGTGTGTGTGTGTGTGTGTGTGTGTGTGTGTGCGCTTATTAGGGGATGTTGTGCTACTTTTATGAAGGCTAAAGTTTCATGCTTGTATCAGTGTATCAAGGGTGTGTCATTATTTAACACACATGCAGCAGACTGTTGAAGGGGGGAATGCTATCGCCCTTCAACTGACAAAATGATCCCCCTTCTTAAGGGCCATTCAGGTGTTTCCATCTTGAGGATAACAATCTGAAAGCATCACAGTGCGCATTTGTTGCTCCCATTGGGGGTTCTCGCACTGGGCCCTCCACCCTGTTAAAAATGAACAAATCTCCTACTGCTTACATCTAACAGAATAGTTTGACATTTGGAGAAATACACTCATATGCTGTCTTGTGGACAGTTAGATGAGAAGATCAATACGACCCTCATGGTTATCCACTAAATGTAGAGCTACAGCCAGCCGGTGATTAGCTTATCTTCAGCATAAAGACAGGAGACAGAGACAAACAGCTAGCCTGAAAGTTTGAAAAATCCCCCTGCCAGCACCTCTAAGACTCAGTCAGCATTTTTAATCTATAAAAAAGCTGAAATGGAAAAAACGTCTAAACTAAGCTGATCGCCTGATCTACGCATATTTAGTGTAGGGACGTGTGAATGAGCATCCAAACTGTCCAACTGTTCCTTTTAAGTATGTATACACAGGTTCATACTACCCTCCTTTGTACAGAATGTGGCTACATCTTAATCACAGCGATCCTTTCCAGGAGCATCTATTATTATTATTATTGTTGCTAAAATGTGCACACAGACATTGATGGACATGTCTGGAGATTTGACTTCTGTTCCAAAGGTGCCAGATGTGCATCCGATTTGTTGTGAGTAAAGAGTAAAGTGCTGGTTCAGGATCATACTCGAGGTCACGTTGGAAATCCAGGGCAGGTGTACAGCAGTTAAGACCCATTTTGGTGATTTAAGTCACAATTATACATAGATTTCCAAACGTACTGATGATGTACATGAGGATGACTCATGTGATGACTTATTCATTGAGTGATGTTCTCACAGTAACAGGGTCTCCATGAGCTTTGGGTAGCTACCCCAGCCTCTGGGACTATGATGTTCATTAAGCCCGACTTTACTGAAGGGGTTGAATGAAATATTGGCAGGTAAACTAATGATGGGTTTGCTATTCTTAGACCATTATTAATGGGCTGAAAAAAGAGGTTGTGCTAAAAGGAAAAAAAAAACCATTTCACTCAAAACCACAATTGTTAACATGGTCTCGTGGTCTTGCTGGACGAAAAGTCTGGGCCAAAGTGGTGGACTGATCGACCAATATGGCCTTACCTCTAAATAATTCATCTGAAGAATTACTTTCTGCAAGAACATTGCCATTAATTCCCAAGAAAACCCATAATGACCTAGTAGTTGGTCAGGTGGAAAGTGGAACTGTGACTTCATGTACGTTATTCAAAGCACCAGCCTTTTGAAAGTCGGGGTGGTATCTTTTGACTTTACATAATCTAATCTATAACTGACAGGAGATCATCCCAGATCCCTGAACTGATCTCTAAACCCCCAAGTTCATTCACTTTGATCCTTGATCCTCCTCAAGCCTCCCTCTCTCTGCAAAAGCCCCACAGGAGTTTGTGAAACAGAGACACGCCAAGCAGATCAAACGGGGATCCTTCAATACTGAGAAACCATAAACAGGCTGTGTGTGTGTGTGTGTGTGTGTGTGTGTGTGTGTGTGTGTGTTGAGGGTGAGATTCTAGGAATATGCTTGTAGTGGGAAGAGAGGAAAAGAGAAAAGCTGTCAATGTGTGTGTGTACTACATTTTTGCATGTAAGCATATGAATATATGTGCTTTCTAAAATGCAAGTGAATGTGCGTGTCCACTTTGTGTGTGCATATGTGTGTATGTGTAAAACAGAACGTTTCTCTACTGTATGTATGCTTACTGTGTGTGTTTGTGTTTGCACAGGACAAAGGTTCTGTGATATAGGATATGGCCAGAGTGTGGGGAGAGAGTTGGCAAACCTACTTGGCTAAAATTGCTTCCAGCTTTAAAAGAAAAGAGGAAATACCATTCTGGGAGAGGGATCCTCTGCGTCTGTGTTGAACATCATCGCCATTGTTCAAGTCTGCAGAGTTTAAGTTGAAACACCTGCTCAAAGGGACTCTATCGTGCTGAAAATCCAGTTTTCTTTGTTTATGATTGAAGTTTGTCTTTCCTACAAAAAGATTTAGACTGGAGAGAGCTGTCATACAATGGCCTGGGTTAACCTGCTGGGGCCATTAGCGCTTAGTTCAGCTCAGGAGAGCAGAAATGTTCCACGAACTAAAGCACACTGGCAGTTTAAGGAGAAAATCTCAAGGATCTGTTTGTACTGAATATGTGCTGCAGTCAGAATCTCAAACATTTACCAACTTTTTTCAAGGCTACTCCAACAACTGTTCTGTTTTTACAACTCGCTGTAGAAAGGTGGGCACGCAACAGCCTTACATAATCCACAAGTGCTGAGCCAGTTTCTTACTACTACTACAACACAAAAAGGCCTTTAAGATTCAACCTCAGCCGGTAGATTTAGTGGACTGCATTAATATGCAATCGCAACAGTCACCTGGTTTCAATTAATGTGTTTCTTGAAAAAAACAAATGGAAAGAAATCAATCACGGCAGGATACATGCACTTCTATGCAGGGCAGTGGCTACAACTGAGGTCGTGCCCTCAGTTTTTGGTGGTTGTGGAGGTTTTTGCAGCCTGTTAAGATTCTGTTGTGGTGGAAATCGGATGATAATGTTATTATCTATTATCTGGAACTTTAGGTCTAGTATGTCATTTTTATGTGATGTATATAGTCTTTTAATCATGTTTTTTGTTGTTTTGGAGAATTTTTGGTGTGGTTACGGGAAGGTAAATGGAAGCTAGTTAGCCCAGTTAGTGCTGAACTAAAGGAAATGTCTCTTGATGTGATCCAATAGTAAAGCTTGTTAATTTTTTTGGTTAATTTTTCTGGCAAACAAAAGAAAAGGTCCATGCAGGACTCATGAATCTGTAATTTAACAATCCTGGCTACAGCCCCGCAGATATGGAATTTAAAAACCTTCAACATATTGTGTTAATATATTCAGCTAACCAGACATTGATTGAAGGGACACGTGGAAGCTCAGTGTTCAGAATGTGCTGGCTGATCCAAAGTACAAATGAACCTCTGTGGTAAAGCATATAGAAAGCAGCTGAAAGGCAAATCCCATTAATAGCTCCATATAGCTGAGAAAAAAAGAGAGACATTTCCTGAAAAGAGGCTGGTTGCTGATAAAATCAAAAACACATGTTGTGTAAACCATGCCAGTGTTTGTGCATAAATGTATAACTATCAAACTGAGCTCCAACTATTTGAGAAAAATGTGATTTTTGATGCTGATCACTGGACAGGTTGTGACGCCTCATGATGATCGCTCAGTAGAGGACATAGTTCAACCCACCCACCATGTCTTATGTATAATTCTTTGGCTCTTCGTCTCTTTCTTTCTCTTTGTAGAGTGCACAGTGCACACAGTATCTCGTCATCGGCCATTTGGGCCCAGACTGCAGCACCAGATGGATAAAACAAGAACCTTTAAGACTGCAAAGGAAAAAAAGAACATTTTCTCACTAGTCAGATAAGAGGCAGGACGTTTTGACACATTAAACTACTTTTTACCAAATGGCTATTTATCCAGCCTCCTTGATCATAGAAGATTCATTCTTCCACAATATTAGTTAAAGATTTACTTAACAGGAAAGGACAGCAAGGGAAAGGTGATAATTCTGAGTAATTGTTTGAATATGATGAATTAATCACAACAAATGTGAAACTTGAATCACAACTGCATTGATGACAGCTTGACACAAAAGTGGGGGAGATGAATAATATTAAGGAGGTCAATACTGCAACATTATCCTGTTCATCTTTTCTTATGAGCTTTTTATGAGCAGATCACTGAATATGTGTTCTGTCATGACACTAGTAACACCCACTGGTAACATACAGCCTTGGGGTTTCTCTCAGCAGCGTTCATTTCGTCAATAGAAAGAAAATAAAAAGTATAATCCAAATATACAGCTCTGGCCACTGAGACCACTGCAAAATTATCAGTTTCTCTGATTTTACTCTTTATAGGTATGTGTTTGAGTAAAATTAACATTTTTGTTTTAGTCTATAAACTACTGACAACATTTCTCCCAAATTTCAAATAAAATTATTGTTATTTAGAGCATTTATTTGCAGAAAATGACAAATGGTCAAAATAACCAAAAAGATGCAGTGTTTTCAGACCTCAAATAATGGAAAGAAAACAAGTTCATATTCATTTTTAAACAACACAATACTAATGTTTTAACTTAGGAAGAATTCAGAAATCAATATTTGGTGGAATAACCCTGATTTTCAGTCACAGCTTTCATGCGTCTTGGCATGCTCTCCACCAGTCTTTCACATTGCTGCTGGGTGACTTTATTCCACTCCTGGCACAAAAATTCAAGAAGCTCAGCTTTGTTTGATGGCTTGTGACCATCCATCTTCCTCTTGATCACATTCCAGAGGTTTTCAATGGGGTTCAGGTCTGGAGATTGGGCTGGCCATGACAGGGTCTTGATCTGGTGGTCCTTCATCCACACCTTGATTGACCTAGCTGTGTGGCATGGAGCATTGTCCTGCTGGAAAAACCAATCCTCAGAGTTGGGGAACATTGTCAGAGCAGAAGGAAGCAAGTTTTCTTCCAGGATAATATTGTACGTGGCTTGATTCATGCGTCCTTCACAAAGACGAATCTGCCCGATTCCAGCCTTGCTGAAACACCCCCAGATCATCGCCGATCCTCCACCAAATTTCACAGTGGGTGTGAGACACTGTGGCTTGTAGGCCTCTCCAGGTCTCCGTCTAACCATTAGACGACCAGGTGTTGGGCAAAGCTGAAAATTGGACTCATCAGAGAAGATGACCTTACTCCAGTCCTCTATGGTCTGATCCTTATGGTCTTTTGCAAACCTCAGCCTGGCTCTTCTTTGCTTTTCATTGATGAGGGGCTTTTTTCTAGCTTTGCACGACTTGAACCCTGCCCCTGGGAGCCTGTTTCTCGTCGTGCACTTCACCCCAGCTGCCATTTGCCATTCTTTTTGTAGGTCACTTGATGTCATCCTACGGTTGCTGAGTGACATTCAAATGAGTTGACGGTCATCTCGGTAAGTGGAGAGTCGTTTTCACCCTCTGCCGGTCTGTAGTTTTGTTGTCCCCAATGTCTGCTGCTTGACCTTGTTCTTATGAACAGCTGTCTTAGAAATTTTAAGGATGGAAGCAACCTGACGCTCACTGTATCCCTCTGCCAGTAAAGCCAGAATTGAACCCTTCTTTTCCTCACTCAAAACTTTTCTTTTCAACTCTTTTGGCACGGTCAATAGTTATTTTTGTGATTCCAATTACTTTTGAGGTACTACTCGCACTGATTTTGCCATCCAGCTGGTCCTATTGCAAGAGGATAGTGATGACCACAGCAGTGGTTTTTATACTTTTCCTCATTAAATAAGATTTGGTTCAGGTGATCACCTAATCAGTACCTCATTAAGTAGAGTGAGGTGTGCTTGTGTTGGAATTCAACAGACACTGGAATGGGATGGCTCTCATACATGTAGAGATGCTGATTTCAGAAAAATTTGCAGTGGTCTCTTAATTTTTTCCAGAGCTGTATAAGACCTTAATATCAATACATAATCATGACAACTGCGCTGCTTGACCTGGTGAGCAGAAACTGGCTAAATCTCACTGATGTTAGGTGTTGGAAGCTAACATTAGCGTGTCTTAGAGGGAAAAATAGTGACGGCCTTGCGAACTAAATGCAAAAGAGCTGGGACCAAAAACAAAAATGTTTAAACGTTGGTTCGCCCCCAGGCATAAAATCAGACATTTGTGAGGTCGCACATTGGACTTGGGCTAAAACGAGTGGTATTGTGATGGATACGACACAAATTTGGCTAAAATTTCACTCCCATAAACTAATTTCAAGAGACTGAAGTGTGACTAAAACAGCACGCGTCATAGCAAAGCAGCTACTCGGCTTGTAAACAATATCATATGACCTTGTGCGTCCAGCTAACATGCAGTTCCAGTTTTACCCTCCTCTCCAAGGTTGCTTCTGCAAAGAGCTATTGCCGCGTTGCTGCAAGCACAGCTCTCTTGCTGTGCAGATCTATAGCCTAATATCGTTGGCATGGCCTCCTGTTCATCCCAAAGGGCCTGTGAATAGATGGCATTCTTCAGTGTCTCATTGAGCCAATTACTCATATAAAGAATAAGCAGTTTGAAGGCAGTGATACCCTTGAGGGACACAATTAACCTAGTGAGTCTGCAAGCAAGGATACGTACATGGAAGCAGCAAGTCTTAGGTTGGCCTAATGGGACTGTTGCTTTGGGAACTTGTCATTGATCACTGAAGAGTGTCACTATGATGGACAAGTGAGACACATAAAGATGTAGGAAGATAAGCAAGGTATTTGTGTTATGTTTACAACGGCAGGATTGGATTGGAGTTAGGCGTTAAGTAGTGACTGGGTATTTTGAACACCGCTTTCAACCAAGTTAATGTGAAGGGGAGGCAGAGAGAAGAAGAGCAGGACAGAAATCAGGAGAGTGAGATGAGATGGCGACGACAGGTCAATGGAAACCTCATCAGGGACGTGTCAGATATAAGTCAAATTCAGGACACAGCTGTTGACAGGACTGCGTGCCATACACTGCTATCCAACCCTCCCACTTAGATTTACAGCTTACTTGCCCTTGACAAACCAGCCCTGACACACACGCACGATTGTTCGGAGTGGAGTTTGTACCGTGACGTCGGCGTGGCCGGACCAAACAAGACCTCTCAACGAAAGAAATTCTGAAACTTATACTTGAGGCTACAGTTACCTGCACATATTGAGCTAAATTGTAAACTGCCTCAGTTGACCTCCCTCTGAGACACGGAGTAGCATTTCCTACCCAGTGAGTGCCATGCTTGTTGAATCAAATTCTACTCAATTACTTTCTCCTATAAGTGCTCTGTGACACCGGTGAAAATATACAGAAACAGCAGGGCTCACAGGAGTGGAGAGATGGGACCGACTCTGACAATCTCCAGCAGAGTGCCAAGGGTTAATAACACCCACAACCCCACAGTGTGTCCAATTTTTCAAGGTTTCACAGGCTTTGGACATAAAAACACTCCTCTAAGGCAATCATATCTGCTTGATTTTTATGCCACAGTATACGGCGACTCCATAAAATCACATCCTCTCATAACCGGCATTGCTACACAAGTAATAGTGTATTAGGTTTTTATTGATGATGATTAGGTGTTTTTCTTTTTCTCTCCAGCCACTTTCATGGCCCCTGCCTGCAGCAAGCGACACAAACAACAGGGGGTTAATGTCTTTTTATAGTGGTGGCTTCATAACTCCTTTCTGCGTATTAAGATTAGGTTTATTTTTATTGCTCTCATAGGTGCACTGTCATCGTAAAAGTTTCCCCAATTCAGTGATGCACACGAGGCAGCGACGGCTACGATGCAGGGTTTCAGCAAGTTCTGAGAACACCTCACAGTTTGCCTGAAGGGGAGATAAAAAAATAATTGAAGAGCAACCTGTTGTTTTATGGTCCTTCTCACATTTGTCAGAAAAAGAAACTTTGGAAGAGGAACTTTTCAGCTCTTACTAATACAACATTTTCCACTGAATGCTACAAAACAACTATCCAGCAGTTTGCTGGTTCATTGGATTTAATGTCTCACTCATGATTTCATTGGAAGAGCTTTTCTGACATCTTGACAACATAAAGCTAATCAACTATCATCCTCTTGTAAGCTTGGTGATGTCTTTACAAAACAGAAAAATGAAAGGAAGGGACCAACTTGAAAAGAAAAATCTCTCCATTCATTCAGTTTTTTCAAAAGTCACCATAATGTCAGACTCAGGTACAGCATTGCTGCTCTTATTTTTATCGGGACAAGAGAGCATCCTTTGTCACTTGTCCTCAAAGTACTTCACAAAGTAAACCTCTGAGGACGAACATCACATGAATCTTACAAAAAGTTTACTTGAAATAGAAAGAAGCCGGACTGGTAGAGCTATTTATTACTGCAGTCTGAGGCCTATATTTCACCACAGGCTTGCAACTAATAATTATTTAACTGCATATTCTTAAAGGAATAGTTCAGTATTTTGCCAAGAGTGAGATGTATGACCATGTCCATGTCTATAGTGAAGCTGAATGTTAGACTCTTCTATGAATGGGTCCTCCTTGTATTGGTGGTGAATGTTGATCCCACTGTATGTCCTATGACAGCTGTAAAGAGAAGCCTTTGGTTCAGACTTCAGATGGACTTGCAAAAGACCACTGCAACCGTCTTTGCAAGTAATATCTGCTGCAATAAAAATGCCATAATGTTTTGGCCACTGCTTTAGGATCTAGTTTATCCACACAGTATACTAATCAGCCAGTGAGTAATTAGTGGTGTGGGGGATTGCTGTAAGGGATTGTTGTAGAGATGACATTTTCTGCAATTGCCAGCTTTGTCTTCTTCAACTTTGTCTTCCCCCAGAAAACTGTTGATAACGGGTATTAAAACAGGACATAATTCAGGCCAAGACTTATAAAATTTTAATGGAAACCTGCCTAAACCAGGTGCTTTGCCAGAGGGCATTAACTGAATTACCTCCCAAATGTCCTCCTTGGTAAAATGAACATTTGGATGAGCCGGTGTTCATATTCTGACACAGCAGGCTGAGAGCTCTTGTCCAAGTATGTCATTAAATCTTTTCTTGAGCCTGTACTTCACTTGGAGGTGAAGAGGGATTTATAAAAATCATGAAATGTGCTATTAATGACCAGGGGAGCATGGTCTAAGTAATAGGTCCCAGACTTTTTATTCTGTTCTGTTTCCAGATGATTTGTTGCTAACTGGGCCTGCTTCCAAATTGGTAGTATTTTATTTATTTACAGCTAATTTCCTGGCAAGTCCTGTGCAGTCAAGACTGCTGAGTTTGGAGTATCTTGGTAGTACAAAGATGCTTTTTCTCATAAAGAAATCAGAATGCATCATGGCTTAGAAATTAGGTATAATACCAATTATAGCTTAGCAACCGTATCCAGGCACACGGTGAAGCCATAGACTTTGTATAAGAAGTGGACGTGGCCACCATGATGTCACTCAATGGTTTGTGGACTTCTGTTTTGAATCCTCGAGTTTGGTTGTATGAGTGTCGCCATTTTGGTTTCATGGTTGTCACCATCTTGGTCCAGAAGTGACGTTCATTCCACAGAGCTTCTCTGATTGGTTAGTCACAGAGGAAGTCCCACCCTAAAGCATACTCTGCTTTATTGTCTATTTTCCTTCCTAAGTGGGACCATAATTTACAAAATGCTGTGTTGAAGAAGACTTGAAGCTTGCGACTGAGACTGTAAATTCATCCAGAAAGTGTTTACTGAGTTAATAAATGAAGCGAGAAGTAGGCTCAGTTTTCCAAAGACTTCCAAACAATCAGACATCTTTTGCAGGTCATTAGAAAAGATGCATGTTTAAGGTACATTAGCATTAGTGACGTCAACTTCTTTTACAGTTGACGTTTGAAGCCTATTGGGCTGCAATAAGATAAGAAGATGATGCTCCTTGTATAGAAAGTTTGGGTGGTAGTTTCTATTTTTGACCTTTTCTAAAACCAAAAATATGAGAGCAGCAAACTACCAACAGTAACACAGTATTAACCTAAACCAGCGTTAGAGTCATTTCATTCTGCATTGCATTTGCATTTTTAAAAACACTACTGTTACCAGCTTTGTTAGATTTGAGATTCGTTTGCTAGATTTAAATTTAGACTCCAGCACCTCAAAACCATTATCCAAGATAAATGTTTGGAAAACGCATTAGTTAGATCCCATTCTAAAAGTCTTTTCTCATTTAAAGTTAAAAGTGAGATGTTTGAAAATTTTGTTACCTGACCTTGGCCTTACTGGTCCAAGTAAACCATGTCGACATCATTTATGTAGTCATCAAGCATGTACTTGACAACATTTAACAGGGTTCTCGTTTTAAAACCAGTTAGATGGCATTTCCAACTAACTCTTGAAGCGAGCATTAGCGAGCTCGCTACTGCAGGTACATTTTTTTTGCGTCAGTTGTCATTTCAGCTTTTTTGTCCACCACTGTCTAAAATCAAATCTTTGTAAACTGCTAATGTGCTGTAGAAGAAAACGGATGTGATGTGAATGTGTGATTGTGTGACTGACGATAGAGAACATTATAAATGTGTCTAAATGACCTTTTTAATGACAAACTGTTTTCTAGGATTCTCATACTGCAATCATATTGTGCATGTAATGAGTATCTGAAATAACTCTTCCAGTTGAGTATAACCAATATTATTTCTGAAATACATATTGCAGGATAAATATTCAGGAAGTCCAGAGGCAACTTTTGTATCCACCCAAGTGTTGAACAAGCTCTGTTCCTCCACGGCCAGATGTCTGGCCTTGGTTTAAGCGCGCATGTTGTTGAGTGAGAAGAAAAAGCTGTTCTCTGTACTGTCCAACACTAGTTTGCAGCTGATGCCGGTACAGAATGTGAGGGAGGATGTGTTTTGAAAATGACCTGTAATCCAATCCAAGCTCCCCTGTTCCTCCCTGATGGGATTCCCTCGCCGGCCTCTCTTGTTTTCATTTTTGACAACATGCTGAAGCACATTTCATCTCCACAGTGAGCGACCTCCTCTACAGGATCATCCAGTGCATGTTACGCCGATGCTGCTGAGCCAGGTGCCCTCGCTCAAAGGAGAACATGCATTTTCAGCATGGTTGTCTCCTGTGGTGAGCAAACCACAGGCTTTTACAAACAGACTTTACCGGCAGATCTGCGCCGAACTGTTTCACTGTGATTAGACTTTTATACCAAATCACAAATTAATTGAAATACAGAAGTAGCGGCGAAGTGGTACTCATTAAGGTTATAAATGAGAAAGAAATGGAAAGAGGTAAGCTTGTGCAGAGGGCAGATGGCAGTATATATATATATAATAACTCAAAGTTATAAATTCCTGGAGCTCGAAATATCCTCCAGCAGAAATTCACAGCGCTCATATTCTGGTCAATATGAATTGCAAATATTGCAGTCATTCATTCACACTTTACAAAGTCACCTAGAAACATTTAATCATCTAATCGCGACAACTGAGTCACACAGTGCAAAGCATTTACACCCCTGTGATGTGAGTAAACTACTGTGTACTTTGGGTACACATAGCCTGCTTCAAACTGAAACTCCACTTTAAGGCTGACATATTTAGCCGTATATTGAGAATGTATACAGTAATATGGATTAAAGTTTAAACACGTTGATAATAATAGGCACAGTTATGTACCTGCAAGTCTTTAGCCATGCATGTGGCTCTGTGAGAGCTAAATGCTAATGCGTATTCCATATGACTTTATGGTTACACATCATTTTTAGTAGGTATAATGTTTTTTTTCACTATCTTAGTTTGACGTGTTAGCCTGCTAACATTCTCTAATTAGCACTAAACAAAGCACCGCTGAGGCTAATGAGAATATCATTAGTTTCGCAGGTATCGGATTCCACAAATCGAATTTGGACCTCAACTGGACTCAGAACCTGGTTAAGAGAGTAAAAGTGAGTTTCAAATCTTATAGAGGCTTAATTTACATGCATTATAAACTTGATTTATGTAAATATATTTACAGTATGTATTGCAACAAGAAAGCAGCGTTGAACTTCTTTGGTTTGACTTTGTGGTTAAAGCAACTCTTTTCAGTTCTGTGCCTATGTGCTTACTCTAGTGGACAAAGATTACAGCAGAAGGTGTTCATTGATGTTTTTTCTCTTTTCCCTGCAGCAAATGTTTCTGTAAAAGGTAGGGTGCACAGCTAAAGCTTCCTTTCGCCTGCAACGGCTCCATCTGGGCACCAAATGACGAGTGGGTGGGGAGAGGGCCGGATAGAGAGACAGAGAGAGAGAAAGAGAGAGAGAGACGTGTGCAAAGTGGCCAGAGTCCCACCCCAATGTCAGCTCTGTAACAGAGACAGATTGCGGTGGGAGGGACATGTCCCATCTCTGAGTGTGAGTGACACTGAAAGCAGATGACAGCATGATCTCAATCAAAGAGGCTGTTGGGGATGGAGGGAGAAAGAGATACCGAGTAACGCTGCATACACAAAAAAACAGAGAGATTTTTTTCTTTAAGTAGGCCAAAGTAAACCTCAAAGTACTGCGTGGGATTTGGTTTACTTTTTACAACTGATCCCTTCCGTCCAATAATACCTTATAGTTAAACAGAAACTTTAATGCTTCTAATTCTGCTGATAATGCAGCTATTGTACACATACTGTCCCATTTTTAAAAAGAGGTTAAAATAGCTTTCGGGTATGTATGTGAAAGCAGCATCCAAGCTTCAAGCCTCTGGGGGTGTGTGTCCAATGGCCTAACCCTACAGACTGAAGCATGTCAGACCTTTAGCTTACTAACTCTATGCATCTGCACTCTAAATCTAGTTAAAAGCTAGTTATGTAGCTTAGCTTGTTAAGGTTTGCACTAGTTCCCTCTAGATGTTAATTGGGGTTCATGTCGAGTCATCGGCAGCTCCCGCACACTCAGCGCTGCATTTGTCCAACATTAAGGAGGCGGTCTAAGTCTAACTCACACCAGCTGTCTCTGTTTCATGAGTCCTGTTGTGCTGAAATGACCCAATTGTCAAAAATCACACCAACAAATAGTCTTACAAAGGGTTTCTGTATGGTTCACCAAATTCAATTCAAGACCTTGAGATAGAAACTTTCCATCTATCCATGTGTATTATCTATTATGTAACGATAAGCTTCCTCGCCACAGTGGCTCCTATAGCAAACACATCATAAACATTTTATCGTTACCATTTCTGTCTATGGAAAGAGAAAATATTCATGTTTTCTACATTAAATGTAATATTTAGGTTCTTGAAAAGCCTTAAAAGCTTTGAAGTCTATTTAAGACCTGCAGATACCTTGCAGTGCATGACTTATGGAGAATGTGGGAAGTGCTCAAATCACAGATGGGATAAGCAACAGCTAACAACACATCCTCCCAGCTGGTCATCTGCCTATATTCTATAGTACGCACTAGTTTTATTGCAATTAATAATGTGGTGGGCGCAGTCACTGCACAAAACAAAAAAAATCTAAATGTGTTCATTTTGATAATTGTGATTGTGACATGTATGTTTGTAGTGATTTCTTAGCAAAAATAGATTTTAATTTTCAGTTTGAACTTGACTGCTGCACAAACTCAGAAAGTGGAAAGGACCAATATATTGATTTGCTCTGAGGCTGAGAATAAATTTTGTGGAAAGAGCAAATATGAAGATATTCTTAACTATGTTATGAACCTTTCTAACCTCCCAGTAACCCACCGCACAGGTCCTGTGGTACCAGCAGAGTGATTCTGCTCTTCCCGGTTGTGGAATCTACCCTGCAGCTGGCTACGCTCAACGCTCAATACCCACCCAGACAAATCGTAAACGACCCAATCAGATAATCCAATTCCACCTGGCTGCCCAAACGGCCGGCTGAGCTGCCTGGATGGTTATTAGCCATTGATTACAGCACTCACAGATTGCCTATCATAGCTTCAGATAAAGCTCTAAGCACCCATGTACTGGGTCAAATGGATAATAATGCAGATAGTGATGTGCAGCATTGATAGTCAGATAGCAGCTAAAGCTGTTTGGCTGGCGGCAGGCCACCAGTGGAGGACAACATTCACTGGATTCATTACAAAACAGAATGGGAGCAATTGAGCATTATTACTGTCAAATATCACTGTTTGCTTTTATAATGGGGACTAATGATGATGAGGAGATCAGCCGGTCTCGCAAGTCCATCAAACGAACACACAGAAAAGCAAACACACGCACGGAAACAAAAAGCAGTGCAGATGCTGTGCTGCCAACTGCATACAGGCATCTGTTTGTTCATAGGTTGAACTTGTGTGTTTGTTCAACACAGATAATGTAATATTTGCAAATATCTTCAGCTGTCTGTTTCAGACAAGCGTGACCTTTCAAACGAATATATCTTATCATGAATCCGGCACCGATAGATTAGTTTGAAGCGCCGCTGCTGACAAACAGCAGCGCTTGTTTTAGCTCTGTTCATTTGCTCTGGCATTTTGACGTGCCCCGCTTCTCGCCCTGAGCTGCACATCAGGGCGAGCTCATCATCGCTCGGGACGAGATTGCCGGCCTGCGCCGTACGCTCCAGACAACCCAAACAGAGGATAAAAGTCTGCTCTCCCACCTGTGGTCAACTATCTTCACCTGATCCACAAACCTGTCTGCAGCCACATAGTGATAATAAGAATTTACAGCCTCACATGGTGCTCACTTGTTTTTATACACTTCTATCTAGAATGTGATTGAGACCTGGACAGGGCGGAGGTCTTCACTTAAGAGAGGACCTCTGCCAAACTGACCTGTTTATACAAGGCAGGGTGTCCAGAGAGGAAAAGGCCTCTCTGCTCACACTCAAACTCACCAAATCCAGGTAAAATCTGATCATAACTCAGATGCTCTTAATTCACTCTTTATATACACAGACAGGAGAGTCTTAGTTGTGTCGCCTACTTGCCTGAAAACGATGGAACATGACTCTGTTTATTTATGTTACTCGTGTGGTGATTGAATATGATATAATGTTTGGACACAATGTTTAAAAATGGTCACTTAAAGTAATTCTATATGTTTTTCTTATGATAGTTTGGTCGGAAAACCAGGGATGCATGTGTTGAACATGTTTAAGCCCTATGACACATTTCGTCTTGACAGTTTCCCACAAGTGCCATACTTTACGTACCACAGGATCACACCAACTGGACCTGACTTGTAATGAAAGGCCAACACACAGTAAATATCAGAGGATGTGACCTATTACATCCTCTGCGCAGCGATCCAACACTGATGCAACACACACACACACACACACACACACACACACACATCAACGCAGAAGTACATCACCCTCACTCCAGCTGGCAGTTTGGTTTATGAGTCAGGGTCAAAAGCAGCAGGTAAACTTCCTGTGATGCCGTCACATGTGTGTGCAGGGGGGCTGCCAGGATATTACACATTGTCTGGGGGGTGATGCTGCCAGGTTTCTCTCTGAGAACAAACACACACACACACTTTGTCTGTGCTCCCATATGTTTCTTAGCACAGTCTCTGTCTCTTAGGACATGGTGCTTGATGTCATTTTATCCCCATATGGACCACATGATCTCAGTTAGCTGCTGGTGGTGCAAGCAGGACGATGCTGTGTGGGTCAGTGGAGCAACAGGCAACCTTAAAGTTAATACTTTAATACTAGCTTCATTTATAATATATAAGTATAATTAGAAACTAGGTGGACATAGAGATATAACATTAAATACTCAGGATTAACACTAAAAATTTAAACCAGATTTTTATTTTTCATTAAATTTTGTTTCTGTTTCATTTTTATTTAACTGTTTATGTTGTTGACAATTCAGTTTCTAGTTTTTTTATTTAAGATATTTAGTTTCGTTCTCATCAGGTTTAATATTAGCTTCAGTGTGGCTTCTCATACTTGTTACAAATTAGAACAAATTGACGAAGAACCAAAATGGCTGCTATGCCAGAAATGTCTTCAGTTAATATGTTTTTACGAGTTACCTGCTCAAAAACTTGTCACAGCCGTCGGGCCTGTGTGTAGTCTAGCTGTGGTGGACTGTGTGAGCCCGCTCTGCTCCTTTGGCAGCCTTATGTCAGCTTAGCGTCTGAGATGCAGGTGCGCTCTTTAAATGAATATTCTCAGGGCTGCATTATTTGGTGTTAACAAGCCCAGCAAGTCCCATCTCATTTCCCCTCACCGCTCCCACTAATGTTTCCACTTGAACCTTCTGAAAGCTGGCCACGGTTTCAGTCAGGAGTATGGTCTTGTATCTGTGTCACAGTCGGATACAACACTAAACCCTTTATGCTCCCTGTGACTCCTCACCAGTGCTCCCAATGCAGCCAGCTCATTAGCGAGGCACACTTCCCTTTATGATCATAGTCTTCATATCAGTCTGTAGCATAGTCTCCTCCTACAGTGTTTCTGAACAGTTGGAGCAATATAGTCTTTGAAAGCCCACGGCTTTTTGCTTACAATTAACATTTTTAAAGGCCTCTAATGTCATAACACCTTTGTTTTAATGTGATTATTCGTCTGAGAAGCATCTGCAGGATAATGGTTTTCCCATGGCATATTTTAAGCTCACGATTATTCTCAGCCCCGGGCTAATTTAGTCCATTACTTGTTTAACATTTACATTTTAGACGTGTAGCTAACACTCGTATCTGGAGCTGCTCGCAGTGAGCAAAGGAGTAGGCTTCAAATTCACGGTCACCAACGTTACCAGCAACACATGCAGTGTACTGTTTGAAACTTATGTAATCATAAAGAAAACACTGAATTTGTATGAGTGTTTCTTCTATGAAGTGTGATTTAACCGATATTATTCATTAACCTACAGTTGCATCTACCAGGAAAGGGAGCAAATTTGGAGAACCACTTAAAATAGAGTTATAATCAATATTTCTATGACCTTCTATAAAGGTCAGATGGCGTTTGATGACATGAGATGTCACGTGAAAGAGGTTGTTGATGAGCCCACAGACGGTTCTGCAGTTCCCACCATCTCCACGAGTGTTTTAGCATCTTTCAGCTCATTGTTTTGGTACTCAAGTTCATCCTCACTGCTTTCATCAGCATTGTTTCTCAGTACAGACAAAATCCACTGTACCCTGCCTGTCCTGCACCAAATGGGGTCCAGACATGTAGCAGATAGAGAAAGTAGGTAAAACATATTTACCTCAGGGGCTGGTGAAGACCAAACCAGACCTAACAGGAGAATGAAAATGGACTTAAATCTGTCATATCAATGCAGGTTTAAGTAAAAAAAAAAAAAAATATATATATATATATATATATATATATATATATATATATATATATATATGGACAGAAGAGCTCACAATACCTGCTTTGATCTAAATCTAATCTAAAGTCTCTCCATTCATACATATTTCAGTTGTTCTTTGGCTTTTTGTTTCATGTCAGATCAGCTACAGATTACAAACACTTCACAAACACAGTGGAATATAATTGAATCCTAATCTAATGTCATTTTAAATTTTATTCACTTTCGTTTGGAGGATTGTTACGTTTGTCCAATGCAGACTAAAGAGTGGAGAGTTGGGAATATGAACCGATGCAAACCGTCAGTGTACGTGAGCATTGTTGTTGAAAGCGACTGTAGTTCCTGTACATTTTCACATTTTTCCCTCCCTTGAGCTAAACTGACAGAAACTCTCAGTCTGCTAAGTCTTCCGCTGCTTAACACAACATGAACCTGGCCAGTCTGGGCCAACAACTCAGACACATTTTAAAATTATATGAGACCCAGACTGGCCTGGAGCCTGGTCTGCTGTCAGGAGGGTCTACGCATTCACTCTTCAGCCCATTCAGACTACAGGCTAATCTGTGCCGACAGCTGGGTTACACTCAGAAGAAGAATAAAACTCATCCAGTGTAACGTAGCATTAATTCATATGCTAACTCTGACAGGTCTAGGCTAAGCCACTCCTGCAGGCTGCGGTCTGCTCTAAAATGTCCCTGTGCTAAATGGTGCTGTGCCCAAAGCCAAGAAGCAATTTAGCGCTCAGAGAAGACCGGTGTGAGAAACGCTTCAGGGAGCTATAATCAATCATAATTGCTCAAAGTAGGGTTGTAAGTGCGTTGCTCATCTTTCTGCTGTGGCATTCCCCTCACTGCTGAACTTGCACCATTCAGCTTTTATCCGGCAGTATGATGAGACAGACAGTGATCGGCAGCCAGGGTGCTAGAGGCGGCCGATCCATCACCGAGAGTATTCCCACTTTTACATCAGCTGTATTAAAACCTATTGGCCAAAGTCTTAAGTCATATTACTCACAAAAACCCTCTGAGTCTCAGAACACTGAGACATTTGGGGGATGCGCAGATATCATTAGACCCTGACTGGTAAATTATAAATCAGTAGGCAAACACAGCGCTGCTCTCACTGCTAGAGCATTTTATGCTTCTTCACAACATTTGGGAAAAAAAATTAACACTAACTATGAATAATGTATTGATGGCAGCAATTTATACGCTTCATATTTCTTTTCTCTGTACAAAATACATGCACTAGTGCTGCTTCCAATATTGCTAGAGCATTTGGAGTTGTATAAACAACAATTATCACTATGTCAGAATGGGTAAAGTGATTAAAAACATATTTTGCAGATTTTGTAACTTCCTTTGCTATTTCTTGCTTGACTTATCATTGTACTGAAAGTTAATTGGATTTGCATTTTCTTGGATTGGAAGAAAATGCTTATTAACCTTGATGTACCATAAATATCAAACTACTGACAGCAGCCAGTCAGCTCAGCAATAGGGGGAACAGGGGGAAACAGCTGGCTCTGTCTAAAGGTAACAAAATCTGCCTATCAGCACCTCTAAAACTCACTGATAAATAATCTTTTCTCATCTCATATCACATTTTCTAATCTGTTTATCTGCTTTGTTTAACCATGCATTTTCTGCAACTCATCCGATGCGGTCCAGACATCCCTCTCCACAGCAAACATCTTCCAGCTCCTCTTGTGGTATCCCAAGGCGTTCCCAAGCCAGATGAGACATATAATTCCCCTAGCATGTTGTGGAGCTTGATTAGATGCCCAAATCCTTTCATCACGATAGAGCAGTTTCTCTACTCCGAGCTCCCTCCAGGTGTCTGAGCTCCTCACCCCGTCTCTAAGGCAGAGCCCAGACACTCTGGAAACATATTTCATCCAGAGTAAAATAGACAGTAAAGCCCTGCATTAGGGCGGGACTACATTGTGACAGGCGGTCTTCGTGAAATGAATGCCACTTCTGGCTCCATGAAACCAAGATGGCGATGCCCATAAAGCCAAACTTGAGGCTTCACAAACCAACTGGTGACATCACCGTGGTTACGTCCACTTCTTATTTACAGTCTATGAAATAGTGCCTGGGTGCTTTGGCAACAGTTAACCACAGTGCGCTGCTAACAGCTGCTTATCAGCTGTTTGGACTCTGGTTCTAGCTGCTAACTGGAAAAAAATAATAAGAATAGAGAAAATATAAACGGCTGTATGCTATCTTATTAAGTTGCCTGTTAGAGAAGGGCTCAGAGTGAAATTGTGTTCCATCTGGTAAAAAGTAACTCGGTGTATGTGGAGGGTTTTGTTGTGAAGGGGAGGAGCAGAAGGTGTGAGCCTAACCTGCACTGGTTTAATAAGAAAAACATAACATAACACAACTGCTGCGCCAATCTGCCCCACGACATCACGCTTCATTTTACCTTCACTCGTGAGCAAGATCCCAAAATCTTCAAGAAGTTGACTTGAGGCAGCAACTGACTCCCAACCCAGAGGGAGCAATCCACCACTTTCTAGCAGAGGGCCATGGCTTCAGACATGGAGGTGCTGACTTTTATCCTGATCAATGCCCATTCGAGTGCAAACCTCTCCACAGCACGCTGGAGATCACAGTCTGATGCGGACAGCAGAAGCAGAAGAAGTAATCCCGCCGCCTTTAGATCATGTACAAGGAGATCACAAACAGAATCGTGACAGGGGTCAACTCTGGTGGAGCCCAACACCACTTAAAAAGCGCTTGACTTCCCTCACTCTGTTTGTTTAATCCGTACAAAAGCCAAAGTGTAAGAAGGAAACGTTGTGGTTTTAATCTTCTCATCTTACTCTCTGCAAGAAAGCAAATATTTTCCAAAATGTTGAACTATTCCTTGGCACTTACAGTATGTCAAGTATTTAAGAAAAAAAAAAAAGTCATGGCTAAAGATAGACTCCATGCCTCCACACAAAATGCAACCCTTTATATTTGGTCATTAAGTGCGGAAGATGGGAAGTGGCCATTGCCTTCTTTAGTGTTATACTTCCCCTCCAAGTTTCTCCCACTGAAGTTATTAACAGCTCTGTTATGGCATCAGTCTGCCTTATTCCCACAAGCACAAGTTTGAAAAAGAAACTGTTGGCCACACTGAGCCAGAGAGAGAGAGCGAGAGGGAGCGAGAGAGGGTTTGCCAACAGCGCCAATCGACCTACTTCCGATTTTGCGGCACGGATCAGTTTCAGGTTTTTGGCCAATGGGTGGCTGCACGGTACGAATGTTTACCCCATGCAGGAAGGGTGGAAACATTTTTGGTGCAGAGCGGAGACTCTGGGTTTCAGAGCCGCTGTAACCACAGCCAATCACTGGGGAAAATCTCCCGAAAGGCATTTGTGTGTATGTGTGCGTAGTGAATTAGTTTTCATTGCCCTGACTTTGAAGCTTACAGTTTCTAGTCTTATCAGATCTATGGGGAGGTACAGCACAACTATTTTTGACATTGCAGTAGTCATGTAGGAGGTAAAGTCAGTATAATAGTGTATGTCGGCTGATACTATCATATCATATTATATGTTCATTGCACTGTGGCAGATAGAGGTCTATTCATAGTCACAAGTAGGAAAATATACTGTATCCTGAATCATTTTTATATTACAATGAATACTATGATTTAGACACATTTATTAAAGATGTGTCACAGTCTTAACAGCTGATAACCTTTATTCTTTATTAGAAAACAATGTCTGAGCTAAGTGCAAGCATGCTTGGGGTTTATCCTCCACATTGAGTGTGTTTGATGACTGTGCACTCCATTTTGAAAAGTGAAATGACTCACAGTCATACTAATAGTGCATTAAGTACAGTATTGCATCAGCAATTGCACTTCGTCTCCTTGAATTAAATTAAAAGACAAAATACCACTTCTGTAGCACTCTAAAGCGACCAACAGCCTTGTACATGTAAACAGGGTTGGGAAGAAACAAATTACATGTAATCACGATTATGTAATCAGATCCTAGATTAAATTTGAAAACAATTGCAACGAGATTTTATTAGATTTTATTAGATGATAGATAGTTACATTGTCAAGGATTTGTTACATCTTTGATTGTGTCTTTAAAATATAGCAATTTTAAAATTATACAGCTTTTTTCATGATAACCAGTGCTACTGACACATGAATTTGAGGTGGGGGGGGGGAGTATAGTTGAGTCAAGATGGAAGGTTCAAGCAGCAGCAGCTCCTCCAAAACTGCCTTCCACTCCTGAAAATATCACCATGGCAAGCTTACACAAAATAAACAGCAACCCAGGCCTTGTAGAATACACGCAATACACCTTTAGTTTGTTCCAGCGCTGTTTTTGTAACGGTGATTTGATGCAACCGAAAATGCTCGTTATGAAAAATGCATTTGATTTGCACTGAAAATATTCTGAGATGTTTAATATGCGAAAAAAAGAAAGTTTTGTGACTGCGTCCATTTTTTTTTAGTATTAGGTACAATATTTCAAATCTTTGATTTTGAAGAAATGCAAGAGAAATCAGTTTAGATTATATTTTTGTAATGGATTATATTACTAATTACAAAACTAGCAATGCCAGTTGTATTCAGTAACTGACTACATTTCAGAGTAATCTGATACAACCCTGTTAGCTTGCTTGGAAAGAGGAGGCTCACGTTGGCAAGAATCCCTCAGTTAGTGAGGCCCAGAGTCTATGAGGATAAAACCCAGTTTAAAAAAATAGCAGAATTTGAGTTTCCTAACCTTAATCATGCCGCATTGATGTGCCACTGTAGCTCACCATATGATAATAACTGAAGTTCAGGAGGGAGAACTATGCTTGATCACAGCCAGCTAACTCCTCACAGCCTCCAGTGATGCTCTCCACACACACTATCCTCCCAGTGCCTACATGCTTTGATTTTTAGAGCGCTCCTCTACCCCTCCTCCTGCTGTGTTCTCTCTCCCTCTTTATCTCTCTGTCTCTCCATGCAGGTTCCCTCTTTTTGGGTTTTTTGTTTTCATTAGCAAAGAGACCACCTGGACTCCTCTTTCCAGCGTCTTTCCCACGCGTCTTCAACTCATCTACTGCCAAATCAACTGACAAGCCTCGTACCTGAGCAGCTTTATCTCAGTCACACATCTTTTTTTTTTTTTTTGTTCTCAACAAACCAACTCAAGCTGTAGTTCTTCAGTGCATACAAGTGTGTGAAACGCGCCGCGCACATTTCTTACGTATATATTTCTCTGAATGCACATAACAGGGACCCTATTGCTTCTGCACAGTGAATCTGGTTTGTTGCTGGTGTGAGCTGGTGTGAAACTGACTGCACGACTAAGCTTATTATGTAAATATCCAATCTGTTCTCAGCGATGGCAACGTGTGGGCTGTAATCAGGTTATTTTTATACCAAGCCGACCCATTTCTGCTGTTTGTCTGTATGTCTGTGTGTCCAAAGTTTAAACAGGCCATTGGCCGGCTTGGACGGAGCCACATGGCGTCACGGCTGGGTTAATAGAGATCAGCTCTCTGCCTTTTGTCAAAACTTCCTAGAAGGAGGTGCAACCACATCCTTAATGGGCTGTAATCAGAGCCAGAGACCCAGATGTGTTGATTCCATGTGTCACTTGGCCAAGCCATGATTCAAAATGGCAAAAATACCAGTTTTTACGTCAGTGCACTCATATTCTGAGTGGTGTAATGACATTGCATGTAAGAGTGGATGCATGTGAAGTGGGACTTTTTTTAAGCTACAGCAGCTTTCTCTTTGAAATGTGAAACAGATTGATGCAAGTTGGGAAAGAATGAGCCAAAGCTTGCATCTTAAATATTAAACTGAATGACTAAACGTGCATTGGCAAACTTAAAATCCAAAGTCATGTAAATATAGATTAGAGAGCTAATGAAACATCAGAACCAAGAAACAATGTCTTTGTATACAATATTATGATATACAGAAAGACTTTTGAGATTCAATTAAAAGTGGTGGCACGAAATAAACCAAAAGTAATGCTGACAAGTGCAAGCTGTTGGAAGAATTTCCATGTGAAAGAAAGCACCCCTGTGATGGTAAAAAACATCCCAAAGTGATTTGGGTTCAGACCCAAGTAAAGTGGTCCAACTGTGAAAAAGGCTCTTGCTGGAATAGAGCTGTTATTTGCTTTTTTTCCTCTTGTTGGCTTCAGCTGGCTGTACAAAAACACAGCAATCAATCGGAGACCTTGTGGAGAGGGCGGCTTCTCACTGTGCCGCCAAACCGACCCCAGGGCTTCATCGGGAGAGGGAACGTGATCTGAACGTCATCCTGGCCAACCTCAGGGAGCACATTAGGACTAGAGGACAGGTTTTACTCCTGAATAAATGAAGGAAATGACTGCTCCCTGTAGCCTTTTGTTGCTAAATTGTGGTACATTTAAATTTTTGTTGCATGAGCCAGAGCAGAAGTGCGCAAAGATTATTCATCCCCCAGAGTGAACTATAAGTTTTAAAATGCCTTAAAACACACAAGTGCTTTGGGAGAACTGAGCGCTGCATCGCAGATCACTGGCCTCTCATCGTCTTCCTCTCTGTCTCTTTCCTGTGCTCCTCTGCTCGAGGAAGAAGAGGGACAGACGGGAGGCTTTGGATTCAGGCTGCCAGGAGATCCAGGATGTCTGACTGGGAGCAGATGCAGCAGTTATAAGACGGAGTCATGTTTGGAAAGGGAGCCTTTGAGGATCCTGGCAAAGCTCTGTGCTGGTGGGTGGACCAGTTGGAAAGGGCCAGAACCTTTCATAAAGGGCATTCAAGATTATTGAGTGAGAGAGGAAATCATTAAGAAGAGGAGAGGAAGAGAGACGGTGAGAGCGGGAGAATTAGGAAAGGAGAGGGGAAGTCGGATGAGAAAGTGATTCAACCTGCCAACAAAGTCCGAAAGGAGCACGAGGAGAACAAAGAAAAGAATTCAAACTTTCAACACTTGCAAAATTATTCTAAACTTTTATTGGAGCTGAAGTGCAGTGGAATTAATTACAGCCAAGATATAAAGAGACGGGACACGACTTCTGTCACCACGTAGATGCTCCTCTCAGCTGTGCACGTGCGGTTTATTCAGCAACAAATGTTCAACCAAATGCAATGCAAATTACACATCATCTTGACTAATGTTAAAGGAGCACACAGATGTTTCCAGACATGGGTGAACATACAGAAACAGAGGAAAAAAGCTCATCCATATCATCTTAAAAATAACTGCTTTTTCAGTTGCTCTGTATAAAAAGACTAATGGTTTCTGAGCATCTTTACCATGAGATGTCTGTGCACGATGGGGACAGAAAACAATCAAGAATGACTGATTGTTTATGGGGAAATCAGCATGAAAAGTTATTTTTGTGCCTTAAACTGCACAAACTGCCATAACAATGGGTGGAAAGTGTTCAAAATGCCGAGAAGGGAACCTACAGTACCTTTCAGCTGAGTGCATAATTAAAGCGGGGGAGGCAGTTCTCTGAAAAAGGCACAAAAAAAGGAGTCCGATTTTGAAAAATACAGCTCTCCTCCAGCTCTCCCCTCTCTGTCCTAAGCCCTTCCCACCAGACGAGCACGGGCCTGCGGCTCGGGCATTTACATGTGCTTCATATGTGCAGGGAAACGAAGTTAACAGTTTTAACCAATTGTGTTTGTGATCCTAATAGTATTACACTCTATTGCTGCAATTCTGTGAGGATTACCATCCTGTTTTCTTTGCAAACAGCATTAGAACCTTGATCACAGTACATAAATATGAACTGGAGTTAACCGCAGCCTTTGGCTACAGAAAGCTAAACTATTAGCAATATTCAACATCGCCACTCATCTCCTGCTTTCATAGCAAATTGTAGTACACAACCCAACAAACCGCTGCAACACATCTAATGTCTGCTGATGTTTTTTGTAAATGTTAATGTAACGGATGGGAGGGGCCACTGAATCTTTGACCGTCTAATTACAACAATGGCATCCGTCACGTGATGCCATAGAGCCCAAAAAGAGCATCACAACCCCCGTGAAACGTTTCACTATCAGACTTTGATCCAGTAGGTCTGATAACATCTTGGAAGTCTAGAAAAGCTGCCCCATTAAATCATTTTATTCCCTTTTAAGTAAGTGAAGGGCTACCCCGAAGTCTGCCAACCGGACGTCTCTGGTGTGTATACTCTATGGGCCCCACAATGTGGAAGATCTGGGCAATTTTACACTCAAAACTGCCTTTGCGTCATGGTCTACTGAGGAACTTCTCAACCAGTTCTCTTTATACATTCACAGGTCATTTCTCACAGCCTGTAGAGCTACTGTAGAACTTTATGTAGTCTGGGTTAGCGTTATTACTGCCACTACCTGGAATTCCATACGTCAAGCTAGCCAGCAAAAGCCGACAGATGTCTAAAGAGTGATAGAAAAAAAAGTTCAGAAAAGCGAGGATGAGTGCCACATTTAATTTGGCATTTCATGGGTTAAAGCACCCCCTGTGTAATGGCCCAGTCTTTCTCATTGACTGTATTGAGATGTAAATTGTACATGTGTAAACTGTATCATCAATAATGCTGGTGCGGCTTACAGTGAGCACGATGATGTTTGTTTTAAACACTTCAGCGGTGCAGTGGGTCCTATAGAAACTGACAGCTCAGGGGCCACGCAGGGGTCAAACAGATCATTATTCCTGACTGTAATGTCGCTGAAAACTTTAAATGGAGTTTTCCATTTAGTGTGATCAGTGAGAATTCCCCGGGGGAGGGTGGTGTGTTTGTGTGTGTGCAAATTGAAACCTCATCAATGCTCTAATGGTGCGGCTCACCTAACTTTTCTTTGGCACAGACACACACACACACACACACTCACACACTGACACACACATGCACTTGTTCCTCATCCCTTGGTGTTAGTGTAAGTGGAAAATCATTGATCTGGCTCATTAGATCTGACCCTTCTCTATTATCCGAGGAGATTAGAGAAAGGCTTTTTCATTAGATACAGTTTTGTTTGTGTGTTATAGGAGAGCCACAAGTCAGTGTATGATTTTCTACCAGGCAACAGCTCTTGCATGATATTTCAATATAGATATCTGAAACATAAAATCATTACAGTGTGCTGTGTAACTGTAAAGATGACTCGGCCTCGATGAAAGGTTTGCCTGTGAGCGGCACCTTTAAACGTTGAACACATCAGTGACTCTACAGTAACTGCAGTGACAGTCGATGGCATCATCATCATCACCTACTGGAAACAGCGCTGAGCCACAGAGGAGGCTTCTGGGTACTTTTGAAGACTCACTTTCACTGAGGATCTTTATAGAGAGTCCACGGCTGTGGTTATTTGAAATAAGCACGGAGCCTATCACTGCCCTCTAGTGGCCTTGAAGGATTTATAAACTAAACACTGTAAATAAAATACACACACACACACACACAGAGAGAGATAGAACATGCAGTGGAAAGAAAGAAGAAATAATAATAAATAATATAATCAGGTTACACTATCAAATGAGAAGGAAAATAGAATAAAACCATATTCTCATGGAACTGACAGCGTTTTTGTGCAAAATGAATAAACCAACACAAGTTTCATCGATATTTCCTTGAGTGCACATTAGAGAAAAACACATGACTGTTGAGTAAAAAGTAATTTAGGCCACATGAAATCAATGCTTCAATCATACAGCCCTGTCCTGATGTAGGTCATGGTTGTAAAATGCTGTAAAAAAAGAAAAGAAAAGAAAAGAAACTAGACAGACTGGGACATTTAGATTCATGAATATACCCACAATAAGCCAGCAATGCCTGTTTACCAAATGTTAGACAATGTATTGGGACAGTGATATAATGTGAGGAATGGCTGCAGTCTGTTCCTATTTGTAAAGCTGTGATCAGAGGATGTCTTTGGTAAATTGACACTGCAAAACCATCTTTCTTCTAGACTTTAGTTGCATGAGCAAGCAGCCAGTGATGTGCTGAGTGAAGGAAACAAAGAGCCGTGAGCTTATGACAAACATTTCAAACAGAGATTGTCGGGACTGTTTTTCTGGGAGACTTTGGATGGAGGGAAGGAGGGTGGTGTAAGAAGAGGGTGGTGTAAGAAGAGGGTGGGAGGGGGGGGCTCTCATGCCAGTCCGCGCATGCGCACCGAGTGGGAACCACGGTTGAAAACGGGCAGCTATGCCGCGCGGTGCAGAAAACGAGCTGGACGCGTCCGCTTGGAACAACGGCCGGTGTACCGGAGGACTCGCCCGGGGACTGCGGGACCGGGAGGCTGCTGACAGGCGTTAACTGCGAGTGTTTCCCCGGGGATAACCTCCTCCTGACACCGCGGAGAAAGCAGCGGCGCGGGCGGTCGACGAGCCCCGCTCCTTCCCCTCTCCTCTCCTCTCCTCTCCTCTCCTCCGTCCTCCGCTGTTGGGCTCCGCCAGAGACTCGCCGACACACCGGCTATGCTGCTGCTCAGCGTGTAGGATTTACCCCCGTTGTCCGTTTGTCTGTACCGACTGTAAATTAAAGTGAGCAGAGACACTAAGCGACAGCAGCGGGGTCCACTATGGTTTTACTGGCGGTCCGCAGCAGGAGATGTCTTAATAGCTGCTGTATGGGGACGTTATGCTTGCAGTTGTTGCTGTGGATTTTATGTGCCGTGAACGGAGAGGAGCAGCCGTTCAGCGTGGAGGTAAGACCCGGGACTGTTAGTGTGCTCACAGCACTTCAATAAAGCCCCTGAAACCGTGTTAGTCTACTTTTTTTTATTGTTGTCTTCCTCCAAAAGACTGCTGCATTTGAGGCACACTGTAGCTCGTGTTGAAGTCTGTGCTGATGTGTCAGGAACAACAGGGTCTTTGTGAGATGTCCAGCTGGGCTGCACTTCACCTTCTTCTGCACTTTTCACTCTTCTTTGAAGCTAAATCATATTTAAGGTGGATTATAATGATCTTATTTCCCTCCCCATCTGGGGTTTTACAAATCCACTGAGTGTTACCAAGCAGCATGAGGAGTTTCTTAATATAATTTGATGGAAAATGTCCCCAATAGAGAGCTTAGGCCACAAGACTGGTCCAGTTTTAGTCCAGTCTGATACTCCCACAGTACCACAGAAACTCTATTTGTCCACAACAGCGTACATCCTGCCAATGAGTCAATAGGGCAAATATTCTTTGTTTTTAGGAGTCCGTGACTTGAACGTTTGACTTGCAGCCAGGACATGAGAGGCTCCACTTTAGAGCATTCAGATCTGTATCGCTTGTGCCATTGTAACAAAAGCAGCACATGCTCAGAGGCTTAGCTCTGCGCCGAGAGATCTTATGGGTTCACAGGCAGAAAGAGAAAAAGATTTTCTTTTCAAAGGGGGGCTTTTATTCTGATCTGATATCCCATCTTAATGGATTGTTAAAAGCCTTGAGGCTACAAGTGCTACGCCAATAAACTTTAACACTCAATCGGCCTTTAAAAAGAATCAATGTTTCTGCAGAACTAACACGAGCTTTCCTCTCTTGGGTAAAGAGAGAAATTTGGGTTTTTGTCAAGAGCATATCTGTCCCTCGTGTATTTCCCAAGCAAATCACCTCCCTTTAGCCAAAGTTGAAGGCATAAGGCTGTCAGAAAGTGTTACACCGCAGCCCCTCACTGTCTCTCACACTTGGCTGCTGACACACACACACACACACACACACAGAGACACCACACAGGAACATCCTGGCATGTCTACTGACAGTCATTTAAGTCCTACATCCACATATCCACATGATTTGCAAGCTTGGCATGCCACACTGTTCCCTTTGGAGAGGCGGGGAGCAGATTTAGTCCAGATGCTACAGGTTATCCAGTTAAAATGTCCGAGCTCACATGACAGAACGAGGAGGGAAGTCAGAGGGATGTAAAAAGGTTTGGTCTTTGTAATCAATCGATCTTTGACCATTTCCTGTTCATATTCCCCCAAAATAACCTTCAACCTCTGCCAATCAGATGCCAAAACCCATGTTTTTCATTAAGATGAAGCCTCGCTCTCAGTTGCAGGACATAATCAGCCCTGGAAATATAAGCGATTATTGATTATGGCTGGTCTTATTATCATCCTCATATGTTAGGATGCATTTCAGGTTCTTGGCTTGGCTTCACCATCCATTCTCTCTCATCTTTGCATCTCTTGTTTCTTTTCCAAGTTTTCCTTTGTTGTCCTTTGTTCTTACATCTAAATGTATTGTAATCAAGGCCCACTGATCCTTCGTTCTGTACATATTAGCAGTTTGCACAATGAAATCTGTTTTCTAAGAATTGCTTGAAGTCCATCTGTAGCAGCCAAGTGACTTGCAAACATGGATATGAACTGCCCTCCTTTGGCGTTTTAAATGAGTGAGCGTTTAGCCCTGTGGTTAAATAAGAAGGAAACTTAAAACCATCGCTTTATTAATACACTTTTATAGGAATGAATTGTAAGAATACCAGTCAGTGCATTTTTGCAAGAGCAAAAGCATCATAAGAGGTTCTGAATCTAAATGTATGTTGATTGACAGCCTCCTGCCATGCCTGTCATGTAAAGACACCGCTGTGCTCACACTTGTCAGTGGATTATCCTGCCAGGAGAATGTAGCATTGAATAAATGTGGTTTCTATATCTGTGATCACTGTGTTTTTAGCTTTCCTGACATGATGGTGTGTGTTGCAGGATTCCAAAGCTCCCACATCTTAACACTCTTGTTGTTAGTATAAAGTTGGGTTTTCAGTGTAATATGAGCCATTTATGGCCCCTCATTTAGCCGTCATCATTGTCGTGAGAGAACTCGTAAGGATACAGGGCAGCTTTTGACCAGAATGTCACCCATTTACCCACAGCTGTTGAGGTGCCCTTGAGCAAACTGTAGGTCGGTCTGAGCATCAAGTTGCCTGAAGTATCAGAGTGAGACTGTCCGGGGCAGTCGGTGCACTCAGTGGGCTAAATAAGACATTATTTGACGCTAAAGATGCAGCTGAAGAAGGGCAGAGCTGTAGCCCAACATCCGTCTAGCTGTTAGAGCTTTGTAAACAGTGCTGTAGTTTGTCGCTGCAGTATTATACAGCCAGCAGCAGAACAGAACGGCTCTAAACAGTTTCTGCTTTGGAAAGACTGTGGACTGTGCTGAACTGGTTTCACTGGAGCCACTTACTGCACTTATTATGACTGTGTGTGTGTGCAGTTGCACCACAGGTTATAGAGGGTAACAAAAAGAGAGATGAGTATTTCCCCTAAATAACAGCTGTGGTTTGAGAAGAAAGGTCACCTAAACCTGCCCTGTAATTGCTGGTCAGACTGCGGTCTGACTGGTCAAACTTAGAGCCGACTTCCTGGATCTGACTTCACGGCGCACTTTACCGTATTTTGTCCTTTTCTTGTAGTTTTCTTTGCTCTTGATGGCATTTTGCAGAAAGTACCGCCTGTCTTTGGGCGATAAAACAGTAATTAATGCTAACTTGTAACACCTCAGTTGAGTCTAACACCACAGATGTGCCCGTCTGAGCTTACTGCTCAAATATTTCCGAAAGCTCCTCAGCTTTTGTTTATCCGATTGTCTTCCCTGAAGAAGTAATTTTCCCCACAAATTAGACGATGTCATTAACAATGGTACAGCCACAAGCTAATTTCATTTATCTCCTTGTGAGTTTTATTTTCTGTTTCAGTCCATATTGATTTTATAAGGAAAAAGTAAAGTCAATTTAATGCTTTCTCTGTAAGGCCACATACTGTTGGCAGTCTGTGCAAGCAGCTGAGCTTTCCTGAGTTATGTGTATCATTAGTTTTTTTATAGAACACAGAGTAATTAAAAGGGAGATGATGGATTTTTAATCTGTTTTTCCTTTTCTGCGTTTGACACTCTGACAGTTTGGATCAAATTTCAGTTATATTGCACAAGAATTTTCTCCGCTCGGTGCCACAAACACGCTGCCAGCCCGAACAATGTTCAGCTATACTCCCATTTTGTCTTAAGTGATTGCATTGAGCTGATTCTTTAAGACTCTCACTTCATACATTTGAGAGGCTTCCAGGCCAAGTCCATCAATGAAAGTACATTTTGTGACTTCAGCTTTAAATGCAGGCATGTGACCGATATGTGCACTTTGAGAATTTACAAACATTCCAGTGAAAAAGGAATATATTCATCTTAAATGCGCTTAATTCCATCTGTGTTTGGTTACATAGAGTCCTCACTGTATCACTCGCAGCTGTTTCCAGCTCTGTAGTCTGCCTTCTTTTCATTCCGTCGGGATTTGTGATGTTTTGACTCATGGCTGATTTTTCTCACCACAGTAGCTTTCTCTAGGAACACAACAACAATAACAACAATGCGGAAGCGCCAAAGCCTCATGAGCATCACATTGCCTTGGTTACACTCAGCATTTCACGGAGAGGCATCAGGTGCGGCGCCTCACTCTGAGTCACATCAAGTGTTTGAATCATGCCACTATGCTCGCCAGAGACAAAGGGAAGTAGTAGTCAGAGGTAGTCTGCTGAGAAAGGGAGCACAAAGTTGCTCTGGTGCACTCCCATCTGTTGGCACATCCTGCCTCAGATGGATGAATGAATTAATAAATTAGCTAGATTCAGCTGACTGTCAGCTGTCATCATTAAGTTCACCATGGATTTGATCTATTTCCTCTGTCTGTCGGTGAGGTGTCTCCAGAATGATCCGATTTCCATGAAATGTGGTGGACAGACTGCGTGTCAAAGAGCAATTGATTAGATTTTGCTTGTAAAACAGCATTAGTCAGCTATTGACTTTTTGTCACAACTGTGAGCGAGATGCAGCTCACGATTGCAAAATATGAAAGATGCCAAAATCTGTCATGTTGAATATACAAGTAGGACTATGTCTTTGGGTGTAACGAGTAATTTGAAATTCACAAGGTGCCTTTTTGTTATTAATCTGTCGTTGGCACCTGCTGTTACAGATGCAGTTGTGATCAAAATTATTGAATTATTGGGGCTATAGGGCCAATCCAATACGACAGCATTGGACAGTTTTAATCATACTGTGATCTGATTATTAGTTGTATTGTGTTAGAGAAATAGTTTTTTTTATTAAGATTAAGAATTAAGATCAGTACCAGTCTTGTATCTATACCATCAATAGAGCGCCACATGCCATTGTCCCGTTAGCTTAGCTTAGCATAAAAAGTGGTAACTGGGAGACACAGCTGTCCTTGGTCTCCACTTTACACACCACGTCATCTTCCATTTCATTAAATACTCTATATTGGCAAAACGAACTATTGTTATTAATATCATGAGTTCAGCCTCACTGAACCAAATTGTGAGTCACATACGAGTGTAACTGCTGTAGCTGTTTTCAGCACTGCGCTCATGCCAAGCACAGTCCTGTCCAGCGCTAACTACTTAGAGCTGTTGTCACTATGTGGGAAATGGTAGAGCTTCATTCCTGTCACAGCTCATGTTACCAGTTGGCGTGCTCAGCCCCTGAGTGGCATCTGAATAATGGAAAGCAACTGGTGTGAATGTGTCTGCGAGTCTGTGTAAACAGTTGTGGCTTCTCTCACGTCCGTGGGTTCTTGTATTCGCTTCTCGGAGCTTGTGCACGTGTTCATTGGGAGCCATTTGTGTGCGTCTCCCCAGTCATCTCCACGGGGCAGGGGCTCCACTGCTCTCACAGTCCTGTCGAGGCTTAAATATAACCAAACGCAATTCAAAACTGTGTTAAAACAATCTGAAAGCTCTTATTTGCTATTTTTGGTGATAAGCGTTCGCTGGCATGGTGTTTCTGTGCTGCGTTTCCCAGAAATCACTTGGCAGTCAAACAGTGTACATGGCACTTTGGTGTGTTTTTACTTGAAAAGTTTGAATGTTCTTTTACTTTGCTGTGCCATGGTGGTTATCTGTAATTATATTAACTACTAAACCAGTCTACACAATTCTCCAAAAGAATTTAAATTGAGAAAATGTACAAAAACATTCAGTGATGGGCTTTAATTTGTCAGTTCTTCTTTGATTTTCTTAACAATTCTCATCCATATCGTAAACAAAGTAGGTGTGAGATTGTTGCTGTGGTTTCTGTGCAGCCATATCCCTCCTACATACAGTCCACTTTGTATGTATGAGCTTACCTTCTGTGTCTGAGTGCATGCAGGCGTATTTATGAGTGTATTAATACGCCTGTGCTTCACCATCGTTTCTGACTGAGCAATCATATGATATTATGGATTGCCAGTAGAGCCCTGCTCAGGACTGCTCTTTTTAATCCCGCTCCCACTGGATTTCTGCCCATCCCGCAGTGTGTGTGTTCCAGACCACCCGCTCCCATCCGCAGCAAAGTTTAAACCGCCCGCTCAGGTCTTGTCCCAGTGCAGCCCTATAATGTGAACCTGTCGGTAATAACATAGCAAAATTCTCTTTCTCTGCATTTAAACACAGACATTAGATTTAGAGTCATTATGAGCCATCGTACGTTGGATGTGTATCCACGGCAATGTCAGTTTACATGACGTGTACGTCAGTCACTTAATATACAATTTGTTCACATGTTGTTTATTCTTCATAAACCTGTGGGTATTTCAGGAGAGTGTGATTGTTGACTCCCAACAAAGGAACACATTTCTACAATTTTCATCCCACGAAAATCCTGCATTTTATTTTTTGACCGCCCACAGCCACCTTCAATGTGGTAGGGCCGTTAGCGTAGGATCCCCCAGGATCCAATGGGTCCCACTCCCAATGCAGCCCTCTAATTGTAAGTACACAAACACACACATCAGACACTTTTTCTCACACACACACACACACACACACACAGGATTCTTGACGTCATTTGGCTTTGGAGAGCAGAGAGCAGATTTCTGAGCCACTGGGGTGTCTGTGTCAGTCTGTTCACCCAGTCCTGGAGAAATACACAACACCTGCACTGACCTAAATGATTCATAATCGCGCACACAGTCACACACACACCTGATTTTCCTTAGACTCCACTTGTTTTTGTTATGCACTGTTCCAAATCTTTGTCCCTGTACGTCAACACACAGTCTTTCTCTCTCTGAGATGTATCTTTGGTCACAGCTTACTGAGCTGCTAAATCTTTAATGTGACTGACAACTGCAACATTAGATGATGCCAATGGGGCATCACATGTAAGGCTGTCAATTAAGCTGTTGACAGAAACACTTAGAGACACGGGCGTGTCTGACTCTATTTGTGTGTGTGTGTGTGTATTTTTATGCTGCACAATTTGAGAGCCAAAGCTACTGTTGCAGTGTGTGTGTGTGCAGTAATATAATTTTACTGCAGCATGTTTGAAGATGTCATTACTGTTCACGCCAAAATCAACATCCGTAGAAACCTGAATATCAATCAGCTGTTTGAAGGTTTGGTCTGTAAAGATAAAGATCTTCCTGCAGTGACTTTATAAAACATCAGCTGATGTCAGATGTCACAATCCAGACATGTCTGTTTGTCATTTTCCAGCATCTTAAGTCATCAAAAAGCTTTGGAAACCCCCCAAAAGATTATTCACTAGAAAAAGCACTGTTCTGATCAGTATGTATGATCAGACTGTGACATTTTTGGTTGACATTTTTCTGACATTTTGTCCTAATGGGGCCACTGAGATGGTGAACATGGTGTGCATAAAGTATTATTCGAGTGTGTGTCTGTGCATGTGCGTAGGCGCTAGCAGCTAAATATGTAGCGATGCCCTGTTCGACCTCTGCCATAATCACATCGGTCATGAGGTGCAGCTGATAGTTGCGGTATCATCATGTTGAGTCATGCATTTTTAAATTTTACAGTACGAATTCAAGTAGAGCAGTTAAATTATGTGTGTGGGTTTGTGGTTCCTGGTGTGGGCAGGAAGGCTGTGGTTGCCTTGACGACCCTGGCACACTCTGCAGTGGTTCCGTGTGTAACCGATGAATAATTCAGGGTGGTCAGAGGCGGCAGGCTTTCCCAGGAGGCCGGGATCATGTTCCCACGAGTCACCTGTGCCGAGAGCTCCGGTCACTCCCAGCTGCTCTGTCCCAACTCCATTACAGGACAGATAGATCCACCTTCTGTGCTGAGCTGCATGGCGTACCCACCAGATGTTGTAATATAATAGCTCTGCTTTGCTGAGTACTTTGAAATGGTACAAGTGTTATTCAATTTTGAGAAATAGTGAAGATGTTGGGAAAGGGACGTGTGAGACATGGGTCCTCTTCATTGTCTGTTTCTTTACCCACTGTAAGCCATGACAAATGGATGTGCTTATCACATACAGAAATGTTTTTTTCTTCATAATCCCCATTAATATCAGGGCTGGAATTATCCCAAAATGCAAATTCTACTTCAACTGCTTCCTTAACTTAATAATAATTGGTAGACCTGTTATTTGTAGTGTGAAAAAGGAGTTCAAGGTTTGTGCCTGCTGATTATCCATCCTAGCATGGAGCTAATTGTATTCACTCAGCATCCTTGAGTGTAAATCATTCACTGATTAGAGGAGCAGAATGAAAACCAGGAGCTCTCCAAGGCGAGTATTGACAGGGACTTTTTCAGCCTCCAGACAAATTTAAGGCAGTATTTATGTCCTGCCAACCTTTTACCTGTCGCACCTGTGCCACTTAGTGTTTGTGAAATCGGACCGGGCAGTACATCTAGCTCGTCTGCTTAATTCATGTGAAACATTATCCAGGAGTTAAAGTTCTCAGTTTTGACAGATGCATCTTCAGACTTATCAAGATCAGAAATAGACTCCACGTATTGTCTGATTAATAGCACTGAATAATGTGCTTGATTGTGTCTGACAGATTCCCAGACAAAAGACGGCTAAATTATAAGCCAGATGCATGATGGGTTACTAATATTGCTAATGCTATCACATACAGTACGTATGCGTAAACTTCTGTGAGCAGGCAGGTGGACTCACAGTGAGCAATACTGTCAAATACGAGGTACAGTTTATCTCCTCTGTCCCATTCTGCCTATAAACCTTCTCTGAGTAGCTCAGGCTTGTAAACACACTCTGAGCAGTTCATTGACAGTCTGTGACAAAGCTGCTCTGATCACAAGCATAATTCTGAGATTTTATAGAAGACTCTGAGCCTAATTACCTCCAGTATTGCAGCGTGTATCACAGAATCCGCCGTGAGTGACAGAAAGCGTTGTAAAAACTTTAAAAATAACTTGTGATTGCAGGAACTGTCGCAGAAATTGTTGCATTTACTTAAAGATTGCAGTGAATCACATGCTGGAGGGCCAGGTCCCAAATGTATGGCAGCTTTCTCCAAAAAGGACATAAAGTTTGTGATACATATTAAAGCTGTGGTCATTTTTGAAACGTGAATGGCCTCTGCCTTGTTGCCATTTTTGAAGCCACTTTAATGTCAGCAGTACTCCCTCACCCTCTGACCACAGCCAAACCGCCATGTCCACGTCTCACCATAAACAATTCATGCGCACGTGATCTGCAGCACGAGCTGCAGGCTGTCCCTGTAACCTGAGGGGGCAGAGTGCCTATCAGCTGATCAGTCACAAACGTCAACATCGGCACCCGCCACCGTACGCTGTCAGTGTGTTGTCATGCCAACCGGGCTTCCTGAGGCAAGTCTCATCCATAATAGAATAATTCCATCGCCTTGCAGGTTGGCCTTTTGATGACACCCATCGGCTAATTGGCCCGCCTTCTGCTCGTCAGATAGCGGAGGAGGGGTGGTCCGGGGACAAGAACGCTCCGGGTTCACCTCAGTTCAGTACTTGTGTGAAGCATCTGGATGAGCACAAGGCCTCTGAGTCACCCCAGTACGCTGCCTTCTCTTTCACTGTAATTCATAGACTACCTTCCTGATGGCTGAGGTGTTTACAGCCTGAGTTTACCTGAGATGACTTTGCTAAGATTGGTTCTGTTTTTTTTATTTATTTATTCTGTATCTGACAGGTCTTATGTAGCTATAGTTGTAAAAATGCACTGAAGTGTCCTTTTAGGGTAGATATGAGGGCCAGGCACTGTTTTATTCATAGTGTGACAAAGGTGAAAATGAAATGCACTCTCTCTGAAGAAGTGTGTAGAGGAGTGAGGTGAGGCTGGGCTCCTCTTGCATCAGAAGCTTGAGAGAAATCTACTTCAAAGTGGAGTGAAATCAAGTGTGGAGAACCCAAAAATAGGCACTGGTGCATTTCAGACATTTTAGCCTTCATCAGGGCATGCTGGTGGACTCCTTATCTTTCCACTTCAAAAGTGCCTTGATTTGTGGAGAAGTTAAATCTCATTATAGCATTCTGCTCTTTCCAGAAGACTCACTATTTCTCTAATAACATAATTATTAGATCGCACATGTTTGTTTAATGAGGTTCACACTTGGCTGGTTTGATTCAGTTGCATCATGATGTGGCTTAGAGTTGGAAAGGACGTGTGAATGAATCAAATAGGGACACCAAAATTAGTACTGGTTCATTAAAACATTTTTATCTGATACCAAGGCAGCTGCATGTATTTTCCCTCTTCATGATGCCGTATGTGACATCTACTATATCCTTTGTTTCTGGCGGCCCTTTTTTGTTCTCTATAACAGACTAAGTCTAATTGCATCCATAATTGTTTTGTTTGTTTTATTTTTCCCCCCTTTGGTTCTAACCAGACTAGCCATCACCCCATTCCCTGTCTCGATGTTACACTAAGCTAACAGGCAGCTGGCTTTAGCCTCATATTTAATGCACACACACAAGAATGGTATGTTTTCATCTAATGCTTTGCAAAAAACTATATAAGCATGTTTTCCAAAATATAGAGCTATTCCTCTAATGCTCCTGAGCATTTCCATCCAAGTTCCCAATCAGTCTATGCATAATGTTTACATGCAGTGGGAAAGAGAGAAAATGCACCAATGTATTATTTGTGCGTCTCATTTATCTCCTCATTAACATTTCATGAAGCTTTTCTCCCAGTTATAATCAGATGCTCTGGTCAAAATAATAATTTAGCCCTGTTAGCATTTTTTATTCCTTCTGATATTTTACCTGTGCATTATTTGCAGTGCTGTTACTGTGATCTGTGGCAGGGAACTACTTGTAATGCAGCACTAGATGAAAAATGGTAACCATTCTGTGTCATTATTATTATAACAAGGAGTCAAAATTGCAGCTCTATTGAACAGCACTGTCTGTGCTTACAAGCTGTTTGCTGAGAGACTACAGGAGGAATTTCTGTCTTATTGAATAAGGAGGCTGTCGAGCCGGAGCCTCCTGCTCTCAGGAATCCTTACATCGGCAGAACACCGGGAGCCATAGATCATGGAGAGAAAGCGTGAATCAAAGAGAAAGAGAAGATGGCAGCAAAGAGGGAGGATAAAGAAAGAAAACGGTGAGAGATGAGGACAGATAAGAGAGTGAAAGGAAGGAGAAAAAGCCAAGACCGCGAGGATTACAGGAGGAAGATGGTTCACCATCCTGGAAGTAGTCAAGCAGTGGGAGACATGCCACCAGTCGCCTGTATTGTAGGCAGTAATAAACCTGCTGTAGTTTTGGTTTCAGCCTTTCCTCTATGTTTTCTACAAGACATGTTTGTGGACATCAGTGGCTGTCTATTAGCATGCCCAACATTACTGATCCTTTCCTCTCTCGCTAATAATAATAATAATAATATGTTCAGCCTTGAGATCGTGCGTCTCTTGAAATCATTATGGCCCTGATGATGTCACAGTGATGTCATTAAGGTTATTTCAGCTTGGCCTTGAGGATTACACATTTGTAACAGAAAGTTTGAGCTGCAAACTGGAGGCATGGACCGTGAGAGATGTGAGCAGGAGAGGTATTACCAAAATTCTGTTGGTTGCATTGTGGGAAATGTAGGATATAGCATTTTTGGAACTCTATCCATACTGGGAACTAAGTCAGGGCAAGAAGTAAAATTTTTTTAAGCAGTTCTGCATGAATGAAACACAGTTTCAGTATCAATCACCACCTCTTGTTCAATCTGTAAAATGTTGCTAGAGAAGAAACAAAATGCCCACAATGACTCCGTTGACTATGTTTGCTACTGGCTGGTTCTTTTCTGCTATATTCATTCATTGTGCTGCCTGAACCTCTGTGACAGCTCCACCCTGCACTTCCTGCCCGTCCCTCTCCATCTCACTCCCTAAAGGGGCACTGAACACCTCTTGCATGCAGGCGCACACACACCATCCAATATCCTGTCGGTGTCTGAGTGACAGACATATCTAACAGCAGTCTCCGCTCTCCCTTTCTCTGTCGCCTCCTTTCCAATACATCTCTCTATCTGATAATGGCTGCATTGTCTGGAAGCCCAAACGCATCACACCGCCTCACTTAGTTCTTACCTTGAAAAAGCTCACTGTCTTGTTTTCTTTGCAGCTTCTCATTTACATAATAGTCGTGCTGCTCGACCTGGAAATGCATTTCACTTTTCTTATGTTCTGAGCAGGATTTCGAAAGATCAAAAAAGTTGCATCTGCGCGCACGTTCATCTTCATGACTCAACAAGTCGTAAATGCAAATTCCTTTTAAATGAATAGACAGTTTCTGTATGTTGTTGCCCATGTGGTTTCCTTCACCTTACAAAGAAGTGGTCCAACTCTTCCAAACCCATCTGATGTACCAGTACAGTATTCCAACAACCCCATTGTGTTTGGCTAAATATGCAGTGCCACGTCTAAATCGTTTTTTTTCCCTCTTTTACCCCAAAAGCAGTCGGGTATTGACGAAGGCAGTGGTTGTAGGACAGAGCCAAGCGTGGTTACAATGAAAAACCCCCGATGTCACAGAGGAGACGGATGATTACAGGACGAGGAAAGGGAAAGCAGACATTAAGAGGAAAAGGAACGGCAGTAAAAGGGTGACACGACAGAGAGGAGATGATGTGGAAGAAGGAGAGAGCGAGAGAGAGCAAGTCAAGAGTTTACAGTACGTGTGTGTGATACCTGCTGGTTAATGGGATTTGAATGAGTTAAGCTTTACTGTGGAGCTATAAAATGATTATTAAGCAGGTCTGTAATCGAGTGTGAATATATAATGTAAAGGTTGCTTGAGGTATAATCAAATTTACAATCCTAAAACTGCAGATTTGGAAGGTTAAACTTCTGAAAGTTTCATCTCTGATTTGGAAAGTTCAAAATAATTTTCTAAGGATTATAATGAAGATTTATCGGTCGTTAGACTTGGCTGGGTCTAACGGAGGGTCACTTAATCATCTGTTTTTCAAAGCTAAATCATAGTTTATGCTTTCAGAACCTTACTTTCAGTTTTATAAATCGTGAATTTGATGCCAGGTTAAAACTGCACATGAGTGTGTTGAGAGATTTGTTGGTTTGTTTGTCAATGTGTGTGTGCAGCTATGTGGCTGTAGTATGGTCTTGTGATTTCTGTCATGTGCTTTCATGGCTCCCTCTATCCCTCTGCCATCAGGCTTTGGAGTGTTTGTCAGCGCTTTTGTGAGTGTAAAGCTTGTTTGCAAGTCTTTTCGTGAACATGTATCTGTGTCTCTGAGCTTTATGTGTGTGTCAGATTACTGAGTTGCGGTTTCAGTACCTGAGCAGTCGAATGGAAATCTCACCCATGCACCCCTTTCCCCAAAGGTCTATCCATAATCACCAGCTCAGCTGAGAGCAAGGGGAGGAGGGGGAGAGAGTGTAGATAGGAAAAGAGACGCATGAAATAGATCAGACCACGCAGCAGAGATGGAAAATTAAAGATAATGACAGAGAGAAAAGGTGGAACAAAGTATGACATATGAACGTGCAGAAGGGCGCGAAGAAATGTGAGCCATGACACACTTAACATTTTGACATCTGCCACACTGACGCGTGATAAGTCATTGCTGCAGAGCAAGAATCTGTGCATGTGCCTTCCTATAGGCCTCAGGGGACGGGAAGTAGGCAGGCAGAGCATCAGGGATTTGTCAGTGTGCCAATCACAGCACAGATAAACTACAAAGAGGAAGTCTGGCTCAGATACTGTAGGTTCCTCTCTCTTTATCCCTTTTAATGGAAGCCTGTAAGACTTATTTCTTTATGTATTAATGCATTTTGGGTTCTTTCTATCAGATCTGTTGTGACATAACATTCAATTTGGTGTAGTATCGAGATATCAGTATTGGTTCTTAATCCACTAAAGGAGAAAAAAACTGTAATTTAGAACTAAGTATAGGAAATTTAGAGACAGTGTTCTGAGATATTGATTTAGTTTTCTGAAAAGAGTTACTCCAACTGAACCCAAGTGAATACTGTATTCATTCATAAATCACTTCTCCATACATTTTGAATTGCAAACACATACAAATTTTACATTTCTGCATGTTCAGCTGACCTGCTGTGGGTCCCAGTATTTTTCCCTCCTGCTTTGTGTCTTTATTTTCCAACAAATGCAGTGTCGAAGATTAAATTCCCCTTCATGAGCTTTATCCCGTCACTGACCTTTTAAAATTCAGTTACATGTACAACTCCTTTGTACAATCTGTATTACATGTACAGTATTCCTTCCTCTAGTATATGTGGACACTGCCCTGAATGTAACTCATTAACTTACCATCCCCCATGCTCAATTGAATTTGTATTCCATCAAAACCAAAAATCACAGATTGCCATCTTCGCCTGTAACAGCCGTCTTTTTTTGTCCAAGTTTGTCGCACTTTATAAATATCCACTAACAGCCTGTCCAATGAGTTTCTGAAGAGCTCATTGTTGCTGCTTGGAGCCTGACACGAAGCTCGCTCACTGTAACAGAAGCTGTACACTCACATTTGTTCCATTGTTGAATAATGGTTTGCCTTTTATTGCATTCTCCTCGCTCGCTCTCACACCATGCTTCCCTCCCTGTTTAGTGAATTTCATTCTCTGTGTGTTTGCTATCCTGAGCAGCAGGCCCCCATAATGACTGAAGCAGCTCGACAACATTGTGTACGACGAGAATAGCGCTCAGGTTTCACAGCACAGCTCTGCCGAATGAAGAATGAAAAAGGTTTGAGGCAAATACGCAGCCTGACAGCTCCGAGTTCATTGGGTCTTTGAGATTGAGGCGAGACTAAGGCCAGACTTTTATCTAGTTTCTCCACACTTCAAACAGTACAGTTTATTTTGCATTGGTTTAATATTCTTTTTATGGGTCCGTTGGTTTCGCGTTGCTAAATGCAGCAGTTGGCGAATATGTTTACCATTTTTATGATGAAGACTGGGAGAATACAGAGCGGCTGGGACTATCCAAATCCCTAAAGCCTCTTCGGTGGGAAAGCCCAGCCGATCCCCCCTCTTCTCCCTGGTCCAAAGATCTGAGCTGTGATTCCCTCTGGCAGGATTTTATAGGGACACTGAAAGCTCTATTACACCAAAGCCTTTCCCTGACAAGCCAAATGACATGATAACAGATGACAGTCTACACTATAAACTCTTTCTGCTTATGCCATTTTCCTTACCGAAATGTGCTGACAAAAGAGCTTCTAGATTTTGTCTTTACTTTTTGTAATACTTACTCTCTTGTCAATGGTGTTGCAGGTCATGTAGAACAGGAAATATTTTTTACTCTAATTTATTCTGGGAAATTCAGTTGAGTATATCGTCTCATTAAAGTGCTTCCCTTGCACAAGGACAATGCTATAAATTCACAGCTGGCAACATGGGAACTCACACCTTGGCACTGCTAGCCCTGAGCAGCTCTGCTGGATCAGGTGTGGGTGAAGTGTTTTACTCTAGGCCACTTCAGTGGCAGGTATTAAATAATCATTTAGCATTTGGGGAAATAAGCTTGTTTGCTTCCTTGCCAGAGGTTAGATAAGAACATTGACACCACTCACATGTCCATACATACATAGAATAGTCTAGATTCATATTTAACATAATGGAAACAGTAAGCTTACACTAGCATAAAGGACACGGGGAAATGGCTATCTTGGCTCAGTGTGAAGGTAGAGAAAATGTACTGTCACTGCTCCAGTTCACTAATTAACATTCCATATTTTGTTTGTTGAGTTCATAGAAGACCCAAAGTGCGAAAATGAGAGGATGGGCTTCTGCAGGGGTTATGCTTTGTGTCATGTTAATTTCTGGCTATGCACAGTGACTTCTCAGTCTTACAGTATTGGGAGGTTGCCAGGCAACCAGTGGAGGTTGTTAATTAGGGAGCTTTAGGGGTGCTGGTAGGTGGATCTTTATGCTAAGCTAAGCTAATCATTTGCTGGCTCCAGCAGCACATGTAATGTACAGAAATGAGAGTGGTACCAATCTTCACATCTAACTGTCTGAAAGAACACGAATGAGCATGTGTCTAATACCTTTTAACCATTAGTGTGCTATAACCTCTTTTTGCACAGACATAAGCCTGTCAGCTGGAAACCCATCACTGTATTGTCTCACCTTTTTCCTCTCCCTCTCTCCATGCTTGTGTCCATAGGCATGGCTCCAGAGGTATGGTTACCTCCCTGCTGCAGACCCCAGAATGTCAGTGCTGCGTTCTGCTCGAGTCATGCAGTCTGCTATCGCTGCCATGCAGCGCCGCTACGGCCTCAATGTCACAGGGACTCTGGACAGCCACACTATAGAGTGAGTCACACTCCTTTAAAAATACCTTAAAGGATGCAATAATATGGGGCTTTGAGCTCTGAGCTGTGTTCATGCAGAGTTTCTCATGGGTGGGAGTTATGAAAATTTGAACAAAGGGGAGACATGGCCTGTTGCACATGTAGCCTATTTTAGGAGTTGCAATGTTTAATTTAGTAGTATAAATGTTAATTTCTTGTATTAGCATGCATGAAAATAATTAGTATGGGTAAATAAATGAATGTTGTGTATATTAGTTTGCAAATGTGGTTTATAGATTTTCAAAGAAGTCACTGATGGTTAATAAAATGTTACTAATTCATTAGCTTGATTAATTATTGAAATGCCAAAACAGACCTGCTGCACAGATATTAAGTAGATGGTATTACTTATGCTTGATTTTTGTGATTTACATAGAACAAACATACAACAGGAAATTTAAATACAGGCATAGATGAGGAGCAAAAGACTAATGTTGTTGTTACAGTCACTTATTGTTTTTGATTGCCAAGACTCACAAAGTGGTCTAGACATCTTCTAAATGAGGGACAAATGGTAGATGAGTCTCTCTTTCATCTCCCGTTCTGCATTCTGAAGGCAAGCCATTTTGCCAGACACAAAGTTACCCCGACACAGATTAAGTGGGGCGTTTTAATTTGATCAAAGGGGCCTTTTACAGAGAGTACACCTCCGTTGTCAGATCAGAAGCTGCAAATGTCAAAGTATTAATACATAGTGGGAGAGAAGGAAGAACTGGGACAGCGTTTGGTTGCTCCTCGTACAATCAGTCAAACCTGAACACAGCAGCCGCGAGTGGACGAGGATGATGTGCGTTTAGAGGAAGAACTCACTTTTGGTGTAACTAAAATGACAAGAAGAGTCCTCTGATGTTGCCTGTGGTGCATACAAATGATGTAGTGGAGGGTAAACCCACCCGAGGCTTACGTAAGAGGTGTATTCACATTATACTTTGCATTAAGAATTAAAATGAAGTTATGTGAGGATATTGGAAATAAAACACGATAGGTGTTGTACCCCATTTTAACCCCGGGGCTTTAAGCAGCCTTCCTTTCACCCGCAAATCACTAAAAATGCTGTTCACTGACATTTGTCCTCACCAACACTGAAATACCAAACCGCGCTACAAATAGCAATGAGCTCAAATTGGCCACTGAACTGTAACATGGCAATGTGGTGGCCAGCAGTGTGAATGCAGACTAACAGCTGTCCGACCACTGGGCTGAAACTGAGTGAAATGCGATAAGCTAACAGTGTGCTTGTGTTTTGTTTTGTTTTTTTCTTTTTCTCCTCTTCTGCTTCTCTGTTGATGTAGCGATAACACGATAAGGTGAGGCCTCTTTTGTGTATAAAGCGTGAATAACATGTAGTGCTGTGTTTAGACGTGTGGTGCATTCATGCATTGTCATGTATGTGTTTTGTTTGTATCTCATCCAACTCCTGTTAGAACCGCTTATACATACAAATGAGCTGAGGGCTTGACATGACTCACTTTGCTCTCATCAGTAAAATGTACATTGGATCAGAATTGGTTTCTAGCCATCATGTCGTCACTGTACTTCAAATATGCTCCTGATGCTACCTGGAGCAGAATGATCAGTGCAGCTCTGGTGTTGATTGGGGGCCTCCTCCCGTCTTTCCTGTAGGTGGATGAAGAGGCCCAGGTGTGGGGTTCCTGACCAGCTGGGAGGCGCATCCAAATTCAGCGTCAGGAAACGGCGGTACGCCCTGACAGGACAGAAGTGGCAACACAAACATATCACATACAGGTGGGTGGTTTTAAATGTATAAAGACCAAACATGAAGGTTGTGTCATTACAGCACTGTCTAATATTCCAACGTCCCTCCAATCCCCAACACGCCCATAAAAACCCAGCCACACAAACATGACTGTCCCCATCAAGAGGGCCTTTGTCTAGTTGTGAAGACATCAGGTCAACAAGATTAACCCAGTACGGGCCTACAGCCATAAAGAAACAAGTGATATCTGCACACGCAGGCATGTGCACACAAACAGGGCTTCAGGGCTTAATCAGTGTCACTGACCTTTTCATTTGGACACACATTCCTTTCACTGAGACTTTTTTCATTTCTTCACGCAGTTCTTGATCTTTTCTTATCTTTCATATCTGCCTTTTTTTTTTTTTAAAGACCACTTTCTCTGTCTTCCCTGGATGTGGCAGCCTTTCAGAGACTCTAAAATCATAAGTCCCATTTCCCCATTCCAGCATGTTGCAAAGCAGCAACTGCTGAACACAATCAACAATATTTGTAGTTACATAATGAACGGAAAGCTACAGAGGTTAAACCAAAGTTCAACATTGCTTTAAGACAAACTACAACCATTATATACAGCACACAGCATGTTCTTCTTCAGCTTTAAACAGAACATGGACCACAAATGGGAAAACATTTCAGCTGTAGGAGCCATACATGCACCAGAGATCACCAATTTCATAATTCACAAGCACATTTTCTGACATTCAGCTACACAAGTAATTATATATAGGACAACATGCTATGGTTATATAATATTTCTCCGGTGATTTTGTGAGGTCAGTAGCCCAGATTCTGTAATATATATTATACATACTATCATACCATCACTTGCCCTCAGCTCCATGTTTCATGAGATAATCCTCAAGACATGCGCATGTTTTTTATTTTTACACTGCCCTGAGGATAAATGTATAAGCAGTATTACATGCTGAATATAATCTAGTGGATCAGTAACCTACAGCTGAAGTAGGACTGTATATCACTGATGGCAGGACTGTCAAGATTCATGCGCGTTACAGTGGGATTGGGTTTGGAGTCAGGCTTGTGAGCGCTTGGTTCATCTGTGATGGCACAGATGTGAAAAGAAGAAAATGAGCGGGCTTGATGAAGAGTGGAGGAGTAAATTGGTGGGACTGAAGAGGAAGGAAACTGAGGAGTGTTGGAAGGAGAGGCAGCTGCAGAGAGGAGGAAACCCCCAGTGGAAAGCAGAGGGGGCTCTCTGACAGATTAGGTTTATGTAATAGAATGGGGGCATTTTGAGAGTGTGTGTGTGTGTGTGTGTGTGTGCTCATGTGTGTGCATATGTATGTGTGTGTTGTACATGGATGTGCTCCTAGCCTCCAGTAAATAGTCAGATGTGCCTGCAGCTCCTCCTCTTAGCGCAAATTGGTGAAATGGAGGTATTTCAGAACATAGGACATTATATGTCATTGAAAACATCCATAATCTACTTAAAGGTTTTGTGTGTCGCATTTCCACATCCTTCATTACCATTTTGACATATTAGTATCCAAATGTTATAAAAGATTTAGAATGTGAGTGTTTTGGCAGAATAGTGTACCACACGACATGATCCCTCTTTATCTTTCACTTTCAGTTATTTTTATGGTAGTGCCACTAATCTACATTATGTAGCCTAGAAGATCGAAGTTGAAGCAGAGGAACCACAATGGTTGCGTATATGTAATGTGTGTCACATTTTCATAATTATCTTCACCAGGCGTAAACCTAGAAGGGATCATGCGTTTGGTCGTGTGTGTGTGCGCGCTGACTAATATTTGTGTGCACATTTGTGCCTGTATGCTTATCATGGTTGCGATGATTAACAAGTTTTGAAAAAAACAGTTATTGCTGATCCTTCACTCCTCTTAACCGGCCAACAGGGGCTGCAAATCATCAACAACTGCTTCAGGTTGACATCACACAGCCTTCAAACAAGCATTACTTAGTCTGTTCAAGCCACATTTTGACCTCTGTTATGGCTAAAAAAATGGACATGTATAGAAAAGTTTGGTCGGAGGCATCTGCAGGTATACATGCCTGGTGTGTTATGAATGAATCCCAGTTTTTCATATTTTCACTGCTGTCTTGACTGTAAGTTTCTTTTTGTTTTTGTTATTGAAACAGTTTCACACCAAGGTTAGGACACAATGTGTGGTCAGCTGGAGCCTATAACTACAAGCACACCAGGATAAAAAGCTGTAATTTGAATTAAGAAAAAAAGTTCCGTAAACATCTTGTAAAGCTTACAGTGGTTATAGGTGTAGGTTAGGTTCTGGTTAGGTGTAGCAGAGGTCGCCTGACAGATGACTTTTCCAGGTGAATCGGTAATGTTTCTCCTGGTGTGTGAGTTAGTTGAGGTGCGGTAAAACAAAATGCTATTAGTTTGAATCCAACTTGAGGCCTTTGACTGAGGTCATGTCAGTCTGTTCCCCATCTCCATCCTTCAAACTATGAGTGAACTGTCCAAAAATAATCGTTATGAAAAACAATGCTGGCATTTGGACAGTATAACAAATGCATGGCCGCCCCAGGTGTGTGCTAGTCTCCATGTCACCACATACAGTCCTTGCTATGGGGAGGCACTAATTAGCTTTGGCATCCCTACTGTTCTCCCTGCATGCAGGTACTATTATAGCACATGAGTTGCATCCGGAATCATTATCACCTCACAACATGGAGTTTAATATTTAATATGGCCTCAGAGCAGGTTGGGATTCTTTTGTCATTTTGCAGCTTCTCCCTGCATGAGCTTCTCTTTTTATCTGCCTTGCTCTTAAAATAGGACACACATACAGTGAGGTGGGTAATAGACTCAAATAAAAGCTTCTTTTTATTCCTCAAGAGGACACAGTTGTTGGTAAGGCCATTCTTTGTTGCCCCACACAGAGCAGGACAAGGACATGTATTGATGGAGAATCCTGGAGGCACTACAAATTGTCTTTCTTGTTTTAATCTCAGTGAAAACATTTATATCTCTGAAAACTTTCTGTGAGTCAGCTGATATTGATTTGATACCTTGTGTTTATCATACTTGTACTCTGCGTAGCTCTATCTGCTCAATATAAGCACTTCAGAAGACTAAAGGGCCATTTTGTATTGCCTCCTAAGTGGACTCAATCAGGCAGAGATTGTTGTCTTACTCAACAGCCAACCATCGCGCACCACTTCAGTTGATGTTCAAGAGTATTTCTGTAATTCAAGATTACTGGCAAATCTTGAGATGCGAGCATTTAATACTCACATTTATTGCAGGACAATTTAGGAGACACACAATTTTCAAGCTGCTATTCATCACAATTTACCACAATTTATTTCGCTCATGACAAATCTGATTACTGTAAACAACAAGCCATCAAAACAGAGTTGTTGTTGCTCTCAGCTTTTGGCCCTGCTGATTTTGACTGTTCCAACAAATTTTTTGGTCTGAACAATGTAAAAACTACAGCACAGTCTCTAAACATTTTGAGAAACACGATGAGAGTAATGACTCAACTATGGGGCTCGTCTTAGCTCTGTTGAGCATTTCATCGTCTTTTAGCTTCTTTTTTTTTTCAGCTTTTTGATTCTCTCTCACAGCTGTCATCATTCTGACCTGCTGGACACTACCTGGCTAGCATCAAGAGCCAGATATTTGTCAGAGTTGTCTTCACAGCATTGCCCCTAAGATGGTAAAAAAAATGATTATTGCAACATTAAGATGGCAAAAACTCTTTGAGAAACTGTTAACTTAAAATTTGCAAATAAATATTTGGTCATTAAAATCATGTAAGAACATCAGGTGATCATCACCTGACCCAAACAGAGATCATTCAGTCTTCCAGGTTCTCTTTCATCTTTACAGGTCTACCTGCTAACTGCTAAAACAGCCCACATCAGTTCAGTCAACAAAAGCTCTGCATCCTTTTCCATCAAATACATTTCTGAGGATTTGTTTTGTACACATTTCTTTAAAAATTATATATTTTCCACGATATTCCATTCATCATGACACCTGAGTGTGTTTGTGTGTGTTTGTGTGTGTGTGTGTGTGTGTGTGTGTGTGTGTGTGTGTGTGTGAAAGGATCTGGCCTGTCAAAACAGAAAATCATTAGCTGAAAGTTAAAGTTTTGCCAGAACTTGCGAGAGCGTAATTAAAGCAAACACATCTTTGCTAATGTGCTAGTCAGTTGTCAGCGAATCAGTGTTGAAAGAGCAGATAGAGAGATAGACACTGTTTATGGTTTGATGTAACATTTTAAATTAACATTGCAGGTTATTCAGTGACACTCTATTTATATTTCATAACCAGCCATTATGCCTTCCTTTTCACTGAGTTTGAGTCAATAATTAATCTGAGCTTACATGCAATAATAATATTCAGTATATAAATGTGCCTTGCAGCAGTCTTCCTGCCATGCGGATGAAGATGAGCAATAGTCAAAAACAAAAGACGTTCTGATAATATTTATTTCTATTATGGGAAATGACAGCCTGACAGCCAAACAGAGACGCTGCGAGGAACTAAAATGAAAAAGGGAACAAAGGAGAGGAGGAGAAACAGAGTACACCAAAGAAACAGTGTGGATAGGAGGAGAAAAAAACTGAATTCATGAAACAACACCTTAACAAGAAGACTTGTGAAAGAAAAAAAAAGAAATTTGGAAAATGGCTGTGTTGCCTCGCTTCATTTACACACTGCACTTGTCAATTGAGCATCAGCCAACTGTCCAGCCAGCTCAGAAACTGCACCGCAGGCATAAAAAGACATAGTTAGGGATGGGTGTCATTAGGATAGTAACAGTACTAGTACTCGTTTATACACTGCTGCCTCCACTACTTTAACTGTACCCTTATCTGTCTTTTTTGGGGGTTTTTTTTAGGAGAAAAGTGGAAAAAAATTAAGAACAGAGTTAACATTGCTGTATCATTTTAAATGCACCGTGTATATAATATTCAACATTCTTGAGTAGCGAGTGTGTAGTAGAGCGTTGCGGGTGGACTAGAGCGAGTGGCAGAGAAGCGATGGTGAATGCGAGCAGAGAAGTGGAAAAGTTTAGCAGTAAAGCCCCATGTAGGTTACGGTTTGGTAAAAAGAAAGAACAACGTAAAGCTCCCGCATGTTATTTTCCTAGCAACTGCAGGAAAAGTGAAAGGGAGTTGGCCTGGAAATAGGAATTGACTTCAGCCCTGCAGGAAAACAAAAAAACAAATCTCTCCTGTGCTTCTGGACCAAGGTATAGCTGAGCAGGTCTGGCCTCACATTGCCAGACCACTCTCGACACTTCGTTGAGGCACCATGGCTGCGCTGGAGAAAGGTCTCAACAAAAGAAGCTCTGGCTTGTTTGTGTTCCTTTAAACCACTCACAGTTATCTTGGGCAGCACTCAGGATTCAGCGATGGTGCTTTTGCAAGTAGTCTCGGGGAGTATTTTGGTGGAATATTTGCACATTGCACAAACACACATTTAACTTTGCATAAACATTTAACCCCTATGTACAGTGTGAAGAAATAAACATATAAATGTGAAAACAATGATTCAGAGTGCAAAGATGCTGGAATAGATATGGACTGACTTTGAACAGATTCCATTATCTACATGAGGCAGATATGGGTGTATACAGTATATACAGCGTGTTTAGATTTGTATTTGACAGTATACTTCAGCTCTGGAGAAGCTCACTGGACTCGTCAAACGATGTATTTTGTATGCAGAACGTTATTAAACCGTATGAAGTGGAAGGGATTGGTATATAGGTCATGTCACTGTGAGTGGTGTATGCCGCTGCCACAGTCAAAATGTGCTTTATTAACTCCAACTTGTTTCACATAGAGACGGGAACTTTGAAAACGCTAACATGCAGATTGTGTTAGGGGAGGAGAATTGTGACTGAAACAGACGACCAGTGGTGGACTTATCCCCAAAACTAACAACGTGATGGCTAAAATGTGAAATAAATCCAATTTTTAAAAAACAACAAAAAAAACCCAATTATTTACAAGAAACACTATTTTTTTTAATTATTATTATCTAATTATCTCCAGTACCGAGAGCAGAGCCGGTAACGTCAGAGCTTATCAATATAACGTTCTGTAATAATTTAGCCATAGCTCATTTAACAGCAGGTTTCAGTACCATTCCCTACACAGAGTATTGTGTGTTTACAAGCGTCTTAGTTGAATGATGTAAATTATACCTATCTGTCTATCCCGAGAGGGAAGCCAAATTTAAATAGAGCGTGACACTGAGATATTTTCGGAGCGGATAAAGTGAAGAGAGGTTTTTCTGATTGCCCAAACCAGACTGGGGCTCTCAGCAGGCAGTGGGCTGTTGATAATCCTTAATTAGAAAATAAATTCCAGAGGCAGGAAATTGTCCCGTCCTTTCCACACCTGCAGCAACTCAAAGCCGGCAGGGGAGGACTCAGCTGTTTTCTCACACAAATCGCTCCATTTAGCTCTCTGTTGGCGAGCATGATGAGCGTGAAATGGCAGCAAGCAGGGAAAACAGTGATAGTGATGGATTAATTTTTTTTTTTTTTTTGGCATGGTGTGATCATGTAGATTGACAAGCGGTAGTATCCTCCTTTTTCAGCCCTTGTGTTGGTAATAGTTTCTAAACACATTGTATTAATTTCTATCTCATGCTTCAGAGGAGTTGGAGGCCATTTACTTTGCCAGATTAGATTCTAGTCTTTAATTTTTCCTCTATTTGGACATCCAGCAGAATAAGCTACTTTTAGTTGTGATTGTTTTACCAAACGCTCGGAGAACCCAAGAGTCTTATGAGACCAATTTACAATAGATTTGCTCATCCTGACAGTTGAAGGAGAAATCCTGATTTGAGGCTTACCGGGGCATGATGATAAGAGAGAATTATCTGGTTGTGTGAAATGTTTACAAAGACTTCTAGTGTTTACCCAGTTTAACTTTTCCTGTATGTCAATGTTTCTCCAGCATAAAGAACGTCACGCCCAAAGTGGGCGCAGAGGAGACCCACGATGCCATTCGGCGAGCTTTTGACGTTTGGCAGAATGTGACGCCGCTGCGCTTCGAGGCCGTGCCCTACAGCGAGCTGGAGAGGACCAAGAAGGACGTGGACATCACGATCATCTTCGCTTCGGGTTTCCATGGTGATAGCTCGCCCTTTGACGGCGAGGGTGGCTTCCTTGCCCACGCCTACTTCCCAGGGCCGGGAATAGGAGGCGACACACATTTTGACTCAGATGAGCCATGGACGCTTGGCAACCCCAACCATGACGGTAAGCATCGATTTGTTTTCTTGGAATATTCCATGATGGCTTTACTCTGTATGGTGTCAGACATGTTTATGAACAAAGGTCAGTCAGCTAACTGGCCGTTATGTATTAACATGTGAATGTAGAATTTGTGTTGGGTGGATATTTTACTCCCAGGCTTTCCATAAAGAAACACTGAGGGATGATAATAACTCGCCGCTAGGGGAACATAGACTCAGAGTTTACAGGTGGGAGGAGGTGGTGCTTTTGATATTCTATGTGAGCAACAGCAACAGTAGCATCACCATAATCCTAGGGCAGTCACATATACAGTATGCTGTTGTGAGACAGTATGCCATGTGAGTGCGGTGGCAGACTCAAGTTGACTATCAATTAGCTTGCAGGCTTCACATCTTTAATAATACACTATTGGCCATTATAGCTTGTTTCAAAGCTATAGATCTCCAGAGACATATGACTCTCTGGAGAGCTACAGGTCTACACATGATACACATTTTATTGCTTTTCCAGTAATTGGCCTACAAATAGCTGTCACACAGAACAATCTTGCTCAATGTATTTTCTTGTCCAGGTCAAGTCAGTTTTATTTGTATTGCCCAAGATCACAAATCACACATTTTCCCCAGAGGACTTCACACAATTTGTACAGTTATCACTGGGAAAAGTAATAATTTTACCAATGCACAGTGACAATTTGTATTTTATTTTTTAGCTTAAATTGGTTTTCAGACTGACTATATGTGACTGTTTATCCATTTATCCATCCAAGTGGTTCAGTTAAAGAATCACTCACACTAAAGTCAGTGGAAAATTTTGCTTTTTACAACACTAAAACAATGGCAAATATGGAAGGAGAGGATATTTCATCATGACAAGTTTTCCACATTTTCAGTTATTTACTCTCACTGAGCCGCAGACTTTGATGCTCTGCAAGCAGCTCTGATGTATTGCAGTGTAATGCCTGCTGGATATTGGCTTTGCTGGTCCATGTGTTGTAGATTTCTGGTCTGTTATCTGTTGAGGCTTGCTCAGTCCTTTCTCTTTGAGACCATCCAAGCCTGCTAGCAGATATCTCTACTGGTGAACCATAGTAATCACGTCACCCCTCACTCAACTGCAACCTCAAGCTTGTGCCCTGGATGAGAACTTGCCCTCAGAGCTTTACAGCTTGTCAGGTTGTATATAAGCCCTTAGCGGGGTCTGTAAGTCATTTTATTGGGCGGATTGCATGTTGAACAGCCTGGTTGCAGCTTGGTGTTGTGGTGTAGTCCAACAGATCTCTACTGGTGTGTGTCTGTGGTATCAGCGGCAGCCAGCAGAGAGTCACATAAGCTGCCAGGTCAGCCTGTGAACCTCTGCAGCCTTCAGTGTGGTGATGAAATGGCCTCACAAGAGAGTAGAACAAGGAAAGAATGAAAGAAAGACTGGAAATACTGTAAAAGAGACATAATACAAGCAAAGTTAAATAGAGCAAAGAAAATCCAAGCAAGTAGTGAAAGTTAAATGGTTTCTGGGTTAATATGGATGTTTTCGTCTTTGAATTCCTCATTAAATCTAAGGGACAAGCCTGCCCCGCGGTCCACTGAGACGACTCAAGAAGAGTCATAACTGTTACTTAGTCATGAGTCCCAACAATGACCGAGATGACTGAGCGAGAGACAAGGAGACGTGCTTAAGAAATAAGGACACAAATGAGATGGGGGGGGGGAAAGATGAGTTACTAGCAGGAAGGTAGCCGAGATAACAGAGAGAGAAAGAGAAGATAAGACAGAATGGCAGAGTATCTCTAGACAAATATTGGAGGATCAAGAGCTGACAAGAGAGACAGACGGAGAGGGAAAGACTGAGAAAGCAGCGTAGCGAGAAGTAAAGAAAACATTTGTAGAGGAAAGGGGAGAGAGGAGAGCAGAGGAGATGAGTGGGAGCCGTTGAGCACTATGCGTCGAAAATAGAGGTGAGAAACTTGCTGTCTAAGAGTGAATTTTAACTAGGAACGGAGGCTCTGGTAGGCTTAGGTAATATGTCGTGAGCGGCTGTATTTTAGGCTTTTAGAATACGTAGTTTGATCAAACTAACTCCTGCAGATTGAATAACACAAAGGAAGTGATAACGGTAACCTCAAGTAAACTAGTAATGGGTTGTGATCCACAATAATCCGCTTGTAAAAACTCTCATTGAACATATTTAAAAACACATAAGTGCAAAGGTGAAGATCCACTCTGAGCGTGTACACACACACACACACACACACACACACACACACACACACACACACACACACACACACACACACACACACACACACACACACACACACACACACACACACACACACACACACCCAGGCAGGGTTGTCATCCCCGCCGTCACGCCTTGGAGGAAGGAGAAACAGCTGTCATTGAAGGCTATGATTCACTCCCTTCAACACTGACATACAGACACTCACTCTCCCTCTACCCCTCAGTGCAATATTAATACAGCCCTGCTGCGGCCCACACTTCTGTAAAAACATCCCATAATGAATGCAGTTCTGTTACGCACTCTCCAGCTAGCTTTCTTGCCAAATATGAACATGCACTGGCTGAATCGCCTGCTCACTGTGGTGGGGGTGCTCTGATTCCTGTTACACTGAGATGAATTTCTGAAGGCCCATAACCTGTATTTTCTACTGAGATATTGAATATCTTCAAATTCCACAATTCGAATGCCAAAAAATACTACAAATATCAGGTACTTGTTTTTTTTTTTTTTTAGGCCTTGGCTCGGTAGCAACACCTCTGAGGCAGTGTGTAGATTTTGGCAGGCTAATACTAAAACGCTGAAAGATAATAGTGCTGCAAGTATTACTAATGTTACTACTAATAATTAAGCATAATCATGTGTCATTATGTGCTTTTCCCTTCACTTCTCTTTCTCTCACCCACACACACCTTCACTGCTGGTCTCTCACTGCACACACACACCGTCTCTCTCTCCCTGTGTGCACCTCATCATTAGCATGTGTTGTGAATTCATCCAGAAAACACACACAAACTCATGTTTAGGATTTTTTTATAATTCCACTTTCACAGCAGCAGGTGAGCTGCATGCGGAGGAGGCTTGTTGTTAATGAAGTAGCCTATCGAAACGATTGATACCAGTGTGGTACTAACTGCTGACATCAGCACCAACCACATGTTCTTTGGCCTCAAACTTTTACAAAACAACAGCACATGTAGTCCTACATTTAAAAAGGAGAGGTGGCATCACAATCACTGCACTTATGGGAGGGATGTAATACAAGAGAGCATCTCTCTCTCTCATTAATTAGAGATAAATAAGTCGCCAACTATATTCTGGTAGCTGTTAATGTACCTGGGTGGCCCGCTCAAGTAAAGTCTATGTGTGGGAAGCACTGGGCTTGATATGTCGTGACATAATCTCCTGTATCATGATATTGATACTCTGGCTGCAGCATTTCTGAGTCAGCAATGCTTTCTTTTCATTTAGTGAACACATTTAAACTCTGAATTGCCTTTTGCGTTTATAGCTCTTTGGCAATAAAAGGAGGTGTGTGTGTGTGTGTGTGTGTGTGTGTGTGCATCCTTTTTAGTCAACACTGAAAGCTTGTCATAATGCAATGAAAAACACATTACAGGTTGGATTTCTGCTCTGTAAAAACTAAAGCCTGACCAATACAGGATGCACTGTATATTTGATATTACATACATGCTTATTTTAATAACAAGGATGGAGATATTCATTTCAATCTAGGTTTTGTCTCAAAATCACCGCCAACAGAAGTAAATAATTCTTGTTATTTCCAGTGCAACTAGTTTTTTTTTTTTTTTTTCCAAGGATTTGTAATTCATTCATCATCCATTTCCTCTCTCTTCCTGTATGCGTGCTTTGTAGGGAACAGCTGGGAATGATGTAATTTTAGCCCACAACAGCACATGATGTCTGTATGTCTGGCTTTTTTTTTCTCTTCTTCCTCATCTCTCTTTCTTTCAGTCTCCTCTCCTTCCTTTTATCTTGTTTTTAAAAAGTTACACACACACTGACACACACTGCAGATGAGCTCCTGTCCAGTAAGCTGCCTGTGCCTGGCATACCTAATCCGCCCACAGTGTTGTCGAGAAGGATCAGTCGTCCCGGCGACCACTGCCAGCATCACGTCGTAGATATTATTGTAGTTGTTTTGGATGATGACGTCACTGATGCGCACTGGGGGATTAATCCCTGTCTGCATGGAGATAAACACTTGCATACACGTGTTTGAGTACTCACACATGCACTTTCTCTGTCACACACACACACACACACACACACACACACACACAGAGGCATGTACATGCACTGTTTTGTCTGCACCTTCGCTCGCACAGCAACTCAGGCATTTGAGGATAGAGGATTACTGAAAAGTTACATTCAGTGGCATAAGCATTTTCAGCACACCCAGCAGAACGAGGTTCTTATTAGGATTAGCTAATGGCATTTTAAGAGAGTCTTGGATGTACAGTATACTGCGCCTGCTTTCTGTGTGTGCGTGTGTGTGTGTGTGTGTGTGATTTGATGCTTTTATCACGCAGAAGAGAAAGTGGCACCATGTCTGCAAATTCAGAAAAAGACAGATAACCGCGCTTGCATCCAGAGAGTGGCTTCTCAAGGTGTAACATATTTTAATTACAGTTGTTTGTTTCCTCTGTAGAGTTGTATTTATCTGCTAGTGCCGGAGTGCCTCTTGGCTGTTTTGAAATAACTTCCCCTTGTGACTTAGTGCCTGATCACCTTCAGGAAGACAATAATTTGACTGTACACATTGTTATCTCAGCCGAGCAATCAGAATCCCAATCACTGGAAGCACCTGCATTAGTCCTCAGTCTTTTCTTATCTTCAGTTTGATCGTTTAATCTAATCTTGTATCCCTCTAAATATGAACAGACAAATCCATATGCACTAGTCTCTGCCATACACCCATCAGCACGATATTGATGTTTGAGCATTGCATACATGTAGAGCTGACATAATTAGTTGCCTAATCAATTAGGCAATTAACAGAACGGGGTTCTGGGACTGCATGCAATGTTTCTGTGAGTTTCTGCAAAGCTGCTTTGTCACTGTTTGACCCGCCTGCCCAAACCATTGATATTTTCTAATAAGCTGATCTGAACCTTGACAGTGGATCGTGAACGATTACACCACACATGTAAAACCCCAGCGCCAGAACCTTTTATTTTACGGCATATCATGCCTGGAAAGAGTTCAGAGCACCAGGGAGTAAGGAGTGTTTGACACAGAGGTTTGGAGAAATCCTTTTTTATGAAGACTAACTGATGGATTTACCCATTTCCACGCTCCCTCCCTGCCTCCTCTCTCATGTTCACTACAAAGTGTGTGTCAGCCTTTGGTGCTGCTTTAAAACAATGGGGCTTGCAGTCGAGGGAAAGGATTTGTTTAAGCAACATTTAAATGAACAAACATTTCCAGCAGTGGATTAGAGAACCACTTTTGGCTTGAGGAAATTGTTTGTGGGTTTTATTCCATCATAATCAAACTCTGTTCATATCAGATTGGTCTTGTTAACAAAGTGGAACACATCTCCAATTGACAGAAAAAAGTAAATTGCATCAACATCGCCTACAACCTGGCAGATGGCAAATGGGAAGTCATACTTGACGTATACACAGATAGTATATATCAGAAAAATCTAAATCCTTGTTGATTTTACAAATTTAGAAACATTTCAGGTCATTTGTGAACTGTTTGATTTGTGTATTCATGCTGGAGGTAGACATCAACACTATTATGTAATCTCAAATCTGTTGGCATCTGCAACTGATCATTTCCATGTCTGTCTTTCTCAGTATTTCCTTGTTCTCTTGCTGTTGAGCTGTTGAGCTGTCAAAGAAGGACAAAGTCAAATATTAAGAAGAATCACGCTGATGATCTGTCCTTGAATCTTTTTTTGGTCCCTCTCATCTCATTTTATAATACACTGTGATAATTCACACATTATTGTGTTGAGGATTGCACAGTGATAGCTGCTAACGTATTTTAGCCAGGATGATGCACAGTGAGAGACAACAGGGAGTGAGTGCGCGGGGGTGGGTGATCAGCCAGTATCTCTCATCAAGAGTGCAACATCCCTGGGAACAATATAGAGCATGGACCTGGACCTCCTACACCAGCCCTACATTCCTAGGCTCCTAGGCTGGTTTAGAGACTGATGGATGAATAGCTGTGAAGGATCAATAGATGGAGGGGTATATGGATGGATGGGAAAATAAACTAAAGACATAAAAGGCTGCAGTGGGGGAGAGTGGAGGGTTTGATCGGGAAATTATGCAGGGAGAGTAAGAAGATGAAATATGAATGGGTGAAACATTTTGGAAAATGTTTGAAGAAAGGTAAAATTGGGATGCAGAGTGCTAGAGGGCAGAAAGGAGAGGATTGTGGAGGGATTTAGTGTGAATACAGGATAAGAAAAACAAATCTGGAACTGGAGATTGAGATGATTAGATGGTCTTTTCATCAGAGCTCAGGGTACCAAGGCCACTTTTGAAAGGAAGCACCTTTGCACAAGGCATTTTTATTTGACAGTTTTCCATTTCTGTGCAACTAAAAAGGCGAACAAGCAGACGCTCATCCGTGCCTTATCACAAGGTCATCTTTGTGGGGTGCGGCCACTGTGTTGTTCTTTGTGAAAAATCAAAGCGATGCACACAGGGAATAGATAAGACAAATTCCATTTTGACTTTCAGTCACACTGAGGCTGATTGGATCTAACAAAAAAACAACTTGGCACCAGAAAAAAAAAGGTTTCATTACTACCACTGCATACCATGACTGTACACAAACATCCAGTCTCACCCAAGGGTGACTTATAAGGCCTGGTATGCCTTCCAGGACCTCCAGCCTCTAGTAGTATAAGCAAAAACTATGTAACATAACACAGCATGCGAGCTAGACCTACACACAGGAAATTAGAGATTCCAGGCCTTTATTATTTTCTTCACCCTTGCCCCCAAAAGAAGTTAAGAAAACACACTGTCACCAGGAGAACAGATACACTAAGAATTTATGTTTCCAGGTATTGGGAATAGATAACAGGAGCTGAGTTGGTGGGGCATTCATTAACAGAGCGATGACTGGCTGAGGGAGGGGATGTTGGGACTGGCTCAGCATTGATCAGCTGATTGATTGATGGTCGCAGGAGAAAGCTCGGCTCCCTGGGGTCGATTGGCAGAACGGTTTATCATTGACAACCAATCCTGTCACTTGATTGTACATTCAAAGCGGCCGTCATTTTTGGCATTTTTACCAGCAGACAATGAATGGAGATCAGTGTTTGGCTTCTTAGCAGTGGACAGTGTGGTCATTGTTACATGGAGCAGCGTCTGTCGATTCAGGGAGAAAAAAACAGCAGAGAAAATAAGAGCTGTTCGAGTAGGTAGAGTACATGAGAGGAAAAAAGAAGAGGTTGAGGAGTAGAGGAGCATATGGTGTCCTTGCAGGTTTATTTTTAGTTTGCTACTCCTACTGGGTGATGAGGAGGAAGCAGTGGACTCTCTTTTCCCACCCTGTTTCCTCTTTTTCTTTTGTTCCGCTCATGTCACTCTCGCACTCACTCTCTTTCAGTTCAGTGGCATGATGCTCGATGTGTTTTGTGAGTATTGTTCCAGCTAAAGTAATAACACAGCTACAAAAGAAACTGGAAAAAATGAAAATAAAAAAAATGATTCACGTGCAGGAAACTGGAAAAAAAAAAAAAAAGAAGGAGAAACCTGTTTGATTTGCTTGAATTACCTAATGATATTTCCTGCTTGGCCATTTTTTGTGGCATGCACATTAAACAGCAAGTACTACTCTAGAGTGAAGAGTAATTTTTCCTTGCTTTCCACATTAAATGTACAGTGTAAATGTTGAATGGCCATTCAGGTTGCACAGTGTCATGGTGTTTTTTATGTTTCTTATCAGGTATTTGGTCAGTTAGTCTACCGCTATATGTGATTAGTTGAATATCTATTAGTGACAGCCTCCTCAGTGAGGCTCAGTGAGGGACTTCTTTCTGTGTTCACCTCTTTGCAGAGATGGGTTTGACAAGAAATCTTCTTATATGTTAAGGATATTGACAACTTGCCTTGCAAGCGAAGAACTCTGAGTTCAGTGAACAGTTCGATTTTTGGCCCATTGATGTTGTTGGACAGACAAGAGCCCAAATCTCACATAAAACACAGTGCATTGTATTCTTTTATTAGATAGAATTGACTATCACAGTCCATTTCCAGTATGATTCAGTATATAGTCACAATGTTTTCTAGTGCTCTGTAAAGTGTATTATTTTGCAACAGCTCTGTGATGGGATCTGACAAGCTGTGAAATTCTGCTGCTTCCTCAAAAGTGGTAATAATATGAAATATGGAATTTGGATTTGAATTGAATCCTCATTGCTATGAAAAGGAGTAGAAAAATATAATTGTGAAACTAGGCGGCATTCTTCTGTTAATATGAAAATGTCATTTTCCTTTAATGTAGACACTTTTAGAAATGTTTTCCCATAATGTTGACTGTCATGGTGACTGTCAGGCATTGATAATTGAGAAGGCCCAGGCACCATCAAAGGTCTTTCTTGAGTGAAAATGAAGTGTGTCATCTGCATAAAGGCAGATTTTGACAGACTTTGTCCTAAATTATTTGTGGTATTTGTAATTGTTTTTGTAAGACCATACACCCACTGATTAAAATGTTAACAAAGACAAAAAATTATATCTAATCTTGGTTTTTGTCCCCAATCCCCTGCTCAATTAAAGGGTAACCCAGAAAAGTTGAATAATTCCTTATTCGTTCAAGGTCACTCAGCATCTCAGAAAGCCTTTCTTCATCATCTAGCAGGTCCTACAAACATCTTCAATCTTTCCTACGTCCTTCTGTCTCTATCTTTGTCCCGCTATCTCCCCTACTCTCCCGCCCCCTTTCCCTATCGTTCAAAGAAAATAAATGAGGAGAATCAGATGCTTTTTCTTACCACAGGAGCAGATCTTTATCATTTACTGGAAGCATGTCTATGTGTGAGTCCACAGGGCGCAGGCAGTAGGAACAGTATTGATGGTTGGGTTACTGTAAGTAGAAGAAATTGTGGGAGGACACAGGCGGTAAAACAGCACAGAAAGACACGCGCGCGCGCACAAACACACACACACACATGCACACACACGCACACAAATATTTCAAGGGTGCTGGAAGAACTCACTACCTTGTAGGCAGTTTATCTCAAGCATGCAATATGGCAGTTGACATTACATGATGTAATAGTATGATATGATACAGTGCAATACAATAGATCAGTATAGGATTCTACATGATCTAGTCAGGGAACATGATTAATGTACTTGATGCATACCATATACTACAGCACATAGCTAAACTGTATGGTATACAGTTTTGAGCACATCGGTGTGATTGTGGTAATGCACAGAGCTCAATATGTTTAGGGAGCAGAAAGTGAGATTTTTTGCAACAGGTTTCGTCTCTCAGGCAACATACAGGCTGGCCTAACTTGCAATTGGTGGATGTTATTGAGGCCACCTGCACTGTTGCTTTTTTAAGCAACAATATGAATAATTGTCTGAAAAAGACACTACAATTAAACATAACTGAACATTATGGATGTACATTTAAACGTACTATCTACAGCACCTTTAATACCTTGTTTATTATGTGCGAAAATATCTTTAGTGGTTGCATAACCATGTTAGGTTAGTTTCCAACTATGAATACCACCACCAACTATGAGAGAGATAATGGATCTAAACCATTGCTCTCACACTTTTGCAAAGAAAATAAAATGAAGAGAAAGAAAACAGCAATATCACCATGCGTTCCTGCCCACCAGGCTGCCACTAGAAATAGACCGCCACCTACTGACAGCAGCATCAACTTCCACGTGGGCGGCAGTACTCTCTTCCGCCCCCACACATGAATACATACGCGCACACACTAACACTCTCAGAGGCACACGCACACAAATCGCGCACCTGGGGAGACTTGCCCTCCCACTAGTCAGTCAGATGCTCTCATAACCTCATACCCATAATCCACAGCAAAGAAAAAGTGTAAACAGCCGTGCCTTGGGTACGTTTCCCTCTGAGAATACACACATTTTATCACTCTTTAAGAAATGGCATTTATATCTTTAATGATTTTGTATTGAAAGGTTGAAGGAGCCACGTTATTATAGATTGTACATTTATAAGGAATCATATTTATAATCTTCAAGGATGCTTTATTTCATTTGGCATCCAGTGAGCAACTCATACTTCAATAAAAATCCAACCCTTTGTTACTATTTAGATCACTAAAGGAGAATATGTTGTCTACAAACCAGACAGTCACTCGTAACCTACTTACATTAAGACCTCAGGCTAGAAACTCTGTGACACATCCACAAAGGCAGCATTTGTCTGTAAATATCAGATTTGTGGTTCTGCATTCTGGAAGAAAAGTCTTACCTAATAATGCACCCGTTGATCCAGCCATAAAAGCAAGTACATTTTCTTTTACTCCACAAGAAGACAGAACAACCTAGAAAAGTCTTTCTGAGACCTGGAAGGGTTTGAAGTGTCAGTGCAAGCACTGGAAGCAGCGATATCAGGTGAAGAAAAGAAGATGAATGCAGTTAAAATATCAGTTGATGTACAATCACCTTATAGCGGTTACATTGTCAACCGAGTAGAGGATGAAAGCAGGTGAAAGTAGATGCACGAGTGGTGTAAGCAGTTCAGATTTCCGCTGAAGTGGAAGCACTGAAAGCAGTTGAAACAGGTCGAGACTGCAGCTTATTTCAGCGCTTCCATTTTAATTGTTATTTTTACTTCTTTCACCCAGTTCAACTTCAACTTTACCTTGCACGCATTGACAGGAGGAGTGTCAGTTGGCAACTGTGGAAAAAGCACTGCACTGAGCGTTGCTTTTCTTTCCATAACAAGTTAAAGAAAGAAATGACAGAAGCTGAGGATTTATTGGGTGGTTGGTGAATCACCACTTGTTGCCGATCTTTCTGGAGAATCTTAATGACTCTCTCTCATGATGCTCTTCAAAGTATGTTGACAAAGACCATATTATGAGATGAGCATTATTGAAGCGCTAAAGTGCTCGGTTACCATTACTGCTTGGTTTAGTTTACTGCTACAAGCTGAGTTTTTTTTCTTTTCTTTTTTTTAGAAGCAACACTACTGTTTGCTGTGTCCATAGATACAGCTACAGAAGTGTGTGTGAGCTTGTGAACGCACACGTGCACACACTATTGCTTGCGACCGCATTATTAATGATTAATGATCACAATGAAAAAGTACACACATCCCCGTCTCGCTCACAGGTGCTGCACAGAGATAAACATGACAAGAATAAAGGATGTCCTTTCCTTGGCAGCATTTTTCCCTCTTTTCTGCTGGTTTATTTACCTCGAGTCCACAGGAACGGCCAATATTTGGATCCCTGGCAACGTTCCACTCACAGAATTTCAGTCTGTAGCAGTCCCTGTAAATAAATAATTACCCCAGTGTACACATGTTGCTCCCATCAGCCGGGGTTTTGTTCTCTGACAAGCTTGTGAGAATTAAGTGTAATAGATTCAACAGCACAAGTGTCAACAGCCTAGAGCGAGGGGAGCAGTGAGTGAGAGAGAGTGAGAGAGAGAGAGAGAAGGGAGGAGAGCAGTGCAGCTCAGTGGATAGTGCATGGCACTGATAGTAACACTGCTAGTGTCAGGACTTTGATTAACACTGGGGGTAACCACACTAACAGTGGGTTCAAAGTTTGGGTTCAGGTTCACTGGTTATCGTGGTATTTTTGGAATGTTAAACATATTGATAACAGAAAAAGTAAATGAAAATGATAACTTTACAGTCCAGCCCAGTCCAGTCTGTAATTTTTGACCTCCTGGTTTGTTCAAATATGTAATTCAAAGGTTACCATCTTATGTAAGATATTAACTTATCATAACTAAAATTGTACGACTGTTTTGTACCTGTGATAGAATAAAAAGCCAATAAAACATAAACGCCCTTGTTATAGCATCATGAAAGATGAAACATTATCATTTAAAGCAAGATTTAAAGATTTAAAGGTTTAATTTAGAAGCGATGGCAAAGACTGACCCAGTTAGATACACTCAGATGTTTCAAATAGCCTTATTTGGACTGATATGACGCAAACATGATGGCTAATGTTTGCAAATTGTAGATAGACATTGCTGCATAAACAGCCAGTGACAATCCCTTTATTGACTGTGTGACTCTATTCTACTTTTGTTACTGTCCCTGGTTTAGCATTTTGTGCTATTGGTTATGTAAATTCCTTGAATTTTACATCTGAAAACCTTGGCGTTTATACTTGCGTAAGTTGATTTGGTGAAATGCACCAAATGGCACACAGTGTGTGTCTGTTTTGTCCTGCGAGGGTATGTTGGAAGCAGAGACAGTGTGAAAGTGAAAAGAGCAGAATGCAACCATTGTACTTTGGCTGCATTCTTCACAACGGCCACTCTGTCAAGTCAGGCACACAGCTCTGGTTTGACAGCCAGCAGTGCTCTGTGCGCCCAGGGCCCTCTGAGCCAGGCACTGAACCACTGGGCTGAGATCCTCTGGCAGCCTGTCAGTGCAGCACAACACAGCACTTCTGGACAGCTAGTGCTCTCATTGACTCACACTTTGTTTCCCTGTCTCTGCTGCCTCTCTGGACTCTCTGTTTCTCCTTCTCACTTCATGAATCTCTAACTTCCTTCAGGGTCAAGGTTGTTCTGATTTCTGATGACGTACCGGCTCAGAGAAACAACATCCAGTGTCAGTATTGTGAACTTCTCCTCGGCTCAGCTGATTTCCTTCCTGTTCCTTTGCCCGGCTCTCCACTGTTGAGCTGTCAGCCGCTTTCAGGGACAGTGAAATACCTAACAACAGCGTTCTCAGCTTACCTCGCTTTTTAGTTTCTGGAAAACCAGGGCCAATTTTTGATTAAAGCTGGTCAAGGGCTGCCCTTTCATTCAGTGTTACTGGCTTTCTGCATCAGCAGCACCTTTGTAGCCACAGATTCATGAACTTCATGTGTGTATTATGGTGGTTAGAAATTTTGATTTAAAAAAAAATTGAGTCAGCTGTAACACTGGCCTACATGTTGCACTTGCAAGTGTGTGAAAACTAATCAGCAAGTGCGCAGGGTCTAATCAGTAATAGAAATAGCAGTGAGAAATAGTAAGCTATGGTTGAAACATCCAGCTTCTGCCACGCTGCTTTTTGCCACCTCAGGAAAGTTCTTTAAACCTTATCCACTCAATTATCCATATAATTAAATGGTGTTATGTACCACTGCCCCACTGGCCAAGAAGGTGTTAATTGCAATTTCAGGAACTTCCCTTCCATAATGAACACCCTTTTGTATTTACACCACCACGCAGCACTGTTTCTCCAAGTTTTTCCAAGAGCATTCCTGAAAGCGCAGCGTCAGCCACTCAGGGCATTTTGGGAGCTGAACAATGGGAAACATTGGAGGTCCTCTGGGAGAAAGAGAGTGCTTATGCTTGCTTAGACTTGGAGGACGGCAAAACAACAGCAACAAGATAACAGCGGTAACAGTCGCTGCTGTGTTTTCCAAAGAAAATGTGGAGGAGTTAGAAAATGCCCGCCTCTGCTGCGTATCCCAGTCTGTAGAGCTGGAGGAGCGAGGGTTGTTATGGCTTTGTTTGCGGGCTCTCGCTAGTTCAAGATGTTGCTGTGGTGTTAGGGTCGCAGGGGTTGATGTGTTTTCGAAAAAGGAAAAAATGTTCCCTTGGTGACGCCGGTAATTCGTCTACACCTGACAATAAACACAAGGGAGCGAAGGTGAACATCCGAAAGCTGACATAAGCGTTTGAAGAACAGAGACGCCAACAAGTGGACAGCCTGCTCGTCACCAATGCATGTAGCTGACACATGTCAAATGTCGTGCGAGTGAACTATGTGCGCTTGGTTAAACAGTAAGGAAGCAGAGAGGGTTACGGGCCCCCGGAGGCCCGCTCTGACAACCTGAGCTATTACACCAATTGAACAGCGGTGTCCAGGGCCCTGTATCTGATTTGTGGTCCTGTGTGTGTTTATCTCCGTGTGTTTATGTCCAAAGCCTGGTATTCCCATGTCATGTGTGCCCCCGGCCAGCAGATGGGCTGTAGCAGCAGTGGCATGTGCAGGGAGCCGGTAAATTATGGAGAAAGAGCAGGTAGAGGTTCCTGGTTTCTAATCACAACCCCTGTTTACTTTACTGCAACCCGGTGGGGAAGACGGAGAGAGGCACGTCTGATCATAAATCTCCAGCGATTCCCCTCCTCCACCTCTTCCACTCTATCTTCCCTTCTTTATTTTCAGTGTTCTCCTCCTTCTCAGCTATACTATCTCATTAGCAGCAACCTTGACCTATCCTGAGGATAGTGTCTGCAAGACTGCTGCTGCCGCGGACTGCCACTGTGATCTCTGCCCAGTTAACATGGAAAAAAACATTCACATATTTTAGCAATTTAGCAATTTGTGCTCTCTCTTTTCAAATGTAGCTTTTATGATTAGTTAGTTGCTTGAAATGAGCTATTTTATGCTAAATTGTCGCCCAAAACTATCGGATGGCACAGATGCGAATGATGAATCACAGCATGGCGAAAATATAGGACTCGCTGTCTCTTCTCCCTCCCCCCACAAACTGAAAAAGTGTTGCCCTCAGTGGGTTATCACACAATCCCTGCAGAGCTTTGTAATGTATTTCATCTCTTGGCATTGTTTTCTTCGACTGTATCCTGCTGTTGGAAGCCGTCTCGCTCCGTTTTCTGCTTTCTTTTTTGTGATACAGCCACCGACAGGAGGGTGAGGCTACATATGCCAAGGTCAAAGGTTACACTTGTATAATTCATCATCTCCATCATCTCCATCTTTTGTGATTGCGGGAACATTGGAACATCTTACAAGATAACAAATAGCCCCTAGCCTTATCATTTTCCTCGCTTCAGTTTTTCCCCTTCTCTTTATCATTTTTTTTCCCACTTTCCCTCATGCAGCTTTCACTCCAGCCGTCCGTTCTCCTCAGTTTACCTCAATTTTTTTTTATCTTTGTATTTATCTACTCAAATCTTTGTCTCCCACTCATCTCCTCCTCCCTCCCATAACTTTTTCTCCCGCCTTCATCTCGCTTCTTTTCTCCCCTTGTACGCTACCTTCTCGCATTACCTCTTTGTCTCTTTCATCCTTTCGCTTTCTGCCTCATACCCTCCCCTGTCTTTACACACTCCACCATCCCTTGTGTAGGCTCTGTATACCTTCCAGCTGATAATTAGCCAGGCAGTACAAACTGCCTGGCCTTTGTTTGTGGCCCCAGGGCCAACAGGACGTCCCTGTCTGCCACAGCGGGACTTACATAAGCTACTGAATCAAAGTGACAACGCTAACCTCAAATGGCCCCAGGAGGCAGGAGGACAGACTCAAGATTGAGGGATGGAACGTGACAGAGATGGAAAAAGACAGATAGTCCTTCCATTTACTCATACTGCCGATGTGACCAGAGCCTCTGTAGTATCAGGAGCTGCACTGGTAAACCTTTGATGTACTTGTACTGCATTAACTAATATAACACATACTTGTGCATTTGATTTTTCTTAATAGCATAATTAGATAAATTCAATAAATAAATGCAAAACTTGCGCTTGATATCAGTGGTCTCGTGGATAACAGACCGTACGTGTGTACAATAACTGCATTAGCCTGTGTACCACACTTAATTTGACATAAACAAGTCATTGTTTTAAACTGCTTCATTTAGCACTGTTACTCTTGCTGCCATCACAGGAAATGGCCCGACAAAAGGGTCTTCAGCTGCAGAGGAGTGTGACCCCGTTTCCTCCACGAGTGATTCCTAAATCACTGAGCTGTTTCTTTCCGCTCTTTATCTCCTCTCGCTTCTCCACCTCTCTTTTTCAGCTATAAAATCCATCTCCAGACACTTGTTCAATATTCTAAGCTTGCATAAATTTTCGCCTCAGTTTCTGTACTTCTCCAACTTTTACAATCCATATATTCTCATTGGTAGCATCTGGCTGAACGGTTGAGCTTTTTCAGCAAAACCCGGGATATTAATGCCTCTTACACCCATGCAGTGGAGGGCTTTACATCAAACCTATAAAGACCCACCGACACTTATACAGTCAAATATCCAATTAAGCCATTTCTCTGCGGTAGTCTGGTCTGTAAATTCTTAAGCATTGTACTGTACCTGCTAAAAAGCCATTTGAATCACCGTCTGTATCTGCTGATGCGTTATTCATGTGACAGATTTGCGGCAGATAAGTGCCTCACTTTAGTAGGAATCGCAATGAATAAGTGATGCTCTTTTTCATTCCTGTCGAGTCTCACGTGCGATAAGAGAGAGCGAGATAGAAATGTAGGTAAAGCTGAAGAGAGATGGCGGTGGGGAGGGCATCAGAGGGTCAACCCTGAAAATCAAGAATTTTAGATCTTGTGCAAACCATTTGACCAGTCCAATTCCAAACTGCCAATCAAAAACAAAAAAATCAAAACCTTTTTTTTTCACCAATATTTTGTGTCTTTAAAAGATTTTTCATGTTGAAAGATCACACATGTCATACCATTTAATAAATGATTGGGTGGAAAAGACTTTGAAGTACAGTAATGACATTTATATTGAGGCGTTCGATGTCTTCTTGGAATCAGAATAATGGCTTCCCACAGCCAGTCAGTGTACTATTATAAATTATACATAAAACATTGCAGTCTAACCCTAATTGTATACCCACAGGTTTCTCAACAAAGATGATGAGTTTTTTTTATGGGTTGGATTCGACATCTTGGCAAAACATCAGAGAGGAGTGCTGAGGAGGAGTGGGTTTTGTTGTTGTTTTGGTTGCCAGTGACGTAAGTTGAGGAACTTGAATGGGACAAGAAGGGGTGGCTTTAGATCCCAAATATCCAAACCTAATACGCTTGGGATTGAGTTGAGGCTTGGCTGTCAGCCACAGAGGGTTTCTGAGTCAAAAGTTCAACCCAATGTAGTCATCGGCTTACCACGGCTCTAATTACAGAGTGCGGGGTTTTCTATGCTCTGCGAGGGGAAATGTGTGTGTCTATATGCATGTGTGCATGTGTTTCTGGGTAATATGTCCCATCAGCGGCTGCGGCTCACTACATAATCCACTCATTAGGTGCGTAAGTAGTGGATTATCTATGCTCATACACACATTCATGTATGTTTGGATACATATTGCTGTGAGGACCTTACATGGACTGTTCTGTTGTCGAACACTGAACTAACCTGAAACTTTTCCCATAAACTCTGTTTATTTGATTCAGCCAGCACAAAACTTGGCTTTATTTTGAAAGAAACTGCACTGGCACTGCCAACCAGAGCAGGTGCATCTTGTGAGAGATACGAAATGCTGCAAACACATTTGCCATGGAGCACAGCAATGACAGACTGCTCTCTCTTTTTCTCTTCCCCTCCTCTATCTTTCTGCTTCCAGGTAATGATTTATTCTTGGTGGCGGTCCACGAGCTCGGCCACGCACTGGGCCTGGAGCACTCCAACGACCCCACGGCCATCATGGCTCCGTTCTACCAGTACATGGACACTGACAACTTTAAACTGCCCATGGACGACCTGCTGGGCATCCAGAAGATTTACGGTAAGGCGTTCTGGCTTGATTTAGATGTAGAGCAAATATCAGTACAGTTAAAGTCTTATTCAGTTTGTTTCATGATTTACTAATACACTGGAAGTCACACTGGACACATTTGATCCCAAAATGTGTCCCTTTTTGCCTTTCCACCTGTTTTGGTCTAAGATGTTTACATGCCTTAGTAACTATTTTCAAAATACTGGCACACCAGAAAGTCGGTCAGCAAAATTTACTCAGGCGTCTTTGTGAATATGCCGTTAATGCTTGATGACAGAATGATTACTTGCTGGGCGAGTTGGAGAACTCTAACTTATAAGCTCGGTTGCTTATAAGTTACAATAGCTTCCTTTGAAAGTCAGCGCCATCAAAACAGTTTGGTCAGTGGTGAAAATTTGACTTCACTAAAGTTGCAGATTTACTTTTGATCACGCAAGCAAATCCTCTAAATGCTGTGATTCTGTAGAAATAAACCGATTTAACCACAAATATTGAGCATTTTAAGTGCTGGTGTAACCACAGTTTCTCTTATCTGTAATGGTGTGCTTTCTAACCCAGGTCAAGCACAGATCTAAGATTAAGACCTAACCTAAAGATCACAGGAGAAGAGAGCTTCATCAGCACCTACACAGGCCTCACTGACACACATTTTGAGTAGACAGACAATGATTGTGGGGCTTTGTCTGCTCATAAAGCTGATACAGCTCTGGAGTAGGTGTATCAGAAGTGTGAAAATCAATTTGACGGCAACGGATTTATGTAAGCATCTTCATTTTTACACTCTCAAAGTTGAATTAGAAGTAGATCAGGGCGTACCTCGACGAGACCTCAGTTTAAATATATGTCGGTTGAACTGTTGTGGAGGCACTCATTTATTTAAATTTCTGAATTCCTTTGAATGTCCATGTTGTCATCCCAACCTAAGTTTGACATTTAAGCTAAGAAACTTGGTGGGAAATGACAGCATTACAGCTGTCGAGGCTGTAAACCAGTCACACTCCACGGAGGTGACTCTGGTCTGTCACATGAATGGCTGCACGCGCGCACACAAACACACACACACACACACACACACACACTCATAAACACACACAAAAGAACCTGCCATCTGCTTACATGCCCAGGGCACGTCCCTCTGGGAGTGACAGACCTGGGCAAGCGATCAAATCTCTCCTCATCCCTCTCATGTTTAACTCCTCTCTGCTGCTGCCCCACCCCACCTCCTCCCCGTTGTATCAGGAGTTGAAGGGCAGGACAAGTGATGGCAGCTCCTCTCTCAGTCTCATTTCTTTCTCAGCAGCAGTTGGCCTCCTTTTCCTTCCTTGATGCTACGGCGATGCTAGTTGTTGAGGCTAAAAAGGGACAAAGGTGGGAGCCGCTCGGTTTAGATGAATTAGAAAGTGGCAACATTAAGGCTGAATAGGACAAACGTGTGAATGAGTTTCCATGAAGGTGAGGTGTAGAAGAAGCTAGTGTAATAGTAGGAGAAAGTCAGTGGGAGCCAGGCAGGATCACACCGTGAACTGGGGGAAGAAAAAGTCTGACGGGCAGGATGAGCTTGATGTCGAGGATCAATTCACTATTTCAGTTTTGACATCTAACTGTACCGTTTCTTACCTTTGTGCTGAGGTCACAGAATAGTAGGGAAGAAATGCTGCTGCTTGCATTTATTCCTCAGATCATTTATATTTCCCCCTATAAACACAATCATTTCTGATGAATAATTAACGGCTTAAATTCCGTGGATATTTATTGGATTAAAGACTAATGAAAAATTTAAGCAGCCTGCAAGTAGTTATAATTAATAAAGACCAATAATAAAGATCATACACAAATATATAAAAGTCATGTTTTTTTAATTCCCCATGGACAAAAAACTACCTTCTCACTGAACATAATGACTTCCCAGAGAGAAGAGAATAGCCTACATCCTGTTTACACAGGCAGCAGAGTAAAGAAAGCACTCACATTACTGTTCCTGATCATACAGCCTTAACTTAAGGAGAGAAAAAGAACAGCACTCCTAATATCCCAACTTCAGGATCCCTATATGTATATACAATTCAGTGAAACTAACATAATAAGTAATTTAGCTCTTACACTGCATAATAAGTATGTTTGAGCGTGTGACAAACACACTTATTGTTCTAAATCCATAGACATATTATGCACTATGGATTTTGGAGTATTGGTATGTACTGCATAAGTGGGTGTTGTTTCACTACCACCCACAATGTAACTACATTTGTGCCATCTGTGAGCCGCTCCTCCCTCTCCTTTGTGTTTTGCATTGTCGGACAATGGTTTGGTGACTTTGAAAGACATGCAGACAGGCATTTAGCAGGCTGGGAGGGTCTTACAAATGTACTGCGCTGTACGAGGGGCATCACGGGATCTAGTGTTTTTGGATCTTGACCCATTTAAGGGATTAAAAGTCAGGAAATCTCAGCCTCTGCTGTATCGATTCTGATGTGTTTTTAACGCAACTCTTGTGAGTCCCCCCGACTACATGGACAGGGCAATGAAAAACTGCTGGATTACTTAAGGCCTCTCAGAAAGGCTCTTCAGATGCCTTTGTTCTCAATCTAGACTACTGGTTTCCATCTATGTGCCACGAAGGCTCAGGACTGCACACTTTCGGTGGAGCCATCCACCACACCAGCGTTCACTGATTCAGTGATTAGATTCCTGTTCTTTGGTTTAAAGTGTGCTAATCAGTGAAATGAGCCGCTGTAGTGATTGGCTGGGCTTTGATGGCACACGTGGGACCACCTGAAGTTCTCTGGGTCATTGGAAACAAATTAAGTGGTTTAGTGGCTAAAATTGGAGTCAGGCCGATAGAGTCCAAATCTGCCAAATGTTGTGTTTAATTCTCCTCGTCGAGGGGTTACCACGGGTTTGGTGTGTGTTTTTTGCATGTTTGTCTACATGTCCATCTGACTGTGAGTCTTCCCAGTGCTTACATAACTGCAGAGTGCTTTGGCTCCACTAATCTGGGATGTATTTCAGGGGATTTAGTTCAGTCAGTGAATGGAATCTCTCGTGCAGACCTGCTGATCAGTTCTGCGGCCTGGGAGATGTCTCGCAGAGAGGCGTCCCCTTTTTAATCCCACAATCAGCTCGTGTGTCAACTAGTGGGATTGTTTGCCGCGCTTTATTTCTTTGTTTAATTGCTCACTGTAGATCGACTCCTTCAGCTGAATGATTGGTTGCTCATTCAGCTCTTTAATCCTCTTTTCATTCACTGACTTTTAAATCATTTGTCAAGTCATTCAATCATTCATGCATAACTCCTGAATGTTTACAGTAGCTTTCGAGGTCATTATTTATATATGCCACCATTACACATTGGTGAGGGGGGGGGGGGGTCGCTTGTCACATTCAGATCTCTCATATTGCACTCATCTATTCCTGCATCTGTTGGGTTAGTTGGGTCAATCAACACATGGCAACTCATATCCTCGTTTTCACGGTTACACAGTGTGTTATTCCTGCGTCGTCATGTGCTCAATTATTCATACACACAACCCACTCTCTTGCCCTCAATGCACCTCTCTCCTCCCTTGGTTTTTCCTCTCTCTATGTCTCTCGCACTCTTTCTCTCATGCAAATCATGAATGTGAACTGACACAGAGGCATGTCTGCGCCTCTGTTCGAGAGGAAATTTTGTTTTCATCTCTACAGTATGTACATTTTTATTCTGCATGCTTTTTTTTTTTCTCTTTTATTCATCTTAACATATCATATTGTGCTTTGGTTAGCTGAATACCTAAACTTGGCACTGTATAGCTCTACCCACTGATTTTCACATAGCCTATCTTCTCATCTGTCTCTCGTGTTCTTCCTTTTGTCTTAATTTGCCTCTTTTTACTTCCTCCTTTGCCATTGTGGTCCCAGTTACAGGTGGAAAAAATCTCCTGCAAGCTCAGGTGGCTGCTGGGCTGTAATTGGCTCTGCAACAATGAAAGTGGCTCACACTAAATTTGCATGCATTTTTACATCCTTAAATGTCTGCAAGACTTGCACAGTTTAACTAGTTTTCCTGCTCACCACATCCACCCCAAATCCGGGCTAATGCAATTAGGAGAGCATGAAATTAGTATTTTTGGACTCCAGTCTCCAGTTATTAGCTGTCATAGATGTGTTTTCTGCTTTTGCCTCGTTTAAATGAATCCTTTTTGGCTATTACACGCATTTGCTTTGTTGAGAGTTAGATTGATTGACCACTCTTTTGTCTGTACAGTAAATGTGAAGCTAGAGGCAGCAGCTTGTTAGCTTAGCTTAGCATAAAGACCAGAAACAGGGAGAAACAGCTAGCCTGGCTCTGTCTCAAGGTAACAAAATCCTCCTACCAGCACAGCTAATGTTCGCTAATTCCACACTATGTTTTGCTTGTTTAATCCGTGGTTTGCTGTAATTGTTGCTCAGTATATAACAAGGTGTGTTTCAAATTACAACAGTTGCCCCCAGAACTTTAGTCAAAAAAGGTTGGAATTTCGGGTTGCAAATGGTACATTGCAAATAAATGTATCACATCAGGTGAAATACTTTCCCTCTGACTTCTTCCAGGGCCTCCTGATAAGATTCCCCAGCCCACGAAGCCTTTGCCGACGGCGCCCCCTCCCCGCTCCCATCCTCCTTCAGACCCTCGCAAGCCAGACAGGCAGACACGACCCCCGAGGCTGCCCCCAGGAGATAGACCGTCCCACCCCAACGCTAAACCCAACATCTGTGATGGAGGCTTCAACACCCTCGCCATACTTAGGAGAGAGATGTTCGTCTTCAAGGTAAGTGAAGCTCCTGTGATGGCAAAACAAACCCCGGGCGTTTTCACAATTTGTTTATTCTGGGGAGCCATTTTGAACCCTGGAGCTGTTCTACCCCAAAACTTGGATCTCTTTGCAGTGCGAGGGCCAGGCGTCAGTCTTTGCAAGCCAAACAAACTTTGGAGACCTTGTTGGAAGTGTAGTTTTATTCTGTATTTCCAGACCAAGAATATATTCGTGAGAAAATCCCCTCCTGTATGAGATTTCTGACTATAACTTAGAACTTAATCAGCTGACACACGCAACAAAAGAGCAGCTCATCCCTTGACTCACACCGATGGAAATGGCCTGTAGGTTTGAAAACATCCTGTAAAGAGAGTTTGCAAAAGAGCTGCAAGGATTACCTACATATACAGAGGGAGGGGGGTTTCCTGCTAATCTGTTACACCTTCAGTATGTGTATAATGTGGAAACGGCTCATATAAATGTAATATAAATCATTTGGTTGAGCATATTTTGGTTTTCTACATATTAGTAGAAAAGTTGCATGCAAGGAGAGAAAAGTTTGAGGGTGTGATCATAGCTTGTAGAAATATGGAGAACTCGGTTATCTTAAAACTAGCACCTGTGTATTTTATCGCATAATTAAAGGAGCTATTATGTCTAAAAGGAGCTCTTTCCTGGTTACCCAGGGCCAGTTGAGCAAGAATTTGGACAAAATGGATATTGTACCAAGAGAAAACCCCCATGCTATTCACAGTGCAGCACAGTTTACCTTTCTCCCATACAGCCTGGTTTTCATTCCTGTGCGAGAGAAAAAAAAGTATACATGTCCTCTAATGCATCTTTATCCTTGGTCTAAGCTTGTGAGCACAAGACCATGGCAACATGCAGTAAGGAACAGAGAAAAACCTTGGGGCAACACAAAGCTGTCCTGTGTTCTCCACAGAAAGGAGAAAGAGTGCCTCAGATGCTTTATGTGAGTGTGACTGTATTTTTCTGGGGATATAAATAGATAGTATTCAATAGTTAAATAAGAGGCTTGTGGAGCCAGGGGAAAAACCCTTTCTGTCCTCTCTGCCCCCCCCTCCTCTGAGTGTGTTCTTTACACTTGAACAAATAAATCTGGCTTGCTACCTGTGAAGGTGTTTAACCCAAATCAGACTCAAAGCTCACGTTGTCTCTGCTTTTTTGGTGGAAATAGTATCTGCTTGTCACAATAGTCTAAATGCAGCCCCAGTCTCTTTTGCAGTAGCTCCTGTCAACCCCCATTAGTCTCAGGGCAGCGGCCTGCTCTGATGGAGTGATGAGGATCATGGGATTTCTGCAGGGCTCAGAGGTACTGCGGAGACAGAAAGGACATTCAGCAATCAGCCAACCTTTTTATGAGTTTCAGAAGCAAAGGATACAAGGCCAGTTAGGCTTTAAATGTGTCTAGTGCATCCATGGCTTTGAAATTGAATTGTCTTGGCACTACTTAAAAAAAAAAAAAAATCATTTCTGTAGTGTGAGCATGCCGGTCCCTCTACTTTTATTTGTCACAACTACTCAAACACCACTTCGATGTTGCTTACAGCTAACCTGTTTATTGAGTAAAATCGAATCATTTTTCCGAGCTTTCCTTTCACAGAGAGCAGCACTGTCAACAGCCGTCTTCCAGATAACTGTCTCTTTGGAAGGTTTATTTGTAAGGATTGCTTTGATTTGTTTTGTTTTTGTATTTATAGTTGAGACAATTTCACCATATCTGATCACTTTACTGATTTTAGGATGCTTGGAAAAGTGCACCAGATAGGCATCCCTTTGTTTTGGTGCAGGAAAAATTCATTAATTCTCCATCCAATCTGACAGATCGTCTTACAGTGAAAGCACAATCGTACAAATCCCCAAATAAACGTGTGCAGTTCATCGTCCCACTTAGTGATTTCAGTTTTTTCACAACTTTTTAATACATTCTATATTTCATAGTTGACATTGTAGAGAATAGTTGATATGACTTGCAACAAAGGTCCCGAGCTGCAGTCTGCGTTTTTATTAAAGCTTGGTCACATTACACGACTTTCACAGTGGTCAGGTCACTGTGCTGTTCACACTACACGACTCTCTGTCTCGTAATCTGGAATCTGGAAGTCGTTGTGGTTTGCACGCTACATGACTGATCAGCGACAGGTCCCACATAACAACACCTTCCACCAGGACGCACCCTTTGACGAATCTGTCTGATCTCGAAACAACATTTTGTCACGAAAACACACATGAGAAGAACAACATTTTCCCCATATTTTTTTTGGTCTAATAATTCTGCTGAACTTTTCTTGTAGCCGTGTTACAGGTATTGTGGCGTTGCATGTGGTTTCTGGCTGCCGCTCCGGTCTTTTCTTTTCGACTCCTCCTGTTCCCCAGCCTGTGTCTCTGGCTATAGCTGTAACTCACCGCCTGGCTCCCCGACTTATCCCCAGCACAACCAAATAATTAGCCAGTTTGATATCTTTGTGCATCTGCAAGGCATTGGCGAGCTCTCAGTCAACTGCCGATTTGCAAGCACGAAGCGTTCTGATCTTGGGGTTTTTGTTGGCGAACTGTTTTGGCAAGTGGAAAATCAAGGCTACAATCCGATAGTATGAACAGCATTAGGCACTTTAACCACTAGGCTACCAGGATGCCCCGACAATTTCTATTATAACAGAGTTAATGAGATTTGATGTTTTCTGAGAGGGAACAGCTTTTTAGCAACTGAGTAGAAAAGCAACAAACATTTTGGCGTTAATTCAAATGTAACTGCTAGTATTTCTTTTGTATGGCACTTACACTTTTGTACAAATAAAGATTACAAAATTAATGTTTTATGTATGAAAGGCTGCCACAGTCTTTAGTCTAGTGTGCAAAATGAGTTTCTAAGCACTCTTTGGAAGCCAATCCACAGGGGCCTCCCTTGCAAAATGCTTTTCAGCATAAACTGCATGGCTCCCCCTCTTTGTTTAAACTCTCCACTTATTCCAGCCAGCTTTCCAATTAATACTGTATTTTCAAAAAGAATGCACATCGTTAACCGCCTAAGGAAAGGGTCAGTGAGGTATGACCGTATGCATCCTCAGTAGAGCAGTGTACGGTATGTTCTGTGTAGGTGAGTGGAGCATGGAGGTGTGCATTCAAATGCAACTCAAAAAGCAACCGACATGTAAAGAAATTAGCCCGAAATGTCTGTAATCCACATTTAAGACTGTGTGACATGAAAGTAAAAAATGAAAACTGAAGTTTTTTCAACAGCAAGCAGAATAAGTATCTGTAATTGCTCAGGTGGGCATCACTCGAAGTGAGGAGGGTTTTTGGCTCCATCATTTTAAAGGCTGTGATGAATGTTTCTCTCTGTTGGCCTTCAGAAGTAGTACCAGCTCACATTTTTTCCAAAGGTGTAGAGGAGTGCAGGGGAAAGACTGACGGAGAGGGGCGATTTGTTATTGAACACATGTAAGTGCAGTTGTAAATCCAATGTGTTCACATCATTAGGACCACCAGCAACATTATGACTCATGATGATTTGCTCACCCTTCTTCCTAATCCACGTCTCAGCCAGTGAATCAAATGTGTTCAGTACAGTGAAATCAATAAGGGATCACTGGTTTGACTTGGATTCACTGTGGAAGTGTGTTTCACAGGAGGAGCAGGTGGTCCTAATATTTCTTGATTCTCAGCGAGTGCCGTGCCAGTTTTCTCCAAGAAGACTGAGGTATCATGTTAATGGTTTCTTTTCTCCCGGCAGATGAAGCTGCCCAACAGTAAAACGGTTGATCTGGAATCATAATTATCGATGTTTGTGTTACTCCAGAGCTTGATATAATCCCTTTAAAGCATGCCAAGGCCCACGTATTAGACTGTGCACCGGTTAAAACGATGGCTGACAGAAAAGGCACGATTTACAGCTTCTTGATTCAGTTCTATATCTTGTTACTGTCATTTATTATGGCGATTTCCCCTTTTTTTTTTTCGATTATTCGATTGACTTTGCGCTTGGTTACTTCATGCTGTAGGTCCTTTTGGCCTGCAAGGCTTGGCTATACTCACCAGCTGCCTTGATTGTTTTGGGAGAGGTGAGTTAAGTAGATGCCAAGTCATTATAGCAGAAATCTCGGCAGTCTCTCAGCCCCCGAGGTCCACAGGTGGTCTAGTAATGCAGAGTAGGGGAGAGACTTTACTGATGAAAAACACTGCGAGCACTGAAGTTCTCTACGACGCAAATGCTGCATTTATACTGCTGTAACATATTAATGTGAAAGTGAATCATCTTGTGCTCTTGTTTACTCTTACTTACGAAAATTCAAACCCATATCCAGCTTTTGCAGTACAAGAACCAAACATCTAGATCCACATTGTCAGCAGTTTAGCACAGGTCAGAGTTTGGGCTTCGTTTGAGTGCAACCTGTTCATTTCCAAAAGGAAAAATAAGGCAAAGGAAAGAGTATCACGGTCAGTTACATTTGTACATCTACAGTCCTCACTCATGCCACATCTCTGATGATAACAAAACTCTGGATGTGATTATTCCTGCTCGTGTGTTTCCTGCCTTCAAAAGTATATTGAAGTCTACATGTTTGTAGATTGCCTCCACAACTATTCACATGTAAATAGAACATTTTGTCTCCTGGATATTTACAATATATCTGATGCCAGGATTCAATAAAAGGTTTTTCCCTGTGCTAAACTTTCAGAGCCTTTTCTTATTCAAGGCTAGTTCGCGTTAATGATGTGCACTAGGACAGGCCCCTGCATCCACAAGGCTTTTTGAAAATGTTTCAAGGTTTGAAAGCAGTGGATCCTGCACTGCAACCCAGTAGCGTCTTTAATTAGTCCCCCCTGCCTCCTAAATGTCCACTTCTTTCAAACCCTACGCCTCCATTTGTAACACCGGCTTTCTGTTATAAACTTTAAATTTAAAGCCGGTACTGAGGAAAGCTGCTCTGAGAGCCACAGAAGATATTATACAACTGTTTCTTTTACAGGCTGAGTAATAATCTTTGTGGCGTGTCCTTTTAACTTCAGTGATACCAATAAAGGAGGTAAAGCAGGTTTTGCTGTTATACCTTATACATTTTTGGACTGACAAAGGAAAGACAAACAAACTTACACAGCAGAATGTTGCAGATGCACAACAGATACACACTATGTGTGATATGGTAAAATTCACTAAACATATTGGTTCTTAAGTGTTAAGCTTGGTATTGTTCCCAACAATGCTGAGAGATTTATTTGAGGCACTTAAATCTACAAAGGCAGGTTAGGAGTCATGCTTGTTAAGGTGGTAGTTTTACGGTTGATCATTTTTCTCTCCAGCAGGGTGACAGAGGGTCATTTAAGGTTCACAGATGACTGTGTATGGCCCTTCAGATCCAGTGTCACCAGTAAATGCTTCACTGAAATTACACAGCTACCACTTTTATGATTGCAGGCACTTCGGGTTCAACTTTCTACGAACCCTCAAACCATATGGTGTCTCACTGGAGACACGGAATGACTCATTCGTTTCTACGCATGTGTGCGTACATGAGCAGCGCTTTTCTTGAGCTTTAATGCAACTGGTTTTCTCCTGCTGTACCAAAAATGCACTGGACCATGACTTCATCACTTACATTGTCAGACAATGACCAGACAGCAAGTTACGGAGGGTCCATGTATTTCCCATCAGGCTCACAGTGAAGTAAAATATGGACATATAGTCCCAGACACCATTCAGCAGACGTTGAGAAGCCTGGATTTGAGCTTATGGCTTGCAGCCATCTTGTCAAATTGTAGAGCCAGAAAATCCAAACAGGGCTTTAGGGTTTTAGGCCAAACATTCCCTAAAACAACTCTGCTACTGAGAGTAAAATGTCCTGTGTTCCTTTTTATTTCTAGAGAGAAGCTTTTTCCATTGACCTCCATATACTTTACATCCATTTGAAGCCAGTTAAAGGAATTTAAAGATCCACAGATCACCACAACTTTTATGTGAAAGCATATAAGGATATATATTTTGGAAAGCAATGATTTAGGAATGGTTGTCTCCATTGTTTGGGATCAATGAATGAACACCTCATGGTTATTTTATTGACTTTACCTCTGCTCTCATTTGATGGTGCCTAATTATGATGCATGGTGTGAATGCTGAAAAGTTTGTAGCTGCACACCGTTGTGCAGATGCAATCAGAGCCTCTTGCACTGCCTGCAGATCAAAATCACACTTCCCTCGTCCGCCCGTTGTCCAGCTATCAACCTGAGATAGTCTGTAATAAAGGAAAATGTCATCCTTCTCTTCCCCCTGTTCTCCACTAGTCCTGGGTTCACTCACAAGGGTCTTGACTGTCAGACCTTCCTTTCTTGATGTGGACAGATTTAGAGCAAGGGGTTCTGGGACGCCGGAGGGTGCCTTGCTGTTCAGGATTGGGCACTTGGCCGCCGCTGTTGGAGACATGCTTTGATTCTGACATCCATTAATGAGAACACAGTGGCCAAGTGGGCAGTGAGCTGTCCACTCTTCTCAGTATCTTCTTCCTCTCCGTTACTGGGAGGAAAGAGATAGTCCCACAAGAGCAGGGTGTCTGAAAAGTGAAAAACTTAATGCCCCCAATTAGATTCATGAGCTGTTTAAGACTAAAACAAAACAGCTAATTGCAGTATCAAGTTCAGTTTTCAGACGTTAGACTTCCCACACAGTGACAGAAATACAAAGAGCCAGAATAATACCATGTACACTATGTACACTGTTTCTCTGTGCCGCTAGTCTTTATGCTAAATTTAACTAGCGACCTTGTGGGTCTAGCATAACATTTAGCATGAAGACATGAGAGTGGTATTGCTCTTCTCAGCTAACTCAGTAAATCAGTATACACTACTCACAAAAAGTTAGGGATATTCGGCTTTCAGGTGAAATTTCAGGATGAACCACCACCAATACATTTCCTGCTTCAGTTAGAATTGGTATTTTAACAGTCCTCCTCATCGTGCTGTTCACATTCTGACATCATGAGACCAAGACGACACCTAACAGTTGATCAGCAGCACCTCAACACTGGAGGCTTCAAACAGGAAGTCCTCAGACGGAGGTGTTCACTGAGCTTAGAGGGTCACAGAGTGTCATCAGGAGGTTGGAACAGTGATACAGAGACTGGAAGAGTCACAGAAAGGAGAGGAGTGGACGTCCTTTGGCCACATCCCAATTTTACATTTACCCTCGTTTACCCTCCACTGTTGTTAGATTTTCTTTCAATAAATTCTTTAAGATGAAGAAACTACCATTGCATGCTGATACTTAAATGTCCTACTTTCATGATATAATATCACTGTAGCATTAACTTTTTACATTTTCCGTAATTTCACCTGAACGTCGAATATCCCTAACTTTTTGTGAACCTTGTAGTTCCCATAATTTCATACTATTGTTCTTAAACATCACCTGCTGCATTCCATCCAGTTTCTTCGTGGTGTGAGGTGCAAAAGCATTACTTTAGGATGTTTTCTTATATCCAGCAGTTGATGTTCCATCTGTTCTGCACTCTGCTTTTATTAGCAGAAAATGTTGCGTATGAACTGTGAAGCTGCCATATTAGGATGAACAGTAATGGAAAGAAACAGCTGCAGGTTGAACCATTGCTGCATTTCAACGTTAAACTTGATTATTTACAACAGCTGAAGCTGTTAATGTGGTTTGGAGAAGTTTTGGAGAAGTAGTTCTCAGATGAGAAAACATACAAATACACAGCTGCACAAAAAAACCTGGTCTTCAGCAGTTATGTTCCTCAGTGAAAAAGAGTCAGTTTGGTAAGAAATCCAGATAAATACTGAGATCTCACGCCTCAGCCCTAATCCTCATCCCTCTGAATTATTTACACCTGCATTCTGCTCTCAGTCAAGCCAAGCCAATGTGTGTGTCACATTAACCGAGTGAGAGGTCAGGAACGCAGTCATCCTAACACCACTGTCTGTCATATTCTCACCTCTTCCCTCACACAAACACACTCATGGCAGCAGCAGATGCTCGCTCAGGGTTGACCTGGATGTCAGTGACGACGAGGTTTTAGGTTTGACCTCATTATTAGAGTTGTCAAAGAAAATACGCCAGTTTTTTTTCGTTTAGTTTAGTTTTTTCTTACTATTTCATCCTCATTTATATGTTAATATCACACATACACACACACACACACAGTTGTTTATCTAACGTGCAATATTTTGAGGTGTGATTCTTCGAAATGGATAAATAAGGGACGAGGCTTCCGAAGAGCCACTTGTTGGTCATTTTGCTTTACTAAATCAACTTGAAGGTGATGAAACGCCCATCTTGCATCCTTTACTCAATTTTTACTCAAACTGTGAAGATCTACGTGAGAGTATATTGAACAGAAGCTCAGTGTGCAGTGTAGAAATGTGTAGCTCACCTGAAATAGGTAAATGCTATAAAAGTCGTACTGAAAAAGTGCATTATTGCTCAAATAATAGTATCTTAATAGACAAATTATGAGACAATGGACTCCTGCACACAGATATACGTGTTTTGTAATTCATGTCCTCTTGCATTCGTTTTGTATGACATTCTTGTCTTCTTGCTTATCTTTGTGGTCATTTGGCATCTATTTTGGGTTTCCTAGTTGTTATTTTGCTCCTCTCTGTAGTCAATTTGCATCTCTTTGTGGGCCTCTTTCACTCATTTCAGTTGACTGTCACAAAAGAAATGTCAACAGTCCCTTCAGACAGAGGCTCTGGCCCACTGGTCAGTGGCCCCAGTGGGCACTCACAGATATGTTTCTATAGTGGGTTTTACAAGTTATCTTTCACAGCAATCTTATGGAAGAACAAATGTTCTCATCGCTTGATTCATGTACAAATACCTGTTCATTAAAGTATTGAATGATGGTAACTCCTTTGCATTTAATTTTTCTGAAGCTCAAAGTTGTTTTGTCAGCATAGGAGGCCAGAAACCTGCTGCAGGCCAATACTGCGTTGTACGGTGTTAACTTTGAGTTTAAAGAACAGGCGTTGGCAGGGCAATTTCTGCAGTTTACGTTCCGCTTCACAACTTTCCTCGACATTGACAAAAACTCATCAGTAGGGACAGTTTGTTAATGCAGTCGAGCAGCCCAGAATTTATATTCCTTTAGAGAGCGTATGATAATTCAACCTTAATGCTCTGCATTCATTATCATGCGCCATGAGACAGTTTCCGTGACAAACCCTGCACTGCCCTTTCTCTCAAAGCAGAGAACATGAACAATTTGAGGTATAATATTTCCAACTTCTGCTAAGGCTAAACTTGTTGTGATTATTCTAGACGTTCCTGTAATTGCAAAGTGCTGGCTGAAATTTTCTACAAGTGAAGTCTGCTCGCCTGAGCTTTATTTTCAGAGTGGGAGTGGGACGGCAGGGCGGGAGACAGAACATTTTCTCTTTTATAAAGTCAAAAGGATTCAAATGGGTCGAATTTCACAGTTTGATCTGTTTTCAATTACAGGGCCGGGCCGCATACAGAAGAAAATGCTGAACAATTGAAATCTACAGAGGCAGTAGGTATAGAGCGAGCAAGAGAGGAGGAATTGGGATGAGAGACAAGGGGAAATGAAAAGAAAGAGGAGGAAGAGTCCAGGGAGAGCGGAGAGTCCCAGAGAAACAATTGGATTAGACAGAGAGAGAGAAAGGGAGCAGCGGAGAGAGTGTTTGATAAATGGGCTGTTTATTTAGCTTTCACTGTGAATGAGGCAGGGTGTGATGATGTGTTGTCTCCTCTCTCCCCGTTTCTGCATCCCTCGATATGAGGTCAGGCTTTTTGGCCTGAGCGTTCAGCGTGTTCAGGAGACGCAATTGGCCTTTTATTGCCAAAGGGTGGGACATCTCGCTGAATCCTAATGGCTTTCACAGCTGGGTCTCCCCCCGGCTCCCTCTGTCATCAAGTTTCATCCAACATCAAAAAGACACACCTTCCACTTGGCCACGCTCACGCCCCCGTCCCCCCAAAGGAAATCAGAGACTCTTGGCTTCTCATAAAGCTCCTGGCTATCACTTTGCCCCTGTTACTTGATGATTTTCTCAGTATGTTCATCAAGTTCTGCGTGTGTAGAGACGGTCTCATGAGCTTTCCATGGAACCTGAGAAAGTATATGTGGGTCTTAAAGGCATCAGGGCTATCAAAGCAGCAACTGGAGTTGATCATCGCCAGCAGGCTTTGTTTGTTGAGTGAAAGAGCAAGGAGCTGCTGAAGGAGATGCTCTAATTTACCACCAACCGTGTTACAATATGCAGAATTCATTACATATTTTTGCCTGGTTCAGGGCAGTTTGTTGGTTGGCGTCAAGAAAGTTTAAACTAATTAAAACTTTAACATGGGAAATGTTTTATGCAAATTTGTTCCTGTTTTCCTACATTGTCATTCACTGAATTTCTACCTCACAAAGACTGCACATAAACACACGCACCATATACTAGCACTGTTTGTGACCGTCTCAACCACTAAAGCTCAGGTCAGCATCTGTGTGCTGTTCTTTATCACAGGCAACCAAACATTAGCCCAAACTACCAGTTAGTCTTCGGTTTTGGTTTTAGAGGGGAAAAGATTTCAGGGAGGAGCACTAAGTAGCCCTTTGACCAGATGTATACTCGCCAAACCATGCACATCTGGTTACTGTAGCAGTTTAGAATTGCACTTGAATAAAACTGTGGGACTAACAAGAGACAAATGTGGTCGTCTTTCCGTCCCGTACTGAAACGAAATCAAACTCGGGTGTGACATCATTCCTAGGTCTGACTTTCCAAGGTAAATGGAACGCAGCATTAAATTGATTTAAAAGTCTCAAGCGCAGTCCCCACTAACCCTGGAGATTTTCTAAAGGTTATTTCTCAAACGTTGGTAAAACTCCCCCCCCGGAGCCACAGAAGCTGTTGAAGATGTTTGATGACTGTTTTCACAGGCTGGCTAGTGCTCCTTGTGCCAAGTAAGCTGTGCTACATGTGTAATATCAGTGCCTGTTGAGACATGGTTGACCTTGATCACGCTTCTCTCTGTTTCCTAACGGAGTCCTTTGCTCTCTTTCAGGACCACTGGTTTTGGCGGGTGAGAGATAACTCGGTAATGCCGGGATACCCCATGCTCATCAGTGTCTTCTGGAGGGGCCTGCCGCCAAAGATAGATGCCGTGTACGAGAACAGCGAGGGCAAGTTTGTCTTCTTCAAAGGTAAGCTCGCTTGCCTCAACACCATCATCGCGGCTGTCACCACGCCGCTGTGTAAAGCTCTTTTTCCATTAACGGCACAGCGTAAAGCTCTGATTCATCACCAAGGCCAGATATTGTGTCTGTACCATCCTGGTTTACATTTGCCTCTTGTGTCATTTACCCTGTGTATTATTGATCCACAGGAATCTCTTAGATATGTTAGATATGATGTTCTGTGTATGCACATGTTTGTGTTTTCTATATGTGTCCAAATGGAGAAACCAACTACAACGACTTAATGCTATATTTCATCATGCGCACTCAAAGAAGTGCCTTGATTTTCCAACTGAGTAAGCAAGGTTTTGCGGTTGGAAAATGCAACACAATCCATTATTTTTGACTTTTTCGTAATAAGTTTAGTGGCGCTGACAGTAATATATTTTTAGTTATTATAGATTCAGTTGTAGAGAAACTTAATTAGTATACATAACTCTTATGTGCTTAAGTGCCAAAGAGCTTCGATACTAAGTTTGTGTTTTATGAATTCTAGGTAATTTTTTACCTTTCTGAAGAGATTTGTCCACATATTCAAAGTTGGACTAAGCTGGCCCCAAAACACACAGATTAATTATGTCTAAAGCCAAAAAGCCACTTATAAGAAGCAGCAAACAAACCCAGCAGTCCTGTCAACGTCCATTTGCATACTCTCCAGAGAGGGAGACGAACAGAGAGAGAGGGTGGTGATGAAAAGAGACGTAGGTAAGCAATGAAAGTCTGCTGAGATAAAAACTACAAATCTTCACTCAAACCCATTTTCTATTTTCAACACCAAACAATTCCTGGAAATGCAGACTACTTGGTCCCATGTGCGCCACGAGCTCTGGAAGTTTGATTTCAGTCCTTTATCCTTCAGCCTGCTCTCTTTCAGGGCTGGGTAGCAACGGGATTGCACCCAGATTTAGAAAATTCATACCAACAGAATGCCATTTGTCATTTGAACACGCACAGCTGATTTCCCAGAAGGCCTTATTCTGTCTGTCCCCATTTGGAATAAAAAATGGAGGAGGAAAGTCGTTCAGAAAACAAAAAGTGGCACTCCGGGTCCTTGTCTGACCAGCCCTTTTGAACATTTTCTAACAGTCCCCTCTCTGATGACTTCTGAAAATAAATGTACAGATGGAGGCTTTAGAGTCTAGTTTGTATTGAAGTCATGGCTGAGACTCTAATTAGCTTGGTGCTGTTAAGGCATCACAGCGCAGGTCAGTAAGCAGACACCACTGGTTTACATTAGAGATAGATCCAGCATTCCTTCTTCCTTCTTTCCTATCCCTGCAGCTGTCTGCCAATTTGGAGTTAATGCTTCTCTGTTTCCATTCTTCTGAGACACTGGATAAGCAAGTCAAGAATATGTAGTGCGAATATTATATGCAACGGTAGAATTAAGCCTGTTCTGGGCTTTACTAATCAGACTGTGAATCACCATTCATAGCTTGGTGAGCTGCATATGTAAATTGTAACTGTTTGATGAGCCTGAATAACAAGGTAGGAGGTTGCATTATAAATTCAAATAAAATGAATCAAATGAAAATTTGGCAGTAACAGGGTTTCACAAAGTCTCCCTACTCATGCATCAAGATCCATACATCAGAATGCATTTCCCTCCTGGGAGGCAGGATCCAATCACAGCTTGATTGGTGCTTTTTGTGTCAGGGGACAGACAGAGCTGCTTGCTTCATTTACCTCATGCAGACATGTCTGAGAGCGCGTTCTTTTAGATTAAAGCTAGACCGATAAATTGGCCGGGCTGATGTGTCTGCCGATATTGGCTCATTGCAGCTACATGACTATTGGCTCGTTCATCGCGTGATAGAAGAAGAACTTTCAGTGCAGAAATGCCAGATATATGTTTGAGGTAAGTTTGAAACAGTGTCACCGCTACCTAATGTGCTAACACGTGCAATATCTTAACACCTGTGTTGGCGAGCGTCACTGTTATTAGAGTCTCATTAGCACCGTTTAATGTGGTGAAATTAGTCTGACAGACCTGGAATTGTGATGACATTTTTACACACACCGACACACACACATCCACTGGTTTACTGTTAAACAGGATTTTTTTGCCCCTTCAAAAATACATTTATAAATCAGAAAAAAAGGATTTAGGTCAGACAGAGAATCATGGAACATTCAAGCAACGCGACCTCGGGGTCACACAAAGAACTCGGCGTATCTGTGTGTGTATGAGTAAGCATACTAATTTCAGTACACACACGCACATGTGCGGTGCATTTGTCTGTACAGTATGAGGTTGTGTGTGGCCTGTGTAAGGAGGAGGGCTCTCTCTTCTGGAACAAATCTTCATCCTATATAACGCACTCACATACGCTGTTGAGGGCAAGCAGGGGATTAGTCGTTACACCGCAGCAGATGCTGGAGCCGCCGCTACATCAAAGCTGCCCTCAGCTCTGAAGATGAAGCCAGACTTAAACGTGGAGGGCGATGCAAGCTGACTCCAATTTAGAAATAAAAAATAAGGGAGAGAGGAGAATTTATAGGATTTAGAGAGAAAGGATAGTCCGGCCTTTTTTGTGAATCAAGTTGAATGGGAGACTATTAATCTCAGGGTGTGGTGTGTCTGTGTGTGTGTCAGGGGCAAAGGAAGCGTGACCCAGAGTGAGTGGGGGACTGTAGGAGAACGAGGTGAAATGACAGGAATTTCCTCTCTAAAAAGAGGCCGCTGCATTCCCACTTACACTCAGCCAACCCTCTGTCCTACTGTCCTACTGTTCCTTCCTCCTTTCCATCCATAAATCTCCCTCCCTCCCCTCAGCCGCACAGTGTAAATACTTATTTAGGGCGAAATGTCAGATGTGTAGCCTTTATGAAGCAAGAGAATGAGCGCAAATGTTGCTGGGATCATGTCTGTTTTATTTCACACCCATTTCCTGTATTTGTTAAAGAAAAGTATGCAGGTCATCTTAAAGCTGACCTTGCAAAAGTCCTTCCTCCTCAGAGTCGCTGCTGTTTAATCAGACACCAGGAAGGAGCGTGAATCCAGTTCCAGCTCTCACGAAACTGTCGGGAAAAAAAAGAGTTATTTTTCTCTTTACCAGCATAGATGCAGAGAAGGGGGTCACATGAAGCCTCACTCATTAAAAAAGTTGGTTGGTAGCACATAGCATATTGTGGATTTCTCCCCTGCTAGTTTCACCCATCTGCAGAAGTCATACAAACACTCACGCTATCTTTGTTTTCTTTCCCTTCAGCCTTTTCATGTTTCCTCTGCTTAGCTTCCATCTTAACCCCAACAAAACTTGGGGAGTTTAGATCCTAAAGATAGAGACATTTATTTTCATCAGTCCTGAGATTACTGGAACACTGTGTAGAAAAGTGTTTCTACTCTACAGATATTCTCACATTTCCCTGCATGGACTGAATGGTGACAGCCTTAGACCTCACTCCAGTGATTAATCCAATGAAAATGTCTGAAAGGGCTATGATAATAACTGTGTGCCCAGAGTTAGAATGAAAAGACAAAATATTTGATATCCTTTGTTTACCCCCCTCTCTGCCTTCGTCATTCCACCTCTTTCCTAACATGCTACTCGCACCCCCACCCTCCCTTTGCTTCCTCCTGGTACACCCCATTCCTCCACCACTGACGAAGAAAAGCACTTCCTGGGGTCACACTTTGTCAGAAATGTGCTGCCTAACCTAATTCTTCCACAGGAAGGAGGGTTTAAAGGGGAAGGGGAAGAGGGACAAACAGACAAAACTCACAAAATATGATTTGAAAAATGCACAACCCACTGCATAGTTTTCTAATTTCTCTACATTATTGCAGTCCTCCCAAAAAATACCCCAATATCCAGGTATTTGTGTGGCTCCATGGGGCTTGGAAACTTTTAACAAATGTTTTAATGTGACTCTTTGGTCGCCAGTTTTCCCACAAGGGTCGTTGCTGTTTCTTTTTATCTCAGCCAAGCAGTTACCGGCTCAGTTTGCCAGCACTGAAAAGTTCCCAGAGTACCTCTAAGCAAGGGCAAGGAGAACTTGTCACCATGTCTGTGCCCTATTTTAAATTAGGGAAACATCAACATCAAACCCAGTAATACAAGCCAACAGGTTATTGCCTGCCATTTGTTACAAGGCTTGTATCTGTCTTTGTAAATCTGCCCTTCGTGGTGTTGCTCCTGGAGGGTAATCCCAGCTGTTACTTGTCCTTCTCCATCTAATTTATTTTTCCCTCTCTTTCTTGGTGTGCAGGGAAGCAGTTCTGGGTGTTTAAGGACACGGTGTTACAGAGTGGATACCCCAAGGACATCGCCCAGTTCGGCCATGGCATGCCGGCCCAGAGCATCGAGACCGCTGTGTGGTGGGAGGATGTGGCCAAGACCTACTTCTTTAAAGGAGACAGGTAGCTACAGCACTGTTTTCACAAACAATAAGTGCCTTGTAACCTTAAATTTGAAAACTTTATTAATTCAGAAACTTGGCCACTGCAAGTCTCTGGAAACTGCAACTATCCATAAAATTTCAAAAATGTTGTTTTTTACGAGTCCCACTTGATACAAGCGTAGCTTCTAAATCATTCAAGTGTACACCGGCCGTCTACTAGTTTATTTAGTTTATCTATTTGTAAGTGACGAGCGCGATATTAAACATAGATGTTACCATTTCATGTTTTGTAGCGTTGGCTCAAAACTATTTTTTATCTGCAGTTCCTTGGTGGGTCCCAATTAAAACAGCTGTAAAAGTAAATATACAGAGGACATCACACAGACAACTTAACCATTATACCCTAAAAGCAGATTGCTGTTTCAAGTATTTTCTCATGGGTGGCATTACTCAAAAAACCTTTTCAGCCATGTTCTCACAACCACAAAGGAGTTTCTGTAGTTCATGATTAACATCACATTTCTGAACAACTACAAGACTTTGCCCCACAGTGAACTTTGACCCCAAGCTGGGAAACCCTTCTGTTGGCCCTGATTTTGACCTATAAAGTTATGCAGTTTCAATTTTAGTCAGCCTGAAACAAGTGAAGAATGGTCCACATTGAAGCAGAAGCATTAATGGTTAGGGCATGAAATGCCATCTGTTGCCAATTCAGCAACTCCTACATTCATAGACATATAGTACCTGCTTTGTCTTCCTGCGGCTCATCATTTGTTCTTGTTTAGGTACTGGCGCTACAATGAGGAAATGAGGACCATGGACCCTGGCTACCCCAAACCCATCACTGTGTGGAGAGGTGTGCCTGATTCGCCACAGGGGGCCTTCGTCGACAAAGCCAATGGTACGACTTGTCCTGCCTGATACTCTGATTTGGCAACAACAGGGCCGTTCACGTGCCAGGCAGCATTGATTTCAGCTGGTCATTGGCACATGCTGTGCAGGAGGTAAACCAGGGTAGCATTGATTGAAATTTGCCCCAGTTATTGCAGAGTCTTAGTGAGTGGTGCGCTTCCATGCAAGCAATATCATGGGAAATGAAGAGGTAGAGTGTTTGTGTATAGTAAATGAAATATGAAAAAGAGATCAGTTTGTCCAGACATGCCATTTTTTTATGAATTGTTTCACAAGCAGAGTGTTCCATAATCCGTCCATCCTGCTCAGTGTGCCATAAGACCCAGTTGGAGCAGGAGTGTGGAAAGCAGAAAGGACAAGAACACCGCTGGGCTCTCATTCCGGTTTAAGCCAGTTGGCCCCCGCCAAGGGTGAGGAGGTGGGATTTAGAACTCTGGAAGAGTTCACCCATTGGCCCGTCAGATAGTGTGAGGAGGGAAAAAGCTTCCCCCATTGGATGCATTATGCCAGGTGGGTTTGGGCCTGGTCTTGGCATCGCCTGGGTTGGAAAAAGCAGGGCAGGTGGTGCTGAACGCTCAGGCCATCTGTGCCATGGATCTGTTGCCAGATTGGTAGCCGGGTGTGTCTGCCGCTGAGGCCAGGAGGAGCGGGCATCAATCGGAGCATGAAGGGTGGATTGATATCCAAGATGGGCGTCTGTGTGCATCCGCTCACATACGTGTCGGCCTGGATTCATTTGGCGAGCTTGCTGTTTGCAGAGACAGTGTGTCAAGTGGCGTGCTCATAACACTGACCCAGATAACCAGGCATAATTGAGTATGCCGCTGCTGTCGATGATGGTGTGCATGAGTAAGGGCCTCGGGAAGGTGTTGACCTGACTGTAACCTGCAATAGCTCAGGCTGCCTCCCCTCTGTCCCCCTCTCCTAATGTTCACGCTCGTCACAGTACTGTAAGTTCGACTTCAGCAACCCCATCTATCTGTTGCTTCGCCTGGATCTGTCTGCCTGTAAATAACTCTTCATTCGTGTTAAATGTAGTAGAAAAGTGTGGCAGCAGCTGATGCCAGGTTGGAAAGAAAAACATTCTCTAGAGTGGTTATATTTCTTCAGCTGATAACAAAACTCACCTGAATTCTAAATGAGACTCTGAGGGGTGTTGTGAGTAGATTGACAGATGTCTACACTACCACATGTCGGTCAGACAGCAATTGGTTCAGGTTTTGAGGACCAACTGCTTGTCTATTTATGCCTTATTAGGTTGACATTTTGGGGAAAAAACAATTGTTTTCTTGCCCAGAGTTAGATGACAATATTGATACCACTCTGTATCACTGTCTGTATGCCAAGTATCAGGCTATGGCTGGGAGGAAGTTAGCTTAGCATAGCATAAACACAGCTAAAACAGCAAGCCTGACTCACTCAACAGTTTAAAAAAATAAGCAATCTGCAAATTTAAAGATGACTCATTAACAAGTTGGATCACATTTGTTTCATTCATACAAAAACAGACTGATGACATACAGGAAGGCACCGCTCTCCTTCCCTGTAGCCTGTAACTCCACATAAAGGCACAACGGAAGAGATATACACTGTTCATTTCTGAGCTTTCTGTGGATGGAGCCAAGCTAGTTTTTCCTCCGGCTTCCAGTCTTCATGCTAGGCTACATTAGTCAGTTATTTGGTCACTCTAATCGCTTCCTGGCTCAATCTTCTCTCCGCAACAAAGCCAGTTTTTAGTTTTCCCAATATGATCTCTGTGCTCATAAAATATTTGTGAGGTGTCAGTTGTGTAGGCGCACAGACTGCAGGGCATAAAAACACCAATAACCACCAAAAAGAATGAATTATTAAAGAGATTGCACTTTTAATTGGGTTGGTGCTACCAGATGACCTTGGACTTTGCTAAAAATGAAACACCTTTATTTTTTTTTTACAGATATAGAAAACAAATTGGATAAAAATGAAAATCTCATCAGAAAACACACAAAGGGACTACACAGAATCAATTCGTTTTCCCGCTGTCTGATCATGTCCTCTCCTCCTAAGATGAATCTTTTAAAGAAACCCCCGGTGGTTCTTCACTGCCTCAGCAGAAACATCTTCACCCAGCAAGTGATTTAAGAAGCTCTGGCCTTTACACTCGCCATCTCGCCTTCTGACTGGAAATTTAGAGCGTTTTCCTCCCTATTTTCCCCGAGAAGAGTGTGCATGAATAATAAATCGCGAGACAACAAAGTGTAAAGGGGGCCAGTGAGGAAGCGGAGAGCTTGAGAAGTCAGCCAGGCTGTCATGCTCAGTTTTACACTGCATATATTTTCCCAACAAGCACTCAGGCACAGTGACTCGCAGGAGGCCACGAAGTTTAGTGTCAAACCCAAACAGACACAACATTCTCACAATAACTTATCATGGCACAGAAAAGAAATGTCATATTAAAACTCAAATGTCACTTCATCCCTTTTTATGGCTTTTTTCAGACTTGGGTGGTTTTATTACAATGTGTTCATTGTCAAAGTGTTTGCTGGAATGGGCATATATATATGTGTGTATATATATGTCTGACAGTATAGTAATATATGACAGCTTGTCACCATTGTCTTTGTTCTTAACACAAACACAGAGGGACCGACTCGGTGTGTAAGCAGACTGAATGAATTTGTTCGACATCGGGACAGTGGCCCTCTGATTCCTGCAAAGAAACAAACTGCCACTCTTTAGATTTGAAGAGCGCCGCAGCAGCTTGGTTCTCTGTGACATTTGTTGTGCTGTTGTGTGATATTAGCTGTGGGGTTTGGCTCCTGGTTGGGCGTGTTCTCTCTTTTATGACCAGATATAATTAGTCCTGAGGGACAGTCAGAGACATCTCAGCTGAACAATAGAGCTGAAACGGTGTTTCAACAGCAGACACAACTGCTTGTTTTACTGTAGTGGAAGGTTATCGTCACTTTGATTCTGTTCTTGTGTACAAATTTGAGACATTTAAAACATATTTCCATTTCCTAATATTTTATAAGTTAGCACTTTTTACTACATGTATTTGACCGTTCTAATACTAGCTGCTTTAGAGATTAAACTTTTACATACAAAACATTTGATTATTTCATAAAGCAGGATTCACTTTTATAGATAAATCTACCCAACACTCTATACAGTAGTTCACATTAGCTACACCTGTTGGTAATTTACTCTTAATAACAACAGTGAACTCACAGGTTTCTGTTTCCTTCCCTCAGGTTTCACCTACTTCTACAAGGGGAAGGAGTACTGGAAGTTCAACAACCACTTCCTCCGGGTGGAGCCGGGGTACCCGCGCTCCATCCTCAAGGACTTCATGGGCTGCGAGCTGACTCCCATCGACCCCGCCCGGCCGCCGGTCGACGACGGCAACTCAGACGTGGTGATCGAGCTGGACAACGAGGCGAACATGGTGAAGGCCATCGCCATCGTCATCCCCTGCGTGCTCGCGCTGTGCCTGCTGGTGCTGATCTACACTGTGGTGCAGTTCAAGAGGAAGGGCACGCCACGCCACATACTGTACTGCAAACGCTCCATGCAGGAATGGGTCTGAAACATCGCACAAGAGACGAGAGGGTGGGGCGAGGGTGGCAGAAGAGACAGGCGAAAACAGGATGACGGCCCCACTTTCACACAGGAGGACAGTGGACTTTGGACATCTTTAGTGAAAACACACAGCCACTCCTCCTCCTTTTGGGTTATCTGAGACCTTCGTTCAGACCCGCAGAAACAACCAGACAGCCTGTCGGCGGCCCCTCACACACAAGGTGACCCCAGGACTTAAAGATGCCTCCGCTAACCCCCCAGCCTTTTTAACAAACAGGGGAGCAGAGGGACAGTTTGTGGGGGATCTTTGCCTGAAATGACGTTCAGTCGGCATCACTTTGTATCTCAGAAACTTGACTTCCTATCCCGTCCTCTTTTATTTCTTTGCCCGACTGCTCTTAATCAGAAGGAGGACTTTCAGGGGGGACATGCACTCTTCCCACAGGACACTGCATCGTCATCTATCATATCAGGTTGTTGGAAAAAAAACAACACTTTTTTTATTTCTGATCAACCGACCCGCTTCATACTGCGCCCAAAAGATAAACAGTCTCAGATAAACATGAGTTAATCACATTACCAATCCTCACTCCCTTTTAGGTTCTTTATTCTACTTTCTTTCTTTTTTTCTTTTTTATTTCTTTTCATTTTTTAAATTTTAATTTGTCTGAGAAAGGAGGTCCTCACTGTTCCCTTTAACACACTCCTGAGGAAGAGACCAAACTAAACCAAATAAAATCAATTTCTCTCCAAAGAGGATCACTTTTTTTCTTCTTTTTATTCTCATTTCAGTTCATCCTTCCTTCCCTTCTCTGGATCCTTGCAGCGATTGAGAGTCGGGGAGCTCTGACTGTTGTGGCAGTCTGTTTGAGACACAGGGGCCAAATTATTCTGCAATATTTTAACTCGCCTTAATCATAGATCATACTACTTGTGCTTAATTTTGCTGTTCTTGGAGCTGTCGTTTTTAATTTGTATACCGCTTTTGTTTTTGTTTGTAAAAGAGGCTAATTGAGAGCTTCTTGTGATTGGTTTTTCTGGATTTTAATACGTTACCCAGAATTCTCAGCACTGGCTTGCTGGTCTATTCTGGACAGAATATACAGTAGGGTCAAGCTATATTGAGAGTAATGTATCATAAAAAGACGTTGGAAGGTTTCTGGAGTTAAGCCACTATTTTTGTGTGTTAAGATATTTGTTACTGTTACGTTTATCATATCCATATGACAGAAAGCAGGCTAATTATGAGCTGGAGAGTCTTGTTGTTGGATTTGCTGGTGTTATTTTTTTGTCCTTGGCCCATATTCCCCCTCAGTTTAAAGAAGTGTGCGTCACTCTGTACGGTTACTTGTGAATGGGCAGACCATTTCTTGAAGGAATCCTGTTGACTGCCTTGTTTGAGAGAGCTCACAGTTCCCAGAATGCTCTTGTCTCCTGACTGAGGACCCACAAATTGAGACACCAAGTCAACATCAGTGCCTGTGTCAACGTGCATGCAAGCATTTACTGTACATCCAAGTGGTTCTGCTCAACGTGGCTTTGGAACCCCTCAGAAGCTGAGGAGGAAGTTTTCTCTTGAAGATACTGTTTGCATTTATTTTTGTATATTTAAGTGTACCCAGACCCCCCCCCCCTTACCTCCAGGTACAATTAAATCCAAGAAAAAAAAACTTTAAAAGATTCAAGTGGTACATTTGGGAAGTCTTTGGGAGATCTAACGGATGATTGGCAAAGCAAATTGGCCTCAACAAACCAACCAAACATTAGCGACCATGTAGTGTCCTCGCTGTCATGGCGAGCAGTCTTTGAATGTGTGTCTGTTTTCATGATCACATACTGGTTTTTGTTTCTTTCCTGCTTTCTGGTCAAAACAAATTGGACATTTCACAATGACTTCTTTGTGTAAGACTTTGGGACAACAGTAAAACGTGTCCTGACAGAATGAATAAATTGATCAATATATGATTAAGAGCTGCCTTCAAACTCTCTGCTCTTCTTTTAACTTGTATGTAGTGTGCGTATGTTTAATGCAGGTCTGTGCTGTTGGTACAAATGTGTCCCCTTCGTCTGATTTTGCTGAGTGTTTGCTTTTGTTTGCTTACGGTCTTGTCTCCAATACTGCAGGTATTCTTTTTGGTTTGAATACAGTCAGAAAGATGAAGCTGCGCTTTGAAACTTTGGAAAAAGAGGGAACTTACCAACCAACTGGTCTGATGATTGATTTACCAAAAAAAGTAATCTAACAATAAGATAATTCTGAATGAACATGACACAACAGAACTATTTGAAAAAGCAAATCTCTTGTGTCACTTAGTAGTTTACATCCATGCTGGCAGCTCAGTGAGGCTGTGCCTAAGACACAGTGGAGCTGTAAGCTAAATGCTAATGTCTGCACGCGAACATGCTCAAAATGACAATGTCGACATACTGATGTTTAGCAGAGATAATCAGAGGGGACATGCACTCTTCCCACAGGGCACCGCATTGTCATCTGTCATATCAGGTTGACCTTGGTGCTGCCCCCCCACGTTAATCACATTACCAATCTTCAATCTCTTTTCTGTTCTTTGACCATCTGGGGTTAGCATGTTAGCATGCTAACATTTGCTAATGGCTGCTAACAGAACAGAACAGCTGAGGCTAATGGAAAGTATTGGACAAACTGGAATTTTACCTAAAGATGACACAAGTCAGCAGTTAATGGTTTATGGTCTGGGCACCGTGGATATCACATAGCATTTCTTTTCACATTCACAGCACTAAGGCTAATGAGCTCTACACTGTAGTACAAGAACTATGTTTCTTTATTTCCATTTCTTTATCATGGATCATCAACTGGTGAGGATGCTTACTGCATGTAAAACATGTAGCCTCTGAATAACAAACTGAATATTTGAGACTCATTAAAATACTCCTTATCTATCTTACTAACATGAACACGTCTTGTCCTGCACCTCAGCTTGTCCAGAAAAAGTGCACTGCTAACATCCGTTTGCAAGCTAGATAGCTAATTAGCTGCTCAGCTGCAGCACATTAAACATTGGTTGGATGCTGCTCTGGTCCTTACTTTTCAGTACCAGTAATAACTCGCTGTCTGCTCATGACAAGTAGGCTACAGTGCAAGTTTGTTTACTCATTCCCCTGCTGGGGCTCAGCCTGCCGGCTTGTGTCACTCAAACACCTACACACCCCTCCAGCCGGCTGAGACGAAAAGTAGCATCTCTGATATTTCTCCAAAGACTGTTCTTTATTTTAAATAATAAATAGTATTAACGCACAAAAAGGTATTGCTACATTTGATTTCAGATCTCAGTGCAGACAGAGGGCTGACATAGAATGCATAAGGACATTTGCTCAAAATACAGTGAACTCCGAACTCCAGAAATAAACTCAGCCAGCAGCAGGAAAGAAAAAATGAAAGAGTATCATTTGATTCAGAAAAAAATGTGTACGTGTTGATGTGGGCCTGAGAGCTCAGCAGTCCTCTGGTATTGTGTGCTGCTGTATTTTTGGGTGGCGTGATAAAAACGACTGCTTTAGATGTACGATCCCAGCGGTGCAGTGCTGGCATTTATTGTGGATTGAATGTGAAACAGGAGCCATCTATGGCCCGCTGGTGTTTATTCTCGCTTTGCTGGGGCACATTTGACATACTTACAACAACGGTGGTGAAAGTCAAACCAGGTTACTGACTGTGGTCACTGGGTCTGTGTGTGTGTGTGTGTGTGTGTGTGTGCAATGAAATTACTCTCTTAGGGACAGCACTTCATTGGTTCTCATCACAGGACTGTTCAGTGTTTAAATTGCCTTCTCTAATTTTAGACAAAGGCATTATATGCTCTGCTATGTTTAGAATGGTGCTTTTTTTCCTGAGGCTCTTACTCATTGTCTGTTCTCTCTCCATCCCTGTAAATACACACTATGAGTGTGTGTGTGTCCATGTGCCTATTTGTGTTCTCCCTTATGTCCCATACAGATGCCTGTACTGTATGTACCAGTCTTATAGCAGCGATACAAGCAGGTCAGTGTTAAAAAGTCAGTCAGCACTCTTTCTTTTACTTCTGTTTGTGTATCTGTGTGTACAAGTGAGAGCGTGCTCTGAGCAGAGTACAGTGTGGGTGTTAAAGAAGTTGGCCCACAAACCCCATGCTGCTCCGCCTGCCTCTGTGTATTTGTGTCTCAGTCTCTGTCTGGCTTATAATAAGTGAATCTCTCCCTGCATCTTGATCCTGTGCATGCTAACTTGACTCTGTGTGTATGTGTGTGAACTTCACAACTGGAGCCTGGACAAACCCTGTGGGCCCAGCAGCCTCTTTTGCGACTGCCAGGCTAAAACACTGACTCTGACCTACACTGGCCAGGGCTGTTTTTCTACGGTGCTATTTCTGTCAGCCCTCCTCCTCCTCCTCCTGCTGTCATTGGCCCAAAACTTGAGTGATTACAACGGGAACCGAAGTAATACATTTTCATTTAACCCAAGTCCTTACAGTGCACTGCTTAATGGCCCCTCTTAGGTTAAAGACCATATCCTAGTGGTGGTTATTAACTCAGCACAGTGAAGCAGCTAAAAGGAGCTTGTTGAAGGTCAGCGGGGGTCAAGCTGTTTCCTTGGCCTAGATGAAAAAGGTTAAAATGTATGAAGAAGACGCTCAGTGATTAATGGATGTTTACTCGTGCTGTGTTTTGCAGCAGGGAGGCCCGTGGATCATCCATATTCAGAGATAACGTCTCACGTTTCTATTCTGTGTTTTTTTTGGATCATTATGTTACTTTGATGACATTTAATTTGTGTACTGTATGTGTGTGACATCTCAGCATCCCCTTTTTCAGCTCACTCATTGTCAAAACTGACTGTTCGCTAAAACTCCAGGTCTGTCAAGCTTTGGAAGCAAAGTTTAGGCTAACGTTAGCAGCTCTTAACGGGATTTGGGAACGTTTTCACCAGCCAAGATCGTTATCCAAATAACGCAAACATGTCAGTTGGTGCTCTTTCTCAAAACCCCTTCACATTAAAAATGAAACACGTCTGAAAATGCAAGAATAGAACAATAAAGCATAAATCTGCCTTGTCCAAGCAGACAGGCTAGAATCTAAACAGGGTTGTAATAGCATGAAATCTTACATTTTTCCTTATAATACATCTAACTTTTGCTTTTTATGATACTAGTTTTAAAATAAAAAAACCTAACAAACAGCTTTTTCATTTAATGGACCAAACATTGATTAATTAGCTAGTCAATTAAATCTGTTAGCATCAAGTGTCAGCCAACAAAATGGATAGTTATTGGTAGGAAATGAGAAGCCAGCTTCTGTCTGAAATCAAGGACCCATTGTTTGAAAAAACTGTCTGAATTTTGAGCGGTAACTCTGCCACTGTGACCTCTATAAACTGCTTACGTCCCGATTCAGAACGGGAGAGCTTGACAGACGCAGCAGCAATAAAAGACGGGCTTAGCCAACGGTCAGTTGACCTGTCCAGTCATGTCATTATGTTTGGGGACGCCCATTTACAACAAATGTCAGTTCTGTTCACACCATTTTTCCACTGACTGTGTCTTTGCATCATTCTTCTGTTGTAGTCTCTCTTTGGAGCTCCGCTCTGTCGATCAATAAATACATTTGAAAAGGTGTCCCCATGCATCCTTGTTTTGTTCACGCCCGTCTTCGTGCATGCTTGGTCCTGACCCAATCACCATTCCCTGGAGGAACACAGCCAAGCTCACTCAGCTGTGACTTGACAGTTTGACACGGAAAAGTTCAAGGAATTTTTGATACACTCTTCTTAAACTTATCTCTGCAGGTATTTGAATATCAAACAGCCATACCTGGGATCTAAAAATGTATTTTCTGTCAACTTTACATTTTTTTTTTTTATTATTCAGTTTGATCATATGTCAGCCTTTAATGTCAGTCCTCCCACATCCATTCAGAGATCCCCTATCGCTCCTTCAAAGAGGTGAACAGAGCAGTGCCACGATTTTTGTCTTTTTTTTCCTTTTTGTAGAGAAGCAGGATAGTTGCTGTGACTATGTTGAGTGTGACAGATGAAAGCCATCCTCCAATCTCCCTCAGGTCCATTCAAATGCAGAGAGCCTTTCTCCTCGTGTCACAGAATAGACCATCTTCATATTTCCGCGGCAATAAACCACCTGTATAAGGACCGGAGGATTCCAACAGAGGATGAAACACTAACGTTTCTAACACAGCACCACGTAGAATGATATTGAATGAACAAATCAATGACATCTCTCTGCTGCAATACGCCAGGCTCTACATCTACAAAGAAATACCCATTTCTGTGTCTGCTGGCTTTGAACGAGCTGCTCGGACCAGACGAGCTCGTAATCTGTTTCCAATTTCTATCATTTCCATCATTGGCTCCAAATGGGTTTTTCGGCCGTGCACCTTCTCACTGAGATCTGCTTAGAATAACACCTACATGCATATGAAAACATACCCAGGGCATATTGTACATTCCAGACACTCAAATGAGACACATTATGCTTTTGTTGAAAGTCTTTCTGTACTGTTGTAACAGTATTAGATTCTTTTTTTCTCCTAATTGCGGACATTTTGTTTAGATTTCCCACCATGTTTTGACTGAGAGCCTTCTAGTTTCTGATTCTCCAGCTGTCTCTGGCGCTGCTGTTCTGTGTGCTGTGTTCACATCATTAACTTCAGTGGTATGGGGCTGATGGATTGAGATGCAAAGTACAAGAGGGTTAATATAAAACAGATCTAAATGGAATAAAGAAATAGTTCTTCTGTGTACTTTTGCTCGCTCCCTGTCGCGCCCATTTGCAATCCCTCCTAGTAAGCATTTGGTTTAATGTGCTGAGGGCACAAGACGGCACAGCCTACAATTAGGCTGATGAGGTTGGAGCGGCAGGCATTATCTTACTATGTAGATTAAGGTAATATCGACTCAGGCTAGGAAACATTAGGACCATCTGCTCATCAATTAAATGCTGATACTGATTTCTCCAAGAATAGCTCCATTATTACCCCAAACCTCTGCAAACACATGCCTCTTACCTCTAACAGCACTGCAACTAGTGACAAACATAATAATAAGTTTAGAGGAGCGTCATGATTAAATAATTTTAGCAGAGGGCTAACCAAAAGTTAACCAGCTCTGCCTGTCTGAGATGCTGGTGTGCATGCTCTGTGGGCTGGCATGTGGAAGCATGGATGTCTGCGTGCAGAGGATCTGGGTAACTTTGTACCCAGGAAGTCACAGTTTGAACTGGGCTCCGCCTCTGACACTGTATCCAGTTCTCTTTATCATCCATGGATGACTCATATTGGTCCCTCTTCATTCTTCTGGCAGTGTATTAGGTAAACAAATGCTGCCTCCCATGTAAATCGACTTAAAGGGTCAGTTCACCCAGAGTTTGACAGAATGCTTATGTTCTTATTTACCCCAAGTGCTATCTGGCCATGCAGATAGTTTTGCATTAATTCTTCAGTAGAAAGTAAAGTAGTTCAACGGGAAACTATTCTCAGCCGAGCAGGACCAAGACCCCACTGAGTGCGCCGGGCTTTGAAGCCAATTTCAAATAGTGGCTAAACTGTGTAATTACAACAATGGCTCAGCCAGCCCCAGACACTAGTGCGCATGCTCTATGGGCCCCAAAAAGCATGGACGTCCATGTTGGGAAAATGTTATACCTGGGAAATCAACCTTTTTTGGCTTCATGAGCCACTTTCATAGGGATGAAGAGGGCTTCACCTCCAGTCCATGGACTGTGTAAAACTATCAGGTCAGTGTGGACGTGTCTTCAACCTGCATTCTTTCTAATGACCAGCAGGGGGCGACTCCACTGGTTCCAAAAGAATTCAGATTGTATGGAAGTCTATGAGAAAATGACCCTACTTCTCACTTGATTTATTACCACAGTAAACATTTTGCTAATGAGTCTGTGGTCTCAAGGCAGTACAGCATGGTGTTAATTTCTTAAGTTATGGTCCCACATAGAGTAAAAAGCCATTAAACAGGCTATACTTTCAGATGGGACTAGCTTGTGACTAACCAATCAGAGGTGGGTCTCGTGCCTTTGGCAAACTAATCACATAATCTGGATTATGGCAGTTTTGAAAAAGCTAAACTTCAGACTTCAAAACTGCAGTGCACAAACCACTGAGTGACATCACGGTGGCTACGTCCACTTCTTTTATACAGTCCATGCTCCAACACTGTGTCTGGTCCTCTTCATACATCCATGAGCAGGACATTGTACTGATGTGGCAGCTGGGATCTGAGATGGATACCTCACATGAACATGAACTACTTTAACATACTTTAAATACACTAAACAGGTATTATTTTAGTGAACTGACCCTTTAAAGACTTAGGTGGAAAGAAAAATAGAACTATGCTCTTCATGAAGGGACACACTCTGGTAGTCTGATAGTGAATGGAGTCATAGAGCTCAGCTGACTCACATTGTCAGCCCTACACATCTATTGTACAGGAGCCTGTGGGCCTATTTTTTCTCTCCTCCTGCACGGGTCACAAGTTCATATTTTGTAGGGGTTGTCCTGAGAAAACTGCCCCCAGGAGGTTCTTTGTTTTCAGTCGTGTTTCAAACTATAGTGGCCTTTGCATTCACGCAACCTAAATTCACAGAGATCACACATAGGACCCCCTCCTGCTCTGAAACTGAGCTCAAGGTTAAGGTCAACAAAAGGTGCTTCACGTATTGTTGCTGTTGCATGATAATGTCTACAGTGTTGGCTCAGGGAAACCAACCGCGATCTTATGTTGACCTTATCTTAAGCACAATGCAGTTTGTGGTTTTCAAAGGGCTTTAGGAGCCCAAAAGGTCTAAGCATTTTCCTCAACCCACAGAGAAACATGCGATACTTCATGAGTAATTTTTTTCCCAACACAATACAGAGGTTGTGTCTCAGAATTTCTGCTGTGCTTTGCAGTGTTTTTTCTTACAACAGTGTAAGGACTGGATATGAACGTGTTTGTCTGCTCTCACATAAGCTGCAAACGTTAGTATGTCCAGCTAACTAGCTTACCACCTATCGCAGTACCCTATCCTATAACCTAGTGCTATTTTCTAGGCATGTAATGGTAAATGGTACATCTGCCACCATTATCGTCACATTTATGTCGAGCCTTGCAAAAAGACACAGAAAGAACACATGCACAAAAACCAGCATTCAGTGGTTCTTAAGTTAAATCCATATTCATATTTTAAGGCCAGCATAATGTGTCTGGGGTGAAGCTGCTCATTACGTCCACTGATTTTTTGCATCCCTAACACTCTCCACAGAATGCCAGCCGTAATTAGGGCCCGAGCACCTAGCGGTGTGAGGACCCTATTGAACTGTAAGGAAATGCATCCAAAATAAATTGCAAGTTTGAGGCCCTAAACATGCACGAAAACTCATGAAACTTTGCACACGCATCAGTCGTGGTAAAAAATTACATATTTTATGACACGTACGTGCCAATTTGGAAGCATAGTCATAGCGCCACCTAGTGGCGGGAGGAAGTGCATGTTTTATTCTCAGATGTCTCTCTCTCTCAGCAGGTTAACCACAGCCACCTCAAATTCGGTCCAAACACTCCCAAGACGTGGATGATGCTCACTTATGAAGCTTTTGAGGTTTCGTCAAACACTGTCACCGTGGTGACGCTGTGTTCACCATGAAACAGGAAATTGTTGTATCTTCAGTGTACATTATCCAATCTGTTCCAAACTTGTCATGATTAATAAGACTCCCGGCCTGAAGACATCTACATGACAATTAGCGACCACAGTCATTGCACCACCTAGTGACAACAGGAAGTAAGACTTTTGTGCCAATCATCATTTGATTTGCATGAAATTTTCACGGTGTAGTCAACACTTCATATGCTGAAATTTAAGATGCAATTAGTGGCTGTTCTCTAGCGCCACATAGGGGACACAGGAAGTGACATGTAACTCCTTGGTGCACTGTCCAAAATACATACAAATTCTGAGCCGCATGGAACAGTCGGTGTCCAGCAACAGGACGAAGCCGCCGCACACCCCGACATGCACAAAGGTGCGAGGGCCCTGCAACGCTGCTTGCAGCTTTAATTAAATATTGTTATTAGACAGGTATGCAGGGTAACATTTCAAGTCAACACATTGTCAGCGGTGGACACTGTGGAAAGGTCACGACTACGTGTGCTTTCAGCGGCTGCTGCAGATAACATCTCTGCGGGCCGGGCTGCAGTCCCAGATGACTCGTCGTCCGTGGCTTTACCCTCCACTGTCCTCTGTCTCTCTGCGGGACTCTCATTAGTGAAGCAAACACATTATCCACACCGGGCCCCATATAGACAGGAGGAGGGAGGAGATGGAGAGCAGGAAGTAATGATCCGCAGTGTCCAGGTAAAATTAGCTCCATTAATCACACCATTGACTGGTCACCTGCAGAATGCAAAGCCCCCTTCTCTGTCTGTCTCATAAGAAGCAGTTATGAGCTCTGGAGAGCGGCATGGTTGACTATAAATGATATGTTTTGATTGTGGAGGAATAGCCTTTGTTGAAATGTCTTTGTTTATCTGGAGGCTCTTTTCTCATTTGTGTTTCTCGGTCTTTGCAGGATCAGTCGATACCTGTCTCCTTGTAGATTAAGACGGATTGGGCTTGAAAACTTCCTCCATACCATGCTCACTCAAAGAAGTGAGATTCAACTGCGATTTGGTTGAAAACTTTTATATCTCACTCTCTGCATCGCCACCATTGTCCTCTCCCCCCCCCCCGATAGTTTTTGTGCCGGCTTCTTGACCCAGACATTATGAACTGTTTTCATTTTTTAGCAGCCAGATTCCAGAGGGGGAGTGAGAGAGCTTTCTCTTTGATTGATATCCACCTTTCAGAGAGATGTATGAGATTTGAAAATGGAGAGGCGAAAGAGGCCATTACTATGCATCAACCATCAAACACCTGCAAACAGAAAAGACACCCTACTGTTATTTTCCAAACCTGTAAGGGAATGCTGCCTTTTTACTGCTGCAATACAGTGGCAGAAATGTAGGTCTGTTTCATTTTCTTGGTGCAGTTTTCTTTCTTTCCTCCTCCAGCCTCTGTGATATTTTTTAAATCAGCTTGTGCAGTGCAATGCAGAAAAACACTACTACCTGTAAGACCAAAACCTGTTGGCTCTTCTCTTTTAAACAAGCTGGAACAAAATACGAAATCTCTCAATCTGAATTAGAATTCCAAAATTCAGGCATTGAGGAAGCGTACTTGGACATCAAATGCCTCTTTGGATGCACATTTTATTTTGAAAACGTGGCGTTTCTGTCTGCATTTTTGGCAGTTTTCATTGCACATTCATAGCAGACAGACCACCTGGAGGGCCTGTGGCTGACACGCTGCCACAACTGAACACGGAACCGTGAAGAAAGTGCACCTGAGTCCTTCTGTTCATTATGCATTTCTTCTCACTCACAAATGTACAGCTAAATAGAGATTTTCTCCTTTGCAGTTGTTTGCCTGAATGGCTCTTTGAAGAAACATTTGTGGAAATCAGACACACTTAACATTCAGGTTTGGTGTTCACTGTGCCGAACATTAACCACCAGCATGCCCTCCCACTCCCTATGTGATTATGTGTTTACATCAGTTTTTGGTCAGATGTGAAGCTGTTTCATGTAATGTAAGTCAGAAAAGTTTATTTGGAGCATCAGTCTGCAGCTTCAGGGCTTTCAAATTACACATACACACAAAAAAAGAATGATCATTACTGAAGTAGCAGAGGCTGAGTTGTCCTAATTGTTCACCCGATCTGGCTGATATCAGCTCATTAAATGGCCTTATAAGGTGTTATCATGACCATTAGAATGCTTCAGGCGGGGTTTACTAGGCGCAGCAGACCTTCGCTATCATGGTAGCAATAATAAACACGTGGTTAATGTTGTGAAACAGTCGTATTTAGGCACCAAAACTATGTTATTAGGTTTAGGAAAAGATGATATTTTGGGTTTGTTACAATAGTGAAGTTACATTATGTATGTGACATAACTAACATTAAAAGTTACATAAGCAACATTCCTGTTACTAACGTTACTATTTTAACCAAAACAGTCACCTTTTCCTAAACCTCACCACATAGTACAACAAAATAATTATATATGTGATGTGTGCTGATTCAACAGTCAAATCGAGTGGATTTTTAATCCCTAATAAGAGACAAAAATGCTGGATCCTACATTTCCCATAATGCAACTCAGTGGTGTCTTTCGTTGGACTTCCTCTCCCCTTTCAAACAGCAATAACCCTGATGACTTTGGAGAGCCATTATACGACCACTGTACGGCTAGCGCAGGTCATAAAGAGCTGACTGAACTCGATGCGTAAAATTGGTGAAGTGACCCTTTATAGAAGTTACCCCATGGTGTCAGCTGCTAAGAATGTGCACCTTGACCTATACAGAAGTGGATACATGAGCGTGAGAACACCAGAAGAGCAAAAATATCTGTTTATTTTTTACTGTGCTGATTTCGCCGCTTCCTCTGACAGTGATAACGTTTTATCAGCAGGAGATATGGGACACAATCTCTTCATGTTGAACATGACCATTTCTGAGGACCTCAGCGACAAATCCGCTAAATCAACACACCCCAGACATTTCCCCTTTTTTTCTCTCCCTTTGGTGATTATTTTCAGTGAGTGGAGACTCGAGCTCAGGAAGTGTTACGCATTTCAAACAGTCCGGAGAGGCTGGACAGCGTGGCTACCCCGCTGGCAGTCCATCTTGTTTGCTTTCCCTCGCTTTGTCTCAGGCCCCGATGTGAATGAAGATAATATGACGGCCCTGCTCTGCACTTTATTTTGGTACTAAGGCCATGATGGACCCCTGTTTGCCTCCAGAGACAATTTTCTTTCCTGTGCTCAGCAGAGTTGTACTCAAATCTCAGGCAATTAGGATAAAATCTATGGGACTTTACCAGCCTCACTCCTAGACATGTACATTGTACTCTCATAAGTACACTGTCGGATCAGGTCTCTGAGGAATATGTCAAAGAAAAGAAGCGAGGGTTTAAGGACCATGACGGCTGTATGAGACAAATGACTGTGGGAAAGACAAGGAGCTCCGTGAGGCGGACAGCCTGGTGTAAATGGCTCTTTACAGAGGACATGTGGGCTGTGGCCTTGTAACACAAAGTGCATGTTATGTATGCTGTGCTGTTTGATCACAAAGGGACTAATGGCAATGAAGGGCAGAGCCACGTACAGGATGTATGGTCAGTGGCCCGAATAACCTGAAATATGTTTCTGTGAGTATATGGCAGGTGTCTATCTGTGTCACGTCTGCGCATGGATGTGCTTTCACCGTTTGTGTGTGTATGTGCAGCCTTCAGTTGCTAGGACACACACACACACACACACACTACTTACTCATGGCCTTAAGGCTGTATATGTAAGATACTTAGTTGGTCCATAGAGTCTAAATCAGGTCAGCTTACAGACAGCAGATCATATGTATTATCAACGTTGACATGAACACTTGGAGGGCTGCAGGGTGTGTGGAACTGGGAAAACAACATATATGGCCAACTGTTTTAAGATGAAAGGACATTTTACATATATATTCTGACCCCTTTTACTTAAGTAGCAATACCACAGTGTAGAAATACTCGGTTACAAATAAAAGGCATGCATTATAAATGTTATGTGAGTAAAAGTAGAAAAAGAATGAGCACTAAAATATATTTTAAGTACCAGAAGTAAAAGTAGCCATTACACAGAAAGGCCCATTGTCAGAATAATGTCTATTATGATTATTGGCTGCATTAAAAAATCTATATATTAATTCCTGGTGAAATGTAGTGATGATGGTGGAAGTATAAGTTAGCACTAGATAAGATAGTACTGAATGTATCCAGAGGGCAGTGGTTGGAAAAATAAAAAATAAAATGGAGTACAAAATTGTATTAGAATAAACGGGTATATGTAGTTTTAATACTCTGTCCTGTGGTAGGCCTATAGGCCTATACTGTAGCCAGTACGTTTCCTACACCGAAAGTGCTTTACATATGGAACATAAAATAACAACAACCTAAAATAACAACAAATAAACTCCTACATTAGATAAATGAAAATGTAATTTAGATGAATTTTTTTAAATTTAAAAACTGCTGAGGTGAGGCTCCACCCTCACACCTGACCTTGAGGGACATCAGGGTGTAATTATGAAACGCACCCCGTGTAATGGCGCAGGTGTGTCGCCGCTCCATGCTAACTGTGCTGCTTGCTAACACTCCGGTAATTGTCGCCTCAGGAGGGTTTTGTTGCGGACATTATGGGTTTTTTTTTTCCCCCATGGACGTTATTCATGAGGCTGTTAGCCACAAATACTTGTTGGTGGACTTTAAACAACTACTAAGGACCACAGGGACTCTGCAACAAGCTAAGTAAGGGCACGCGCTGCTTCTGCTAACTTATCGGCTCATGTGTTCACTGTTTTTAAATTCTCGTGTGTTTAAAAACATGAACCTGTTACTGTTGTCCTTCTTACTGTCTGCTGTCCTGCTGTGCTAGCTGCCTGTAGCCACACGCTGTATTAGCCTCTGTGCTGCAGGCTGTGGTGGACATGCGCAGTAGAGTGTGATCAGAGGTTAGTTAGCTGTGTGGCTGCACAGGGAGCATGCAGTGAATTGGCTACAGGAATGTAAACACATTGTTTTGCATATTGTTTCCGTGTAATAGTGGGAAGTCAATAACCACATGTTCTCCTCATCATATTCAGCTAAACTTCAGAGAATATTCCAGCTCAAAGCTGTAGGTTCATGTGTCATCTTGATTCTTCATATTTAAGGAATCTCTAATTTCCTGCAAGTGTAAATGACTTATTATCTGTGTTTTTAAGCCTGCTGCTGCTTATCTGATGGATCAAAAGGTTTAGGTTTACTCATCTCAGTTCACTAGGAGGTACAATCATCCCCACATAATATGATACCTAGCTGGTATTTTAGGGATTTATTTAGGGATGTATTGATACATACTCATCATCCCACTTATTGATACCTCTCTCCACAATTCTGTGAAGACAGAAATGCTCAGTTTATCAAAAATGCAGCTAAATTAAGTTTAGTCAACAAAAAGAAAAGAAAATGACAAGAACTGTCTTTTTTCAACAGTTCCTTGTGCAATTATTTTTTCTCTGGCGATCTTTAGATGAAAGAATTGTCATTTTACTTCAGTCAGCAATGCTGTGTTTATACAAAAATGACTAATTCATTTAGCTTCTCCGTCCTTCTCCCTCTTTTCCCGCCCTGGAAGCGTACTGTCACTTTATAACCATTTATCTCTGGCAGCTGATGGTGGGCTTCTCAATGACGTCCTGTTAATCAGATTGCGTTTAATTTCAACAGGAGAAACAGCTTTATTATTTTAATCACAAATTGTCTTGCAGTTGGAGAGTTTACCCCAGACGGATTCTGAAGTAATTTTCTGCTCACATTGTAACTCGCGTGTTGCTCTGTAGACCTGATTTGTTGTGTGGGCCAGTAGCCTGGAGACTGTGCTGTCTATAATGAGCCACCTGCTGTAAATCAGCTCTGGATAAAATACGTATGGAACATGAGGGTAGTTAAGGGGGAGCCTCACCGTGATGGCCCTCGTTAAAGCTCATTATAGCATCTTGTTAGAATGAACTCGACGTGACGTTATCGATGGTAACATCCCGGCTGCAAAAAACTCCACACTTGTGCACTCCTTGTGCTCGGCTTTATGAATCAATTTAAGACTTCATAATAGAATTTTCATTATTAATGACTCAGTGGCAGGCTGGCAGGCATGATAAACCGTTGGAAGTGCACTGCAGATGGTCTGTTGTGCGGGAGACATTGAAGTATAAGGAAAAAGTCTTTCTCTGAGGCTCTGCTGTAAAACTGGCTGCGACTGGCTGTGTTGTCACCTGTACGGTGAGAGCACAGAAAGATGTCACTTACAGTAGGAACCAGCACTGCGGAGACGTGCTGCTCAGCAGACATTGTGTATTTATAGTAAGCGGCTGTGTTAGTGGCGAGTAGCCGGGCTTCTCTGACAGTTACTTAACAAACCCCTGTGGGCTCAGACTATCTATCCCTTTTACAGGGAAGTCATTATAGAAGTGGATTATACAGGACAGCAGAATCTCATTTCCAAACCTCTCAGGAATGCAGCTGAAACGTTGGGATTAAAATTCTCGGGCATAGCTCATTCCAAATATGAAACATAAATTTGCACTCAATCTGAAATGCTCTGTGCAGTTAAAGCTGGGAGACGAGTGTTCCTCCATAAGTAAGAGGCATTTCTCCGAGCACACACTCAGCTCCATGAACTGGACTGCGAGCTAAAGCCTCAGACCTAACTCCTTCTTTGATAATTGAAGGCATCTCAGATTCTGCCCTGATTTAATCTCTCCTCTAATCCCACTGCACACAGACACTTTGACCTCCCAAATTTGTGAGATGATTATCCAACTGCCTCATTTCCTCATTTCTCGTGTGCTTGGGAATTAAGGCTGCAGCGATGTCAAGAAAGTGGATTACAAACAGTGTATTAAAAGACAGTTTTCAAGATGAAATTCATGTTGAGATGTTCTGGTCAAAGCAGCAGGTTTTTTTTTTTTATGACAAATCAGATGGCAGCAAACCCCAAAATGTCAGCTTCAAACTAAATGCCTTCAGCTTGATTGCGCTTTTGAAGTGACCCCGTGTATTGGGACTTTGTTAGAGAAGGCTGACAAGAGTGATAATGATGTGAAAACACCAAAACAGGAGCAATGTAAGCACAGATAATGCTACAGTACCACTGCACGGCTGAGAACCAAGTAGGGCTTCAACAATTAATTTCATTATTGACTGATCTGATGATGTTTTTTATTAATTAAGAAATTAACTGATCTATAAAACACCAAGCACAGTTCCCTAAAGCCCAAGATGATGTCTTGGTTTGTCTAAACAACAACTCAAAATGCAAAAATATCCAGTTTAAAATGATAATAAACAAAGAAAAGCAGCAAATTTCACATTAGTGTGACTGGAACCAATCAATTTATTATAATATTATATATTTATTATAGTTGCAGATTAATGTTTTGTCAATCAACTAATCTATTAAGCAACAAATATTTTCAGCTTGTGCACGTTTCCTCTCCAGGCAACGCTCTAACTGTGTTTGTGTGATCGTACAGCTGAGCTCATTCTCATGTTTTTCTGCTCTTGCAGTCGGTGGACTCAGCAGAACTCGACCATACTGAGGCCAAATCATGCTATGGCCTGTTGCAGGGTCATTTAGCCTGCACAATGGCCACAATTTATAATCGTGATAACGGAGCATCTATATTTGCTTTAGCTCCACTACTTCCTGTTGCAGTATTGTCGAGCGATGTCATAAAGAAATTGCTTTTATCTGAATCAGGTCATTCCTTCACTTGAGTGCTCTCAGTGGTCACAAAACGTTTCTGTCTCTCTCTCTTATTGCTGCCATGAAAATTACTTCTGTAAAAGAGGCTAATTAAAAATTGTACTAATTCTAACACTGACTATGGATCTTATCTTTGATGATCTGTGCATTGCGTCAAAAGCAATTAAGGAAACTGGATGGGCTAAGTTGGCTTTTGTTCCCCAGTCAGTTTAATTAGTGTGATGAATAGTGGAAAAAAAACAGGATCCAAATGCCATTCAGCACAGAACTCATCAGACGAAGGCGGTTTTTGTGGAGTCTGAGAAAAACGCTTTGTCTTTGTCCTTTTATTTCAGACACTTCAAATGGCTCTCCGGTAATACTTTGTTAAGATGCTGCGCTGAAACGTACTGGAAAAGCTGTCCTGAATGGGCAAATATTAAACATGTTCATCTCCCGCATTGAACCAGAGCTGTTTCACATAACAGTGAACTTTATTTCTCCCCTCTGATTCACTGTAATTACACTGGTCATGTCCCCACTTCTTTCAGCATAAACACTCCCCTGCATCCATAAATAACTATATGGACGTTTTGAAAGAAATGTGCATGTGGTTAATCTACTTCCTGAAATTATATTGTTATATGAATCCTAGAATAAATATGTCACTTTTATTATCCGTGAACAGCATGTTCACTCTCACAGTCCCATCGCCTTATGGCCTGAATAATTCAGACTCACTGATACTTGAGGTTGTGGTCACTGTGGCCCTGAAGTGGACTCATAACAACTATTATTCATGCTTTTATGTCGTGGCTTTTACAGCTACAATTCTGGTACAATGGGCCTGTACCATTGTGCATCTGTGTGTGTATCAGTGAGAGAGAGCAAGAGGAAGACATCTCATTTACTCATTTCTCTAGAAATATCGATCCATCCCCAACTGTTGGAGTAGTTTCCCCGTTATACATGTCGTCCCATAATGGGCCCCGTCCTGAGGAATCCTCTTATCGGCTTTATGTTTCAGTGATTCCCCTCAGCGATATCCGAGCTGCATGCAGTGTAACCAACTATAATGTGAGCCTGGTGTTTCCCAGGAATGATGCACTGTTGTACAGTAATGGGGCAGTAAGCTGAAAATGTGTTCCTTCGTATTTAACTGAGTGTGGTAGAAGAGCGGTGCCAGAAATGGATTAGCAAAATATGTGTGAAGTATTGTGTAGCATTTTGTAAGCTCTCTTCCCTGTCGTCACAAATCCCAAAGTAATGATGGGTTACCCCAGAATTGTGATTTATTTGTTTTTACATCTTTTGGAAATGTTTTCCTCTTCTTAAACCATGCTTGTTGTACCTCAATGTTGTTAAAAATGACGGCTTTATCTTATAGCATGTTAATGGGTTTAATCATTTTTGCTGCACTGCAGCCAACCCTAACCTTATCCAGCCCCAGCTGATGTTGGGTGAGAGGCAGAGTATTGTCCAGCCAGACACTGAAAAGTGTTTAGAACTGTAGACATTCAACTATTGCATTTGTATTTGTGGGCTGGGCTTAGGCCAGTGATTGAATCAATTACATGCAGAGTCTAATGTATATGGTAAATGGTCTGTATGTGTATAGCACCTTTCTAGTCATTTCAACTACTCAAAGCACTTCTACATCATGGTATCTGTAGCCATTCTTTAAGAGGGTCTGGCTGAGGGGGTTCAGGCCGATGCAGAACAGCACTGGGGATACACTTGGCCTCCAGAGTTGTTTTTCACAGCTCCATTGAGTCCTTGATGTAGGCTCTTAGGATTTTGATGATGATGTTGCACATTTCCAAGCATTCCAGTATCCACGTGTGTGGCATTGAGTCGCAGGCCTTCTTGTAGTCAATCCAGGCGGCACACAATTTGGTCTTCCTGGTCCTGCAGTCTTGGGCGACTGCTCTGTTGACCAGTAGCTGGTGCCTCGCTGCTCTGGTATTGCTACCAATTCCTTGATGCTATGATGCCTGACAGGAGCTTCCATGTGTTACAGAGGCAGGTAATTGGCCCGTAGTTGGATGGAATTGGGCCCTTCTGGGGTCTCCTTCATGATGCGGACTGTAGAGGCCACTGATATCAAGACAAGGAAGCTCCTCACAATGCACGGAGGGTTTCATCCCAAGACCAGCACCCTGAGACTGTACACTAAGCGGAGCGAGGAAGGCAGATGACAGGTGAGTGTGAGAGCCACTGTCCAGGATGAAAAGATCCAGAAATGTATGTGTGTGTGTGTATTTATATATATATATATATATATATATATATATATGTATGTGTGTGTGTGTTTATTAGCCTATAAGTTCATTTGTTTCTCTGTAAATATCCTTAAAGCACTCCTAAAAATTACAGTGTGCTCCAACAATAAAAGCTTTAGCCAACATTTCTGCTCTGATAACTGACTTGAAATGTTTAAGCTGCTTAAAGTGATTGCTTAAAGAGACATATGGTGAGCTGTAAGTAGTTTTACACATTTATTGCCACAGGCATTTTTCCACTCATTAGTTAGCGTGGCAGATATACAGAATGGACACAGAGAGGCTGAAATGAAATGGAGGCAGATGGAGGAATCGTTTAATGGCAGGATAACCGTTGGTGCTCGTTCATACAGCTCCACTGATATCCCTCAGGTCCTGTTAAGCAAGAATGGAAAAGCATATATAAACACACACAATCCTAAACAGGCCATGCTGCACTGACATGGAGGACATTCAGAAATTATCTTCAGATTTACTCGCATCAGAGCCTGAACCAGCCTTCTGCATGATAAATGATGCATGGTGATATCCAGTCAGCTACTGAGACAAATGGAATACATGTTGTTTATGTGTGTGTGTGTGTGTGTGTGTGTGTGTGTGTTTGTTCGCCCCTAATCATCACAAACACATGCATATGCAGAAATAGCAGCAGTGCGGGGGAAGATAGATGATCTGGACCTTCTCTTTTGATGAAAACATGAACACACGCTCACACAAACGCATGCACACGCACGGTAATAGATAGATGGCATTCTCCTGCCAACCCACCCCATTAGAGTTGCATACTATCCTCCCTCTCCTTGGGCTTGGTCCACCAAACCTCACCCAGGGGGTCAACAACAATCTAAATTTCAATTAAAGTAGAAAATACCGCCGATAGAGACCGAATGAATGTTGATGCCTCTTCGTCTGAGGGTTCAGGTTTCAGCGACTGCTTGGGAAAAAAGCATTTGGGGCAATTATTTCATTATCTCAAATCCGCTCAGAGCGGGCCAGGGTCGCAGCCCCGACTGAGATTAGGCGGAACCACAATTATTATTACAATTAGGAAGCAGACAGCACCAGCCGAAGTGTTTGGCCCCGGGAAAAACTGAATGTCAACTTAAGACTGTTATTAGAAAGCTGAAGGTGAAGAGAAGATTGAGAATGCGGAGAGGGATAGGGCAGGTTTGGGAGATTTTTTTTAATGTCTGTCTTCCTTGTTGTTCACAGACCACAGCATGCAATTTGTGCTTCATTGCAAAGCCCGAAGTCTAAGGGACGATTTAATGAGCTGAAGAAAAGAGAGGGAGAAGTGAAACTTCTACCTAGAACCACTTAACATAAACTGCATGTGAAATTGCATAAAAACTCAATTTAATGTGCGAGTGTAATTTCCCGAGGAATCATCTGAGAAAAAATTAACTGCATAGAAGCCATGACACATTGATAAAGTTTAGCGTTATCATTGGGTTGAACTAGTGAACTTTGGCTTACTGAACTAGCTTTGCTTTTCTAAAAAAAAAAAAAAGCAAGCTGTCAAGCTTGTATTCATTGACTATTTGGAAAAGAATAAAAAGAAACAGCTTTGATGCCAAGAGCGAGAGGTGCACCCTGTACCTAAGTAAATCAAATTTGCATTTGTATTACAAATCGAATCCAGCTGCATTTTACTTACATCATGCCTCTCCAATTACTGCTAACAAAATAAGGGAGCACTCAGCAGTACAGACCTGTCAGTGTGAGATCAAAGAGGGAAAGAACAAGATGTGAGGTTATGAAGGGATAGAGGAGGAGAGAGAGGACGGGCTGAGAGGGGGATTTCCAGGCAAAAGTGGCTGTTTTTAACTATGCTGATAGTCATGTAAGCGAGATAATGGCAATCAGTGTGATTGATTAACAATGACTGATGGTGGTTATAGTTTGAAAAAACAGTTCTCTAGATAATCCCTACTGACCATTTGCCATGCCCTGTCGCACTTAATACACCTGTCAAGCTCTCTGGTGTCATATGGCACACTTTACAATGATAATGGATGCAGGTTTCCTATTGAAATTCTTACAATAATAATAAACAAATGGATCCCTGATTATTGGCCTCTTGTGAGTTTGAATAGGTAGCAGGACACGCTAATGTTTGCAGCCTATGTCAAAGCATAATGTAAACGCACAGTTTTGATCTATTTAACTTTTGCTCTTGTGTTTTTGGTTTGGGGAAGGTGAGCAGTAAGTCAGTTGTGTGTAGGATCATGACCCAATTATTGATCATGGAGGATCATTGAGATATGGATACAAAGGATACAGCTAACACACCAGTTAGCACAATAAAGCAAATCCGTCCATTAGAGCAGCTGCAGCTCTCACAGGGGAAGAGAATTCATTGACATTCTGGTCTCAGTATTTTTCTGCATGTGTCTATTCGAAAAAACAGTAAGAAAATTGCGTTTGGCAAGTGACCAATCACTAACATCTGTTTGATATTGCTATGCTATTATTCAGGCTGCAGGAGCAGACCGCTTTGCAATTACATTGTCTTTGCAATATTGAAAACTGTCAAAAAAAACATTGCAACAGGTGGAAAACAATCTGTGATTTCGAACTGCTTTATCTCAGCTTGTATGCTGGGATCTAAGTCCCCACTGAGCAACTGAGGGGCTTTACAGCATGTGCACACACACACACACACTCGTGCTTTTTCATAAATGTGAATCAGTTCTACTCAGCAGCACAGATCGGATGCTATCTAGCATCAACCAGAGGGTTTTTAGCGAGAGGATGATAATTGGAGATCTGAAGAGGTCGTCCCCCCCACTAATTGACTCCAGTTTAGAAGAGGGCCCTGGTTGACAGTTTCCCGGCCGGCTCCTATCGGTAGTTGATATTAATGTCGTGGTGAGGTAGCGGAGAAGGCATTCAGAGATGGCAGGGCAACTAGTTTTTGATTTGTGTCACGGTGGGGAAGGAAATGGAATGAGGTGTATGCATTCCCAGCACCGAGAACACATAATGATAATCATAGTCATATCATTAGCGACTAGGTGTGATAATGTTTGGAGCAGCAGCGTTCGCAAGAGCTAATGCGAACATAATGGCTACGGGTCTGTTTGCAAGGAGGTGGGATTGGAGAAAGGAGGGGGGGGGCTGAATACTGAAGAGAGACGACACGTGGCTTCATACAATGAAACTTTGTTGTTCGGATGCCATGTGGCCCTCCAGTCATTCACGTTCCTCATAAACAGCAGGCACAGTTTCCCCAGTGGCCTAAGTTTATAGAGATGATGCTCACTAGATGATGATATGGATTTAAATGATCACAACAAACACAAGCCAACAGTGTGTTTGGCATATGCATGTTTTGCATTAGCGAGATCCAATGCAATCAGTGTGTATTATTTCCGGCACAATCGTGTGTACCTCGAAGGATGCTGGACTGGCTGATTAAAAACAAGCTCTATCTAGTCTGTTGCAGACCACATTTTGGCCGTTGTTGTGGTTCAAAAACTCATCAGAGGAAAGTTTGGTAGAGAGAGTCTGCAGATTAATTTAAACCCCAATATGTTCTGATCCACTTAAGCTGCTAAAGCACGATACCAAAGGTTGAAATCAAATGAGTTAAAAGGAAAAAAAGTTAAATAGACATCTTGTTAGGCTTACAGTGGTTATATGTTTATGTTAAGGTTTTGGTTAGGCACAGCAGAGATCATCTGACGGACGTCTGAGCTCTGCTGGGTGTAGTTTGCTAGGTAGATGAGGTCAGTTTACTCACTCAGTTACTGGATTGTTAGCAAAGAAACTTTTAGAGGTGTAAAGGAAACTTTTTATTTTTTCCATTTTAAGGGCTTTTGAAGAAACTATATAGTGGCTGAATTTCATACTCTATTATCATACTCTAATTAGGGAATGATGTCAGACTCAGCCATACAGTGTAAGGAGTCAGTAATGAGAGTGACCAGTCAAGAAGTGTTAACTTTCAGTCATAATGGGAGGCCAGCCCAGTAGTCTAACTGTTGCCGAACACCTGCAACAGCTCCAGCATCAGCTGCCTGAACAGTGATCATCCATCCATCCATCCATCTGTTGTCTACACCGCTTATCCTTCAGGGTCGCAGGGGGGCTGGAGCCAGTCCCAACTGATTTTGAGCAAGAGGCAGTACATCTTCCTTGTTTGGTAAAACCCTTTGAACCAAAAGCAAACAGAGTAATAAATATCACACAAACAACATTCAGTCAGTCATTTTTGTTTTATTAAGGGGCACTGTTTTGCCATGCCACATTTTTACCCCAAATATTGAAGTAAATTTAACCAACTGTCACATTATTTATGAGAGTTTGCAGTGTCATCCAGCCATCACAATATTTCCCCCGTCGTCTGAGGAATTATGTCACATTTTACCTCTCACTAGCCTGTTCCTCCTCTTCTCTGACTTTCAGACTGTAAACAGTACTGCACTTTATTGTAGAATAACAAAGATGGTTCCATATTGTCTTACATTTTCTCAGTTTTTAAGGCAATTTAGATGACAACATAATTCATTACGCTTTTTAGTGATAAAGGCTACAGACAGAAGGCTACATTTGGTATTCAATTGGTCTTACTGCACAGTTTTGTTATTCTGCAAGTCATTCCTCTCTCCTTCCTTTCTTCCTTTCCATCTTAATTAGCAGTCAAAGCCATCAGCAGTGATCTCTTATTGTGGAGAAGTCATGCAGTGTTGCTACGCTGCTGGAAATCAGCACCGAGATAATCAAGCTCAATGGAAGTGGGTGCAGCAGGTCGGCGGGCGATCAGCTACTGATTAGGAAGCTTTTTGACTGAATCGACCCTAAGCGGAAGAACTCCTTATCAGACCTAAGTAATATTCAGAAAGTTTTTCTCTTTGTTGATGGAAGGAGGACTCTCAAGCAAATGGCTACACCAGAAATTATCCATCTTAAATGCGTCCGGGAAACACTCGTGTGACAAGTGTGCAGGGGATAACGCACTCATTTCCAAACAAAATGCACAAGATCAAGATGGAAGTGGATTGTTTCTCAGGGTTACTGTAGGATTGAATGTCTCATTTGGTTTCAGTGTGGTTTACCACTGGGCAGTCTAATTTACTTATCAGGTTTGTTTTTTTTCTCCTTCGTCGGAGCTGTCGCTGTCTTCTCCTTCCTCTTCTTATTATTAGTGTTATTGTTATCATCACTGTGCGTCACTTTGCATTCTGTTTCCACTTTTGTTTTATTGGTTTTATTTTCAATCTTATGCTACATTAATGTTATTGTTTTTTGTGTCTATTTCATATTAAGCACTCTGTGGATGTAATTTCTTGTCTCATAAGATACACACACACACACACACAATTCTGCCCAATTCAAACTTCATGTTAGTGTAACTTCAGTGTAACAGGTAAAGAGTACAGAAGGCTGGTGATGCACTTTTATCAGAGTCGTCTGTCATGTGAGTCATCTAAATGTCAGCACTGACGTGTTGATTCGTCAGTGCCATCGGACGTGATACATGCATATCAGATAGCAGTGAGTGGGTTACAGACCAGCTTCTCTACATAGTCAAAAGTGATTAGACAGGGGAAAAGCATCTGATGTCACTTTAAAACCCTTTATGCCGATACAGCTGTTAATGGTCAGCAAACACCCATCTAATGTTAAAGGTCCCATAATATGCAAAAGCATTTTTTAATGTCTCTTCATCATAAATGTGTCCCGGATGTGTCTACAGACCTCCAAACTTTGAGATTGCCAAATTATGCCCCATCTTTCAGTAAATGTGTGTGAAAACACTCCACATAGATTTGGCTCCCCCCTCAGCCTCACTGTCTGCCAGTGCCAGCTCATGCTAACATGAAGATGTTAACTGGTACTCATCAAGTTATTTCCTCTTTAATGCTGGAGTATCTGTAGTTAAGTTTTAAGAAAACAACACATTGTGGCTCATTTGTGTGTAAAAGGACTACACACACCTTGTGTAAAATATAAAAATAGAAGACTGGCCTGTTCTTACTTTGTAGAGCGAATCTCTGTGGTGCATTTCCACCACTGCTCTCACGCCTTATGCAGCCAGTTTAATTGATTAGCCGGTAGTGGAACAGTGGTGTCGCCCTACGAACAGTCCTCATGCATTATGTGTTCAGTGAAGCCTTCATTGGTTTGCATTCCCAAACGGTCTGTATACATATTTCATACATCGTGGCTATTTTACTTTTGTTTTCTTTGTCCTTTTGGCAGACATGGAAGATGGAAATGTTACAGCACGGTAAAATCAGTTCATGTGAGCGCTGTGTGATGCAGTCATGGAGTTGACCAATGAAATCAATCCTGAGAACAAGTCACTAGGCAACGTGCTGACAGCTCAGGTGTAAAAACGGTGTAAAAAGTCATACTTGTAACTTGTAATGCGTAATTTGTAACTTCTGTGTTGAAGCCACACACACAAATTTGTGTGTCCACCTGTCAGACTTTGTGAAACCCCACTGAAAATTTGCAACTGCAAAATATTAATGACCTTTTTATGGCTCCATAGAAAACCAGGATTAGGAACAGTTCTCAGATGCAAATATTAAGATTATAGGTTGTGATATGGTGAAACAAATCACATCAAGGTCATTCTGCTGTTTTTCTGTGGCAGTAACATCTGATGGGCTGTGTAGTAAAACATTATCTGGCTACCCAACATGTGTCGACTGAACCCTATGACATGTCCATGAACTCCACGTAATTAAACCACCCCTTTGTTGATTAACTTTTGAGATGGCAGCATGCCTGGTTCTACTGCTAATTATTTATAAGTTCCTGCAATATGGATCAGAAGTGCTAATGAGATGGCACCCCCTGCTTTGGCCCCCCTCCCATCAGCAGCAGCAGGCCTTAGCGAAGGTTTTAAAAGCATGCCATTGGCTGACACGTGCCACGGACTCTGCTGCCAACGAGGCTCCAGTCATTGATTCAATGTGGCTGTGAAATGGATTCAGTTTTTTTTTCCCGGTGTCATAATAAATTCACCAGCGTAATGATAGGTGTCTGTGCTGGGTGTAGTCACAGAACATGACTGTTTATCAGTAATGGCCAGCAGTTTGCCCATTTGAGCGCACACACGGCTCAGTATACACTAACATTGCCCCTCTATTACTCCCATCTGTCCCTACTATTACTCTCCTCAGCATCACTGCACCCTTACATCTTTATCTCCGCCTTTCAGTTATCCTTCCTCTACTTTTTCTCTCTCCTTCCCTCTCTCCCTTCCTGTACCCCCTCCTTCACTCTATCTCTCCAAATGCTGCCATCAGTCCTTATTGAGGCCATTGCCCAGGCTCATCACGCAAAGTGCCGCTGGCTGCAGCTGAATGCATCTCTATGGGCTAGCAGTGAGAGCCAGGGGACAGGCCGGAGGATACATCTGCCATGACAGTAATGCACTGACTCAGCGCTCAGTGCTCAACACTGTGGCCTGGACAGGCCCCCAAGGGGTCTGGACACACGCATAAAAACATGCACTCACACACAGGAAATCAAGTCTGCGGACAGACAAGCGTGTGCGTGCATAAACAAGTGCACAATGAAAGTTTGTTTGGATAAGTGTCCGGAGATTTGTAAATGCTGGAGAATATGCACGCACAAATATATACAGAGAGGGTCAGCCGTGCACTGGGACCGTCCCCCGGCCCCTCCACTGTCTCCTCTTGTGTTCACACAGAAATCCAGACGACAGCCCATTTTCCAGCGAGCATCTGGAATACAAAAACACCATCGAGCCTCTGGCCACCCGTTCTCTGCCAAGATAAAATTCGCTTCCTTCCCACAGCGTCTTCTGTTTGCCTCTTTTTCCCCGAGCTTTATCTCCCTCACATCATCGTAAATTGCCTCCTATGTGATATATTCAGTGTCAGACGGAGGGATTCTCAGAAACACACACACACTTGGGGGATTTTGTGGGGATACTGGGAGTGCTGCAGCTGTCGGCCTAACAATGATAAATGGCAAAGAGACAGGTTGAGATGGTTTTGTCTTTGTTTGCGTCTGCATCAATTGTCCCCCTGAGCAGAACGGTGATAATGCCTTTAATGGCTCAATCTCCATCAACTTCATGAGCACAACATGGGCAGGCATGTGAGGCAGAACGCACACAATCATTGCCTCGTCCACACGCCCATGATTCCAACTTCTCCTCCTCCCCCCTCTCAACCCGCCTCGATCCTTCAGCTTATCTCTGCTGCTCCCTTCTCTTCTCTTCTCTTCCCTTCTCTTCTTGTCCACTTTTTGATCCACATCATCATTTAGCATCAAGCCCACCTTAATGAACCCCTCCACCCCTTCTCTTGTACACGCTACTTTCCAAAAGCAACATGGAAGGAACGATGTCATAGATGAACAAATGTTGGGACAGCAGGCTGAGGGGGAGAGAGCACTGCAAAAAATGTCAGTGTTGATGCTCATTTCTCAAAAAGATTATTCTTGTTTTATAGGCTGTTTGTCATCCCCTTTGTCAGTTGTGGCAGCTTTTACATGTAGGTGCCAAGAACTGCAGACTTAATTTTGATTTATTTAAACAGTTTTGCCACAGTACTACTCCTCTCCCCCACTCACACCCGACATGGCCCCAAACAGGGCACCGCCCACCTTGGAGCCGGGTCCTGGCCGAGGTTTCTTCCTGTCAAAGGGGAGTTTTTCCTCGCCATTGTCGTCATATGCCTGCTCATGAAGGGATTCTACAATCCTTCACTCTCTTAATTCAAGAGTTCTTAATCTTAATTCATAACAAACGTGATCTCACAACCTGCTCTTTACATATAGAGCAGGTTGTGAGATTACGCTTGTTATGAATTGGTGCTATTTGATAAAGATTTAAACTACAGCGCTAATTTACTCAAAAAACATAAACAACTGACCTTTTCTTGGTGACTGTTTTTTTGTTGGCTGGTATGGATGACCTGTCACTGTGAGTAATAAACAATCAAATGTTACAACATTGCATCACACCACCTAAATCAGTCTGTAAACTATATCATTTTACATGAAGTCCAGTTTCCTTTTAAGTGCCTACATTTGGAAGAAGAGAGATGACACTGTCCAAAATCAGTTTGATTTACCAGATGTGGTCCAGACTCACAGTGTGTCAGCTCCATCACACATGCTACAGGCAAACCTGCAAACAGGAAAATCATTGCATCATTATAACCACAGCATCATTTTTGGACAAAAATTCTTTAAGACATGCCTTATAAATGCACTTAACCCCCCCCCTCACAGTGACAATAAACAACACTAAAGGAGTTCAGGATACTAGAGGACATTTACCAGTGGAGCAAACATTCTGAATCGTACTCTGCCAAGGAACCTGTAACACAAACACTGTTAGCAGGAGAAACAAACTGACCCTTACACTTTGGATGATTTAGGCAGCTCCTCAGATCAGCTGCAGCCTTTGGAATGGACACAATTAAGTGGAAATGATCGGATGTCTTTTTCTTCTGTTTTGTATTTACTGAGTAGTTGAGCTGTCAATTTTTCATTTTAATTTCAAGCTACAATTCCTAAAATGTGCTGTACATTTAGTAGAAATCAGCTGCCTTTACAGTAAAGTCAGCTTGTCACTGCAGGGAGGCAACACAGCCACCATGAATGAACATAACCTCTATTCTGGAGTGCAGCTTAGGATCGGGCTATGTGGGATGCACTGAATGAATTCACGTTCAAGTTACGTGTTGGTTCAAATGTGCTCAGACTTGATTGTTGCGACAGCCCTACACAGTAGCGGATTACACGGAGGTGGTTACTTTTTGCAGTGCAATAGACAGAGAGCGAGCGAGAGAGAACAAGAGAGAGGAGGAGGAGGAAATGGTCCCAGCTGACCTCTCACTCGAAGCCAAGTGACTCACTTGAGACAGTAAAACTCATCTGTGTTTGTGTGCTTGGCAGCAGGCAGACCTTGTGTACACACAGCCATTGAGGCCTAATAATATTTTCCAAAGGAGATGAATCTGTTTTTCTTTTTGTGGTTGCTCAGATGGACCTCAAACCTTTTTTGCTGAACTAATGGAACAGATGGGATGTGTGTTGTTAACGCTGGCTCAGAACAGCAGGCTTTCTCCGTGTTCGTAGTCCTACTTACAGGAAAGTGATATTAGTTAGATGGCCACACAGGACTGATGGGGGGGGGGATAGGTGCATGACAACTGAGCACAGAACTAAAATAACTTTATTGTGTAGAACGTACCGTCTCGTTATTAAAAAGATGTCAAACGTACAACAGAAAATATTGCACTAAAAAGGTCTTGATTGCAGGTTTAGCCATTATTGGTGCGATCAGACCTTTTTTGACATGCAGTGCTCCCTTACTGCTGTTTAAATGATTCTCCGGTGTTTTGCTATTAAGCTTCAATTTGTCACTAACTGTGCTCCAAATGATGTCCTTGTAATGACTATACAGACATTAGAGTTTATTAAGGGCACCTAATGTGGGGTGAATCTTTAACATCTCACTTGTGGAGCGAACACTGAGCTCCTTTTTGTGGTTTAGTCTGATAAAACGGCAGCAGTTTTACTTATAAATACTGCCTACTGCAGTTAATGTAGAACTAATGTCATAGAGCTAATCTAATACATTTTCCTGATAGTGTTATACATTATTGTCACTGTATAGGATGTGTCACTGTTTAATATAAAGTACTGATCTCAATCCAATTAAAATTATCACTGCAATCATAATGTTTGGCACTTACACGCCGTAAATTGAATTTCAGCCTCATAAGGGATCCATTTTATTGACCAGTTATTACTATTATGAGTGCATAATTGTCTTGGAAACTTCATCAGCTGCACAGAGTACAGCCTCGCCAGAGATTCAGACTGCTCTGAATGATTTCAGTGAGTCAATACTGTCTGACAAGGCAGGTAAATATACTGCATAAACACAAACGCCCCGTCATTACAACACCACAAGCAGGATGAGATCGTTTTTGCCCATGGGCATTCAGCCCATAATGCATTGGCTGCAGAGGCCTGGTTACCTTTACCCAGCCCTGGAATAAGTCAGTGGTAGCCGGCTGGTGGGAAACAAGGGAACTCAGAGAAACGTGATTGAAAATCAATAGAATAGAATGAGAGCTATTGATCTCTGTTGGAGGAACACTGCAGGAGAGCAGACACGGCCTGTCAAATGACCACATTTAACTATAATGTGTAAAGCCCCACTTATTGAGTCACCCCTCCACATACAAGTCAGAGTGCCAAACTGTTTAACAGCTTGTCTCTGACAGCAAGGTTTAGTGTAAAGAAGGTGACAGCAGTTTGAAAGCTCAGCAACTGTAGACCAGAAAAAGTAGGGTGCACTGATCCTCTGGAGTCCACAATCAATAGGAGCTTCATTAAAAAGGACTTATTGCTGTTGAGTAGTAGAAAAAAATCTGCTAACATTATCATTACATTTTCCTCAACAACAAATTACTAGTTTGATTTTATTTCGGTTCAGTAGTTCCAGTGGTTTAATTTGAGCAGTTTGTTGCTTTGATCACCCCCCTCTAAATAGTGCACTGAAGCTAAGTTTACCCATAAACTGTAATTTTCTGCATCCCAATTTGTTTTTATCAGGATCAGTGGTCTTCAGCCAGGCGTGCTCTCAGCTTGTCCGACTACTATTAAGCTACTATTAATGGCCCTTCCACATAAAGTAAAAGTGGCATTGAATTTACTTACGTCACCAGAGGACGACACGAACCAGAGCTATGAGGTTTTACTGATCATCCACGTAGAAATATAGAGCACAAATCTATGACGCTGTATTTTTAAAGTTTTCAGATGTGCAAGAAGTAATTTTGAAGGTGTACCAGAAAACGAATAATGATTCGAATTGTAATGTTTATTATATTTTCAATTTCAATTTGTTTTTCTTCATTTGACGTGCTTTTCATCATCTTTTCAGTCAATTATGAGTATGAGTGACTGTTTTTTTAAATTTGTGGCATAGAGTATCTTAAACCCCTTGTAATCTTTAGTTTTTCTCAATAATATTAAATATTCACGACAAAATAAACAACAATCGAACTTAAACTTTTGTGAGACACATTCCTCCTCCTTATCAAAGTGTGGTGCTGCCCACATTACCCACAGTACAACTTAACCGCAGGTCGCAGATTCTGATGCTGGTGTTATACTTGTAACAGCTAATGTAAAACTTTGGAAAAGTTTGTGTTCATGCTAGACCCCATCATTCTTGGTGAAAAGCCGACTGAGTAAAAAGGTTTTCCAGGCCCTTAACACATTTAACCAATTTTTTTCCCACATGAAAACATTACGTGCTTCATTTCAGAGGGTGAAGATTGAAATCAGCAAATGAAAAGAGAGAAAAGAAGTTCCCTCTCAGAGTTCCCAGGCTGAAAATGAGACTTCTCTCAACAGGATTATTATAAGAGCATAAAAACAGGTGGCTGTGTGTGTTCTCATGCAGAGATCTGGTAGTTGTTTGTCAGACCCTCCCAGGCTGTCTGGCATGCCTGTAGGTCATGCTTGGCTGTCTTCAATGACACATCTGTCTCTCTCTTAAAGTCTGGCCCTGCAGTCCAAAGAGCCAGCTCTGGTTACCTGAGGGGCCTCCCCGTACTCTGAGCCCATATCAAAGCAGGGAAGGAAGCCACATTTCAGACATCCAGAGGAAAGAGAGGAGGGAGCTGCTGAGAGACTGTTTTGCTTCTCTTTACTTTGGATACATCTCAATAGTCAGAGGAAGCGCTCTTTCCATGAAACCATTTCTTTAACTTCAGTCACTCATAAAATATATAGAAAAGAAAATCTGAAGAGACAAGGTGAAAAGGGCTGACCGCAGTCTCAGACCAAGATGACTTTACGAATGACCTTCATCAGTATAATGGCCTGAAATGGCCAGGTGCTGACAGCTCTTTGTCATCAGTAAACCATGGTGAGGGGACATGAGGACAAATTTCAAGGAGACGCAGGAAGAGACAGAGGCTGATGAACTGTGAAGTAATGGGACATGTTTTCATGTTGTGCAGTTTCCTCTATGAGAACAATGGTAGTTTTGTTTGGTGCAACTGGATTCTTTCTTTGCTGGCACCCATTTTCATGACTCATCATGACATTATTTGTACTGTAATTTTAATGCTGAATGGATTGCAGAGTGCAATTGTGTTGTGCAAAAATGACAATTCAATAGAATTTCATTGAAGCAGGTGTAATTGCACAATTTAACCACCAAGGTGGAGGGCAGACAGTTGTTCCACTTCTGTGCCAATTCATGCACTGCACTGTCAACACACACACACACACACACACACACACACACACACACACACGTTTTCTTCCTCTTCTCCATGTTCTTCTTCTTGCATCTCATGTCAGTCACTGCCTTCAGTCCAGTGCCACTGCAAAACTAATGACATCCCCATTAGCCTCAGCCTGATTAGCTGATGTTGGTATGCTAATGTGCGAAACTACGCTGGTTAACATGGTGAAAATTATACCTGTTAAACATCAGCATGTTAACATTGTCATTGTGAGCATGCTGAAGTCACCTCACAGCACCACTGTGCCCAAGTAGGCGTGTCACTGAGCTGCTACCATGTAGACATGTAGCCTTGTAATGGTGGTAGATGGCAGAATAGAAACGCAAGGACCTTTTTCAAAAGTCCAACTCTTTTTTTATTTCGCTCACTTTCGCTGTAGTGTCTTGCACGAGTCAAAGACACTTGTCAGACGTTGTTCATGAGAGGAAAATATTATTCATTTCCTCACCAGCCTAATCTTAGATGTTTCAGGGATTTAAAGCTTTTTGGCTGCGGGTCTGCTTTCCTAAATTCTAAGCTACCTCCAGCTGAATGTGGAGCCAGCTGTGAGCTTATACTGTGTGGAAGAAGACATCCCAAGGGCAAAACAAACTCCTTCCCTGCAGCCACAACACACCTCAGCAGATGGATCTTTTAGTATAGAAGCAAAACACTTCTCCCCGTTCCACATTTTGCTTCTCCTCTATCACTCATATCTCCTACATTGCCTTCCTCATACACGCTCTTTCTCATTTTCTCTAGTTTAGTCTCCATCAGGCTTTTCTCTCTGGCTCCTTCCCTCCCTTTCCATGCCTCCTCCTCCCCGCTGCTCCATCTGTCTGGAATCGTCACAGGGGGGTCATCAGAAGATGCTCATATATCCAGATGCCTTCCATTACAAAAATGCATTTCAGAAGAATTGGCTTTCAATGCAGCCATGCAAGCGAGGGCTGAGTCGAACATTGTCGGGCACTTTGTAACATCGCCACCAGAACACCAGCTGGTGCTCATTTAATAGCTCATTCGGTCTCGAGGTGCACCTCAATCCCCAAAGCTGTCAGGGCTCTTGACATGATGGAAAGGTGTGCAGGAAAGACAAAAAGCCTAGAGGTATCCCATTGAGCATGCTTTTGTATGAATCAGCACATCGGCAGACACAATAAGCGCTGACCATATAATAGCAACAGGAGGGTAAATAATCTCAAAGACTTGGCAGCTGTTGATAAAAGTCTGTTTTCTCCGTCTTGGAATGGAGTTGTATCAACATCAGTGTGCCAGTGTTTCCACATAAGTGCTTTAGAAAATGACAGAATTCTCTGCAGCTAAACATTTTTCATTGTGCAGACTGAGATGTTATAGTTTCCAAAGTGTGGAAACTGCATGAAGACAAAATCACACAACCAAGGAGCTAACGATTGACCTCAGCTACATCGTAAAAATGACGACTGATGTCCTACAACCATCCAGAGCGAGGCCTTGCATTCTTGGATAAATTTCCCTCTCCCATGTCTGCCGGCTGAAACAGGACCACTTCTCTCAGGATGGAGGCATCCTGCAAACAGCGGTGTAATGTCGTGGAACAAACTCCTTCTAGGCTCAGAGTAGCAGCCCATTTTGTCTGCTCAATCTACCAGTCAAAGGCTGACAACGAGATTTATGGGCGAAATAAAGGCAGCCATCGGCTCCGGGTAAACAACGGAAGTCAAAGGAAGAGGAATATACCTTTTTATTTCATTATTTTTAAAGGGACAAAACACAAAGTACAAAGGCGACCTGCGGGAATTGAAAACGTTTTCCCATCGATGCATCCAAAAAGCCTCCCAAAATATGAAAGCTGCCTTTGAGGAGGTGTTGAGTGATGAAGCAAAAGGCTGGAAAGAACAGTTGGGCGTAAAATGTAGAGTGTAAGAGAGGACTATTTAATAGCATGCCATTCAGACTGATAGGACAGTGTATAAAAAGGAACATTCATTTCCCCACAAGGAGCCATCCCAGGGACTTTTATTTCTCACTAGATGTGAAAAGTTGGTTTGCTACAAATCCAAAGTATTATCCAGTTAGGATGTATACGTACACATGCAGTGGGCCTTCGTGGAGGCCAAGATGATCTCAGGCAGAAAGGGCTGTTGTTAGAAGGAAAGCGGAAGATGAGGGAGGGCTGGGGCTCTGAAGCCCTCCATGGTGGATTTGCAACAGGTGGCTCATGTTTTTTCACTAAATCTCCTTCAACAACACACCTTCTTCCTCCTTCCCTCCCACCCGTATCGACGCAGGGATTTGCTTTACTTTGCAATAAACTAAAACAGTGAGCTGTATCCTGTTTCAATTCCCCTATCCCCTCCAGTCATTATTCACCTAATTATCGTCATCCAATCCACCGGTTCCTGTGCTCTTCTTAGCATGTAACTAAGCATCATACTACTGTGCAGTGTCAGTCTTCACTGACAACATGGCTACGATTGAGGGAAAAGCTTAAATATCTGCATCATATAACTGCTTTCTGTGTTAAGGGGCTCTTGTGAGCACTTAAAATCTGATTATACTTAAGTGTTTGCTGAATTTGCGCTTACTGGAACCATATATTTTGTATTATGGTCAACTGCCTGGGAAATCGCTCAGAGCAGTGTTGAACTGACTGGTGTAGGGAATCAATGTGGATTACAGGATAAACTCAATATGGGTGTAGCCTAAATACACTGGTGAGAGTATCAGCGAGGAGTAGAACTCACAAATCTTTAAGCACAATGACAGGTTGTCAGAAAGGCACCCTTGGAGAGTTTCGAATCTCCACAAAGCTTGACGCGTGGACACAACATGCAATTACACTTGCCAGAATTCTAAATTCTTATCGCCACCAGTAGTTTCACATTATTGATGTATAACAGAGAAAATAATTTGGGGAAGAGAAAAGACTCAGGAAAAGTATGAGTCTGCAACCTTTTGGGGTTAGAAGGTATGCAATGTATACCTTGCATACCTTGTTGCACTTGCACTTGTTGCACATTGCAATTCATAATAAGAACTTTCTAGTTTTAGTTTTAGATTATTTGATAGAGAAATTGCATATTAATAACAATCGTGAAAATATGCCAGAGATAGGAAAAAATGCTTATTTTCATCTGTTGTCCCGTGCAGGCAGTAAGTAATTGAAAGCACAACCGTTAAGAATAGGAGTATTAATGATAAAGGATAAAAGCAGTGAAAATACACAGATACAAAAAGAGCCTGGACTAGAGACAAAGACACGCTACATCGACAATAGTTTGACAACAACAATTCAGAAAATAGCATGACAACCCAATGTTAGTGCTGGTGAAGTGTTGATATTATGTATAGATCCTGTGACAAGAGGCAGCATGATACAAACAGCAGTTCTTAGAGCTCCCTGTAGTCTGGTGTGTCTTAGATGGAGTGCCACTGGGATAATTGGAAAGAGTGTAGTTGGGAGCAGGAATGTACTCATTTAATTCAGAGATGGATCAATCCGATCTGCGAGATTGGTATCAGGGCGGATGGTGACCGTATTAAGCAGATCAGATATCAGGCATGATGTGGCTGATCAGAATCGGTCAAGGAATTGGACTTTGGTTTTTCCACTACTCTTTTGTACACACACACACACACACACACACACATTGTAATGGTATGCTCACCAAACTGTTTTCTGGACTGAAAAGAATATACTTGAGAGAGAGTAGGTACAGTATAACAGGGAGTGCAGTGCAGTTTTTCTGTCATTGTCATAAAGTTCATAGTTTTTGCGATCAGTCTCATTCATGAAGTTCCAGTGTGTTTTTCACTCAGCGAACTCCAGCCAGTCGTTATCTTATGCAAAAGCCTGTGTTACAAACTGAAAGTGTGGGGTTTGAAATATGTGGGCATTTAGGAGACCGGTTGGGTTGAGTTGTATTGTGGGAAATGTGGGATCCAGCGTCTTTGGAGCTTGATTCACAGTAGAAACTAAACATCATGATATCCCTGGGCCTGCTGCTTTGATTTTATCCATTATTTAAATCCCCCAACTTTATGGAAGTGCAATACTAAATCACTTGGCAAACCACTTTAAATGTGGAGAGAAATAAGAGACTGATTGGTACTTGGTACTCAGAGACAAAAACTCTGAGCTGAGATACTGGAATCATTATCGGGAGAGAGAGAGTTGGATCAGTGCATCCCTGATCTAATTAGATTACTGTTATGATACATTGAAAGACTAACACTGATAAAAAAATAAAAAAAAACCACTAATATTTGGCTTTAGGGTGGTGCAAAAGGAAAGCTGTACAAATTATAAGTGTTCCTCATATGGAGACCATGAATACATACAGTAAATTAGTTTAGAATCTGGCTGTTCATTCATGTGATACCTTGACAGTGGATCCCAGTGTTGCTCATCAAGAAGAAATTTTGACCTGAGAATGACAGCAGTCATGATATTAGTGAAGCAGGAGCTTCACTAATATCATGAGGAATCGCGCTTTGGGCATTGGGATTAAGCTAGTTGTTAAGGGCTGTCAAGCAAAAACAAAACATAAATGTGACACATAGGTTTTAAAATATGAGGTACATGCGTGAAATCCATAGACTGTATAAAAGAACTGGACATAGCTCTGGAGCAGAAAAGTGAAGTAGAAGTACTTTAAACCTACATTCTTTCTAATGACCAGCAGGAGGCAGCTACCACTTCTCACTTGATTTATTACGTCAATAAACATTTTCCTGATGAGTTTATGGTCTCAGTCGCTAGATTCAAGACTTCTTCAACACAGCACGATGACAATTGTTTAAATATTGGTCCCATTTAGAGTAAAATGGATGATAAAGCAGGCTATGCTTTAGATCAGGACACCCTTGTAACTAACCAGTGGGTCATATCCGAAACTACAACCTTTGATTGGTACAATCAAAAGAATGTAAGACATAGATACCAAAGTGAGTGTATGCATTATCATCTCACTTCTTTAGCAGCTCTCATTATGCCATATTTGCATGTTCATTTAACCGAACCTGGATGGCTGGAAGATTAAACATGAATTTTTTGTGGTTTTTTAGCAGCAGTTAAGACGGTCTTGCCCATGGGAGAACAGAAATGGGTCAGGGATATTATTTGGATGCCTGGCCCATTATTTGATGAAGTGCTTAAAGTTTCCCTGAGGTCTAAGTTAAGATTTCCTAATATGATTTCCCTACTGGCTAATTACATCATGAATAATTTGTAGCCAGTCCACCACTCTGGCTATCACATCTGGAGCACAAATTGATAGAGAAAAGTGCAAGTGTGTGTCTGAGTGGGTTAAAACATAAGAGAGGGAGGAATAAAGAATTAAACCGAAAAGACAGAGGAAAAGATCAGTCTTAGCGACGGAGGAGTGCATGGAGATGACAAGGTAACTAATGTAATGTCAGAGCAGCAGGCTAAAAGGGGCCATAAAAATGGGCCATTCACTAGACTGCAGACGATAATAAGACAAGATAATAGCTTTCTAATAAAATCTTTATGAGAGTGAATCTATGCTGGAGCTCTCTGTGTGCAGATCATTCTCTGGCATTAAAATGCAAAGTACATGTATGAACTGAGTGGTCTCTGCACCAGCCGTGTTTTCATCAACGTATTTTTTTTGTGCATTTTGAAGAAGTGTGTTTTTGGAAAATCTGAAACAACTCAATTTTGGAGAAAAAACATCGTAAAGCTCGCCTGAGATGGTATTTGCGGTTTTTGAAAAAGTTATTTAACAAAGGTGTATCCATCTCTCATTTTGCGCACAAGTTCCGACGTAGCAAACGTGACTGATCAGCCAAGCACAAATGTCCATCCATCCTGGCGGACAGTAAAGTTCTATAATATTTCTTCAGTTGGCATCTTGGGTCTTGGCCAATTTCATAGAATAAGTGTGCCTCACTATGTGTGGCTCAGAGGTCGGCCATCAATCAGAACATTGGTGGTGGTGGTTCAGTCTGCGGCTCCCCAAAGTGTCCTTTGGTAAGACACTGAACCCCACAGTGCTGTGAGTGTGTGCGTGTGTGAATGAATTAGCTTCCTCCTGATGGCAGACTGGCAAACTCCTGTCAGTGTATGAGTGGTGAATGTGAGTACACTGTTAAAGTACTTAGTGGTTGAAAATACTAGAAAGGTGCCATACAAGTGCAGGCTGTTACATTTCTTTGTCTTCATCTCCAGGCAGCATGAAACATGACCAGTGGTGTACGGGCCATCTGACAAATTGTGGCGGGCCGTTGCATCGGCCTGTCTGGGCCTCTCTGTGTGCCTGTCACTGGAGGGGCACAGAAGGTGTGTGACTATTTCTTCTTTGCAACATTTCAGGTTTTTGCTTAAAATCTTCTTTACATTAGATGGAAACACAGCCACTATTGCAAAACGTTTCTCTATTGGCACAAACAACACTGTGCTTCAAGTGGTTCTAGGTTTCTGCCTCTAATATGATGGACATGACCTTCTATACTGATCAGTTCTACACTGCTGCAGCCACCGCTCAATACTTCATTCTCAAAAACAGAATACTGGAGCTTTTAAAAATGAGGCTAGATGATAATGCCACACCTGTACAACAAATGTGTTTGTTTGTTTTCGCCAATGAATGATTCACTCGACTCATCACTCAGAGAGAAGCAGCTGTGAGAAGTCCGCGAGGGAAGGGGGGCGGCGAGCTTGGGAGGCGAGTCGAGCTGTGTGAGGCGGCTCCACCGTCATCCCTTTGGGTGTTTTTGACGCCGTCGCTGACACAGTGTAATTTGTTTCCTTTCTGTTGTTTCATTTTGTCATCCATCTAATCGAGTCGCTGCGCCGGTGTGATTTCGTCCCCGCGCCAACATGTAATTGGTTTGCGAGGTGGCTTTTTGTCTGTGACAGTTGTGCAGTGTATGGCGAAGATTAATGGAAACTGTCCTAAAATTCCCTTTAAAAACTGTTGCAGTGTGGTGGCATTAAATGGGTGTCTGGTTCAAAGAGTTGAATAAGACAGAATGAATGCGGTTTCCCATTTGCGCTTTCACTGCCGGTTATCGACTGTGCTCTTCTGTGTCTGCTGTATTATGCCTCAGTATGTGTGAGATAGGAAACTGACAAGTAAGCTAACATACAGGGTTTTCACTAAACGTGCTCCTCTGACTTGGTGGATCTCTCACATCAAATAGTTTCTGTAAAAATGTCATTATGCAATTCAGTGTTCCATCAGCTGCTGACACATTAGTAAGTTAGGAAAAAGCAAAGTGTTATTTGGTATCAGCAGATTTAGGTATCAGAGGCACTTTTTTTTTATTTATGTAGAAAACAAAGTAATCTCAGTGATTTGCACCCAAACCGGGACCAGGAGGGACCACTGACAGAGGAGATGTGAATAACAATATTTTATTCAGGTATGTAAGATGAAGCCATAGTGTGTGTTTATGTCACTTAGGCTGATAAAAGACATGTTTTAAATATTGAAGCTTGAACATTTGTGGTGGCATGAATGTGTTTGTTGTGACCTCCTCTGAGAGAGAGATTAAACCAAATGGAAGACAATGTGAAATATAGTAACGTTATGTGTGTTCAGTGCACTTTAAATCAATTAGCAGAATCAATTAGATGGTGGACCAGTGCCATTTTTCACTCTTGCTTCATTGTCAGGTTGCTGTCTGTGTTGGTTCTGAACATTTCCTCATTATGTTAATAGAGCATCCTGGGGTCATTGTGTTTCCCTGACAACAACATTGCTGTTCAAATTAGTTTCATATAAACGTATTCGGCAGCAGACAGAGTTGCCTCTGTTGTAATGGGTTGAAACTGAAAAGTCTGGCTATGCAGGATGCCCTTTCTGTTGAAGACGCTTTTTGTCACAACCTTGATTCAACAAACTAATGAAAAATGGGCCTTTTGCCAAAATCATTACTACACTTATTAACTGACAGAAATTACAAGTAGTGTCATCCTATTCACGATAAAAAGTATTCTTTTTAATGTTATCAATAGATCCTTTTGATGATACCACTTTCCTGTGGAGAGCCTGTCTGTATTTCCATATCGGTGTTAGTGTCATGGCCAGAGCAGCCTTTAGTTAGAGAGGTTACGCTGACTTTTTCCATCATTATTTAGTGTATTTCCAGAAGGGGCTTATCCTTCATATGTTAAGTGAAGATGTTACAGGATCATGTTCTCCTGAAATACAAGATTTCTGGGAATTTTTGTGGTCTGCGCTGAAGTCACACAGCTTGAGCGGCTGGAAAACTGAGAGGGTTTATTAACACAGCTCACCCTTCTCCTCTTGCGTGCGTGCATGCCTTAGAGCATCCTGTGTCTTTATCTGTCCCTCAGTTTGGGAGTTAAGTGACAGATAGATGAGCAGAGCAGAGGACAGCAGAGGGAGATAAGATGACACAGCGGACCGGGAGACTCGAAAGTTTGAGGGTGAAGCGCTGAGAAGGAGACGGCGATCTAGCAGAAGAAAGTGACAGAGCCTCAGGAGGACGGGCAGACCATTGAGGAAATGAGGGGGGATGTCATACTCATGAGCGGTGGCATGGAGGAGACGAGAGCTTGGAGATGAGATGTAAGGGCAAAGAAATGCAGGAGAATAGAGGCCTTCTGAAGGACGAAAGGACTGAAGGAACGTAATGATAAACAAATCATTTTTTTTCTCAGCTGTGTTTTACTTTTATCCACGTAGATGGTGGATATCTGTGTAGGTTTCCTTGGGGAAAGATGCAGTTGCTTCATCTTACTCCCAACTTAATATTTTTGGAATCATTTTACCTTAAAATAAACTTGTAGTGGTTAGTCGCCAAGGAGACACCAAAGGGGCCTTTGGTTGAATTACCCACCACAGAGCTACAGACTGAAATGCATTTTGATGGATAATTGCGAGTGGCAGTCAGTCTTTCTTGTTCTGTAATTGGCATCATTTAAAGGGAGTCAAAAAAGACACAATGTGCAGCAAGTCATTGTCAACACCGAATATCTGCAATGTTGATGTCCAGTTCGCAAAGGACGAGAGGTGCGTCCTCAGCTTCTGTCATTCACACAGTCCTCACAACAAAAATGAACCGTCATGTTAAACGTTAGCACCATCAATTTTCTAAGTACTGAATGGTTCTAACAGCACAGAAAGTGGGAGACTTTGGGTCTGATCCCGACATTAATCCATTTGTCACAGAAACATGACAAAGTTGGGGGGAAAAAGGAAACTGACAAGGCAAATTTAGCTGAATTTATAGGCTTGCTCCAGTTATGACTACATTACCACACCACCCACTGTATACCTAATCCTGTCCACATGGGGCTAAAGACAACAATATCCACCTGAAGCTACAAAGGTCTCCCACAGAGGGCCTCGCACAAGGCTGTGGGTTATTCAATACATTTCATGTTTCCAAAGCCGTTCTGGGAAAGGCAATGTGGAATTCATTCATTACTCAATTTTTATTTTTGGTTATAAAAAAAAACCCTTCATTATCAGCATTTAGCAGGTTTTTTTTCACAAAAGGTGCCATGTTTGCCACAAATTAGCTGTTAAATGACTGTCTTGCAAAAAATGTAAATAAAATAAATAAAGGATTTAAGAGAAAATCTGTCAGTGGAAACATTTGATGAATGACTCATTAAAAATTGGCAGCACTGTTGCTGGTGGGATACTTGGCCTCCTCAATGAAGAATTCCACTGCTGCTGCTGGTCACACCGGCATTTAAGTGTGTCACGGTCATGTCATGTCACCATGGTCAGTGGATATGCTCAAGGCGATGTAAATCTGTGTGAAATATTTGCATTGAGTTAATCTTTTTCCCCACAAATTAGTGCCATTGAAGAACATGAACCTGTTTTGACAGAGCTGACCTTTGATGGAACAGAGCCAGCGAGTCAAAATGGATATCGTATCGATATCGTATTACCCGTGTTGCTACATTGACCCTTATTTGTAGGTTGGAGTGTAAACTGCTCCATCTAATAGAGAGGCTTGCTAACAGTTATGAGAAAGGAGTCAACCGTACAAATGTCTCTTTTGAATAAACTTTGTAAATCTACTGTGTTGTATGACACTTACGTCTGCCAACTCTTCCCTCTCTTGAATAAAACTCTTTATTGAATCAGTCCCATATACAGGCAAAATTACTTGGGAGCAAGCGGCCCAACATGGAGCTTGCCAACTTAACTAACTAACCCTATGAGTAGTCACTATGTCGCCAAGCGTCTGCAGACAAAGATATTTTTTGAAGACTTGCTCCACCCACTGGCATGAACGGGCCTTAATGCAGATTCTGTGACATTTTTGCAGTCAGACAGGAGTTTGCCGCATCCATCTCAGTTGGCAAACATATGTAGCACAGTGGTGGTGAATTGTGAAGAACAATAATTTAATATTCCCTCTACAAAGTGCTGCCAGTTTGCTGTTTTAGTTTACTGTCCCAAAAGCAACAGCGTGGAAGGGAAAAACCAGCACTCAGACAGTGAACCAGGGCCAGCAACATGTTCTGCTTCTGTCTTCTTTTCTCACACACACACACACAGATTCCCATCACCCTTGGAAAACCATCAGATAGCAACCACAGTGGTTATTAACCTCTGCCACAAACTGTAGAGCAACAAGTTGGCAGCTGGTCTAAAGAGTCGTCGTGTCTTTGAGGTTTTTAAAGTCCCTGCTTTTCTGGCCAGAGGAAAACACTGAATCTTAGGACAGCTACATCTTGGTGCAGCCGTCTGCAGTTAATCGTCTTTCAGTGTGTTTGTTTTCCCATTTGCATCTCCAATTATCTTGTGACTATTGCATTTTATGTACTATACTCTTTCCATGAGCAGTCATTACTCAGGGATTAAATAAACACTGCAGACAAGAGAAATTAATTTGAAAAACAATTTATTAATTTTACTGCTATTTTCTCATTTTTAATTGTTTACCAAGTAGCCACTGGAGACAGTGCTTTTTGTAGCATGTGACACTTGATAATACAAGGATTTCTATTGTATTTTAGAGGTTGGAAGTCATTTTCATAATATGTTCTGCAAGTGAATTTCATTATTCATGGGCTCCTTTTGTTCTGTTCCGTGAGTCTGACAGTAAATAAGCTGCTCTGACTACCCTGTGTCATTTAATGTAGAAAAAAACATGACAAATGACTATGTATTAACTATGTTTTAAGGTGAGCTATTGGGATTGGAGTTCGAGTTAAAAATAAGACTATCTCATATTTTTCTTTCCACTCTGAGGCTTCCACTGTTTTTGCTACGTATCTCGATTGACGCTTAAATGCCTATACTTCGCCACATTCCTATAATTAAAAAGACTGCAGATTAACCCACATTTTCTTCGGCCAACCCCCAAATCCCAAATCCATTAATTTCTGCATTCGTTCTACCCAAAACCAGAAAGGCAGTGAAGCATTTGACTTCTGTGTGGAGGAAGCAACTGCACCAATGGGCCGTATTTGTTGGTTTGAATGATGAATGCAGACTGTGTTTGATACCATATGGTTTTGTTTTTCAGCTGAGCCAGTGGCCTGAAGTCTGCACCAGTTTCTCTGTTGTTATTATGCTATTATTTTCTATGTCTGCACTTAGTTCTGAATTTAGAAGTCGGCATAACAGAGCCCAGAAGGTTCACTTGACCCTCTCACTGTCTGTTTGTGTCAAAGTTAGTTTTATATTCAGAGGTGTAAACACTCCAAGGGCTCAGGCAGATTTATGGGCTTAGAGGCTGCAACGATAGGAGATAAAAAAGATAAGATTCAACATTAAAGGCTCAGGGTTTGCTCTCCATTGATAAAAATACCAAAGCTGGCCAGGGGCTAGTTCTGCATCAGGAACAAAAGTACACTGTAAAACATTGTAAGCTGGTTCAACTTCAAAACACAAGTTCACCTGCTGCATTGAAAATGGGAGGTAACGGAACAATAAATGGACTGTATGTTAATAATGTATAAGAAAGCTCATGAGTTGTAAAAGTGTAAAACTGAGGTAAGTTAACTGAACTTGAGATGTTAAAGGAATAGTTTGGCATTTTGGGGAATAGCTTTCTGGCATAGAGTTAGATGAGAAGATGGGTACTACTCTCATACCAGTATATTAAATATTAGGCTAGCTTGGCACAAAGATCACAGAGAGTAACAGCCAGCCTGGCTCTGTCAAATGGTCACAAGATCTGCCTACCTGCACCTCTAAAGCTCATTAATTAAACTAATCTAACTGATTGTTCACCTTGTAGTCACACTGACAATGATCACTGTCAAATGTCAGTTTCTTCTATTACGCTTTCTTTGTTTGTACAGTCAGTTTTCTCATTTGCCGTAAGGGCCCATAGCGGGTAAAGAGTACGGCTGCTCTCAGTAACGTGGTGAAAATGAAAACTACAAATGTTCAGTTTGATTATGTTGAAATGTATAAACATATCTTCCTATATGAAGATAATGATAAGAATAGTTACGTAACATTGTATAACATTTGACTTTGCTGTACAAATGTGCCTCTTTTCAATTTAAGCTCAATTTACTGATAAGTCTATCAATATTTATGTGATTGGCTTTTCATGTTATGGTGAAGACTACTTTAATGACATGATCAGCTTTGATTCACAGGTCTATAGTGTCGAGTATCCCTTCCCTCATGTCTGAAATTAATAATAACAACACAGGGGTGACGGTAAATAACAATAGACTGACATCTAATTCCCTTTTCTGTCACCCGGGTTCCTTCGACGGTACAGAAGTGAGATACACAAAAGCAACATATCCACATCAATCTCATACTCACACGCAGATGCTGTTCAACACTCTCCACCTGCCTCGCCATGTCTGCCAAATTAATCTGTGTGAGGAGATGAGTTTGGGATGAATTCATCTCTACTGGATGAGAGAGCAGCTCCCATATGTTGGGCCTGCTGGGAACCTGAGAGCCGTATCCTTATTTCCCCTGAGGCGGCAGTCGGTGTAACCCAGACCGAGGCATGGCGGCACTAAATGGAGTAGAGATAGGGGAGCGTTATCTGTGGAGAGTACACGCTCACACACACACACACACACACACACACACACACACACACAGCCAAGCAGAGGTTCAGATCCTTAATGTGACCTGCTTCTCCTTATGTTACCTGGTGTTATGATAGCTTCTTAACTTCTGTCTGAGAGATGATGGGACATCTGAGGTGAACTATACTCTTGAAGATGTTGCCTTGAATATAAATCAACAAAGAAGTGGAACAAAGCAGCGCGCAATGTGCAAGACAAGCAGCCCCACAGAAATGTGAAAAAGTGGATTACATCTTGTCGGCACAAATATAAGTTTTGTGACTTTCCACCATGAAGTGAAGTGGAGGACATGAACAAAATAACAGAAACAACCAAGCACAGAGATCCCGGACCACATTTCAACATTACACACTTCACAAAGGCATTATGCTACATTGCTTTATTTTGTGCAGTCACTCATGATGATGACATTGTTCATCGCCCAAGGCCGACCACTGAGCCTCTACCATTGTTTTGACATTGTGGTTTGAAAGCCACCACTGCTTCACTTGGACAAATGCTGCCTTCTCTCTGACATCCGTTGTTAACTCTGTTGAGGCTCATGGCTGTGGGGCTAAGCTATACCGCTCACTCACCAGTATCCGACTGGAGAGGAAGCGTATTAAGGCTGCATCTCTATTGCCCTTTCACCCCACTGTTGGGTGATGGTGTGTTTTTCCTGGCATTTTGCGTTTTACGTCAGTGATGCTGTTTGCCGAGCCGGGCGCTCATCATTGCACCCATCGTCACCCATCACGATGCTTCACAGTGGACATTGTCACATGTCAGTTCGGCATCACTCAAATGAGTGAATGAAGCAGAACAGTAAAGTAGTGGGGCAGTAAAACCCTGCAGAGTGTTGTGATAATTCTCTGATCACACCAGTCACTTTACACCGAATAGCTCGCGATGGTCAGGTTAGTGACAGCATGGTAGCTCCATGTTATGGTAATCGAGAAGCAAACTAAATGCAGTCCATTTACCTTTTAGTACAAGTCGCACTTAGTATTATATATTATTGTTAGCTCTCCCCCAAATTCATTATTTTCTGTGTTGAGACACTGTCATGGCATCATCACAGGTACACTACAGCCTCTGCCCAAAGAAAACAAGCTAACTGATTTAGATCAGTGGTCCAGATGTTGACAACAGCTGTATTTGAGGTTTCCTAATGCACAATATCAACAAACAACTGGCCAGCCAATCAGAGACAGTTATTGGTCATAGCGTAAAGGATTTTTCTCAATGCAAACCACAGCCTATCAGTGTGGTCTGTAATTAAACTCCACATAATGTAGTACGTATTAAATCAGAGGTGAGTATAAAATGGGCCAGTCTCCTAAAGTGAGACGTAAAATGTAAAAGTTGTGGACATGAATCAAACTTGAGTTGTCAAAATTGTGGGGAGATGCATGTATTTTCCACCACGTCAACCACACACACAATACTTTTTTAACTCTCAGACATAAAATATGTGGTATCTAAAAACATGGTGTTCATTTCATGAACTTTCAGGAGACCCAGCTTAAATGTTGATATGTTGCATTAAATCTTTTTGCAGCCCGACCACTTATATAATTTATTATGTTTAGAATGTGAGGAAAATTATAAATGGATTTGTCAGTATAATAAAACAGACACAGAGTTTTAGCCCTTGCAATGTTAAGCCCTAGCAATCATAAGAAACAAAGCAGCCGTACTGGCCCACATATATTATACTCCACACAGCCATGTCTGGATATGCTCAACTTCTTTTGTTATGCTACAGCTGTAAAACAGCACAGAACCATATGGAAGATATCACACATCTAAAGCCACGTTTGAGTTCCTCAGAATTGTCTCCAAGCATAATTTCCTTTTGCTCTTTACCCTCATGCAAGAAGTATCACATCCAATAGTGACTTTGATCAAACAATCATCTTTTAATTATTTCACTCTGATTTATTGAAGTTCCTCAGATCATTTTACAGGTTTGAAGTATGAAAAAATCCTCAGCCATGACCCTGATTGTGAGGACACACATGTCCATATATAACTTTTACTGCAGACATTCATAACTCATACTTGCCAAAGTGTGATGGGGGGAAAAACATTACATTGAGATATACATCTGAGCACAGACTAAACACAAGCTAACGATTTATCATGTAAATATTATGGCACAGCTACAGCAGAGCTAATTCCTATATGAGTAACTGGGAGGTTGTGGCACAGCGCTACATAAATCAACAATGGAAACTTATCCTGCGCAGCGTAAACTCCACATGAAAATCAGATACAACTAAGATTTCTTGATAGCCGTCTAATAGACAGGAAATTAGATGTATGAGTTTGGTGCCAAACAAAGCAAAAGCCAAAAAACAAATGGGTCAAACTGGCTTATTTGTTTTGTCGTCTCTGTTAAAGCCGTTCAAGCTCCATTTGGATGCCTGCAGTCTGTAGGACAGAAAATGAAAACACAAGCAAAGACGCGCAGATACGGACAGACATTCGGTACAGACGCGAAACCCGCTCACACACCAGCGAGGAGGCTGGAGCATGATGAATGATGTTTGGGCTCGGGAGGTTGCACTTCATTAGGGAGGAGGACAAACTTTGTGCCAAACTCAGTGCTCTGTTTATCCTTTCTGGTCTCTGACGAGCCAGCGGAGACAGTGGGAAACAATGTGAGTGTCAATGGGGGGGCACAACATATCCGTGACTGGGCCAGACGCGCTCTCACACTCTCTTCGCTGTATTGTATGTCGTGCACATGGATCCCTGAAAGTTAGCCGGTCAGCATTGCGATGATGGATTGCCTATAAGGACTGGAACTCAAGCCGAGTCTCGTGTTTCTTCCTGTGTCCTATGTTTATTATTGGACACTGTAGAGTCATCTGTCAGCAGACCTGCCTCAGGCCGTGTTACAGATACAGTGAGCCTGCACCCGTAATGTTGGACTAATCAGCCAGATCCGAAATTATGCTGATTATGAACGCATGGTGTGTATCTAGTAGACAGTATGAGGAGCTAATATAACCGCTGCTCACACAGCTCTGCGCTGCATGTTGCCATGTGGGCAACATAATTATAAGACCTTGCTGATGTCATTGATGCACTCGGGGTCTCAGATTGTTTGTAACACAGTAGGCCTTTCTTAAGCAGTGTTCTTGTATTTGGGTGCTTGTGGAAACGTCATCAGATACTTACCAAGTAGCCCATCGTCGCAATTCGAAGTCTGCATGTAGCTAAGCACAATCCATGTGCCCCACAAAGTGTTCTAACTCCTGTCGTTTCACTGTGGATGCTCTTGGAGCTCACTGGTGTGAACCAGGGGTTGAGAAGTATCTCTGTATACCTTTCACGTCACCACAAAGTCATTACAATGGGAATTAAATATATCTATGCACACTTTTCATGTCGGTTTCATCGTTGGTGAACTTTAACTCGCAATTTTGCTCTTTTAACCAACAGCAAATTTATTGTCCCATTAGCGACAGTGACACTTATTAGCAATCTTGTTAGCCTGGAGAGATTCAGTAACTCTTAAAGCTATCTTTAAGAGGTAGTGAGACTAAAAAGCTTTAGCCTGGTTGTCAAGTGTGTAAGCAGTTATCTTATCAGGTATAGTGGTGCACCAAGTAGCCCTGTGAGTAGTCACCAGGCATCAAAAACCAGATATTTCACAGAGATGCACAAATGAATTTGACGGTGCTGCTTACTTGTCTGACATTAGTACCTACATGAAACATATTGAGGTGTGTGCATGTAAATGGTAATTGTCTTGCTCAAGGACACTTTGGCACGCAAAAGTGTGATCCTGAGCTGCAGCCCTGCCCTGATTTCTCCGTTTGTCTTACAAATGTTGCTATATCTTACGTTACAGGGGTCTAACAGCCAAAATTTGTTAGTCTGATGGTAAAACTTTTTTATTGGAAAATTAATGTTGTACAAGAACTAGAATTTGAAAAAGGCCTTTTGTGTGCACAAAAGGTTCACATAAGCAGTATAAGGGCTGCTGACAACATTGTTTACATTTGTGGGTTTCTTTTAGATGGATGTCAGCTAAACAAAGTGTAACAGACCTTTGTCTCCGTGGTCTCTGCTTGGTTAGCAACAAGGTTCTTTGGCAGCACGTTATACCTCAGCTTACCCTGTAGCAGCCACAAGCACAAATCAGGTGTTGAGTGAAACTGATTTTCTGAGCCAGTGTTGCTGTGGAGCACAGTATCATTCAGAGAACAACAATGGCATGCAAAGCAGAGCAGCTTGTTCCCCTGACAGTGAACTGAAAAGTGAAACATTTGCCCTATAGTTTGGTTTTCTTCACTCACAGAAAGCAGTTGCATAAAATGTAGCAGGGAAACCTAGACGACGGGGTCTCTCTTGTCCCTTTGTTGTCAACTTGTCTGAATTTGTATAAAGCATCGCTGACCTGTGTGGGTGTTGGGTCATCACCTGAGTGACTGTGAGCAAAAAGCATCACGTGGATGGCAGGGTCAGATCAATTTGTGTGTGACCACATGCTAATATGGATGTATGTATGCACTGTAGGTACTCATACACCTGTGTGTGTGTGTGTGTGTGTCTGCGTGTGCTGCGTTTGTTTGTGCTTTTCATTTTAAATGATGACTGAAGACATATTGGCCTTGGAGGCAGAGCAGCGATCACGCTCCAGCGGCTTGTCCGGATGTGAGGTCATAGGAAGTGTGTGTTATATTTAAGGACCTGTCGGCCGGTTTCCTGGTGACACCTCCTGCGGCAATAGTGTCACCGCACCTAATGAGTCCTTTGGCCTCCCGGGACGTTTTCACAGGGTTTGGTCCAAATAGCGGAAATGACTTGGCTGTGACCCTCCTCCCCTGTGCCTCACGAGGGCAAACAGGAGGCTGCACAGACTCAGCAAACCTTTCAAACATAGAGGACAGAAAATGGGAATTTTCCCATGTTAAAATAACAGTTCTGTGACTTTGTGAATGTCGTGAAACAGTTTCTTGCCAAGAACTTTCTTGCCAGCTGATTTAACAAGCCTTTTTAAACTTGTTCCTGCAATTTTCCAGTTTCTACACTGCACTCTAGAAACTGTTAGGATCCCCTTTCATTAGGAAAAGGCTTGAATGCTTTGAGACTCCATATTACCACTCAGTTTGTACACATTTTCAGCCTCACTGGCAGCATGGCCCTAAGGAAAGCAATGGCGGTTGGTCAGTTCATCACTTTTTAGTCCAGACTGAAATAGCTCAACAATTATCCAGTGGATTGCCCCAAAAGTTTTGCACATACATTGTGGGTACCTAGAGGATCAATTTTAATGACTTTGCTGAGCCCTTAACTTTTTATACAGCACCATCATCAGGCTAAGATTCCCAATACTTTGTCCAATACTTCGGTTTATGACCAGATACCTGCCAAACTAAGTACATTACGATCAAACTCATTATTTTGTCTCTAGTGTGTGGATTCATGAATCCATGTTACACAGAATTTTCACCTTGTGATCAGTGTGTTTCGACAGACAACACCCCGTTGTCATCCAGAGATGCATTTGCATCCTCGTGGCCCAAATGTTGGATTTCAAGAGTCTCTCTCGTTTTCTCTGGCCTGATGGGTTTTTGCTATAAGAGTTTTTCCATAAACTGTATACCGTAGTGTCAGGATGGTTGATGGTGGAACCAGCATGTCTGGCACAACAGTAATTTTCTGTACAAAGTGTCTTAAATCACGTCCTACCCTGTTTATTGTTTAGTTGAACAATAATCAAACCTCTCAGTGTTGACTGAATGCTCTGTGTTTGTGCTGTATTTAAATATGAGTCAGTGTCTGGATGAGTAAGCCACTTATACACATAAAGGAGGCAGTGTACCTAATGAAATATGCTATAAGAGAAATCTTGAATTATTTCATTGTTTCCAGGAAGAAAAAGAGTCTAGCCCGAACAGACGTGGAGAGATGATGTTTTTGTAGCAGAGTCTCACTCTATTAGGTGATGTTTTCTCCTTTCAGCTGATATTTTTCTGCACCAATGTCATCAGGACAAATTATTTCGCAATTATCATGTGAAAAAGAGATTCACACAGAGATTGATCGCTTTTATTTGACAAGTCACAGAAACGGCAGCAACAGCAAAGACGCATATCTGGAAAAGCCAAACTTCCACCAGTGACGCCGCAGCTCGCTGCTAATGTCGGCCTTTCATCTAGCATCTCCGCTGATAGGAATATTTCCCCACCTCGGCAGATAAACGTAGGCATAAAAGTAATGACTGAAGCAGTAATTACCTGATGCAATCTGAATCCAGAGCTATTTTCATCGCATCCCACACGGTGGATATAGACCAACGCCGCCGTAAGCTTGTTTTTCTTCTTGCACTCAGATATGATCAAATGGAAAACAACGTAGGTCATTTAGCATGAAGGTCTCAGTTACTGGGCTTGTTTTAGAATCAATTTACCCAGACTGAGGGGTCGTTCCAGTTCAGGATGACCAGAGCTGTTTCTTTTTTCTACTGGGAATATGAGAAAGACCAGATTCTTGAAGAGGGTCAGTCAAGGTCTGTATAGTCTCAACATTGTCTATGTTCTTTAAGAGCTCTGCTTGTCTGTACTGGTGCTGGATATATAGAGTGTCCTTTGGTGACATTCCGATACGCTTAATGGAAAGAAAATCATATCAAATGTCGTTTCATTTTGTCCACTGTGTTGTCTGTCACATTGAAAAAGCACTGTCTATAGTTGGAGTGACCTTAATGATTAACCCATCAAACCAAACCACAAATGAAAGAAACCCACAGGAATCATTTCAGTAAATTCAGTGTTGAAAGAGCAAAACAACGGTCTAACTTCACCGTGGTGGTCCATTTAAAGATGTGCAAAAAGCTGAGCGCAGACATTTAGTTTCTCTGATGCTCCAGCAGTTCACAGCAATGATAGATGGCTTCAGTCTGGATAATACAGCAAGTGCTGCTGTCAGAGGTGGGATCTGTAAGGATGAAGTCATCCTGTAAACAGCAAATGAGGCTTTGGCAGGAAAAGTTCCAGTGAACGTTTGAATTTTGCAACATCTGGCTTCCTCCTGAGTCAAAGGCAGCGAGTGCACATGTGTGTCCCACAAAAGAGGGATGAGGCTTTGGTTAGTGGCTTAAAATCTACTCTTCTCTCCTTTCCTATCATACCATTAATCTGCATTCACTTAGAACAGCCAGTTTCTAGCTTAAATAGTGCCCATAGAATGCTTTACCACCAAGGTTTCTGCCCTCAAAGATTTATGTCCTGTTTCCACTCATGTAAAGCTGAGCAGACGGATTTAACCGAATTTTAATTAATGTTAGAACTGGGCTCAATGTCTACCACAAATCAGTCATTTGACGTTAAGTTTGAGCAGACCAGAATCCATAGGAATTACAGCCTCAAAATTTATATCCACTTCAGTGCCAATGCAGGAAGTATGCTTTATGTAGCAAGGCAGGACATCAGGGCGTGGAGGTCCGGGTTGTGGGTGGACGTGTTCTACTTTGATTCTGGAGGCTGACCTCCAATTAGTGTTTTGTAACATTTTTATCAACTCTGTAATGATCTTTCCCTGACCTTAATCAACTGTTTTAATTGCTTCTACTTAACCACAATTTATTTGCTATAACCCCAATCGGTATTGCTGTAATGAGGAATTTCGAAAACATTGAGACTGGACATCAAAATAAAAGCTTTGTTATTGAGCATAATATGGAATTGTGCAGAATCAGCCAATATTAATGATCTTATCTGGGGATAGCGTTGGTTTAAGGGGAGCTGTACACCTGTTTAACCGCTCAAACAATCACCAGTCTGGCTGTTGAGAAATTGGATGAATGTCTGACATGTCAGAAATTTTGGTTGGCTCAGCCGTTTCAGTCTTTTTGTGCTCCAATTGGCTGCTCATTATAAACTATAGTGAACTTGTTTGAAGGTTAATGGAGTAGTATTTGAAATGCTGTGGCTCTCTGTAGTGTTGACTGTACTCTTCTGGGATATAAATGAAATTGAACTTGACTGGAACAGACCACATTGTCTGCATCCTCCCATTGGCAGGTCCATATTATTCTTTTTTTCCCCCCTTGCTTTCCATTTAAAGTAGAACTGCAAAAAATTAGCACTGGCTTTCTCTTGTAACTAGACTCTACTTGACTTCAAAAGGACAAAGTCTTACAGTTTGACCTCTCAGAAAGGGTGATTATTTATGCCTAGTAAGTAAGTAAGTAAGCGAGTTAGTAACTTTATTTATGTACCATCTTTTGAGAGTAGAGATGCCACAAAGTGCAGTTATAACATGTAATGAGGCAAAAGAAATAACAGAAAAAATAGACACAGGTCAGTTTAAACAAATGGGAGCTGCTTTGTAAGTGTCCCCAGATCTTAAATGCAAAGGAGGACAGTTCCAAAGCTTGGGACAACAACTTTAAAAGCACAGTCTCTTTTAGTTTTAAGCCTCAACAGAGGAACAACCAGCAAACCTCCATCAGAGGCCCTTAGAGACCTGCTGGTGATACAGAGCTGCACTAGATCTCTCATGTGGGCCGGTGCCTGACCATGCACAGCTCTACAAGTGATTACAAGAGCTTGAATGGAATTCTGAAATGAATGGAGAGCCAGAGAAGAGCAATTAAAATCTGTCACAAGAGACCTTTTGGAGGCCACGTTCAAGAGCCTAGCGGCTGCATTTTGATCCTCTTGTGAACGGTCCAGGGAAGTTTGGCTAAAGCAGAAGAAAAGGGAGTTACAAGAGTCAAGATGGGATGAGATAAATGCATAAATTAAGATTTCCATCTCTGCTTGAGACACAATGGGCCCAAGCGTTGTGTCTCAGCTGGAAAAACAAGAGCGAACCAGACAGTTGACATGTTGGCCCAGAGTAAGAGCCTGGTCCACAGTGACGCCCAGATATCTTATGGAAGATTTACCCGACAAGGTCAGAGACCCAAGACCATCTTTTATCCTAGGGGCGTGACCAGGTGGGGCAGAAATAAGGATGTCTGTTTTTTCCTGCATTCAGCTCTACTTTAGCATGAGTTAACATGACATACAAGATTAATAAGTCTGTACAATGTCTGGCCATCGTAAAAGATGGAGCGTGGACAAGAGATGTTAGCACATATGAAGCATGCTGATGAAATGTATTCATATTCATTTATTCTAATGTTTGTTCCTTGATATGTTCTGCTTTAACTCAGCGTTTAAAGAGAGTGGGGCGTGACTATAAGAGATGTAAGACAAATGAACAGCTTCACTAATATTTTCCTACAAGTTTACCCATCTCTGCCAGGAGCCTCTGTATAGGAAAAAACAAAGAACACATCGCAAGAAAGCGGACTCATTGTCTACAACAGGAGAATGTATATAAATCAATGCAGTGCTATTACTTGAACTATCTCATGGGCACATAGTTTGGATCAAAATTATAGGAAACAGATAACCAATCATAGAGTGAATTAGAGACAGGCAGACACCCAGACTGATTTGGCTGTGGAAACAAATCAAGGGATCGATGTGCGTTATGTTTATGAATACAAACCGCTGCTCTCTGGTGGCCCAGACAGGCGGCTTTGGATTGAAATCAGAGAATGCATGCTGTGCACTCATTATCTGCCTTACAAGATGCATGCTCACGCACAAATAAAGACGCAAACCTGCGCGCGCACACACACGCACACACACACACTAATCAGTAGACTGAATGCAGCAATAGTATAGTATGAGCGCACTTGAACACACAGTTCAATAAAGTGGGAACTGGAGCAGGAGCCTTTTTATTGGGTTCATTAGATCCTACCTCAGGGCAGAGTTTCTAAAAATAAATAGTCATGAAATAATTAAAAGGTGTTCAATAAGTCAGTAAGGTGTGTTTTTCAAATGAATGTTCTGCCCTCGTGGTTGCAAATGAGAGCGAAGATTAGTGCATCAGAGCCCATAGAAAGTAAGCAGCCCTTGTCTGCTGCAACAATTTCATGTTCTGCTGTTGAAATCAAAAACTCAATCAAGCATAATGTTCAGCTTGGTGCAACATCAACAAGAAAAGGGAAGGAAGAGAAATGCAGGGAAACATAAAGAAACATCATAGAAGTTAGCATATACAATGGATTACAAATGTAAGCCGTGTCACGTGATGAGGTGTTTTGGTGCTGATAGATGGTGTTATTGTAAGGAACCACCTAGTCACTTCACTCTGCTTGCTTTTAACTGCTCCCTCCCGTTTCATCCACACCCTTTCCCACATCCACATCCCTGCATGTAACTTATTCCGTTGACAGGGACCATACACCAAGCAGTCTAACTTCTGGTGACAAGTGCTGCTGTTCCAAAATTACAGCCCAGGTTCCTGAGCAGCAAAGTAGCTGTAGTTTATAGGAGAGATTCACCAACGTTTCTGGCCCAAAATCCTCTCTTTTTAAACTTTTTTAAACTTGTCAGACAACATTTGTGGCATTTACCAAAAATAAATGTCAAAGCACATTCCCAATGTAGGGAGCAAGTAAGGTAGAGCCTCAGCTCCCAGTAAGATTCCCCAAAACGCACTATTAACGCTGGATATAACGCTGGAAGCATTGAGCCACAGAGCATGCAACTGGCTCTTTTTGAGGAAGACGTGAAGAAAACATAAAATTAATTGAATATTTTTTTGAAACAGTTGTCATCTTTACAGAGATTTGCAAGAATTTCTGACAACCGTTTTATAAATGTGAAGATGAGGAATGTGAAGGAGGGATTCCACTTGCATAATGAAAGACCTTTTTAAAAATGGCTCAAACTGCTTACAGGCCCAGCATTGTAGGTTTGTTAATTTGTTAAGTTAAAATTTAAGAGTCAGTCTTTGAAAATTGTTTACCGCAAGTATTCTGCATATGGGTCTGTACACCCCTATGGCTTTGAGCACAGAGCCACAGTCCAGACAATTTGAAGACATTTTGGCACCCATTTACCCATCAGAAGATCATTTTTTGTATCTAAAGGTCACTGTGGCTGCTACACCACAGGCTCATTTTTCCAATTTTCTAGTGAACCCTGACAGGAGGGAAGTCCTAGAGTTGAGACCACAGGCACTAGGCAGCGATGAAGTCCAACAACTGGGTGCTACCTGTCTGTGTGTCTGTCCGTCATTCTGTTAGTTTGACATGATTACACACAAGCTGTGCAAGCATAATGACGTGCGATTGTGGGACTCTAAAGGGATTGCACCGTACTGATTAGCATCCATAATGAATTTCCTTCTCTAAGTCAGTATTTGAGCCACGTTAGCGACAGCGCACACTGGCGTAATCATCTTGGGAAGCTGGCAGAATCCCAACACACATCTTACATGACACAACCGCAAACAGAGAGAGGATGGAGAGTAGAAAGTGAGAAGGCGAGCTTGCTGGGAGAGAGAGGGAGCGCGGTTTGGTGGAAAACAAAGAGAAACCACTGGAGCTGCTGGCAGGGAATTAGTATAAGCTCTGCTGACTATCAAAGCAAGTCAGCATATGTGTCCGCGTTGTGATGCAGGTCGAATACATTCTAAAAGCAGGTTGGTGCACTACAAAGGCAAAAGCATTCAAATGAATCATTCAAACACACCAAGATCCTTTGGGATTTTCCCTGTCACATCAAATATAATGTTAAACAAAGTATATTTAAATGAGTCCCTGACAGCTGATGCTGTGACAATGATGTGCTAATAATATCAAATGGTTATTTCTGTCATTTCTGACAGCACCAGGTGGTTTTGTGCCTTGGTAGATTCCCACTACTTAAAATTCTCGACTCAAATACTCTCTGTTATCCTGGTTCAAGAGAATGAGAACAAAATAAAATAAATAAATCTTTTGTCTGCCAGTCTAAACTTGAGAATATCAATTTTCATGTTTTAGTATCTATGTTAGTTGCATGGCTCCACTGTAGGAGCGACTGTCTCTTATTATTATTGTGGTTATTATTTTTGCCCGGGGACTACTACACATTTGCTGCTCATTCAGAGTAAACTACAGTGCCCGTGCTAATTGTGATGAAGGAACATTTTGCCCAGTTCAACAGCGTGCCTCACTAATTTGTATTTGATTGTCTTCCGACAACAGTGTAGCTGTATGGCACACAAAGAAACAAGCTACTTCACTGTATATCAGGCTTTTTACGGACAATACTGTAGGAGCAATTCACTCTTGGCGTCGGTCTTTGCATAGGATTTGCTGATGATAAGAACCATTTAGAATATCACCAGCCTTGACCTTTCTGTCTTTTTTGTAAATGGATATGGCAGTCTCCAGGAGACAAAATTGAATTTGAATGTTGTAGAAAATGAGGAATAAATGACCTGTTACTACTTTAACATTTCAAATGAAGTGTAATTATCTAGTTATTGAATGTGTTAAGCTACACAATGACTTGGTACACCCAGCAGTCAAACATGACATCCACCAGAGTTCTGCGTTGTTGCTGTTAACCTTTTATATTTGCTGTTTCTGCAGCTGCAGTGCTGTTTTTCATTGTCATGTAGAACGCCTGTAGCTCCCCTGTGGGCCAACCAAACCATGCCATCCTGCTGCCACTGAGCCCGAAGTGTACAAACATGTCTCGCATGACACATCATTTAATCCAGTCAGCAGTGTTGTTCTTTGTGATGTTGCTAAACACCCGCCTGTCACTCTGGATCTACAAGTGTCAACAGTCAGAACAAAAACAAAATATTTCCAGCATTTTCTGAGTCACTCTGTTTCCTTTTATAGAACACAGGAAATCTCAGGAGCTCTACATCATTTATTCTGTTTGGGGGAAAATCCTTCATAACTTTTATCCAATCTAAACACCAGGGTCACGCCATCGTTTTTAAGACCAATTTGGCCATCATGTCTGGATTTCAAGATTTGTGAAGTACAGCAGGGGCAGATTGGTATTAACCACTCAGATCTGAACATGCCCCTGTAAATAAGAACCGACACTGAGAAGTGAAGAAGAAATGAACGCTGAACATTAAAATGTTGAAATGGTCTTCTCAAACACACTCGGGCTCCCTCAGTATTGTCTTGTCTGCACTGACACATAAACACAAAGATCGTTGACTCTATTTGCACAGACAGTGATCATGTTTGGCAGCACAGGCATCAGTTTTAACTACAGCTAATTTAGCCTGATACTCTCCCCCCTTTGACTTTCTTCTAATGTAATATGGGAATTGTTGATCCAGTATACAGATCAAGTGAATTGTTCACAGATCTCCCTCCGTTCATGTTAGAATGATATCACATTCAAGACCCTAAAAATGGGGGCTTTCTTAAGTTCAGCACTATTTTCAAAAAATCTTTAATACAGCAGGTATTCCAGAGGGACGTCTGTTTCATCTGTTTTTTACACATTAGTTTTTGTCACAAAAATAACCCTAACTTCATGCCAGCCTCACCAATGCTCTCCTTCCCGCACAGTGAGTTTAGAACACACGTCAAAGGTTATAACGTTCACTTGCGTTATCCAAACCTTTCAGCCAAAAAAATAAAAGATTTTCAGTGACTATGGCATACAGCCTCTTATCACCAGCATGCTTGTGAAACACATGCCCACTTACACAAAGCAAAATGGTACAAAACATTACACAGAAAACATGCTGAGAAAAAAAAAATTGATAATTACACAATAAATATTCCCCATGAACCTAATTGGAATTATTATGACTATAATTTGGCAACTTATTACTTATTACTTAATCATTATTCCCTGGATATTTGACATATAAAAGACGTCTTCCTGTTGAGCTTTTTAAATTTTGAATTGGAGCTTGGTAGTGTCCTATCACTGCCACTCATAATAGGTCTCCTGTGAGGTGTGCACTACTGTAGCACTGTAATGTCTCCTCTGGCTGCCTGTTAAAATGCAGACCATCAAGTGTTGCTAAAAAGTGAATATACGGTGAGAAACATCAGCCAGGCCTGTGGACACTGCACCTGTCTGCCAGGATAAGGTCTCCAGTGACAGGAACTACTTTACTGTCCATGAAATATCCCCTCTCTATTTTCAGCCTCCGTCAAGTGACGATATAGATACAATATAGGTTTTAGTTATGTGCATAATTTTCAATGGAAAAGTTTTTTTTAACGAGACTTCCATTCAGGCACTTCCGGTCGATTAGACAGTCACGCCAAAAATAGACACATATAAGTTTCTCTGGCCCATATCTGTTGTTTGGATATGTGCAATGCTTTTGAAATGATGTTAAAGTAATGTTTATTCCACATGGCGGAACATTACACAGGCACACATATGGCATATTATTTAGCTTATTATTCGCCATAAATAGTTTGATTGCATAACCGGTTCTATTAACATTGCATAACGTTAAGTCATTTGCTACTGGTCAGGCGTAATAGGCACATACACACATTTGTCATTTCAGACTATCTGAAGATAGAACACAATGAGAAAATACCTCGACGTCTATGCCAGTCATACCTATGCCAGTAGAAAACGTTAAAGAAAAGTGTCATGCCACAATGACAGGAACCAGTTTCTCATTTAAATTATTTATGGTGAATGATGAATAATATATGCCTCGTTAATGTTTCATGATGCAGAGTTTGATTCTATGATAATAGTAACCGGTTACTCGTCATTAAATCGTTGTTCAAAGGCATTAGACATCATTAAATAAGCTAGTTAAGCTAGTTAGCTGAGGTGAGCGATGCGATCAATGGAGGTGCCACACGTAAAATGACCAACTGTTACTTCCTTACTTCAAAATAAGGTGGATCCATGTATAAAACCCACCCTTGCACTGTAGATTACATTAACCACTCTGCTTAGAAACATCAGCAAAACACTTTGAGAGCGTAAATGTAAAGAAGTCTGCAGGCAGCAGGGCTCGGTTATACAGAGCATCACTGACACAGGCACAGTCTCAGCATTTAAGTGCAGGATAAACAGTCGCTTGTTTAGTGCAGCCTGCTCCTCCTAATCCCCCGTTTGTTCTTTTCCTCTTACATTTGCATCCATTTGAAACGCTCGCACTGACTTAGTATATATTTCCCTATGACATGCCTCAACACCTCCGTAAGAAACGGAGGAAGCTTTCGGAGCTGTCTGCTGGGGACACCACTTGATTTAGTCATGTGTGCTTTAGTCTGCAAATTTTCAGGCACTACCTTCATAAGACCCGATTCCCATGAGCAGCGTTTATTAGCATGCATGTAAAAGATTAAAAAAGCTTTGGTAGTGGTCACAGGCTAACCTCTGTGTAAAACCATGGGCTTTACTGCCCAAAGACACTTACTGCTGCTAACAGTTTGTATTTCATGCTTAGTTTTTGGTTTAATGCTTCCTGTCCACTGGGAAGTACTTCTCACCAGTGTTCATATCCAACTTCAAAGGCCAACACGGTGAATGTGTCACATGCCATTAATTTGGAAAGGGACCCATTCCTCTGTTGTAATTTAAGATGACACAAGCATGTCCTTATATTATAATTAAAGTAAATGCAGTTAAAACATCCCCAAAGCATTTTTAGATCTTGCATGACCTCACACATTTTGCATGTGCCATTATAATGACTTTTGGAACTGGTGTCTCTTCAGTTTAATCCTTTTTCCATCACCGCCACCCATCTGCTCTGTCCTGGTTCCGCGTTTCCAGTCCACATCCTGTATGAACTATTGAGCCTGAGAGTCAGACTCCATCATCTGTTCCAATCTGCTTCAGCTGTGTGCTGGAAGAATACAATTTTTTTTTTACCGGTGTAGACCCAAAAGGAACAACACAAGTTTCAGGGAATGATGCAGCAAAATATCAACGTCTGCTGTGGAGCAAATAGAAGACATTTTGTAGGGTCAGACCTCAGATATGTCGGACCATATTGGAGGTGCAGTGGTTTCAGCTTTGACATTGAAATCAAATTGTTCCTGTATTGATTTATCTTGTTCTGCTCAGTGTGTGTTTTCTAGAGATAGCAACATAACAAAAGCGTGGCCAGGAGTTAAGATTAGTAACATCTGCTTCCTCTTTCCACCATGTAGTGCGATCAAGACTGAACTCCTACTTTATCCCATCACAAAAGAAAGCATCTCAGTGCACACACAGACAAATGGCTGTCATAAAAGCGAAAAGACAGAGAGAACGGAAAAGATGAGAGTGAAGGAGGTTGAGAAAAGTGAAGTGTGCTGCTGTGGTGCACTAGTTTGAGAAGATGATGCATCAGGGCAGTTAAATGAGCGAGATGCCCCAGTCTGCCTTCACTGTTCAGACCGGACAGGTTAGGGATGGCAGGCGTACTGTCCCTCCAAATCTTTTCTCTTTACTGGTTTTAGATATTATTTGCAAAAAAAGGTGGGGGAGGCCTTCTCTTCGGGAACTAATCCAAAGGAAACACTCTTGTTTGTCCTAGAAGTTGATTGTAATGGTCAACAGGTTCCAGCTACGAGGACTACAGGCAAAGACGCATGGAAACACATCACTCAGGAAGTGAACCACCTTGTTGTGTGCCAGTAGTGGCAACAGTGTGCTAAATCAGGGTATTTAAATTACACGCTTTACGCTAAACACGCCTGCAAGCTTCAGGCAAAAAGGCAAGAGAGAATCTGCCAGTTTGAATCCATATGTGAGCGCGAGGCTTTAATGTACCTGTCAACAAAGCTTTATATAGATTTTTACAGCATTCATAGCTGTTCTCGTCTCCCTTATCTGTACACCTCCCTGCAGGGGACTCATTTGGACCATTTCTATGGAAGGTAACATGAAGGCAGGGATTTCTGTTTTTTCTTCATCTCACACCTCTGTTTGTGTGTTGGCTGAAAAAACTAAGAAAGAGCCCTTTAGAAAACTCACCATTAATGCAAATGTGCTCATCAAAAAAAGAAAAAACAAACATGCTACATTCTGCATCATCAGTGCATCACAATATTCGCACTCTTCAAAGCTAATACTCGCTTTCTTCATTTAATGGGATTGAATTATCCATACAGTTTCTGTTTGACACCAGTGCAGAGAAGCCAGCATGGTGGGGTAGCAGCAGAGCTGTTTATTAATCAGCTGTAAATTGCAGGCTTAAGTGTGATGTATGCTCTTGGAGCCAGAAACTGGCATTTGTGATTGACACCATGCTAATGGGGTGAAGCCAGCACCAATGCTTTTTCTAGTTTTTTGGAGGCAGCTGAGGCAATTACTGTGCACGTGCACAACGTGAACAAGTGTGCCCATTTGTTTGTTGGTGTGGTATATACATTAAAGCATATGTTAAATCTCAAGGCCACTCTAGCTCAGCTCATTGATTGTCTAGATACCAAGTAAAGAGGGCTAATCAGGGGACAAATCATCTTATATCATCTCTAATAGCCCAGTATTAGGCTGCTATTACCCTGTTTGAGCCCTTCATTGACAGTAATGAGGCCATTGGAGCTGTAATCAGTCCATAATGCAGTGTGGAGCTCTGGCACATAAAGCAACATAGGAAAAAGATGGAGGGAGAAGAGAAGAAAAAGACAGCTGAGAATTCTCAGACGAGGCCAGATGCCAACAGCACACAGGCTTTAGGAGGAAATGAATTCATTCCCAGTGGATGTATCACGTAACATCAGTGTACACACACTGCTGCTCAACCACTGATAGCTCAGTGGGAACGATCCCCAACGCCACCACAGCCACACAATACGTAGCGGATTGTAAGCTTTACCTCCTGCATTCCCCGAAGGGGTATGAGTGATGCCATAACGCTGAGCCGTCCCACTCAATTAAAAGACGGCACAACAGCACAGCAAGCTCACGCGTGCACCGAGTCTTCACAGGATTAAGGCAGGAGGCATGGTAAATCGATCAGGTCTTTCCCTATACAGCACTATGAAAGGATCACCACGTTTTACATGTAATCCATCAGGCTGGATGGATTAAAATGCCCGCATGTACAGTCAATTCAATCCCCAGTTCTGTGAGGCCTCTGTGTGTTTGTGTATGTGTATGTATGTGTGTATGTGTGTGTGTGTGTGGTAGATGAAAACTAAAACAAAGACGGGCCAGTGGACTAACATGACTGTCTGGACACGAGACACAATATTCTGATGTGTGTCCAGTGTAAAAGTATTCCACGGTGTCTTATTCCAGGACAGTGTGCTCCAGTTTGGAAGCGTGGGAAAGCAAAGCTGCTGTTTGAATCAGGCCAGGCCAGCCAAAGGGCCCGTGAGGTTTGTTTGCATGAGTGTGTAAATGTGTGTGAGTGTGTCAATGTGTGTGTGTGTGTGTATAGAGCGCTCTGTAGATGAGATTATTGCTATATTGCCAGTGCAGACTTTTATGGATTGAAGCATCTTTCTGATTCCTGATCCACAAACCTCTTATCAAACGTCAATACTTCATTAAAAGACTGTAGTGGTAAAATAAAAACACACCTGCTTCATTACTGAAGATGAGAAATTCTGTCCCAGCTGATTCAGGCATGCTGCACTTTCCAGCCAGGTTTGGACAGACCGGCTGAGGTGACGCAGCACATGACAGGATTTTAGGACATATACTGTTTGGCAGCCATATTGGAGGCCCTTGGCTCCACCTGTCCATCTGTGTTGTTTGCGCTGATTATTCTAAAGAATGCCAGAAAAGAATGAAAAATATCCGTTAAAGAAGCTGGATCCAGTGACTGGACTTTTGCTTGATAAACAAGTAATGATTATGACTATAAATGCGTATCAAAGTTGTTGTAATTTCTGTCAATTGGCTATTCCTGCACGCCTCGTCTGATCCCCTGCAGGCAACCGTTTGACTGCTCGATGTATGTGTGTCCTTACAGCGGCTCTCTCCTCCCTCTCTGGGTTTATTTTGTGCATGCAGGGAGACCCCAGCACTCTAAGAGGTGAGACACACACACACACACACACACCACTACACACAAATACACACTTCTTTTTTTCTTCCTTCCTGTGTGAAGAGCCTGGATTGTTGCATACAAATGAGAGAAAATGATTAAGACAGAGACGGCTTCATTTAGTGTGTGAGCTACTCTGTGTGTGTGTGTGTGTGTGTGTGTATTTGCATGGCTGGGCTGAACCCATGTGTACCCTGCTGTCAGTCACCTGTCAGGCGTTGGCACTGATAAGACACAATCAATCCACCTTCCCTCTGTCGGCCCGGCTAGCTGTTATCTCACTGTCCACTCCATCTATCTGTTTCTTCCTTTGTCTATACTTTCTCTCTGTTTCCCCCTTTATCTCTTTACACATTATTGTCCCTCTCGCCTCTCTCACCTTTATTTTTTCCCATCACTCCCACCTCTATATCCTCTTCAGGAGACAGAAGCAGTGGAGTTCAAGCAGATGTCCTGGCAGGTGTGAATATCCCTGACGACAGAAACAAACCCCTGACCGACACTTTACTGTATGTATCTCACTTTACCACGTACTGTACTATAAGCATTGTTACATTTGGTGGCTCAGTGAAGAAAAGGCAAGGAATGATTTAATGGACTTTGTCAAATGTTCTCTTTGCTCTGACAAAATAAAAGCTTTAAAGCATTTTCCTTGAACCCGGTTCAAGGAAAAAAGAGGGCTTTAAAGCTACTTCAAAAAGACTGTTTGGGTCATGTTGTGGCTCCAACCAGGGGGTGAGAAGCATAAAATGTTAGAAAAAAAAGGCTGGACACACCACGTAGTGAAGAGTTCAGAAAAGACTGAAAAGTCAATCCGTGTGGTCAAAGTACCCTTGTTGAATATTATATTTTATGTATCCCTTCGGCATCTTTTGATAGGTGTCACTGTCACCCAGCTGTCAACCAAACAAGATCCAATCAAGACTGCAGAGCACAAAAAGTTATTACCAGAAAAAATTCATGCATTTGTTGCTCTTTTCACTAGCAGCAGCTCCAAAGCTGCACTAATTTACATGCTATATCTCACTTGTTTAATTTGCATTAAAACCAAAATGTGGCCGGGAGCGGTGACTTCCTGGAGCCTCCCAGCAGCAGCTGCTGGGCCAGCCAGTAAGATGTTGTGAACCAGCAGGCGAGTTTGCTCCTTCCTTTCACAAGTGTTTGGAGTTGAACCCACTTATGAGTTTTATATCCAGGGTGGGACAATCTGAGTGTTTTCATGATTCAGTGGTCAGTGTTGGCTTAACTGGGAGCATTTCAGGAGCCAAAACTTCTCCACACACAGAAAATAACAGAATAAACACATGATGTGATCCCTTTTTATCACTGTAAACAGATACTTTTTCTAATACCCCATCATTCTCTGGGGCCCTAAAAATCATCATTCAAGCGAAGAGGATGTTTTGACTGATTCATCATTCAGCAGATGATTAATACATCCCCCTGTGATTGAAAATCTCATTACTGGGTCCTTTGGGTCCAAGTCCACCGCTGAGCCCAGATCATGGAGCCATACCTAATAATGTAGAAACGCATAAAAAAAGTTTGGCTGTCGGGCAGCGGGGAGGGGAGAGACGAGCAGAGTGAGTCATAACACAGCTACTTTCTGGCTGAATGTCGGCACTCAGGGATTTTAATGGCGTGACCATCATCGAACACATCAAACAATCATTTCAAGTTTGATTTCAGCCAATTCCCATTCAGCTTTTGTTATTCTTCTCTGGGCAATTAATAAACCAGCCTTCACCAAGATAAAAGCCACACCATGGCAGAGGCTTATCTCTCAGAGAAACACACATGCTTGAGATTTTGTCTCAAAGGACAAATGCACACAAGGAAAAAAACACATTTCTGTTATTGCACATTTTGCTGTTACTGTCATAAATTTCATACAGCTGTCTTGTCCAAACTGCATAATGTATCCAGCGCTGACATTTACTCCCGACATATTCAGTCATTACTCTCTGTCCGTCTCTGGCACTTTTAGACCAAGCAGAGGATTTTGTCTTTTCCTTCTTCAGACTGGTTCCTGCTCCAGACTTCTCTACCAATCATTAATCCACTAGAATATCCAAGTGATTATCAGGTCTGGCAAAGAGAGAGCAATTTAGTGAATGTGAGAAAGACAGAATGGCTCATATCAAAGCAGAGAAAATCCCGAGATGACAAATGAAAACCCACTGAGCGTTGTCGGTTCTGCTTTGACAGCCTTTGATGATGTCAAATTGATTGATATCGGACCTGGTTTACAACATGGTCTTCAACGGTCAATCTAATACAAGTATTTTCATTTGCAGCAGAGCTTCAGCGGCTCTCTGCAGCACACATCATTTTCACCACAGGTGGATATTTTTTTTTATCAAAATGGAAGAAAGAGCCTTTTTTTTTTTCCTTTTTTTGTGCCTGGAAGCAACTTTATCTTCACATCATCGATAAATCTACATGAACTGACAGTGTGAGCATAGACGTCGTATGTTGTAGGTGATCCAAACATAACGTGTTTGTGTAAAATTGCACATTGTCTATGTTCTAATTCTGACTGTTAACAATCACGTTCCTCCCAAACCAGCCACACTTTTCAGGGCATGAAATCTCTGTGAACGTTTGAACCTCTGCAGACGCAAATCTGCCTTTCTCTATCTATAATTCCCTTTTGTCTGTCACCGCCTTCTCTCTACCATGTGGGTTGTGCCCATAAAGCAACTCTTTATTGTACTAAAAACAGCAGCAGTCGTGGCAGCTTCTCTCAACAGGCAACAGTTGTAAACCAGTTTAAAGTACAATGAAATGAAGTAAAACAGCATTTGATACTCAGTGCTGTGAAAACTAAAAGAAAATGCTCAAACCCACAAGGGCAGCCAGAAGCAGTGTTGGAGAACAAAGTTATTTATTGTTGGTGCCAGCAGTAGTTCAATGCTTCACTGTTGCATTATTACAGTTTGTCAGCACTTTATGGAATTGGAACTTGTTTGACCTTTTGTACCCTAAACTGTGGTTTATTCAAAAGTCCTAAAACATTTTGCTTTCTATTGTAAAGGGGCACACTTACGTCACATTGGCAGATGATAACAACACACAGCAGTTAACACATTTAGAGGACTATTTGGCACCAAAGTATTACAATAAGATACAATGGCCTAGGTGTTGGGGGAGACTGCTATACGCTTATTTGAGCAGTTCAATCTGACCAATGGATCATGTGGCTCTCATTAATTATAGGCTAAATGTGTTGCTGGGTTAGCTCAGTGGTTTCCAAAGACCCATAGCCCATAATTTAATCAGCAAAAGTAATCATGGCTTATAGAACGATGACTCCCCAATGGAAGAATGACCTTCCCAGCTCAATCATTACCTCACAGGCAGCCAGTCCCTTTGTGCCATTGTGAACTGAAAACACATCGCTTAAAAGAAAAGCTTCACATCCCACTGCCCATTACTGTTCTATACATACCAAATCACACCCCTGCCTCCCTCTCATGCCTCATCTGATTTGCAATTTTGACCCACTCTGTTCCTTTAGTCACCCAGTTCTCCCCTATCACACACTATGTTCTTTCTTTAAGATACGTTATACATGCATTTTTTCGATTTTTAGACAAGGATGCGTCATTCCCTGTTGTTAGAAAGCACTTCATCAATATGCAAAGGGTGGAGAACAGAATCTGTGTGTGTGGTTGAGAGGTGCCTTTAACCATTTCCTGCCTTGCTCGGGTCTGGGCTGTGGTGACAGCAGACTAAACAAGGTAGCCTGTGTGTCCTTCTCCTTACTCCCACATTCTTGGGCAACACCTGGAAAGATATTAGCCCTTATTCAGTGCTGTGTGTACATTGGAACCATTGTGTGTTGGTGTGTAGTCTTTTACAGCTCCAGCTCCTTCCCCACCAGAGAGGTATCATTCCACGTACCTGGCACTTGTTTCTGCAGCCAGGGCCCACTCCTTAGCTTGCTGCCGAGTTGGCAGCACACCCGAACTCTATGCCCTCATGGGTGGTGGGCAGTTCCATGTTGTTTCTTTGGGCTGAGCCTGGTCAAGACCCAAAGATATTGTCCTGATATGTTGCAGCTAGCTCCCCACCTGAGGCTCTATGAATTCCAGCCCAGCTCAGGTATCCATAGTCTTGGCAAGGTTACTTCAGTCTAAAGATGTAGATTCATAGAGCTGTTTTATACCATAGGCTAGGATCACAGGGATCCACAAACCCTTCAAACCGCCATTAGGTGGTGATTGATCACAGCATCTCATATCCTCTGCCATTCTCCCATCAAAGTACTAGCCGACCCTGCTTTGTTTTGTTGACATTGGATAAGATCAGGCATTGTTAGGCTGGTTTACCATAAGCAGTATTATTATAGATTTTTCTTCGTTGTTCACACTACAGTTTGCTTCATAAATTTGTAAATCAACAGAAAATCAATCAGAAATGCTTAAGTTTCCCTTTCTAGTTTCAGTTCCAGTTCTCATATGACTTAATCTGATGCTTTTCTCTGTGTTATGACATTGTAAATCGAAAATCTTTGTACTGGACTGGATTGGACAAAACAAACATTAAGGACACAACCTTGGGTTTCTGAAATCGTGATGTGTATATCAAATGAATAATTGATTAATAATAATAATGATAAATGATATATGATAATGATAATTGAATAAATCAATAATGAAAAGAATTATTAGTACCAGCCATTATTGAATCTGTGATGCAGAGAGAACATAGAAGCTGACTGAAAAGAGAGAGGATACCAGGAAATAGGAACGATTGCTCTTCAAGCTTCATTCGTTGGCTGTTGCTATTTCAGTAGTAACAAGTTGTTTCAGAGGCTAAATGGCTGACGGTTGTTTCCAAGTGTTCCAATTCCCTGTGGTGCTTCTCAACTGCTGTCATTCCTCTCCCACTTACTTCCCACCCATCCTCACCATTTCTTTACTCCTTTCTCCTCTGGCCTCTCTTCCCTCTTCCCGCTCCTCTCCTGTGTTTTGTTTTCCCCATTTCGCTCGTCTTTCTGCTTTTATCACGTGAAGGAGGGTTCCACATATGTTTGATCTGGCCCACTCGACATGGGGAAGGAGCTCTTCAGCCACGGAGAGTAGAGAGAGTGAATTATAGATGGATGATAGAGGCTGAGTAATTAAAAGAAACGGGCAGATGGCTTTCAGGCAATCAAATGCCTTTCTTGGTATTCATGTTCTGTTCATCTTCAAGAAAATGCAGTTCGGAGAATCAGGATAATATCATCATATGCATGCATGGGGTTGTGTATGTGTGTACGTTTCTTTTTTTTTTTTGACACATGTATGCATTAGTGTGTGTGCTCCAACATCCACGTCTAATGATTGTCCAGGCGCAAGCAGGCAGACAGACTGTCGCGGTTTGTTTTGCCTCCTGCTTCCCTACAGCTAAATCTGAACCGCCTGCTTGCTTGATGTATTCAAATGGCTTTGGTGAATAGGATGAATAATAGATGGTGATTGTATGTGTTTTTTGTGTCTTCAGTGTGATAGAGAGCGGTGGTGGGGAATGGGGCTGTCCAAAGCAATAACATCAAGGCTTTCTTATTGCACAGTAGTTATGCAAACAAACAGTAGAAGAGTTGTAAAAGTCTGTCAGCCCGGTCGCCTGTCTGTCTGAATAACTTACCTGGTTTGACAGTCTGTTGGCTAACCTGTCTGTCTGCTGTCTCACTTCTATCTCTGTGCAAACAAACAGGCCAAATAGTGGCTATAGTTTATTTTCTTTCAAGGTGACATCAAATACACAAGAGACTAAATATTAGACGTTTTATAGAACCAACAAGAATTGGATTCCTAAAGGTATGTAGGGCTAAAGGCACACAGAAAAACATGCATATACTGTAGTTTTACACACCGCTAACTCAAAGTTTCTCTCCACTGGTCTGTTATTTGTCCCTGGCATTTGGTTTATCATTGCACACCATTTTGTGTGAGTGAGAAGACTGTTTGCTGACGGTCAGCTTTTAGCTCAGCTTCGTCCAAACGAGACAATAGCTTCACACATGAAATGTATTTATACCATCATGTCTCATAACCGTTTGCAAACCAGTTCTTACTCTGACAGAGGAGGTTAAATAAAAGGGACGGTTGCAGCACTGCTAGTGAGCCATGATAGCTTCTTCTATTTCTGACTGTCTGGCTGTCCGCTCTCTCATCGGTCAGTACTGTCAAGATGGCTTGCTATTGGTCAGTGGCGCAAATCCGTGTGCAAACTTCACAAAAACTCTACATGGAACATTTGCACAGATTGATTTCGTCTTCTTGAGCAGATCCTCTGATCACAGCGATTCCATTGGAATTGTCTGACTTAGAATTTAAATTGTGATGTGTCCTCACCTTTAACAATCTGGGGTGGCAGAGAGAGGACAGTATACATATTATATGTGTCTCAAATTCATACAATACATGAATACTACGAAGTATAAACTAAGAACCAGTCCTTAAAGTTAACTTTTTTAACAGGTGGTACACAGGAAATACATTGATCACTGCAGCTTTAGAAAGCTGCTGCTCATGCAAATTTGGAAAGTTAGCAGAGAGAATGTACAATGTTTGACCAAAGATCTCAATATTCAATGTGTTTGTCTTCCAAGTTGTCCTTGGAGCTGTTTCACCTCTGCCCACAGTTACTTTTTAATTTTTCCCAGCTGTGAGTAGGTCCTCCATTTTCTTTTTTTATTTTAGAATAATAGTCTCTAGCAACAGCACATTATGCAACTTTAGTATTCATACTAACGCCAGTGAGTATTCTTGGTGTAATTTTGTCACTTTTGTGATGATGAAGTATAGAAATAGGAGTCTGCAACTGTACTAGTGTATTTAACATCATTTATATTAGTGGTTCTGATTCTATATAAGAAATATGTCTTGCTAATATATACACACTTCCTTGCAAGGGACATTTCAGCTGATGGCTTCCAACCAGAGGACTCCTAACCACTAGACTAGCCAACTGTGAATGACAGAGATGGAAAAAAAAACAAAAAAAGAGACAAAGAAAGACCTAAAGAGAAAAGGTGTGTCTGCTGTTTCTGTTAACATCCACAGTGGAGAAATTGAAGACATGTACCAGAGTCCAAACAGGAAATGGATGCCACAACCCATAGTCTGTTGTTCTCACAGTAATTCCTGAGAGCATTTTGTTGTATTGTAGAAAAAGCTGGTTTTCAGCACTTTCTTCCCAGTGGGAGGTTTTCTGAGGTCAGATGTCTGTATTAAATTTGATAATATTGCAACCTGCAAGTTGTACTGTGTGTGTGTGTGTGTGTGTGTGTGTGTGTGTGTGTGTGTGTGTGTCTGTGTTTTGCTCCACCGGATAGAGCAGTGATGATGATAGGGTAATTAGGTTGCCGATGTGGCTGCCTGCTCGCAGAATAGGTCAGAGACATCAATCACAGAAACCTCCACAATGCAGGCCTGTTGGGAGACTGGTGACGCTATGTGTTTATGTGTGCGAGTCTGAGAGAGACAGAGGGAGAGGTTATTGTGTACTCTTTTTCATGTACTCATACGGGTGTGGGCTTACCCTCTATATGATTAAGGAAACTTGTGTTTGTCTGCTTTGAAGATGTTTTCACATTGTAACAAAAGCCCCATTGGGCTTTTCTTCTTTCTTTGTATTGTCCTCACCCGTTCTCATTGTAAATGTGAATGAAGGAAGTCAAACCAAAATTATAGCATCGTGTCTTTCAGTTTCTGAGTTAGAAATTGACAGCCAGCATAAGACAGACCTTCTTATTCTGACAAAATTTGCTGTTTCACAAAAATACTATCACTCTGATTCATTTTCACATTTTATTTAATATTTATTGCCAAGTTCTGCCGATAAGGACCTTTAAGTATATTTCTGCCAAGAATCACATGTTCTTTCTGTCACCTTTTGAAGACGATGAACGTCCATTTGACCGTTGTATGCAAGTTGTATAAACAAGTGCACCTCACTTGTTTAGTCTCTAGAAGTGCTTTCCTCTTATTTTGTATCGTACATGAGTTGATGTTGTCACATTTGGACATGGCATTCTGTTGTCACCGTCATTGGCGTGACTCATGTTGTTTAGCAAGGGATTGATGAAGAGTCACAACACTGTCAACACTGAAGATGGAGATGTCAGAATCTTATACACGTGTCACACCAAAGACTAAAACAGAACATAGCTGCAAGCGGCAATTTCACAGGCCAAGCAAAGCATTTCCAACAGGATATAATGCAATGCACATGGGTATACTCCATCATACCCAGCTGCCAAGCACTTTGGCTTAATGATGAAAGTTTTGGAGATATGCAAATCACTAAGGTCCTGCCCAGAGTTTGGAGACTTAAAATGTTGTTGAAGAGAGACAATCAGATAAATGAATCTATATAATAATTACTAAAGCACAACAAAGTTATTTACAATACCATCCCAACACGTATCTGTTTGAATACAGCCTTAATGTTGCAGTTTATTCTCCATGTGGCTGAGTGGGATTTGGACTGACTGAAACTGACCCGACTGCTGTATGTTTTCTGAGCTCACCCAAAGCCAAGAAAGTCAGGGAAAAGTTTAATAACAGGATAAGTTAATTGGTGAATAACTGGTGCAAAAAGCACATGTTGATACATTGAGGAATTGTGTATCCTTGGAGCAATTCTGATCATTAATGAGGATCAATCAACTCCAATGCCCAATTTGACATATTTTATTATAACTATTAGTCACGCTTTTACATTTAGTCTATAAGAGGTCCTAAAGTAGGGACAAAACAAATGCCTCTCACAAGCTCTTAGAGTTCAAAGTATTGTGTTCAAAAAGTGTTTTTGTCGTACCAACAGTCAGAAAACCTAAAGGTATTTAGAGTATACTTCCATATGCATTTGCAGAACCAGAGTCTAATATTGGATTCTCTTTGTGCGCTTTGTGTCTCCTGATCATCAACATTTTAAAAGTCAGATGGTGAACTCTTCCTTCCACCCTGCGGCTCACCCACCTGCCAAGTAGAGCATGGCTCGTCGATGATGAATCCTCCAACACTGAGGACCTCTGTCCTCTCCCACCGAGTCATGCATGACTTTTGCTGAGCTCTGCCTCATAGCTCCCAGGTTATTTCAAAGGTTCAGTGCTAGACAAGCTCAAAGAGCCTGCATGCTAAATCAATGCTTCTCCATGTAGTCACACTGAGGCCAACAGGGAATAAGCAGCCTGTGGTATCTGCATCTGATTTCCTTCTCATATGGCGCTATTGCATTTACAAGCATAACGCAATAATTAGTTTATGGTTATTGCACCTCATAAGAGACACGATGAGCTCAGTTTGTTTGAGCAAATACTGGAGCCAAAGTCAGCAGCGTTATGCTGAGCTGTGCTGTTTGAATCTGTTTAAACAATATTCATGGAACTATGGCAGGGTTTCCCTTTCTTCTGAAGTCTCAGAGGGACCACATGTGTTTTTACTAACCACCAAAATGGAAATGAGAAATACACCATGGATTAAATTTTCTTCCCTTTATAGAAATCCCAGCAGTTGGGAATCATTGTGTGTACCTAGAAGCATAGGCCTACAGTACCTAAGCTATGTATATGTAAATTGTAAAAATAGTGTAGGAAAGGGTTCAATGCCCAGACAAACAATATTCAGTCATCCAGCTACACCGACCTTTATTCACTGACCTTGTTCCCTTCCAGACTTTTTGCTTCTGCCATCTTTGGTCTTCACCCCTTACCTGCACATAATTACATGTGCTTTCTCTCTGACTGTTACAGGCATCACAAGCCTCATCATACTATAGATGTATTGCCTTTTGAAAGTTGGTTTGATTTGCTGATGCAGTGGCTGTAGGCACAAACAAAACGTGGTGTAACTATCCCTTTCTGGATAATTGGCCAAATAAGACCTCCTACAATCATCTGAGGACTTCTTTGTTGTGTGGCTGATATTTTATTTTTACTGCAGGGAACCAGAATATCTACAACAACGGAGGATTGATACACTGAAAATGCAATCAAATGCTAAAATTGTCATAGCAAAGCATTCAAATAAACCTGATGGTGATGCAGTGCAGCGTACATTACTTTTGTAATGTCAATGCCATGTTTGTAATATGACCCCCTGTTTATGAGTGTTGCAACAAAAGATTAAATTATTTCCACCGTGCTACACCTTTCAGACTTGTATCCTGGTAGCAGAGCAGAATATTACAAATCTATTTGCAGTGCTGTGGTTTCTAATAAACTTTCAAACTCTCTGATCTGTTCATTCAAACTTGATTCCCTGGATCACATTTCATTGTCAGTCCTGTGTGTTTTAAAGCAGGGCTGTTGCTGAGAGTCTACAGGCGTGCTAGTGGCGAGGGACAGCTGTTAGCTAAACGTGAATGTCACCATTCTAACAGGCACATAATGGCAATGCTAATATGAGTAGTAAATCTTATGTTTACCATCTTAGTGTTTTAGTATGAAGCAAATTAAAGTTTTCAGTTGTTGATGGCACCCAGGATTAATTGTGACAACTGCAGGGATCCTTTAGTTTTCCATGTTGCGCCATCGTCAGGTCAAGTTTTCAATATATCTAATACTTTGATTTATGAGCAAAAAACTCAGCTGTTCTATGTATTTAGTACTATTAGCAGATATTAGCATGCTAACAAGCTAAATTGATGGTGAACATGGTAAACCGTCCCTCAGTGCAGCCTCACGGATTTGCTAGCATGGCTGTAGACTCTTGGTTTTTGCTTTAGCATCCTTCTGCCGTTTTTTTTTTTATTTGTTACCTCAAAAGAAATGGTGGACTTCCATTATTAGTGATTCCTTTTGATTTTTGTATTTCTAAGACAAAGCTAGTGACCTTCTCTAACCCTATTCGTTTGAAACATATTTCACAGTGAGGGCTGCACAGCTCAGAGGATACATAAAACCAAAAAAAGCAAAACTATGCATTTCTTAAAACCTCAAGGTCAGGCCACGAGGAGTGCTTGGTCTTCATCCTGCTTTCACAGTAAACAAACAATTCTAATTAATTCAGGCTTTAACTGCTATTTTCATATAACACTTGGTGACACTAATCATACATTTTCCAGTGATAATATTAATTGCCCTGTCTAATCCTTCCATACATTTGTAATTAACTGGTGCAAAAGTTTATCATCGTGAGTACAGAGATGACTTGAATTATTCTTGGTGGAAAAAAAACCCATTTTCTGCAGTGTCAAGGATTTGTAGCTCCTTGATGCATACACACATGCGCGCACACACACGCACACAGCAGCACACAAGTAGCTGAGCAGTCAGAAAAGGGACAATTGTGTGAGCAGCATGGCAGATTAATTTGTAGGATGCATGGTGTGTGTGTGTGTGTTTGCATGTATGTGTGAGAGAGTGACTGGTAGAGAGACAGAGGTTCTGACCGCGTCCTATGCCAGAGGAGGTCAGCTGTGTGCTGCAGCAGTGAGAGCTGAACAGCTCTTGTTGATGCTGCACTCCAGAGAGTTTGTCACTCAAGAAGAAAACATGGTAGGAAAGAGACGGAGACACTACAAGAGAGGATGATCTAAACTCCTGCACCAATAGATGCTGACACAGTCCACCCACTTTCTTGTTGTCATTTCTCTTCATCTTGCTCTTCCTTTCTTTGACAGCCTATTTCAGCTTTCTGTTTCAATCATCCTCTACTGTCCTACTTTTGCTACTTTTGTTAGTTGTTTTTTCTTTCTCTTTTCACTTCCATCTCTTTGAATAGCATTCAAAATTCTGACCAAATCATAATTTCTACTTTTTTTGTTTTACAGAGAGTAATTTTGCTAATAGTTGTTTGTGAAAATAGTTATTGTAATGTACACCAAGAGGTTATTTTCAGTCAAAAAGTAAAGTAGGTGATAGCTGGCCACATCACCTGTCTGGAGCCATGACAGTCCCGACTGTATATATGTGCTCTATTCCCCATCCATGGTCCAGTTCTTGGTGAATGGTTGCACACACTGTTGTTTTTTGATTTTTTCTTGTTGTTCAGCCACATACAACAAACAAAGGAGCTTCTCTCCTTTCTGTGGTCCAAGAGGTAGGGTTGTAGGGATGTAGGGTTTGTGTCTGCATACATATAACCTCTATTGTAGTATAGAAAGTGCCTCAGCTGTCCAAGTCCGTCCTGTAGAATTGTCATTATCTATACTGAAGTTGGTTGTTCAAGAAGATTTTATGGTTCTTTCCTAATTCTTCTTGTTGGTGTGCAAGAACTTGTTGTGTTACCTGCTGGGTATTACTGGTTAAAGTCATTAAAAAGGCAGAATATTTGTAAAAGTGCACAGAACTATGGCACAAGTTATATTGGGCTCTTACAAGCCACTAGCACAGTCAGGCCGTCTACACACCATCTCCACATTACTACGCTAATAAACATCCCAGGTAGAGCAGAAGCTGACAAGTGGGGAACAGTGTAATCTGCTTTTTTCGCCATGGTCAGAGAGAGAGAGCAGACATTATTTCATTACCGAGTCTCAATGTCATGACTCAGTGTCATAAACCTCTCTCTAAAGTCGGCTATCTAATGTTAGGACCATGGTTCACCAGTCCCACTGGGACTGCTTTGGCTCTGTTTCACCGGTGAAAAGGCGCTGCCTTGTGGCTGATCCAAATAAAACAGCTAATAAAGACAGGGCCACTGGGCTGCTTTCATGGTGCCCTCTGAAAATGATGATAATGATGGTAATGAGGGTAATGGACATTGTTGGTGGAACCAGAAGAGTCAGAATTGTACACCACAGTATATCTGTCAGAAGCACTGAAAAGAACCCAAATCACAGCAAATAACATCAAGTATGGTTTTTGTGAAATGCCTATCAATGCATGTGTACAAACTGAAAGCGCATTCTCTTCAAAGCTGATTAGAAACATACTATAAAACGACAAAAGCAAACACGAGGAGAGGTCTGAATAGCTGCCCGGATTTCCTAAAAGTTGGCAAGCTACATGTGCTTTCATGAAAATGATCAGAACTGTTGGAACAGACTCCTTGGATAAAAAAAGCCTGCTGTATAACTGAGGATAATCTGACTCTCTGGGAGATATAACTGTGTCGGTGGCCTTTCACTGTTGGAGAAGATTACAGTTCCCCTGTCATCAATCTGTCATGATTAATAATCACACTGATGCTGATTCCACCTCCACACATCCTGCTCCTCCAGCATCATCACATCAGAGGCTTTCACGACCAACACGCTGGGCGTCGAGTTGTTGGATGAGATTAGTTTCAGGTCCAACAATGCCTGAACCTGGCTGTGTAGCTCTCAGGGTGTCGGCATCGGAACGAGACCTGTCGTTAGTGACAGAGCTCTTTGCCTTCGCTTCACAAATAACAGTAATCGCCGCTATCACCGAGCTTTTCTCTGGCCCCTCCGACACTATCTTACCAGCCACCAAATACCTTACTTTTCCCACTATCTCCAGTGGATGTGGCAGCAGAAAATTGCCACTAAAGCAGAGTCATTCAGTGACATACATCATTGGGATGGGGCAGCATTGATAAGAGCTATCTTGCTAAAAGTTTAGGAGCAAAGAGCCCCACTGACTAGACACAGGTGATGAACTTAATTTGAAGTCAAAGTGCCACTTCCCCTGTGTGAGGCGGAGGCCTTCGCTCGCTTGGTCACTGAGATCAGGAGACTTTGATTGCTTCTTTGATGGCCTCAACTGTCCTCTTGTTTTTTTTTTTTTTCTTGCCTTTTGCTGTACTTTTCTTCAGAAAGAACTCGTAAAGGGTCAGAGGTGAGTCCCGAGGAAAAAAGCAGACTGGTTCAGTTTCAATTTCAGCAGCAGTAGGGGATTGCAGAGGAAGCTGTAGCTCGGTCATGTCTTTGGGGGATTGGGAGCAATGAGATTCCTACTGAAGCCATTTAGAGCTTTATCAGCACTAGCCAATCACTGTGGCCACTGTGGAGCGGCGAGGACCATCCATCACAACAAAGAGAGCAGGGCCTGCGACGCCCCTGTCACTAGATAATGCATTGTGAACAGAAAAGGGGGGAAAACGTCTCAAGAGGAGGGTGAATGTCCTCCACTGTCCTTAAAGGACTCTTTTTTTTTTTTTCTGGTGTAGTTTTTTTTTTACTGTAGGCGTGACTTGCACGGTGCGGCCAAGGCAGAGACAGCGTGAAAAACAGTCCATAACAAACAATACAGAACTTACCCAGAAACTTCAAACCCTTCCCACACTCAAACAAGCGTGTTTCTCTAGAAGGCTCAGCCAAGCGCCAGCAGCGCCAGCTAGGCCTGCGCCCTGAGAGCCAGAGGCCTCAATGTCCACCATCATCACCCAGTTTGGGGCGAATCCCAACACTCAACCACTGGAACACTGGGTTTGATTAATGCCCTGACTCCTCCAACAGTTAACTGGTGAGAGAAATAGAGAGCCAGAGGATGAGAACAAAGAAGAAATAAATGAGCAAAGAATGGGTGTTTAGAAGAACTCCTTTCTTGTGGGGTTTTCCCCGGCAGCAGCAGCAGCGGCAGCAGCTGTCTTTATGCTGGAAGAGAGACCTGGCAGTGGGTTATAAAGTTAGGTCCCACATCTGCCAGAAAGGAGTGAGTCTCGACAAAAAGAAATCCACGACAGAGATTACAGTGATAATATTTCAGCTGAAATGAGACTCCGCAGCAGCCAGTCTGAGTGTCAGTGTGAGAGATCGGAGAGAAAGGGGCAAAAAGCAGAGGAAGTTTTTTCTGAATCCAATATGAGATACATCAGGTATATTGCGGAGCATAGTCGGAGCATATCTTTATATTATTGCCAATAACATCTGCCCCATACAGTGTGATGAAAGAAAAGCAAAACAAGCCATCCTTAATAAAAGTGTCTATCAGATAGCTGCTCCCTCTTTTGTGTTTGCGAAGAAACCACAAAGTTCAATCTTCTCCACCAGGTCCTCTGACACCACAAAGTGGGAGATAACATTCGCTGGTGTACAAATAATATGACGGATCAGTCCTCCATCTCAGAACAAACTTTAGTATTGATACTTGTGACCAAACAGACAGCTGTATACATGTATGGAATAAAAGGTGTTTTTTATGACTAGAGTCTGCGATAATTTGAGTATTATTTAGTCTGACTTTAGTCATTTCTCATTTTTCGCAGATCTGTGTAAAACTTGGACTTTGAAAGTTGGATGTCACCTTAGACTGTTATTACAAAGTGATATATAAATCTCCAAATCACATTGTGTTGGGAGTTTGTCTGTGGAGGACTTGAATTAGATAATGGAAATGGTCTGGTAAAACTTTCCAGCCATGAGAAATAGGTGCCCAGAGCCGAATATCACAGTGCTCAGTGGTGCTTTTTCAAAGTACAAAAAATATAAAAAGGGCCTGATTTTGCCACTCTACACACCACAGATCCAAGAGGATGTCATTTCATTATGGTTATTATTTCTTTGCAATGTCTTTTGCATGGCACTGATAAAAGATGTCACCCTGCTGACGGGTTCAGACCTGAAAATGCTTATATATGTTGAAAAAAACCACTTGATTTCTCTTTTTACATAGTGCGTGGTGAATATTAAATTAAATGGCATTCTATTTCAGTAGTTAACCACCATGACTTCATGCGTTTGACTTGGCCACCATTTCTCCCCCTAACATCTGTCTGTGTGACCACTAATGATACAGAGTTAATTTCCATTCCTGGCTTGTGTGTGGACGTCTGAGTTAAACAGCCATCTTCCATTGTCTTGTACCCACTAATGTGCCTTTATATTGATAAAGCTGAGCTACTCTGCTCAGGATTGATGAACTTGGCATTTACAGATGATGTTCCTCATTACCCACAGCTGTCTCTCTTCAAGGGAACTTGTTTTTTGTTTTTTTTTTTTTTTTTTTAAAGCTGTGCCCTATTTTTACACATCTCAGGTTTGAAATAAGTGGGCAGGCACAAAAACTTTTTGAGTGGATAAGGAACAGGTTGTAATGCCTGGAGTGGAATCCTTCAAGGATCAATCAAAGCATGTCCACTGAAAGTACCTGTTTTTGCCATTTACAGGCTCAGACTATCATTCGAAATGTCTGACAAGATTACAGAAAGGATACCTACAGAGGTATACCTGTAAGATCCATTTTGTTTAACCAGAAACAGTTGTTTTCAAACCCACCAGATTCCATTACCATTTTAACTCACACAACATGTGATTGACAGGTTTGCCGCTGCCTTGATTGGTTAGTTTCTCTGTGTTATTATGTGCTACACAAATGTGTTGGTTGCAAACTACCTCTTTAAAGCACTAAAGTCACACAATAACACAAAACAAACTAACCAATCAAGGCAGCAATGGCCAGCCACTACCGTGTAAAAATACTGTTTTTGTCAATTGAGTCTGGTGGCTTTGAACCGAGCAATACAACAGCCATGTCTGGTTAAACAAAAAGGACCTTAAAGGTATATCTCTGGAGGGATCCTTTCTGTAATGCTGTCAGCCATTTTGAATAGCCCTTTTAGTGGACCTTCTTTGATCTGGCGCAACTGCCCCAAAGGATTACATTATAGTCATTGTTGCACATCCACCGATCCACTGCACCAATTCCAAACATTTTTGTACCTACCTGTCATTTCAAACTCAAAATGTGCAAAAATAGAGCCTGGGTTTATACACACTGGACTTAACTTTTAAAAGATTGCCTGATTTTTTTTTTTTCTTTCCCAGCAGCCACTGTTGTATTTGCTTGATCCTCAGTGGTGTCTGTGTAATGCAGGGTAGGTATCCCACTCTAAAATAGGAGAAAAGTTGAGACACTCCTGTCAGGCTGTAGTGACCACGCTGTCACATTTAGAATCAGATGTCCCCAACTTTGGGTCTCCTGAAGTGCTCTGTTTCTTCCTGTATTTCTCTCTTTCGTTAGGTGACTGAGCTGAGCTATACTCTGTAATTTTCTGTGCCCCAGGCAACTTTCAGTTTCTCTCATGTTTCACCACCAGACTGGAATCATTCCATGGGCAATTGTAGAGTGAGGAGTTCACGCACTCGCAATGAATGACGCCACCACCTCCTTTGGCCTTTTACTCAGTCCTGAAATGACTGCCTTGCCTTGAAATCTGAAATAAAACACAGCATTACTTGCCCGACAGTAAGCTGTGTAGGATTTCCATGCACCTGACTAGTCCTGAAAGACGCTCTACCTCGGTTGACCCTCAGAGCGAGATGGGAAGGAAAAGTCATTTAGCATTGTGGCGCTCCACAGGATGACTCACTCCTCCTCTGCCAGAACCAGATGAGAGGGGAACTTCCCTTCTTTCTTCCTTCAGCGACTCCTGTCTCTCCACTTCTTTCTCAGTGTTGACGTTTCCACAGCAAGATGAGCGCCCGGGTGATATTTATGTCCTGCTTCTTTTTCCCCTCTCGGCACAGTGTCAGACACATTTAAATAAAAAATAGAGAGATTGGCATAAAATGAGGTAAGGGTGAAAGTGATGGGGGGAAAGTAATCTGGAGGGATATTGTGTTTCCAGTACTGTGTGGCTGCAGGAGGGTTTTATCGCTGGACGGGCCTCGGTGCGGCGAAGCTGCTTCCAAGCACCTGTCTCATATTGGAGAGTGACGCCCTGCCTCTCAGTGTTGTTCACTCCATCATTCCTTGGGCAGGAAAAATGCTGGCAGAGACTTTACAGCTATCTGTTCCATCTCCAAGGCTGGTAATGCACCTCCACTCATCTCCTCCCATGCACCATTTTTCTACTGCACATAAGTCTAGCAAGGGCAGCTGTAGATTTGACTCCTATACGGTGTGCAAAAGCACAATCTACTTATCAGAACAGATGTATATCACGCTATGAAAACACGCCACAGCCCCTTGGTTTGATTCATCTAGCACACAGTCCACATTAACAAGGCTGAAGCGGAGCAGAAAGAGGGGTGGTTAAAGCATTTGCTCATGAGACAAGACATCAGACAGGGTTCAGGGTTCTGGCATCAGTCTTTCTGAAATACCTCAACAAACCCCTACCCCTGTAGGTCTGTGGTTTCTGGGAAAACTCCGGATAGATCTGAATTTGGAGGCAAAACAGAGAAGCTGGAAAGATGCACGCTTTGTACAAAGACCTCAGTTTCAGTTTATATCAAGCTTGGTCTTATTTTCAGTATTTGATACAGAATTTCAAGTATTGATATGATCATACATGATAACATGTATGAAAATGAAAATAATATGAAAATGTACATATTTTCATATATTGTGCACATGCAAGATAGTGTGGGTTTTTTGTTTATTTGAATTAAAGCAATATGTTATTTTCTGTAATTGTTTTGCTAAATATGGGCATCTCTGCTCGTTCCTGTGTAGCAGCTCCCCCCCACTGAGGTGCTGGAATGACGCTGTCATGTCAAGATATTTGAGGCCAATGACGCATCCATGTTACTGCAAGATCCCGCGTCACAGAAATGTTGTCATCTGCATCACAAGCGCGTCAGCGGCACATGTGCAAGAAATCAGTGAGGACCCTTGTTTTGCGTACTGTATGTAGGAACTATATTTCCCATCCATCCTGTTCTTGTTTTTTCTTTTATTACACTTTTTCATGTCGTTCACCCAAGTACAACAAGCGATGGACCTCTTCTGCTTGCTCTCATTGGGTCGCCATCTAGTGTGCATGGCGGGAACCCATCTGTGTAACCAGACCCCCAACTGTAGTAAGTGCGTCCCCAATCTACGTCCACGTCCACATTCGTGTTGCATATTAAAGCTTTAGATGGAATTCAATATTCATGTTACTCTGTCAAATTGGCCAAACCCATTTTCCCACACGAGAACCACAACAAAATAATGCATCCACAAGCACACAAACAGAAATTTGATCCCCTCCCTCTCATTCCTTGTGGATGTGGGAATGCAGCAGCTTCACACAGGGAAAGAAACACAACACTGACAAACAGCTTTTTGGAAGAGGGAGGATGATGAAAGGTAAAATAATGTGTGCCTGGAACAAAAATACAAATATTTTCAGTCTTCAAATGAAGTGGTTCAATATGGCTGAGCTGTTGGCTTGTTTCTGTACATTTTGTGTGATTGTCTGACCGTCACTCACACGTTACTTGTTGCAGCAATATTGCCATGTTCACTGATCTCTGCAATTACTTGGATTAGTATATTGTTATCATAACCGACAGAAAAGCCCACCCAAACTACAAGAGTAACACCAAAGATGCTTAAGACCTGAATTACTCTTTAACAGAATGACATACTGTGTACATCACTCAGACAGTTACGATACAGCAACCAGGTTACTCGGGCACATCAATATGCTTAGCTTTTAGTCCGTGAGTCACTATGTCTGATGCCACAGGACTTGCCTCATATTGATCACAGCTTCTAGTTCAGCGGACACAAAGCCAGCTGGCTATCACATTTCCATATCCACTCTAACATGATGGTGCGTATTGATTGCGCTCATCCCAATGGCTGCTAATAAATACCTTGTTGCTTCAGCTGCTGTAGTTTTTCCCTGAGCTTGCATCTCTCCAATATGGATCCCCAGTGCTGCGTAACTCCGCCATTTGCTCTAAGTAGGACCACCTGCCATTACTTTTTAATAAAGATTAAATATATAATGTATCAAGATTTCAGATCTTGGATAACGGTGTTGGGGCGAATAGGCGGATAATGATAATAGATGGCTTTAAGAAGAGCAGGGCCATCAGCTAGGGCAGGGAGGAAATCAGGAAATGAATAGCTGCTGGAATTGTGTGTGTGTGTGTGTGTGTGTGTTTGCCCGGCTTTACTGGCAGTGTTTGCAGTGTACAACACAGAGACAGCAGGCTGTCTGGCAGGTTTCCATTTGTTTAATTATTTTTGTCTTTTTTCCACCCACCTGACAGGTCGTCACTCATTCAGAATGTTGTGACATTTTGTGGCAGCAGCATCCAGGCAGGAAAGTGAATGACTTGAATCTGAGCCGCTCGCCTCTCTGTCCCCTCTGCCAGCCTCTGTACTGCTCCTTTGCTGAGGCAGCGATGGCGATTAAGCCACTTACTGTAGGTCACCGCAGTCATAATGATCACGGTGCTACTTCATTAATTTACTGGACCAGAATAAAACAAAACCAAGCTGACACTCAATGAGAATATTGTAATTTCGGCATGACTTGCCATCCATGTAGGGACATTTTCTTCTCCTGATCTTTTAAGCCATGCTAACAGCTGTAATATCTCAACTATATCTGATGGATTGCCATGAAATTTTGTGCAGACATTCAAGGTTCCCAGAGGATTATTCCTATGGACTTTGGTGATCCTCTGACTTTTCCTATATTACAACCATGAAAAATTAACATTAACATTGGTTTAAACCTTAAAGTGGACTCCATTCCCATCAGCCTCAGCTATGCTTTGTGTTTAGTGCTAATTAGTGAAACGCTAAACTAAGATGATGATCATGGTAAATATCTTAGTATCGTCATTGTGTTGAAGTTAGCATTTAGCTGGAAGAAGTGCTGTGTCTTAGCCTCACAGAGCTGTTTTTATTTCATAACATCGCATGCATACAGGGCAAAATGCATTGGCATAGTAGATATTAGGACTGCCCCTAAAAGTCTGTGAGCAGAGCGGTCAGTCGAGAAGACCAAGAGTAGACTTTCATTCGGCAGTGGAATCACTGTACTGTATTTTTAGCTGCGTTGTTGTACACACTCCTGGCTCATTAGTTAGGTCATTTAAATTAAATTGTTGAATATCAAAAAGAATCAAATCTGTATTTTTTTCAAATAAAAAATACAGTGGCAGACATTACAATCCTATATATCAGCAGTTGTTTTGTATTTTTCTTGCCTTTTTTCTGAGGAAAACAATCTCAACTCAAGGTCAAGAAGCACATTTACTGATGAAGACTGAAATGTGGTTGTCAGCTCAGTAAATGCTTAGGGTCCCTTTGAGTTGAGATTATTTGTTGCACATTCTCTGAGCTCTTTCCTTGCCAGACCTTCATCATTGTAAACTACACAATACAATTCTTACATGGGGCAGCATGGAGACAAAAATATGGGTATTTTTGTGTTTGAAATTGGTAAAAGACATGAAGGATAGGAATAGACAAGTCACTGACTAGAGTAGCAAAATCAGTAATTTTTCCCTCTGTACCAATTACTGGACCAGTGCTGGAATGGTTGGAAAGAGGAAATGGAAGTGGAAAAAGGAGGCTAAGAGGGAGAGAAGGATGGCTGATTCATAAAGGAAACACAAATAGTCGAAATCAGAAAGGTAAACAGTGAGAAAGTGCAGACAAAGCAAGTTCTCTGCTGGGGTCCCGTTTTCCTTCAGAAAACAAGCCGTGAGTTCCGCTGAGCTCACACATCAAGGGCTCCTGTTCCCCTGGCCATTACCCATGAGCACTGGGGCTGGACACCTATCCCATCCTGTCCCAGAGAGACTCATCGTCCGACATGGTTGGGGTGGAGGGGCAGGTGCTGGGTCCCAGCAGGATGACAGCGGGAGGGACAATGTATGCAATTCCTGTCTGGCACACAGTCGAGCTCTCATGGGAAAAAGGCACAGGAAATATATGTGTGTGTGTGTGTGTGTGTGCGCGCTACTATTGGGCCCCCCACCTGTCCGTAAGTGAAAATCTGGTGAGGCAGCAGGCATAGGTGGAAAAAAAAACTGCAGTGTACTTGCACATGCTGTAAGGTCAGCAGTACTGTATATGCACACACACACACACACACACACACACACACTGTAAATGCCTTTCAGCAGGTCTGTTGTAAAAGTCAAGCGATCCGTTTGAGCCGCATTGTGCCTGAGCAACACCTCTGCCCGCATGAAACAGACTCACGTATATGTAATCAAAACACTCATTAAACATAAAGCTGCTCAGAGACTTTAGCTTCTTGCTGTGAAGTGAACATAGAGGTGATTTCAGCTTCACTTTTTGGTTGGAAGAGTATTTTTAGATTTCTAGTATAGCATGCGAGGTGGGCACTGTTCCTGTGTTCAAATCCACCAGCTGGCTGGGCGTCTCTGTGTGGAGTTAGCATTTTTCCCATGTCTGCGGGTTTCCTCTGGGGCAGAGTCCAAAGACACGCAGGTCAGGTGAACTGGAGACTCTAAATTTGTCCGTAGGCGTACAAAAAATTAAGTATAGAGAATGGATAGTATATACTGTAGATGAGAGGCCACCATGGAATTCTCTCTATAATCTCTAATCAATATATATTTGGTACATTGCTCCTGGAAAAAAAAGGCTTGCTCAGCTTAATTTTAGCTGATATGTTCTTATACTGCATACTGTTGGATTGATATGCACCGAGGCTCGCAGTCTACTCCGAAGACACTCCACTGTGTCTTCTTCCAGTGCTGCAGGTGCACAGATGAAACATTTGGTTACACCACAGTCTCTGCATTCCCAGTCTTAACAAATGAGTGGCAGTGCAGCCAAGACGGTGTTAGAAATGATCCTCTGCGGTGCTGTGGGTTAAGTGGGGGCCAAAGCGTAGGTGTGGAGTGGAGGAAGTGTACAGTAGTGGGTGAAAGCAGGTGTGATCTGTGCAGCAGGAGGAGGCTCTGTTAAGACTCCTGGCTTAATTGTAGCTTTGGCAGCTCAATGCAACACAAGGCTCTTCATGATTCCCAAAAGACATGAAGTTGGAATTTATTTTACAAGAATGTAACACATTTAGTGATTATCATTTGATCATATGGAAATGATATCATAAGATACATGAAAAATTAATGATGGGTGCTGTGTTACAACTCCCAGATAACATCTAACTAAAGGAACGTATTAGTTGAAATCCAATCGGTGTTGCAGGATCAAAGTAGACATCCAAATTGAAATTGGGGTGGGATGTGTTTATGTCTTTTGTTTGTTTTGGAATAAACAGAAAAAGAACTCCACAGGTGGTGGTTACCGTCAGATTAAAGTCACCAACACTAAACAGGCAAAAGATAAACCACCGCCTACAGACAAATAAACTGTTTCACGCGGCATCTTGAAACATTCCCAAACTAGAATTACCGCCTCGTGGTTGTATGCCTCCGCCAACCAGTCAAGTTGTAGTTTACATCCACGTCTGTCCAGAACCAGGATTAGTGTCACCAAGTCAATATACGATCAGATGTGACAATGGTCACAATCTCCCCTTCTCTAACAGCATTGAATAACGGCCAGAAAAGCCAAATGATATTATGATATCATAGTGAAGTCGGCCTTTGTCTTTTCGGATGTAAGATGTCATTTCATCATTTTATCCTAATAGACATTTGTGGATCATGTGATTGGTTGTTTGTGTGTATCTGTCTGTCTATGGCTAATCTCTATGGCTAATATTTTCTCCTTACTCCTCTTCACTGACCAGTAGGGGCAGTGAGTCATCACTGACTGACTAATTGCTATAGGTTGACATCACACAGCAAAAGGCATTCAGCTGGGCTGAAAACAAGCCTTACCTAGTGTGTTCAGGCCTTTGCCGCGCCTCAAAAACTGGCAAACTGACAAAAGTTTGGTGTCATTTTGAGCTGGTGTATCTGCAGATTAATTTCATATGCAATATGTTTTGATCCACTTACAAACGATGTGACATGAATAAATCCCTGTATCTGTTATCTCCAATAGTGCAGTTTTCTAGTTAGGGGATGAATTTTTGAGTTATGGACAAAAATGTGTTTTGTGAGGTCACAGTGGCCTTGACCTTTGGCCTTTGACCACCAAAATCTATTCAGGTTGTCCTCGAATCCAAGTAGACGTTTGAGCCAAATGTAATGAAATTTCATGGAGCTCTTGAGATGCCGCATTGAGGAGAATGTGATGTATAGACGGACATATAGATGGATGGCCATCCTAAAACATAATGCCCCTTGGCATCACTGTGGCCAGCACAGAGGCATAAAAAGGCACTGTTCCACTGAGGTGATCGTGGGAAGTGCTTTATAAATCACCAAAAAGTAAAGACAATGAGAAAAGGAGCCCAGACTACTACTTTTAAAGGCTAATACCAGTGTTTTCAGCTTATATTCTCAACCCCTTTGACTGCATACAGTCTAAGTGGTGGAGAAACCCACTGCATGTTATGTCTAGCAGATGTCAAGAGTTAGCTGTTCACATAACTATTACATTTACAATAAAAAGAAGTTAAATAAAAGCCAGAGGAAATAATAGTGGAGTGTTTGTCCACCTGCTGTGCACAGGCCTCGGAAGTTGCACCATGGCAACACAATCATAAGCAAAGAGAGTTTTATCACTTTAAAAACACCAATTGGAAACACAATATGTATCCTTAAGCTGAGGTCAGCTTCCCTTTGCTATTATTACATGCCTGCTTTATCTTGCACAGATCACTTTCACACAAAAGGCAGTACTGCTCATTACTGTATTTGACGCACACAATAAAAGGCTGTCCTATATTCCTCACCAAAGCACACAGACACACACACCTGACAGATTACAGTTGGCATCCGTAGCCTAGATATGAAGATAGTGGGTGCTGCAGCTCTTATCCAGAGGAAGTGGAGCTCGACAGGGGAGGCAGCCGGGGGCCAGAACACAGCCAGGGCTGGGAGAGGAGAGGAAAAGGGAGGATATTATCAGTGTCTCCATCTGTGGAGGGTGGCACAAGACAAGATGACAGACACACCTTTCATTAACCTTCACCTTCCTCCCCTTGTTCTCGCATGTGTGTGTTTGTGTTTATGTGGTCAGATGGCAGATGAAACGCTGGCAGAGCAGCGTGTGGAAAGTTACAGAGAGGGATGGGTGTAAACCCTGCTCCTAGTCCTTTATTGTCCTAGTCCTAGTCCTTGATTTATCCTGACTGCATCTACGTCGTTTATCTTTTGCTAATTCGGTATATTTGTCATGTGCGTTTATGTCTTTTTCAGTTCCACGTGTGTGTGTGTGTGTGTGTGTGTGTGTGTGTGTGTGTGTGTGTGTGTGTGTGTGTGTGTGTGTGTGTGTGTGTGTGTGTGTGTGTGTGTGTGTGTGTGTGTGTGTGTGTGTGTGATGAGTGTATCTTTGGTGATTCACCACATAGGCAAAAAAAATAAAAGCAGAATATGTACAAAACACAGTCTGAGACCAATTCAATAAACAAAACAAACACTAACACCGCAGCTAAAAATACCTTTTCCTGATATAGACAGAGTTGTGACCAAATGTAGTTAGTCATCACACAAAAGGGCACACTGAAATGCAATCATGTCGTCATGACATAGATTCTTGCTGCAGGCTTTGTGATATACAGTAGTGACTATTCGCCATGAATAAAGAAGAGAAGTGGCTGCTGTGTTTAAAGATGGCGTCCCAGTGCACCTATAAATCTTTCAGATTTCCCCTGGCTTCAGTGTTTTTGTGCCTGTAGAGGATGCACATTACAGCCCTTCTGAGCTGCTGACGGAATTTTATTAGACACTGAACATTAAATGTTGTTAATCTTGTGTTTGTGGTGTGGGAGGGCTAGGTTAGGTATTTTCATTCAGATTCTTCTCGTTGATTGGGATTCTTTGAGGGGTGAGGTCAAAACAGGCCACATGCTTATTTAACAGAAAACCCTTTTATTTTTAAAAACCGGTTCACTTCATGCACTTTATGGAACCTGTAAATTAATTCATATAGTTTAGTTTGGTTGCTGCAAATTTATTCTTTTTTCATTCACTGCACTGTAACTGTAACAGTGAAGCCCACTGAAACGACAACACAGCAACAGTCTAAAAACCAATTAATTGACAGTTTGGGGAGTTGCAGCCCAGATGGGTGTTGATGACGATATAGTAGAAACATCTGTGCGTGGTACTGTGCACCTGCATTATTGCAACCAAACCAAACAACAAAGCTAGAACAGTCAAACCCTGTTGCAGACTAGCAGGTACGACTCCATAAAATATGAACAGTTGTTTTTGAGAGGAAATAAGCTGCCTGTATCTCGCGCAGTGGAGAAAACCCATTTGCTGGGTGCCGAGGAGTCTGGACGCATAAATACGAAAAGGCCATATTTGACAGTAAAGGATAGGCCATCCACTGACACCCCAGTAGGTCACCTGGTAGAGCGCGAACCATTAAGGCTGCGTCCTTACAGCAGAGGCTGGGCTTTGAATCCAGCCAGGATCCTTTTCTGCATGTCGTCCCCTGTCTCACCCCCGTCTTTCCTGTCTCTCTCTCTCTCTCTCTCTCTCTCTCCATTGTCCCATCAAATAAAGCAGGCTTATTACTAAAAAAGTGAAAACATCCATCAGAGGCATAGATGATTATTAAGACTAAGAACCTAAGATACCCAAATATAATTTCAGGTATCCTACACTTACATGCTCCTCTTCCTCGCTGTCTGCTCCTTCCTCATTCTCAGTCTCTCTGCTTTTCTCTGACAACACTGTGACATCATCATCTTCTCCAGGATCATGCTCTGTTGACTGCTGACAACATAACTGGCATTTAGATCAAACATTTTAATTACTGAAGAGGAGACGGTATAAATTTGTGCTTGAATGATCATTTTCAGTCAGTTCTCCAGCCAGTAACTTCCCCTCGATCGCTCCCAGAGTGTGGCACCGTCGTTCATCCTTTGTTTGAAGCGTGGGTCTAATGCAGCGGCCTCTTCTCGTACTCTTCATTAATTTCTTTATAGCCAAAATGCTCGTGGAGAACCAGCAGGATGTGACCGTATGTGGGGTGCTTTTCAGTAGCAATGCAGAGTGTATACATACGTACATCACTAAGTGTCTGTTCACACGGCCACGTTTGTTCAGTGTGTTGCTGGTACAGTGTTACATTCAGTTCACTGCATAATCTACACAGGCCCATGTAAGCACTGTTTATGAGGTAGAAACCCACCAGCTGATTATTGTGACGGTATTCACTTCATGATTGTTTTTGTGGCTTCAGCTGTGTTTTAATAAGCTCTGACCTGGCACTAACGCACTGTGTCTCTGCAGTGGTTCACTTCCACCACTGATCACAGAGATTCCACTGAAATGAATTGATTTTGGTTCAGTATTTAGGTTCTAAATGCTGGTGTGACTGGGCCCTAAGAAAACAAAACAGAGAAGATAAGTTTAGTGAAGCAGATCTTTATTGCTAAGCCTTTTTCTGAATAAAACTATTATCTATGATTTTACCAACTGTTATTATGAGGCCGCAAATTTAGCAAAGGAGTTCATGGGAATAGATACACTCAGTTATTTATTATTTTCATTTACCAAAATGTCCTCTGTGACACCTCTCTACTGTATATATTACATTATAAAGTAAGTATAAGATGAACATGTCAAAGAAAGTAAAGAGAATAAGTATTTCCTGTTTGCTTTCTGTATCCCTACAGCTGTTTCCTGCTGCAATGTCCGGTTCCCCACACAGATCATTAAAGTTTCATCTCATATCTGCCTCAGTCAATGTAACTAATTCAGGAAGTGTTGACCCAGGGAGTAATATTTTTCAGCATCGCTTGACCTTTGCCAGGCTGGAAGTGTTATGATGAGGAGACCTGTAGCTTAACGCTGCCTGACAGCCTTGTCATGTAAGATTTGATTGGTGCCAAGGGGTGTGTCAGACACTGACATAAAGTGGAGAAAAAAGAAATTGGGCTGTTAACATTCATGAGAAATGATCGCGATGTCAAAGGAAGAGCATCCACTTGTCATCCCTCCAGACAGCACTGATCTATTTGACTGGCCATCTTTCTTCTACTCCCTGTGATGTGTGATCTGTCTCATCTGTCCTTCCGTCCTTCCTTCCTTCCTTCCTTCCTCCCTCCCTCCCTTTTCTCACTTCTCTCTCTGATCCTTTCATGTCCTCCTTACTATCCTTCATGTCTCTACTAAAGCCATCCTTTCCTCCCTCTTCTTCCTTGCTTTTATTTTCTTCATTCGCTCCCTCCCCCCTTTCCTCCCTTTACGCCCTCACCTCCTTCCCTCCTTCATTCACTCACCCCTTTTCCTTTCCTTCCCTTCCTGTTCCTCCAGTTTGCAGTCTAATCTGAATCAGGCCACAATGCACGCATGAACAATATAAATAGACAATGTGGTAAAAAATGAATGCAGACATACTGTAGATATGAATAGCCACAGCCACTAGAGATGTTTAGCATCATGAAGAGGAGATGTTAGCACATCCCTGCTTATTGGCCACCTGTCCATCCAGCCCCCTCTGCCTAGGAGACCAACGCACCTGAGCTGCCGGCCGATCCCTCTCAGCCCGAAGCCCCACTGTTGTGTCTGTGGAAACATGTGACTGTGAAGCTTTAATAGACGGTCTAAATCACAGGCCTGTCACTTTGAGCCTTCATTCAGATTAATGTACACACCGACCGTCCAGGCATTAAGCCCCACAGGCCCTGTCATTGACACACCTCAGTGCTCTGTGGCTCTCTGCTGCGCACCTGCTGCACAGAAATACACACTGAAAACCCACAGCGAAGCTTGCCACTCTCACTAAGACGCACATGCACTCACAAGACAAACACGCGCATCGTCACCAGGAAAAGCCAGTAAACCAGCGTTCTGCAACCTCGGGAAGAGGTGAAATGGAAAGAGTGAAACAATGGGAGTGTGAGGGAATCAAACGTATCTCATATGTGGAATTCGCCAGTAAAAACACGACTGTGGGCTCACCTCTCACCTCATCTCACCCTCCCTGAGCCTTTAGTTAGCAATTGAAACACACCTCAAGATGTAAGTCTTCATGGCTCATTATTGGTTTCCATTCAACTATCAAAGAAATTCTAAGTGAGTTCTTGACAATTATGTGAATCTGGCGTGTTTTCATAAGCTTTGGTTAAATAAGAGAAGATTCACTCATTTGTTGTAGTCACACACCATTAATGGAAGCTTTCTACATAGGAATGATGATATAAGTTAAGGAAGCATTAAAATGGAAATTTTTGTGAAATGTCTTCTCAGTTTACACTTTAATACATCATCATTTGCTTAAGATAACTTTTTCGAAGCCAAACAGTCACAGTCACTGCCCAAAAGACGCGTCATCCAAAAGAATCACATGTTAAGTATTAATTATCTCAGATTTGACGATGAATTAGTGGCTCTTTTTATTTTCTTGGGAAAAGTTCTGTAGTGGAACCAGATGCTGCTGTCTTTAAAATGCTCGTACGTCGCACTGCTGTTTACTCTTTTTTTGCTCAGAGTAATTGTCAACAGCATCTGTTTAATTCTGATGAATACAGTTTCATCATCTGTCGAAGAGGAGAGGAGCACAGACATATGAAAGGATGCTCTGCCCCCATTTGGTAGCAGATAGAAATGCAACGCTCAACATACTGAGGACTGAGACCTTAAAAGCCAGTAAACCAGCGCTCTGCAACCTCGGGAAGAGGTGAAATGGAAAGAGTGAAACAATGGGAGTGTGAGGGAATCAAACGTATCTCATATGTGGAGTTTGCCAGTAAAAACACGACTGTGGGCTCACCTCTCACCTCATCTCACCCTCCCTGAGCCTTTAGTTAGCAATTGAAACACACCTCAAGATGTAAGTCTTCATGACTCATTATTGGTTTCCATTCAACTATCAAAGAAATTTTAAATGAGTTCTTGACAAAAATTATTATGTGAATCTGGCGTGTTTTCATAAGCTTTGGTTAAATAAGAGAAGATTCACTCATTTGTAGTAGTCACACACCATTAATGGAAGCTTTCTACATAGGAATGATGATATAAATAACATCTAACATAAAAAAAAGAATAAGTTAAGGAAGCATTAAAATGGAAATTGTGAAATGTCTTCTCTGTTTACACTTTAATACATAATCAACGTTTTGACACATCAACAGTCACAGTCACTGCCCAAAAGACGCGTCATCCAAAAGAATCACGTTAAGTATTAATTATCTCAGATTTGACAATGAATTAGTGGCTCTTTTTATTTCCTTGGAAAATATATATATAGTGGAACCAGATGCTGCTGTCTTTAAAATTCTCGTACGTCGCACTGCTGCCTACTCTTTTTTGCTCAGAGTAATTGTCAACAGCATCTGTTTAATTCTGATGAATACAGTTTCATCACCTGTCGGAGAGGAGAGGAGCACAGACATATGAAAGGATGCTCTGCCCCCATTTGGTAGCAGATAGAAATGCAACACTCAACATACTGAGGACTGAGACCTTAAACAGCACCAAATCTAAGCCCTTGTTAACTTTTCAGATATTTTCTTTAAAGATACTGTTCCCAAGATGCACTAAACACCAACACATCAAACACACAGAGAAGAACTTAAGACCATTTTCCTGATTGTGAATCTGAGGAACATTATTACACAAAGATTCTGAACTACCGTAAAGGTGCACAGGCATGCATTGCAGAGGCTTATGCAGCAAACAGAAATGTATAATGTCACAGAGAAGAACTTGGTATTTAGTATGAGCAGTGAGGGATTTCACGGCTAAAACACTGGAAGTCAGACTTGCTCTACAGAAAAGCAAAACAGTAAAAATACCACAAAACACCAGAATGCTTAGCAACAACATTGCCAAAACACCCCCCAAACACCCACAACAAGGATTTTCAAGGATTATTACTTTAATCTTTGTGGACCTGCTTTGAGGTTTACGATTTAATACAGAACCAGTAAAAAAAAAAAAAGGTGTATTTAATGTTCTTATAACAATTTAACAACTCAGCGTCATCCATTCAGTTTCCATTCAGACACACAGACACAGATGAGCAGTGATTGTTTTTGTAATTTACTGTGGACTTGGATCACACAGCTGGTGAGCCTGCTCTGGGTCATCCCTGGGTAAGATAGGTGACGGCCTCATTATAAAGCTTCATGGGGCCGATGGGAGCTGCAGAGTCAGGTGATAATTCTCTTCACATTCATCACCGCAAGTGACCCTTTTCACCCTGTCACAGTGTTTTCACGCTGTCGTTTCATACATTATTATGTAAGTATCGATTATCGTCACTTTCAGCATTTCTCTACAACTCATAACTAAATCAGCGAAATGCAGAAATAAAGCTTGGTCACACTGCATGGCTTTCAAAGTTGGCAGATCACTGTACTGTTCACCCTACGCTACTTTCTGCAATGTAATTTTGAATCTTGAAGCCGTGGTGGTTGTGGTTTACAGCTACAGGCGGTCACACTCAGATGAACCCGCCTCGTCTCCAAACTACATTTTGTCAAGAAAACACACGCAACACATGCCGTCACTTGCGTCATTTTCCACCTCACTTACAAGAAGTGACGCGGAAAATGAAGCAAGTGATGGCATTTTATGGACAGACATAACAGACATTCACAAGAAATGAGTGGTCCAAGTTGTTTACGTACTGATTTGCAGCAAAAAAAACAAAAAACTAGGAAGATAAAGAAAAGTCTGGTGCTATTTTGTCTCTCCCCTCTTTTGGCCTGTATTGTTCCCACATCCAAAAGCAGTTAGAGCTGAACTCATATCCCATTTAAACCGTCAAACAAATCAAAGCTAAATGTTTCACTCAGATACATTCAAAAGTGCATTCAAGCTTATAGTCAAAGTTCCCTTTCTTTAGATATTCTAGACATTTCCCCTGAATGACCATGTTGTTTAGGCCCATTGATTTCCTGAAGTGGGTTATTTTCAGTAAACTGAACCAGTCCTTCAAACAGCCTTTTTCTTGGAAGAAATCACTTCCATTTTCCCTCCTACTTCTCCTCTCTGAAGGGAGACCCCTCACATAGGAAGTGAGAAGTGCTTGATTTTTATGGCATTGTTAAAGGGGTAATCACAGTGGCATTTGCCATTATGATTACTCTATGAATTGGCCTCCCTTGGCTAGGCCTTTTTATAATTTCCAGACCCCTCGTTGAGAGTAGCTCTGTATTACACCAATTAGAGCGGTGAGTCATATGTCACTGGCCACAGGAGAATTCAGCCTCCTCCACTTTGTGCTATAAATTTACCTCTAGCTCTTTCATTGGCCTGTTGTCATTCTGCTGCTGACTGACAGCGGAAACGGATATGCTTCCTGCGCGGCGGTGTCAGGGCTGTGTGGTGGAGAATCTGTGCGACGAGGTGAAAGTTCAGGGATCAATCAATCTGGTGTTGTACTGCATTCATATCCTGAAGTATCCTGAAGTACATTAAAATGTTTTCTTCACTTTTCCCTGTGAAACAACGAACGAGGCAAAATCTTTGCTCTGTTTAATATGTTTGGAGCTCTTTCAGAGAAATGTCAGGCGCAAGGCCCAACCCCAAGGCTTAATTAGATTAATGGAAGAGATGGAGAGGATCTAATGACCTATCTCCCTGCATCACTGGACAGCAGAAAGATGGAGAGGCATGAAAAAAGTGCAGCAGCGCTCGCTTGTTTCCTCCTCCACTCATCCTCTCCTCTCTTCTGCCCCAGACAAGTCAATGGTCCTTGAGAACGTTCGGAGATACATTACACAAAAGCCCACGGCTGAGTCAAGCCCCGCCTGCATCACTGTGGCATTTTGTTGGTCGTTCTCCAGTGTGACAAGGGGAATGGAACAGCAGAATATGGGCTGAGTGGGTGGGCTATAGTGGTATAATTTTATTCTTAATGACAAGCAAGCGTACGAGTGTCTTACTGAGATAAGGGCTAAATGAAAACAGGAAAATATGCAGAGATAATGAAAATGACAATGAGAGAGATTTATAAGTGGAAACAGTCCTGCTTATAGTTTCCCCCCCTACATGTATCATGCTGATTATAAAATCTGCTTAATGTATTCATGATGTTGAGTCTGCACACTGTGCATAGTGGGCTCACTGCTAAAGCAGAGTGCTGTTACGTATCGGTAGACTTGTACAAAGACAAAACATGTTTGAAAACTTCTCATATTTTGCTTTTCATAGAGCCTGGAAAGACTTAAAGCCGCCGCGTGGAGTTTCTGACCACTGGTGTCACGATAGAGCAATGTTTTGATGAATGGGTCCCCATTTGGTTTGTATCTTGTGCTGCTACTAGCATGTGCACAAGGACACACAGTGGGAAACTAGGCCCTCACAGACAGCAGATGATAACTTATATATGATTTTAAAACGTATTATTCCTACTTCTATATTTATTTATATTCCAGCTATTCATTTTCAATGACATCTAAACGATCATATTTGGAAAAATCAAGCACGGAAAACAAGATAAATACATATATAAGGATCTTTTGCTGGGTGACTGGATTAAAAAACATGTCGGGGAGTTCTGTGATCAGTGGTGCCTCTATAATTTTGCAGAGGGCCTTGACATTACAACATTATAAGACTACTTTTTGGAGTGACAATTACACTGACAAATCATATTTTACCTCCAAGAGGGAGCGCTCTTTTAGTGATAAAATAGAAACCTCTTCAGCCATGTACTGTAGAGTGCCTGCTTGAACTTGAATAACAATGTTGGTGTCTGCTTTGATACGAGTGAATTTCGCAGCTGGCGAGTCACGATTCACCAAATGGTTCAGTTTATTGTGCTAATCTACAAGTTGGTGGAACTAATGTACCAGCACTAATATGAAAATGCAGCTTGATAAAGGCATAAAGGGAAGAAGAAGCCTGCTAGCTTACAGTAGAAGTTTTGAAATGTTTAAACAATTGTGTTTTTGTTTAATGAGGAAAGAACTTCACTTAAAATCAATCAATCAATCTTTATTTATATAGCACCGATTCATAACAGCGTTATCTCAAGACGCTTTCCATAAAGTGCAGGTCTAGACCAAACTCTTTAATAAGATGCTTACTTACTTTTGCTAGGCCTCAACGATACAAGATATTTTATTAACAACCACTAAACACAAGAAAACTGCCAGGTAACCTTTAAAGGTAATGATAAATGAATGACAATATCAGACAATGTGAAAATAAACTATTTTTGTAGTGTTTGATTTTACTAATATAGATCAACTTCACTGTCCTCTTAACATCCAAATGTTACAATATATCAATTACAACAAAGTCAACAACAAGCTTTTCAAACAGTAGAGCAGGACTTTTGTCTTGAAGTCACATTATTAGTCCTGGACTGTTTTCTGCATCAGTAATTTGGTACCGTTAATTTAGTTTCTCTAATTATCGTCTCATAGTGCTCACACATCAGCAGCATTTCACTGTACCCTGACAACAGTAGCTTGTTGTGGCGAGCATTTGTTTCAGCGTGACACCAGAGTGCAGAGCTCATAAGCAGCTAAAGCTGGCAATTCAGCAACTGCTACCAGGGTCGATCAGTCAATCAAGCCACGGCTGAAACATCTACAAGCTGACTCCAACTGTGCTGAAGGAAGGGAAAAACCTCTACTGCAAATGTGGTGTGGTGGCATTTTCCAAAACTATTGTTTTATTAATAAAATAATGAAGTTTAAGGGCTTAAATTTGGATTCATCACACTCACAGGTAATATTTAGTAGACAGTTTTGGGCCTATATTCACCTGCATAATTTAAGGTCTTTACAATTTAAGTAGTGGGATTTACTTAAACTTGATACTTGATCTTAAACATGTAATTTTCCCTCTGTATACCACATGATGTCTTCCTAAAGGCACAGGGACCATTTTGTCAATATAACCTTTAATCACAACAGTGTCATGTGCTTAGATACATGTCTTACAGCCCTCTTTCATTTAGTACAAGTGCGATAGTAAATGCAGTCTGAATGCACTCTGCACGCATGTATTCTGTAGAGGCTGCCCTCGAGTGTCTCAGCCCCGCTTTAGTGGTCACCTAAGCCTATTGGGATCTTGTACAAGATAGTGATGGGCTTAGATGTCACAGGTGATGGTGGGGGCTATTCTTCATGCAAGAGTATTAGTGGTGCTAAAAGCAGTAATACCACTTGGTTATGAGGGCGTGTTGCTTTAAAGTAGAAAAGGCAGTCGGACAGAAAAGCAAGGGTTAATCCAGGAGGGTGCTCTCTCAGCTCCTTAGGAATCGCAGCGTTCGCTTCATAGTCACTTTCAGATGGCAAAGCAAGTGCACCTTTAGGTTTGCAGACATGTTTAGCAAGTTGAAGGGCTTCCTCAGTGGCCCGCCGGTACCAGCAGCTTCAGGGACCACCAGTGTGGCTCCAGCTCCAGCTCCAGCTCCAGCTCCAGCCAAGGTAAGACTTGTTTGTAAGATATTTGTATTCATGTTTAGCGTCTTTGCTAGCGTGTTTGATTCTTCTGGGATGCTCTTAATAGCTTTCATACAGCTCATCGTGTGCCAGAAATAGCAGTTAACAGCCAAGAGTGAAATCAAGCATGACCACAACAAATGAAATATTGCATCCAGCTTGTTATACAGCAAGTTTGGTTACATTTGTTTCTCCCAAAATCACAGCAGTAGCTTCTTATCCGCTCCTCCATCCATTCAGTTGCTCTGTACGTTTGCCAACAACGGGGATCAAAGAAAATAGTTTCATTACATGGACCTCATTGAAATCACTCATTACCCAATGGGCACTATTGAATCCTATCCATCTCAAACACAGCTTGATTTTAAAGGACTCTATCAGGCAAGGCAGTCGTTTGTCAACTGCTACATTCGCTGTTCTTTAAAAAGTAAAATGTCTCTCTTATGGCGGCGGTTTAACTTAATGAAGCCGAGCATCTGACTTTGTGGAAAATGTTGATTTTGTGGTGTAGGAGGAGAGGCCAGCGGATAAGGAGAATGAGGCCAAGAAGGTGGACAAACCACAGGGTAAGTCATCATTAGAGAGGCAGAAATGGTTCATTTAGAGACTAAATGACAGGATGTCCTGTTTTGTTTTGCTTTGTGTCAGATGGGCTTTCTCTATGGTGACTGCCCATTACCTCACTTGTACCAAAGCCAGTGGTTAATACTGCATCCCAGGCAGGTACTGGGAAGGCTGGCTCTTATAGAGAATACTGATATGACAGTGTATCAATATGATGAGTTTACCTCTGGTCAGCTTTTCTTTCTGTCACCCAATACAGGTGATTCTGAGAGGTGCAACTTATCTCTCAAACAGCCCTCTAACTGCAACACAAGCTGCATATGGCCTTATGAATCTCATTGCTTCTGTTCTGTCTGTCCACACATTGTCTTCCTCTTCTATTTAAACGGTGCAGCACAGATGCTTGAGCAGGATTAACCCACTGTGTTTTGCGTGATTGCTCCTTATAGAATATTTGAAATGTGCTTCTAAGCATCAGCAGTATTGTAAATCCTTTCAAAATTCATAATGTTTCCCCTACAAAAATCATTTCTTGAGGAGGAGAAATGTAATTATGATTGTTCCACTTTCTTAGACTCATCTCCAGCTCCACCAGCTCCAGCAGCTCCTGCTCCAGCACCAGCAGCTCCTGCTCCAGCACCAGCACCAGCACCAGCACCAGCACCAGCACCAGCACCAGCTCCAGCTCCTGCTCCTGCTAACCCTGATCAAGCTGGACCTGAGGGGTAAGATCTGATATTTAATTGCAGGGAAGATGCATTAGAAGTATGACAGTGCAGTAAGCATAATCATTTAAAGAGAGACATTGTGTATATAGCCCTGGAGTATCTGTCTGGACTAAAGCACATGTCTGCCAAGACACTTACACCAAACTAGTATCAAATTAATCATCCAATGGATGCTAATTAATCAGATTCCCTGGCAACATGGCAGAAAGAGACAGAGAAAGCTTTCAGAGGTGAGCGCAGCATGTGAGATCTTTATCCTCTGGTGCACCATGCATATTAACAGAAGGATGACCTGAAAGTGGATTAAAAGCTTTTCAGCTTTTTAGTTTTAAGAAGCTCACTGGCGCTGATTCTGGCCCAGCAATAAAAACTACGAGGGCGACAAGTTAAGACAGACCTGACTGATCCTCGCAGCTGTAAACACAGCACACACCATGTGAATGTTTCCTCAGGGGGATGATAAAGGAGTGGTGGAGAGAGAGACGGGCTCTGTGTGGAGCACACACAGAGGTGTTTGGCCATCAGCATGTGTGTGTGAGTGTGGAGACAATAACCAGTGTGTATAGAGAGCTCAAAGGTGATGCTAATGAAGTGAACCCCCCTTTGAGTGAGACTGGTACGGGCTAATTGGCATGTTATCAAAGGAACAGACGCACCACTGATAACGCTGTGTTTGATTATATTGTCAGATTAAAAGGATTTAAAGAAACACGGCCTCTAAATCAGGCTATGAAGCAGTCTGGTGATTTATTTGCTTGACTGTGCTTATTCCTAAACAAAGGGCACCCAGGTACACCCATTAGGTGCACTCAGCTAAACCTAGTATAGGCTAATATAACAGTCCTGCAGTAAATCCTCTTTCATGAAGGTCGTAATGTTCACTTTTAGTTGAAATGTTTCAACTGCATATCATGGATTATACAGAGAGGTGTTTCTGTTATTTTGCCCATGCTCAGTGTTGTCAGTGAGGTGGCCAAAATAATAGAAACACCAACAGTTCAACAGAACCACAATCTGAAGCTCCCGATTGCAGGAAATATTAGTGTCCTTCCTGCCTCCTCCTGTCTTGCTGGATTGTGTCCACTAGGAGGCGACATAAGAGCACAGACGTCCCCTTTCTCTGCGTGTACTGCAGAGGCTGAGGTGTCTGTCAGCTGAGCCTTTCTGCTTAGAATGTCATTTCACAGTACAAATGTTTTAGTTGCCATTACAAATCACAATTCACACGTCATGTTATGTGTGAAAACCATTTTCTGTAGCCTGCAGACTTATGAAAACGTCTTTTGTGTAAGGTGCTCATTAATCAAACAAGCCACAGTAGTCTGGTTAGAATAAAAACTCCAGCTCCTCTCACTACTCCAGCTTTGTATTTAAACTTATGGTACTTCAGTATTTGTAATAACTGAACACAGCAGTGACATGTTAAATTAAGTTGATATATCAAGCTTGTCAGCATACAGTTTGCTATTCACACATCCAGCTGACTCATTAGCAACATCAGCATTTGTTCCAGTTGCATCTTTGACATTAGCTCTGTTTTTTGGTCTCCACTAAACTCCTGAGGGAAACATCTGGCTGCTAAATGCTCCACCATGATGACCAGCTAATGCCAGTTGTTTTGTTGAACTTTGTCAGCAGCCTGGTGCTGGGCAGGTTGTGCACAGAGGGCACATGGTTGTTGTTTTCCCACAATGAGTTGCAGCTCAATAGTTCTGCTGTGAACTGCAGAGTGTGGTGACGACATCTGTCACACTAAACATTACACTGAAATGGTATCAGAGGGATTTTAGCAGGAATTTTGTTTCAGCAGGTAGAAAAGTTCCTGCAAAGTGTCTAAGTGGAAAAAAAAGTGTGAATGACTTTGTGGCTCACTTTCCCAATGGTATTTTCCATCTGCAGGCAAGAGGCGGCCCCTCCTCCACCGCCTCCACCCATCGTTATCAACAAGTATTCAGATGAGCAGCTCAGAGCCATCATCAGACTGATGAGAGAGAGGCTGCATCTCTACAAGGAAAAGGTGGCTGATCAGTATGCTTCATCCCCAGAGATCAGCCCCCCTGTCAGTGAGTACAAACACAGAACTATTCATCTCAGCGCACACAAGCTAGAGCTTCACTTCTGCCCACTTATTAAGCACAAAAGTCCAATATTTGTGGCCTATGATTATCGTTGTTATTGGTGCTTCATTTCTGCTACAAATGAAGAATGATTAAACTGGATTACATGTTGCAGCTCCTGTGCTGCGCAAAGGTGACTACGCACAACTCATGGAGGAGAGGAAGCGGCAAGCTGAGGAGGAGCGGATAAAGAAGGAGGAGGCTGAGCAGAAGAAGAAGGAGGAGCAGGAGAAGAAAAAGAAGGAGGCTGAGCAGAAGAAGAAAGAGGATGAGGAGAAAAAGAAAGCAGAGATTAAAGACGAGATAGTGGAGGAGAGGAGCGTGAAGACCAGGCTCAGTGAAGCTGCCTGGTCTATGGTGGACACTGCGCTGAAGCCGGTTGAGGACAAGATGGACTCGGTGCTGGGGAACACCATCGACCCTTTCACAGACCGCCGCTACATCGCCTGGCTCAGCCTCGTCACGCTGGCCTTCAACTACAACACCTGGTTTGTCACGGCCCGCCTGTGTTTCCCGTACCACGGCGAGAGCGCCAACCTTAACTGGTTCATGCTGGACTCCCTGGCCGACCTCATCTACCTCACAGACTCCGTCTTCTTCCAGCCCCGCAAACAGTTTGTCAAAGGAGGAGACATCATAGTAAGTCTTCGATAATCCTGTCCTATGAGTCCGTTCCTGAGAATGACCTGGATTTAGGATCTAATAATAATACTTGTCATTTTCTTCTATCAGAAAGACAGAGTGCTGACAAAGAAGAACTACAGAGAGACGGAAAGATTCACGGTATTGTAACATGAATTCTTTGAAGTTGGAACATTAGGATGAACTCGGGGGCGTCACACGTGTGTCTCTCCTCAACAGATGGACGTGGTGTCCCTCATACCGTTCGACCTGCTCTACCTCCAGTTTGGATTCAAATCCATTTTCAGAGCCAACCGTCTGCTGAAGGTGAATTTACTCGAGTGCTGTCTCTGACCATCAAAGCGGACCCAAGTTAGCTCACCAGAGTGACGTTGTCATGCTTACTCCCAAGGCAGATACGTTTTTTGAGTTCAGCGACCGTCTAGAGAGCATCATGGCCAAGGCTTACATCTGGAGGTGAGGCACGTCAAAGAAACTATGATAATGTCATAGCTGCTTAGTTCATTTTTGTTGTTATAGCAAGGCCAGACTGTGTTAGAGTCATCATCAGGTCAAGGCCAAGACAGGAAGTTTACTAACTAATACATGTGAAAAATAATGATGAACTCTAAATCTTCATATACAGTAGCTCTCTTGTGTTAGTTTAGCAAAGTCGAGGTGAAACTATGTAACATTATTATTGATACCACGGTGTCTGCACCTTAAAGTCACTGTTACCTCTGGCTTTAACACCGGTGGATAAACAGAGCAGAGACTCTAACATCTTTACTTTTCTGACAGAGTGATTCGGACCATCGGCTATCTTCTCTTCATGCTCCACCTTAATGCCTGCTTGTACTACGTGGCGTCAGACTACCAGGGCATCGGGCAAACGAAATGGGTGTACTCCGGTCTGGGCAGCGCGTAAGTACAGAAGCTTTATAATCCAGCTTGTGTTTTCTCCATAATGCACACTCTAAGATCTGATCCGATTGGTAGCTGATCCTAAGTATCAGTATTGTGCTCTTTCTGACTATTATTTACTACCAGAATACTACTGCTATCAACACTACCAGTACTGTGGGTTACCATTCTGTCAAAGTCAACCATTAAAGATGAAAACTGTTGGACTTCTGTCAACACATTAGTGAAGTGCAGTATAATTCCAGTAATACCTAGACTTTGGTAACAGTATCCCCACAAGCGACTTGTTCCAAACTCTTAGATGAAGAAATACTCGCACTAATGAAGTTTATTGAAATATAGTGACCAAAAGCCAAGAGACCCATAGTTCTGTATGATGAAAGTCATAAGACACCAAGTACCAGTTAAACAGGAAAATCTTTTTGCAACCTAAATAACAACATTGTTGGTTTTTTTTTACTAATATATTAAATGAATTAGATATAATAAAAACAGTAATCGTACTTAGGACAGAATATGTGTCGACCTTACATGGTTAAATATGACATGATGAATATCAGACACGTCACAGAGGTTCATGCTGCACTGAAACAGAGCTCCAGTTTTCTCCTGCCTGAGAAATCCAAAGACAGACACCAACTCAAAGTCTATTGTGTGTTCCATCTTTGCTGCTGCTGCAGTTACCTCAGCTGCTTCTTCTATGCGGAGAAGTCCCTGCTGATGATCGCTGAGCTGCCGATCCCGGACACCATGTTTGGACAGATCTTTCAGATGGCTAACTACCTTTTTGGGGCATTCTTTATGTCCATCATTCTTGGCCAGGTAGTTTGTCTGTAATATTTTTAGTCTTTTTTTGTATTATTTTTTTTATTTTTCTTGATGTTTCGGTCAGCCTGTGTTTGGACGGCACATATGGCATTATTTTTGAAAAGTGTGCAGCAAGACGTCAAGGGAATCAAACTTGGAAAAGGGCAGAAATAAAAAAGATTACACACACACATACACACACACACACACACACACACCAGTGACATGTAGTTTGTGACAGCCCCTCTGACGCCCACACCCTCTCCACAGGTACCTGCGTTGTTACTACTTCGCCGTCCGCAGTCTGATCAACATCGGGGGTCTTAACGAACCCCATACCGTCTTTGAGATTACCTTTCAGATGACTAACTTTTTCACGGGCGTCTTTGTGTTCTCCAGTTTGATTGGACAGGTAACATAGAGATACAGTCTGCCCATAGTATGATTCATAGTCCCAGCACACTCAGTTCATCTGGAAATTAGCATCTCTAAATGAGCATATCATCCCCTCTAAATTAGTATGTCTTTCTTTCTACCTGTTCATGTAGTGATAGTAATCCCACACTAGTTTCACTAACCTGCCATCCGTCAGTCCAACCGTCAACTGTTGTTGTGTGTCACTGGTTCCCTGTGGAGTCTTGCTTGTTAAATGTGGTAAATGTAGCATTTCTGCAACAAAAAGTTATTAAATCCACTGTCTGATTGACATGTGTCATCTAATTTAAAACTGAACAATATGTTTTCCTCAGTTCATGTGTTTACTCCATCATCTCACCTCAGATGAGAGATGTCATTGGTGCAGCCACAGCGGGACAGACCTACTTCCGGAGCTCCATGGACAACACTGTGGACTACATGGTGACCAACCGCATCCCCTCTTTGGTGCAGAACCGAGTCCGCACCTGGTACACCTACACCTGGGACGCTCAGGGCATGCTGGGTCAGTAACACTGGACAAAGAAATCACTCCATCCTTCAGATTAAGAGCAACTTTAAAAAACACCATTTCGGTTTCATCTCGGTGCTTCCAGATGAGTCTGAGCTGCTGGACAAGATGCCTCTGGTGATGAGAACCGCCATCGCTGTGGACATCAACCTGACCACCTTTCAGAAGATTGACCTTTTCAAGGTGCCTTTTTAAAGACATGATAGCACAGTAAAAGAGACATACTGCTGCTAGGACATGAAGTCAGCCAAGTATCATGTTGTCTCCACAGGGCTGTGACCAGCAGATGTTGGTGGACATGTTACTGAGGCTCAAGTCCATCATCTATCTACCTGGAGACTTTGTCGTAAAAAAGGTGAGTTCTTATCATCAATCCTGGACTTCAAGTGTGAACTTTTATAGTTTACCCTGCATGTGTACTGTATGACTGTGCCCTCTGTGCAGGGTGACATCGGCAAAGAGATGTACATCATCAAAGGTGGAGCGGTGCAGGTGGTGGGAGGACCTGACAACAGCATTGTGTTTGTCACACTGAAGGCTGGCTGTGTGTTTGGAGAAATCAGGTAACATAAAGTTGTCACTTCCTCTTTATTCCTCAAACAGAAGAAGATAATGGATTCAAACCCACACGCAGGGAACACTGGGGAGGAATGTTCAGTCATAAAATGTTTTTTCTCAGTCTGTTGCAGTCATCCAAAGATGGAGGGAACAGGAGGACAGCTAATGTCAAAGCCTACGGCTTCGCTAACCTCTTCGTCCTGGAGAAGAAAGACCTGTTTGACATCCTGGTCCACTACCCAGAGTCTCAGAAAGTGTTGGCCAGGAAGGGAAGGTGGGTCAGACAGACAGACAGACAGACAGACAGACAGACAGACAGACAGACAGACAGACAGTGCTGATTTGTCTGGAGACATTTCCTCTCCCACACATTGGAGTGCAACTAACTTTTAGCTTTTAGGTCTTTAATTCAGCATCATATACAACTGAGGGAAATATGTATTATTTTTACTTGATAAATGACTTAAAACGTATTGATTTTTTTTCCTACAAAATTTTTACTCAAAGCCATTTCTCCAGTTTAAGAATCAATATATTTTCTCCGCTGAGCGAGCTTTACTGTATACATCATAACAGAGGACATTTCTTCAGAATGATCAGCCCAGCTTCTTTATCCGTCTGTGTGTGTGTGTGTGTGTGTGTGTGTGTGTGTGTGTGTGTGTGTGTGTGTGTGTGTGTGTGTGTGTGTGTGTGTGTGTGTGTGTGTGTGTGTGTGTGTGTGTGTGTGTGTGTGTGTGTGTGTGTGTAGGAAACTAATGAAGGCAAAAGGTCCAGCAGCAGCTAAAGCAGAAGAGGACAAGAAGAAAGGACTGGCGCTGTTCGGACCCAAACCTCCCACACCCAAACTGCTGCGTGCTTTTGGTGGAACTCTTAACAGAGGGATTATTGACAAAATGAAGGTACCTACTCATACATTTCTTTCTCTGAGTGGTCGTATAAAAGCCTTTGCACTTGTGCTGACTGCTAAACACACCATATTTTGTGTTTATTTTTTCCCCAGAGTACTGCTGCTGGCAAGTGAGGGTTGTGTGGTCATTTGTTTATGACTCCGTTTTGGGAGTGAATGTACAGTTTTGTTTTCAGCCTCTTACTGCCCTTTTGTATTGAATCTGTATTTCCTGTCAGGTTGAGATGTGTTTTTTTTAAATAATTCAATTATTCCCCATGGTCAAACCTTTGGCAAATTAGATGGAACCACATGAAAAAATAAACATTTGTAATATCTCATGTGATAAAGCCCACCTAACTACATAAAAAAAAAGTATTTATACATATTTCCAAGCTATTTTGATTAGATGTGCAATATTTGAATCTCAAACTCTGCCCCTAGTGGATGCTGCTTGTCACATGTTGTATATTTGTAAACTGAGTATAACTTCCCGTTCACATTTTTGCGTTTGCCTGCTTTTGTTGGCTGCATTTTTTTTTTTCAGTTTTCAGATGCACTGTAGTTATAAAAGCCTAACAGAGATTATCACAACAACTGCTGACAGTAAAGCTCTCAATTTAACATTTGATTGATTTCATCTCTGTCGATATCTGCTTAAATAAATAATTCCCACATTTAACTGCAGTTTACTTATAGTGGCATCCCGCTCTGTTGGTTTGCTTGTTGTGTGTCTGTCTGTCGGCTTTGAGTTCGTACACTTCAGAGGGTGAGGTGCTAACTAATCCTGTTAGCCACACAGGGACATTGTGAGGTTTAATTAGCTAAGAAGTCTGTTTGTGAACTGTGGAGCCAGAAGGGCCTGAAATAACCCCGCAGTCTAATTTTACTGCACCTACTTTTATCACCTACAGCCAAGAGTTAGTACCCTATAAATGTTATGCCATAATGATTAAATATATTGAAACATGCATGTAGTTCTGTGTGAGGCAAAACTGAGAAATATTTAGTATTTTATTTCTTATTAACTATAAGCTTAATGGCAGAATACCTAGTTTGTAATATTGAAAATGCAACACAGCCTACTTCGACTGGCAGTGATTCATCCTTTCATTTGATCATTGATTATTCAGAGGATGCAGTTTTATCATGATGGCTCTAAAGTAAAAAGACCCTGTAAATGGTCCTTGTTCTGGACCAGAGCCAAGACTGCAGTGACTGACAGCTGTGACAGCTGATCTGGTGTTGACTCCAGGAGGAAGGGGAGTGCCCAGAGGGAATTAATGGATCTAAGAAATTAAATTGCCTCAGTCTGTCATTCGGATGTGAGACGAGGACTACGGAGGAACTCGGGACTCTTTTAGGGATCCGCACAGGAGAGGGTTTCCAGGGGCAGAAGTGGGTGGGCAGGCCTGTTCGCTGTAGCCCACACCAAATAACGCCATGTTCAGGGGGCTGAAAAAGCTGCTCGGGGTTCCTGAACCTCCTTCTGCTCAAGCTGCTACCCCACCTTCTACCGCGGCTCCACCCGCCAAGGTAAGACCTGGCCTCTTTCCACATCTTAGATATAAAAGACCTGAACCAGAGACCTGCTTTGAAAACCTTTTTTGACCTTAAACATAGTTTTATGAAACTGATTTGTATTGGCTGCTCGCTAAACAGTTTTCATATGTGCACCATTTAAACCAAATGTTAAATTAATCAGGCTCTTGCTTGTCACATTGAGTTGTTTTGAGGTAAACCATGGCAGGTGTCTCAGATCAGTGAAAGCCTCAGAAGCAGCTTGGCACCAATGAAGAGTGGCCACTGCAGACTGGATTTATTGCACCGTTGTTTAGACATTCTCTGGATCCACAGTGTGGAAGATGCACTTACAACAGAAAAGATGAAGCTCACAGCGAACCAATGTTGTGTATTTGCAGGAAGAAAAGCCACCTGAAAAGAAGGATGAGAAAGAGGAGGAGAAGAAGGAAGAGGAAAAGAAAGAAGAGAAGAAAGAAGAGGAACCCAAGCAGGAAGAGCAGAAACCATGTGAGAAGTCTGGTTATTTGGTCTGAACTCCATACAGCACCTTCTCTTTTACCCTTTCTCTCACAGCTCTGTGTGTCTGTTTTGAGCCAAAAATGGCTGCAAGCAGATCATTAGTGTATTAATGTGTCTTCTGTTCTTTCTGACTCGACTCTTGGTTGCTTTGACTCATGTACCTCTGCGGGGAATTGCAAGACAAAATACACACTACACTGTATTTTTCTATTATTGGAATTTTACACTTGAATTTATAATCCACTTAGCAGAGAAGCAGATTCTGGAGCATTCACACATTTCCAAGTGATTTTATTTTCACAGATTCAAATCTGCAAGAGGTCAGAGGAGGGTCTGTTACAGTAATGCACAGGATTAAGTGCAGCATTTCATGGTGTGATCACCCTTTATCAGTGTGATATTAATGTTGGTGTTTGAGATGAACTGACTAAAGAGGGCTGCTATGTTTTTCTTCCAGCTCCTGCCGCTGCTGCTCCTGCCCCTGTTGCCCCAGCTGCTCCTGCCCCTGCCGCTGCTGCCCCTGCTGCTCCTGCCCCTGCTGCTCCTGCCCCTGCTGCTGCTGCCCCAGCTGCTGCTGCCCCAGCTGCTGCTGCCCCAGCTGCTGCTGCCCCAGCTGCTGCTGCCCCAGCTGCTGCTGCCCCAGCTGCTGCTGCCCCAGCTGCTGCTCCTACCAATCCAGAGGGGGCTGATGGGTAAGAATGCATCATACACTGTGTGTGCCCCACATCTCACCAGTCTCCTGTCCCCAGCGCCCCTGCTGAGGTTAAGCTTCTATAGATGATGGATGTACCAGTACTGACATTTCAAGCTTTACCTTACAGGACTTAAATTCACAGTCTCTGATTGGAGTCGATCCATTTTGGAAATGACTGTAATAAGATGATTACAGGAGTACATTTGATGGGTACTCAATCAAATTTGAGAAAATTTTAGTTTAATTTTAGTCAAAGAGCTTGAATTTTGGTGAGTGAAATGCATTCACTAGCAGAAATACTGTGAAAGCCACTGTGGTGGATGAAACACAGTGTTTGACCATCTTTTAGGTGTATTCTGTTCTCTCCGGCATGGGATCAAAGCACATATGTCTATATTTTTGTCTAATAGGCATGTTCCAGAAAACATTTCAAATATTTGAAGCGGCATGTAAATACACACAGAGCACCCAAACACTTCCTAGTAATAAATCCAGAAATAATAAGAAGTAATTAGTAATGAAACAGTCAGAAGTGATTGTACAGATGGGCAGGCTGCACTCTCTGTTAGCATGTTCACACTTGAAGCCTGTGACTCCTAAAGTAGAAAAGGAGATTAGGAGCTTAGTGGTATTTGTGATTGATCAGAGATAGCGAACCACATGCAAGTGGGAATTCCTTTCCAAGAATTAATGTTGTCCTCTGCAGACGATTTATAATGAATTTATTTACTTATTGTTGCAAATGAACAATAGCTGAATTGCAGAGAGATTTTTTTGTCTTATTAAAATGCCAGAATAATATTTTCATCATAAAAGAGGAAAAGAAATCTAATGTGCTCACTACTAAGTGTTATTCTCCAATCATCCGTTCCTTCCTCTCACCTTTTCTGTGGTATTCCTTTTTGCTCTTCAGTGAAGAAGCCCCCCCTCCGCCTCCTCCGCCCGTTGTCTATTTCCGTGACACAGACGACACACTCAGAAATTTGGCGAAGAGGTTGAAAGAGCGGACAGAGATTCTCAAAGAGAAAGCCATAGACCCTTACGCCACTTCCCCTGAGATCAGCCCACCTGTCAGTAAGTATTTCCGCACACAAACCGCCATTCAGACGGAAAACAAACACGACTGAAGGGCTGTTTGACTCACCGCCACCCCCTCGCCCTTCCAGCGCCTATCCTGAGGAAGGACGACTACATCAGGTTGAAGGAAGAGGAGCGGATAGCTAAGGAAGAGGCCGAGAAAAAGAAGGCAGAGGAGGCGGCCAAGAAGGCGGAGGAGAAGAAGAAAAAGGACGAGGAGAAAAGGCTGGAGGCGGAGAAGAAAGAGGAGGAGGAGAGGCTGGCAGCGGAGGCCAAGAAGAAGGCGAAGATTCTCCCGGACATCAACTTCTCCTGCTTCGACGCCCTCTTCCATCCGATTGAGGAGAAGATGGACGCCGTCCTGGGAATCACCATAGACCCTTTCACAGGTGGGTGAGTTTCACAGCTGAGATTAAATGGATGCATAAAGCTTGATCTTTAATCTGCACGTCCTCCTCTCTCCAGATCGACGCTACATTGCCTGGCTGACTGTGGTGGCGGTGGCATACAACTACAACGCTTGGTTTTGCCCTGTCCGGCTGGCCTTCCCATACCATAATGAAGATGCCAACCGTTGGTGGATAGCCTGCGACATTCTCAGTGACGTAGTCAACGTTATTGACATCGTCATCTGGCAGCCGCGACTACAGTTTGTCAAAGCCGGGGACATTATTGTAAGCTGCAAAGCATCACTGATCCGTGTGTCTGATCTCTGTCTGTGCCTGGCGCTGTGTGAAATTCACAAAAATCCTCTACCCCCTGCAGAAAGTCAGAGCGATGACGAAGGTACATTATCGGAAATCCCAGCAATTTAAGGTGAGAATGTAACTGTATGTCACTAATTACATTCACTGAAGTGCTCTACTTAAAGCATATCTGTTACTTAGCTGTTCAGAGGTCAGATGATCTAATATTTCACCAAACATGCCAACGTTATTACAAATCTGTGTAGCAGAACTTTGTTTTTCCTCCTGTCTCACTCCCATTAATCATGTCTCGACCCCTCAGAGTGATTTTGACCCTTTGAGGGAGCCCACTCCCCATGTTGGGAACTGTACATTAAAAGTGATTAAGAGTAGATCCACCTCAAGCAGCTGCAGCAGTAAAATGGTGGCTATGCAGTATGAACAATCTAATGGTGTCATATCTAGTAATCCACCAGTTGAATACTTCATGTCGCTGCTAATCCTTCTGTACTTTTACTTAAGTAGAAGTTCACATGACATGTACTGGTAGTTCTTCTTCACTAAATCATATTAGTACTTCCTCCACCACTGTGTGTGTCCCAGTAAACTAAAACATCTCAGTTCTGGAGGTCAAATCATGGAATTTTTAACAAATCTACCACTTGCTTTAACCTCAGAGGTACAAGTACTGTAACTTTATTTTTTCTTTATTCCTCTTTTTAGACTGATATAACCAGCGTCATCCCCTTCGACCTGCTCAGCTTTCAGTTTGGATTCTCCTCCATTTTCCGACTCAACCGCTTAATCAGGGTAAGCAGCCCGCCAATCAGTTTTTCTGACGATGCAAATGAATAAATGCAGAGGAAAATCTATTTCCTGTGAAGATCCTCATCAGCTCTTTGGTTCCTTGTGTGGTCTAGATCAACTCCTTCTTTGAGTTCAGCGATCGACTCGAGAGCATCATGGCCAAAGCCTACATCTGGAGGTAAAAGCTTGTGGGGCCGATGACGGGAGCCAGGCAGCACTGCTTTTATCTTCTTAGTACAATTTTCATTTGTTTGTCATTACATGTGAAACGTCTACAAATGTATTACAAATGTGACTTCATTTTACAACTGTGATTTAACAGTATTTGCACATTATTCTTATTCCACATACAGACCAGTTGCATTTAATCTTTTCTATGTCTGTCTTTTCTGTGGCTCCCTCTCTAACACAGAGTGGCTCGCACCACAGGTTACCTGCTCTACGCCCTCCATCTCAACGCCTGTGCGTTTTTTCTCGCATCAATGCACCAGGGTCTTGCAACCACTCCATGGGTGTATGACGGAGAAGGCTCAGCGTTCGTACTTTGTTTGCTTTGTGTTGTTTGTGACTGTAGACGTTAGCTCTCCGTGGCACTGAGACATGCAGGCTCAGTCTGTGAGCCTGAGACACATGAGCCTCTTTGTGTGTCCGTCTGAAAAGTTGCTGAAAGTTTCATGCACAGTCTCACTAGAATCACTCCCTGTGTTAATGTCTGCTATTTTATTTAAGTGTCTGAAGGCTGAGCGCAGATTTTATTCACTTTATCATTGTTTCCCAGTCCTGGTCCTGGGCCCACTGCCCTGCATGTTTTAGATTGAAACAACAGAACAACTAAAACATGCAGGCCAGTGGGCCCCCAGGACCAGGATTGTGGAAACGCTGCTCTAGATAGTGCCTTCAAAAATGACCACAGTGGAGTGTGTGCTGCTTTCTGCCAACAGTGATACAGTTGCACTCAAAATTCCCAACTCAAACAAGAACGATTTAAATAGCTCAACACAACTAACACAACTTCTTCAAATTCAACACAAAGTGCCACTTTTAATGACTACTGCACAGGCAACATTACTCAACACCCTGAACAGAATCCCTCATAAGAGCACTCATTTGCAAATCAGGTGTTGTCTCTGGCACACCTGATGCAACTGACCAAGGGACTCATTAGTTGCATCAGGTGCACCTGAGATAAAACACATCAAATATCCGGACTGGCTATGGGTTTGGACACAGTGACATTTGGCTGCATGTTAGAAAATCTCTGCTAGGATTTAAAGAAGGTGGTTGCAGCGAGCAAATCCAAGAATATCAGAGAGCTGGAGACTATTTCCAATGAGGAACGCTGTCAGAACCTGGTGTCTGGCTGTGCGTCATGTTTGCAGCAGGTCATAACAGCAAAAGGTGCTTGTCAAGAAAGGCTTGAATAATTTTGAAACTGCAGAAGTCATTAAAAGTGGCATATTGCGTTGAATTTGGAGAAACCACTTGTAGTATTAGTTGTGTTGAGCTATTTCAATTGTTCTTGCTTGGTGTGTTCATTGAACACAGCTGAAAGATTGTAAATTTTGCCAAAAAACACAATTTGCAATGGTACTGTACATTGCAATGTGAACATTTCAAATGAGTGGCATTTCACCTGATAGTAATTGAGCCAAAATCTCAATTTAATACTCGCTAGAGAGTAAATGCTGATTATATAGGGAGAAGTGAATGAGGGAATTGGTCTTGTGCACCTTGCAACCACCTGGAAGTCCCCTGACAACCATGCTGAGCAAGCAGCCATCAAGTGGGGCCCAGTCAAACATCCAGAACTCAATAACAGCCCCACCTAGTGTCACAGTGGAAACACCCATGTGTCCCTAAAAGCGTCCCTAGCAACAGCATAGCAACCATTTAGCAACACCAGCAGAAAAGGAATTCTAGTGTCTTTTTTTACAGAAATGAAATGAGGACGGACGCTGTCCTTCCACAGGTACCTGCGTTGTTACTATTTTGCAGTGCGCAGTCTGATCAACATCGGGGGTCTCCCGGAGCCTGTAACCACCTTTGAGATCAGTTTTCAGATGTTGAATTTTTTCGTTGGCGTCTTTGTGTTCTCCAGTTTGATTGGGCAGGTAGGTGGGATTTTATCATGTGACAGCTGTCTGATCTTAGACCAGTAAAATTCAGTTTCCTTTATCAGTACATATTGCACCTTTTACCAAAAGCATTGCATCATGGTATATTTTAATGTAACGCTCTCCCCATCCGTCTGTCTTTCAGATGAGAGACGTCATAGGAGCAGCAACAGCAGGTCAGACATATTTTCGGGCATCAATGGACGGCTGTGTTGACTACATGAACACCTATAAGATCCCCAAGTATGTCCAGAACAGGGTTCGGACCTGGTACAATTACACGTGGGCCGCTCAGGGCATGCTCGGTGAGTCGCACAGAACCTCACACTTCACTCCAGGCTGATACAGAAATAACAAAGCAAGCATGTCAGGATGTCTGTGTCTTTTCCAGATGAGTCTGAGCTGCTGGACAAGATGCCTCTGGTAATGAAAACTGCCATCGCTGTGGACATCAACTTGGCAACCTTTCAGAAAATCGCACTGTTTCAGGTGAGTCAGCATTCACTGTGATTCACTGTGTCCTCTGGTCAGGAGTGTGGGGACAAAAACAAAGACTCCCACCAGCTCCACATAAAATACTGGAACATAATTAAGATGCAGGGAATCAGGTGACTATTCTGAAACAAGCATGCAGTCTAGATTCTGTTTTTATTTTTTTTACAACAAATCTGCAGTACATTGGGTCAAAGAGGTTTAAATTAAGAGAACAAAATGGGTTGAAACAATGATGGAAAGGGAAATGGCCAGCTACATGCATTCTTAAAGTCCAAGCTCAAGACTGAGACAAAAACCTATAAATCCTTCGGAAAGTTTGGAAAATATGACGATCTGGAATCTGACCTGTTAACCTGCTGCTTCTCCCCACAGGGCTGTGACCAGCAGATGTTGGTGGACATGTTACTGAGGCTCAAGTCCATCATCTATCTACCTGGAGACTTTGTCGTGAAAAAAGTGAGTCTGTGTGTGCGTAAGACAAACTAGGCCAACCAATACTAACTCATCGAAGTGTGACGCTGACCTGTGTGTTCCTGGCCTGCACTCACCTCCGCAGGGTGACATCGGTAAAGAGATGTACATCATCAAAAGTGGAGCGGTGCAGGTGGTGGGAGGACCTGACAACAGCATTGTGTTTGTCACACTGAAGGCTGGCTCTGTGTTTGGAGAAATCAGGTGTGTCTGAAGGAGCATTTACTGATTTGTATTTGTGTGGACGTGGCACTCAATTTCCCAGATACAACCCAAACGTTCCCGTCAATAGACTGATTTTATTTGGAATGGAGACTTAATGGAGTTTATTTGTGCCTCTGTTCCCTTCACAGTTTACTACAGTCTGCCAAAGATGGAGGAAACAGGCGCACAGCTAATGTGAAAGCACACGGCTTTGCTAACCTTTTTGTCCTGGAGAAGAAGGACTTGTTTGACATCCTCGTCCACTACCCAGAGTCTCAGAAAGTTCTGGCCAGGAAGGGAAGGTGAGTGTTTTAGTCGAAGAATAAACCTCAACACTTCAATTTAAATCATTGTGATGGCACATAAACTGCCTATTTAGATTGAAAATGCAGCCCATTAAGAATTGTGTGTGTTTGTGAAGGAAACTGATCAAAGCCAAAGGCCCTGCTGCTGCTAAAACCAACGAGGAGAAGCAGAAAGGTATGACCTTGTTTGGACAGAAGCCGCCCACACCCAAATTGGCCAAAGCCTTTGACGCTTTCCGCAAAGGAGGCTTCTTGGAGAAACTCAAGGTAAAGTCTTCACAGAGATAAGTGGGGAGTACCATAGAAAACAGAAGCATTTGTGCTGGTTGTGATGAGAGAGCTGGTGCCAAACGTACTGCAGACACACCGTGTGGCTGCAGTACGTGAGTAACAGAGCAGGGATGCTGATGTCTCTTGTCTTCCGTTCACAGAAAGCTGCAGAGGCGCAGGCGCAGGAGAAGAAATGAGAGTGCGATGTGTGATGCTTCTGAACCTCACCAGTGTTCATCAGTGTATCCCACAGCTGAAAAGCTCACGAGACAGATTTACGAGCAGAGCTGTGGAACGGTTGGAGCAATGTTTAGCCCGTTCTGAGCTTTCATCTGTCTGTAAGTCTGATCTGATAATGTTCACCTTGTAAACTTCTGTAGATTCCTTAACAGATGCGGATGTCTGTTAAATAATTTAACCTGATCAGCGCTGGTAGCCAAATCTGAAGGTTAACGTTATGTTCAAAGTTTGTATTATGTAAATTGTGCATCATTTTTCACATAAACAAAGATGTTTATTACTAAAGGAGGAGTTCTTTTCTTTTAGATTGAAGGAACTGGAGGGTTGGTACGAGCGGCGATAGCTCACATGGCTGAACAGGTACGACAGCACCGCCTACTGTCTGACATTAGAACTTACACTTTATCAAAAGAAAATCAAGGAGCAACAGCTCTGACTCGCACAGATCAGACGACAGATTCTCTCTTCGAAGCACATTGAAGAAATGGCTGCCTCACTCTAAGGAAAAACTCACTAATGTTGAGGCACTGCTGGATTAAAATGAGGTTTTTTTTCAATGGGATACTTTCTTCCCCTGTGAAATCTCGTAGAAACTATAACAAAGAAGAGAGAGGGACAGATGACTTTTACAGATGAGTGTTATTTGGTAATGATAACACCTGAGCAGCATGAAGCGACAGACTTGAGTCCAATTTACAAAATAAAATGCACTTACGGCTATAAACCTAATTTAAAAAGCAGCGTAACATTATACATCACAAATTATAAACGAGGAAAAATCCACACGCATTTAGAGTAAGCTGAAAACGGAAGTGAAGAGTACGATGTGAACACTGTTTCAGCTTCCTGCTCTCATGCACAAAACTGCAATTGGACATTTTCTCTCAATATGCAGAACAGGACTGTGCATGACCTTTCGTTTGGCTTTGGATTGAGAACAGCTGAGAGAGACTGACGACGTCACCCCCCCCCCTCCTCCTCCAACTGCTCTTTGACTGCATTCACAGTGCGTTTAATGAGTCTGTTCAGGGTCAGATAGTTGGGTCACACTTGGCCAGTATCGTCCAGTGGATTGCACTGGAGGTGTGTATCTCCTCGGCAGATGAGTCGTGCAGAAACTGTTGTTTAGCTCTGGAGCTTCCAGAAGATGGTCTGTCTGTCCTCCCCACCTGTGATCACTGTGCTGCACAGCTCACTCATCCACATGGCTGTGACAGCAGCTGTGGGAACACCGTTTTCACAATCAGCGTACTATGCATAATAATATCCATCCACAGGTATGTGTTCATGTATTAGTAGTAACGAGCATTAGTAGCAAAATTTGTATTGTTACTCAATAGAAGAAACACATGCACATAGACTTTTAACCAGAGGAGCGCACTACAGAGTGATTAGTGTGTTAGTGAGGTATGTTGAGCCCAAAGACACCTTTCAGTGTCATGAAGGTGTCTCTTTTAACCTGGTTAGATCACCATGGTAACTTCTGGGTATCGGCTTTAAAAAGCACCGCCCTCTCTAACCTGACAATACTTTCTATGAGCGACGTAGATTCTTCTGATGACACCAAACGAAGCCACTCACACAAAGAAAGTCCGGCTCTGTCAGACTGGCTGTGCTTGATAGGGACCCCCCCCCCTGCAGGTGAGCTGCTGCGTGTGTGAGGATGAGCTGTACCTGAGTGTGCAGGGATCCTCTTGGTGACGGTGTTGCTGAGCAGGTCCCACAGCAGGAGGTCACCAGACTGCCCCCCACACAGCACTGAGTTCCCGTCCCAGCAGAAACACCTGGACCACACGGACAGGACTGTGAATCCTTTTGGCTTCAGTATCCGTCACCAAGGAGACGGAGAATCTGTTTTCCTTTTCCAAGGCTGACAGTTAAGAGCCATTTCTTCTAAAGAATAAAACTTCTACCAGCTGCTTAGCAGAGCTGATTCAACACAGCAGCGTTCAAAGCAGATCAGTGATTTTCCTACAGCAAAAAACATTTTCCAGACATTCACACTAGAACATTATTACAGTAAGATTTCTAACAAAGATTATTGCTCATATCTGACTTCCAGGCTTTCTAAGGAGCTTCAAATGCTGCGACCTCTTGCTTTGTGTAAAACTGTAATCTGAGGTGGGAGCCTCCCCCGTCGTGCAGGTGGTGTGATCTTACCTCTGCTCCTCCTCAGCTTTCACAGATGAGATCACCATTCCCGTCTGCACATCCATAACCTTCATGCAGGAGTCGGCACCGACGCTGAGAACATGTCTGCTGTCTGAGGATGCGAGAAGCACACTTGTTGCTTTAAATGAAAGGACCTTAGGAGGTGTTAGGGTTATCACACAGGAACAATGTATTAGTTTACTCAGATCTTTCAAATGCTGCTAATTGAGAGAAAACCAGAAAATGGCTGACTAGAGTACAGTGCTGCACACCTGTCACATACCCAGGTGTTTACAGGACTTATCTGTCTGTATTCTAGATTGTAATCTATGTTTCTTGGATTGCCAGGAAAATACAATTTATGAGTAAAAGCTGAGAAAAAGCTATTTGGTAGTTTTTGCATTCCGCCCGCTCTTTTGTAGTAAAGATCCCTGTGGCTCATGCAGCCACTGCGTGTTGAAGTGTAGGAGCACAACAAAAAGAACAATACAGAGCTGATTACTGGTGCTCTGTATTGACCCTTGAAGGCACCATTTCTGCTGACACACACCAGGGCTGAAGGCCGTGTGGTGGATGGTCCCGGCGTGGCAGTGGACCTGCTGCAATGTTCCGTAGCTGCTCGTGTCCCAGATGGTGATGGTCCCGTCTTTACAGCCGGACACCAGCAGAGTCCCCGCTGGATTCAGACCAATGGTGTTCACCTGTGTGCAGGTGGCAGAAAGGTCATATTACAGAGGCCGGCCAAGGTCCTGCTGCTGCTTCCAGTGTCAGTTCCATCTTTAAAAAGGTCATTTGTTTTCTAAGTGGACTTATTTAAAGCACACAAGGATTATCCCACACTTAATAATACATTATAACAAATGAGAAACTAAACCTTTCTTAGCCTGATAATTAAGATTTTACAGTTCTTGATGCATGGAAGCCCATTTCTGCCACCACAAGATCCTCTGTGTCAATATAATGAGACACTATATCTAAATAATGACTCAGTATCTCACAATAATGAATTACGGACTTGTGAAAGTTTCTTTTTTTTTTTTTTTGACGGTAAGTACTTTTAGGACCTTTTTTCTATCACAGTAGCAGAAAAGGGCCTCATAATGATGTAATCAGTCATAGAAGCCACTCGCTCCCTCTCACTCACCCCAGCATCATGTTCCAACTCAGCCAGTAACTCAAACTGGGATCTCTTGTGACTGGACGAGCTGTCAGAGGTGCACTGCCACACCTGTGAGGTAAACATCGTCACATGTAACTCTCACATCTAACAAACACATGCACCGAATCTGTCCGCCATCACAGAACAACGTCACTGTATTTGAGTGCTCAAGTTTGGACCTTGACGGTGGAATCCCAGGACGCCGTGTACAGCCGGTCATCAAGCCAACACATTTGGCTGACGGCATCGTCGTGGCCCATCAGCGTGTCCTGCCTCCTGCCGTACGGGACCGAGTAGAAATAACTGAGGGAAGAAGAGAAGCGGGTAGGTCGGGGTGAAGTCAGGAGCATCTATGAGATCATCTAATGTCCATATAAACAATACTTACACATTGTTGTCCCATGAGGAACACACCACGGTTTTGCCATCTGCCAGCATCAAACATGACGATAAAGCCTGAAAAATAGACAAGCACTTTAATTTTTAGGCAGAGTTAGTCAGGGGATGAATACAGGCAGGGGTGGTGACATGCAGCTGCATACCATGTTAGAGAAGGACATGCTTCTCTGGAAGTCCTTCAGCTCTTTGGAAAACATTTTAAGCGTTGAGTCTGGAACAAAGAGCGGTACAGTTGAGCATGACTCCACTTTCTACACACGTTCACCCCAACGAGACAGAGGTGCTCCAGTGAAGGAGCAGAGGGCTTGTTAACGTTACACAAACAGGATCACTGGTTTTCTGAAACAAAGCTGGATTAGGACATGCAAGGTAACATTACACTGATTCTGTGTCTGTCTTTAGATCCTTTTGGCTCCTCTACATTAATGTAACAATAATGGTCTCTGGTTTGAGTTTTAAAGAGATTTTTCAGACCTTGGGACGTGGAGAAAATAGCTGCTCCATCTCGAGTCACGGCGATGCCCGTCACAGCCCTGCATGTCCAGCACAAACACTCAGGCACTCAAAATCACAAGACATGCAGAAATATCTAGAAACAGAAGGAGGACGGGAGGAGGGACTAATGTTCATGTAGCAGTCACACTATCACAGCGACACAGTTGCTCTGCAGATGTTCTTCTAAACTGGAGGAAGTTGTTTTTCTGTTCCCCTTCTAGAAGTGTCCTTGTGACACATTTTAAAAAGCTGCTATTTTAAAAAACGGAGCCACCTGCCTCCAGCTTTGCAGGCACTTCCTCATATTTGAACCAGTGCTTTCATTTCAGTTTACACAGTGTTGTGTGGACTAGTGATGAAGCCAGCTGGACGCCTCCACACTCACTCTTTATGGATCTTGTGGCTGGAGATGAGTTTCAGGTTTCCCATGTTTGCCCAGGCCAACTTCCTGCTCTCCTCCGTCAGGTCTTCAAAGGATGAGTCCTCGCTCTGAGAGGCTGCAAACAACACAGGGCTAACTGCTGCAGGGTTATATGGACATACGTATGCCAGTGTAGTATTATGCAGTTAACAGCAGATTATTACAGTATTTCTGACTTTATATTCTATTATTATAGAAATGATCTGGACCAGTAGAAGAATTAATCAGCCCATTGTGAGGACACTAAGATGTTATTGTTGAACACACTTTTGGTCCTAAGCCCTTTACTATTATATATATATATATATATATAATACTCCCACTCTCTGCAGGAGAGGATCACATCACTCTGCTTTTTAACTGTGTGTGTGTGTGTGTGTTTCTACCTGGAGACAGCTCGCCGACTGGTGAGTTGATGCTGGAGCTTCGCGTCATGTTGTGGAACCTCGGGGTGATCCTCTGAGGGTGCGGGGTGGTGAACAGCTGCTTCGGCGTCTGGCCAAACTCCAGGATTTGTGTGAGCATGGCGATCCTCTGGTCAGGGTCCTCGATGCTTCCCAGAGAAACGGAAATGTTAGTTACACAATGTGAAAAATCTTTAATGATCATTTGTGAGGGAGTTGCAGTGATACCTGTCACAGTCAATGCCGCCCTCATAGGTCAGCAGGTGAAACACTGAAAGGCAAACAGATGAATGTTACACTTTGCCCAGTTTTGATGGGCTTGATGCTGAAAGCAGCGGGCGGTTAGTTTACCGTTATGAGCTGCGATGGCTTCACTGCCTCTCTGTTTAAAGCCAAACACCAGGTCAATCCACTCGTGAAGGTGCTCCGACACGTACTGACTCTCCAGTGCTGCCCTGTGCTTTTGAAGGAAAACACTGGCATCTGCAGTCGGGACAGACAGGACAGGAAATATGAAGCGGCACACAGACTGAAAGCATTACGCATTCTGTTGTCAGGTGGATGCTGGTGTGGAGCCAGGAGCCATTCCACAACCTCAGAAAATGTTGGTCAGACACCAGAAATAAAGTCTGTAACATGTTTTAAACACTAGAATTTGTCATATTATTAATTAACTTTATTTTATGCATTTCTGAAACCGAAAACTGCAAACTGAAAAAATTGGTGAAAGCTGGACTTGGGACCAGTGCCCTCAGTCTGCACACTGACTACAAAGCTACAAAGACATTTTTATATTGAAAATGTAAAAAAAAGACTCAAACAACAGTGAGGCTATGACCTCAGTGTCTTCAGTGGTAGCTACAGGCCGGGTAATGCAGAAGAAGAAGGAGGATATGACAGTGGGGAGTTGGCGTGCATGCTGGGATCAACAGGAAGTTACCTGAGGCCCATGGCGGGAGAACGACATCACCCACTAAGCTTCCGTTCTGCTTTCTGCCCAAATCAAGATTCAGTTTGTTCTCCAGAAAGCTCGAGTCAGTCCCATAAAACTCCGGGATCAGCTGCATTATGGGAGATTAGACAGCACGTCATGAAACAGGTTCGAACACCAAACAGGACGAATCAGAAAAGGACCAGAAGATTCATGTTTTACCTCTTTGAAGTCAGTGGCTCCCTCTAAGCAGTTTTTCCATGTTTCACTGATACTGTAAGAAACACCAACATGAAAAATCAGACTTTCAATATGTTAAAGCTCAAAATATCACATGTGATTATTAAGTCAATTATACAATGAAGTGTTATAAGGAAACATAAATAACATTACATAATGTTTTGTATTCCATAATATTCATAAACAGACATCCAACTTTACAATATCTATAAATATTTTAATCATTTATTATATTTTTCAGTGCATAGCTGTCCCAAATTGTCTGTCCTTCCTTTCAACAGTGATAAATGAGTAAAACCTTTGTTGTGTCACTGGTTTGTGACGGATGGTTATAACGTACCTATTAAACATGCGATCTGCGTGGTCGTAGCGGCCGTTCTGCAGACACAGCATGTGCTCTGGAGCTGCAGGGGAGACGACAGTGAGCATTAACACAATACTAAACCTCATCTTTTAGTAGAAATAAGATAAGAGCCAAATATCTTGTTTGGTTGGGAAAGATGGTGATGACACTGCTGATTTTAAAAGAACTTATTTTGTTTTAATCTCTTCTGGTTTTAGTCTACATGGTAATATACAATTGATGTTGAAAATGAGGATGATTTCTTTTTCTAAAAATAAAAACAAGTAACATCAACAACTGTTTCTGTGGAATTTGAAAATGTTTCAGATGTACAGAGAAAAATTTGAGTTTTACATGTTAGTATGAGTCGTGCCTCTGAATGAACTGACAGACCTGATGAACAGCGAACAGTGACAGTATTTCTACAGTTCCACAGACAGTCTGGTTGCATAAGCACACTGAATGCAGGCTGTGTGCGCTCAGGTTCCATGCATGCTTTGATGGTGAAGTGTGTGACGTACCGACTCTGACCAGGTAAAAAAGGACGTAGCCTGGAGACGAGTAGTGACTGCCGTACATGAAGGGAGGTTCAGGCATGCCTCTGTAGCGGGCCTGTGGACAGGAGAACTCTGGGGTTACTAAGGACCCCCTGACTGGAGTTTAAACCTGTGAGGGGGGGGGGGGGGGGGTAACAGACACAGCAGAGTCTCACCAGCAGTCTGTCCAGGCGCTCTTTGTTCAGGGCTCCTACAGGTTTGCTCAGGTCTCTGAATGTGGCAGCGTTTGTCATATCTGGGAAACAGAAGTCCTGATAATTAACTACTTTTAGTAAAAGTACTAATCACACACTGTAAAAATACTCTGATACAAACCTGCATTGACAATATTATTTATGTAAAAGTATGTAAGTATAATCAGGACAAAGTACAAGTGCACACAATGCAATGCACCTGTGACTGTTCTATGATTTATTGTATCATTAGATTCAGATAGAAATAAAAGTGACAATAGGACCAGTAGTTGCCCCACAGAGGCTGATGCTGGTCACATTTGGCCTCTGCAGTCACATGTCGTGTAAATGAATGTGTGTGTGTGTGTTCCTTTGCTGTGGACCCACCCAGCTGCGGGCTGCTGTAGTCGTCGATGACCCAGGGGAAGACGGGGTACTGGGAGAGGTCGTTGCAGCTGCGGTCAGCCAGGTTGTTCAGGTGAAGGAGATACTGGTAGTTGCTCAGATGGCCGCGTTGCCACTGCAGCATGTAGCTCTCTGCTGTGTGCTCCATCATGTGGTTCTCTGAGCAGGAAAAACACCACGCAGTCAAGTTTCCAAAGACAAACAGGTTTTTGATGGCTCTGACTCTCATGTCATGTTTTTAAATGTGATCAACAAAATCCAAATGAACCCTAAACCCCTCCTGAACGCCTGGTTACATTGTCTTTTCAGTTTTAGTGACTCTTTGAAGGCCTGTGGAGGTAGAAAGTCAAAGACAGATTCCATCCATTTTCTCACCCAGGAAAGTGGCGATGTAGTAGTAGATTTCATCTCTGTCAGCTGTGCTGTAAAACTTCAGGTAGATGTCCGAGCAGAAGTCATTCTCAGTACAGAACACCTCCAGACCCTTTGTGAGGAGAGACGCGCGCACAAAAACATGTAGTTATCCTCCTGCTTCTGTAGCAAACTGCACTGCCAGCTAGGGAAAGTCACATCATCGTTTATCTGCTTCCTCTTGCTAGCTGGACTCACCAGCGGTCTGAGTCCATGCCGCCTTTTGTAGATTCTTCTGATTCTGTGGAGTTTGATTTGGATCACCTGTGCCTGAAATGACAAGCGGTATTCAGACGATGTAATTATCTCAACAGGAACCCCCCGACTGAGGGGTCTCAGCCTGTCCAGTCAGATTTGCCTGCTCACCGGATATCCGTTGAGAGGCTGGAAGTAGAGGTTTTCATCTGTCACGCAGACGTGGCCTGGGTTGGACACCAGAGGCAGGACCATCTCCACCGCACACTCCATGTGAGGCCTCTCGGCGACGCTCTGAAAGCTTCAGTCCCAACATCGTCTTTAGTGCTATACCGCTCAAATCATTAGATTAGGTAATGCAAATCAAATGTGAAGATAAACTTTTGTTTGACATCAACACACCAGTTTTTGTCAAAAGATGACCTCGCCAGCCGGGACTGTAAATTGGCTGCAATCTAGAAACGCACAAGAGGAATGTGAAATGTGAGTTTGATGATGCATGGTTATATGATGGTTGCCAATAAACAGTAATATTGAAAGAGGCGAGATTATATGGAATAAAATACGGGAAGCAGAATGGATCAGTGTGTAATTTCTCAGGCTTTAGAGGCCGATTGTGTGCTTGATCAACTCACCATTGCAGTCTGGTCTCCCAGCTTTTCCAGACAGGAAGCCCTGTGGAGCTGCAACATCCACAAACTGAGTCAAACAGTCCTGACACATGCAGTACCAGAGCGGTTAAACGAATGCAAGCAAATGCGCGATATCACGTGTTCCAGGGTCAAGAACAACAATGTGAAGGCTCAGTTTATTAAAACAAACACACAGTGGAAACACACCTGGAGTAAAGTTTGAACAACGTCTTCTGTTTTACTCCACACTTCCAGCTGGAAAGTTATTCTGTTCTCCCCCTGCCGAAGACATGAGAGAAGTGTTTCATTTGATTAAATGAGCTAATTTTGGAGTCGTTCCTGAGCTCTCAACCAAATCCTTACAGATCTTAATGACACAATCACAATTACGTAATAGCTGAGATGTTGCGGCTGAAATGTGATGCCTCCACAACGCTGCAGCCAAACGGCTCCAATCCTCCTTTTATCAGAGGCTGTGATCACTCAAGTGTGACTGACTGTATTATTCAAACTCAGCGGGGAGTTTTGCTATTTTCATAGTTCGAGCACACACATGTAGGGAACAGTGCAGCCTATGCAAACAGCTCGGAGCATCTAAACCTCAGAGGGGACCCCCTGTGGTTCACTCACCCTCTCATTTCTGTAAGGTGCTATCACATTGCTGTCTTTGATGTAAATGACCTGAAAGTCAAAGAGAAAATTAAATGTTACTTTGAGACAATGATGGAATAAAATGAATACCCTTTATTACAGTGTAACAGGCCACGAGGACTCATGCATCTTTAAAGGTCAAAAAAGTCAAAGCTGCATTTTAATAACTCACCTGTGTGCATGAAATAGAGATGGCAGATGGTCGAGGCCTGTGAGGGAAACACAGATACCAAAGAATATCACTGCTGAGCATTACGGACAAATTAAAACACTGAAATTACATAAGGACAGTTGAATGTAGGGAGACTAAACTACTCAGGGATTTCAGATTCAGGGCTCAGTAAGTTATAGATGCTCCTTCAGAATTGCTTTCCAAGTACAGTTAACATGTGCATGCCATTTTGAAGCCACCAAACCAGTCTGACAAACTAAATAAACATCAGTGTGTGTGAAGTGAACGTGCAGCACTAGACATGAGGCCGTGCTCACTCATTGAAAGGGTTGTTCTCCTTCTCCACGAACTCGATCTTCTTACAGTCCCGGAGAGGAATCTGCACAAAGAGCAACAAGTTATGATGTGCATTATATAATGCACAACACCACATCCGTGCAAAGCAGAGCGCTGAGTCGGCTCTGGCATGGACACAATTTGAATTTCAGTGTTTCATTTGTCTTAAACTGCATATGTACTCCAAGTTCTTCTATCTTCAGCTTCAGCAGGAGTTAAAAGACACATTACACATAGAAATATTATTAAATCACACCTTTAAAATGGGCTCTGAAAGATCCTCTGGATCAAATATGACAGATCTGGAACAGACCTTGAATGAGCCTCGGATTTTTCTGGAAGGAAAATAGCTGACGTTAGCTCTTTAGCACCACTAGCCCCTTTAATTAAATACTACACCCACACTGGCACTATTAAGACTGCAATGAAGAATATTATAAATATAACCTGATACATGAATAAATAGTTTAGTGCAACAAAAGATCAGATATAATATGAAGAAATTATAACAGTTCTATTGCAGAGGTTGGCAAAAAGAAATATTGGCAAACTACATGCCAGCTTGTTAAAAAAATACTTTTCTTCCACGAGGCCAGAATGAGTTCAAACAACAGTTTATAGAACCAGATTTTACTAATTTACCGAGATAATAAAAGTGTAAAAATGGCTCCCATGTTGTTTTGTGCTGTGAAGCAGTGCAGCAGATTTGTAGGCAGCAAACAGGGTAGGATTATACTAATGATGTGACTGATGAATCCAAAAACAGTTAGCAGAAATCTTTCCCCTCTCCATACTGAACACGCCTTTGATATGACAGTAAAACTAAATCGTCTGAATAATCTTGTTCTGAGAAGCACTTTGCTCGGACCCTCAGAACAGGAGAAGATGATGTTTGAACAGCTGCTCCTTTCAGGCTAAAAACAACTGCCTCAGGCTTTAAAGCCTTTCACCAAATATCTGTACCTGCAAGCAACTGATAAATAAATAAAAGTGCTCCAGTGTGTCCACTAGCTCACATCCTACTTCGGTGTTGGCAAAACCAAACTTGTTGAACAGGTGCTGGCGACAGCAGGCTGGATCGATGATGGAATGATGAGTTGTACGTGACGCAGATCTAAACCCACCTCTCCTTTTGTGAACTTCTTGTTACGTGGTACGCAGTGTGCTGTTCAAAGTAATACTCCTCCAAGTCCAGCAGCAGGAGAGAAAACCTGAGAGACAAACAACGATAGAGGAGTGTGAGGCGGCGTGAAGCAATTGAAAAATTCAAACTGCGTTATGGGTAATGTAGGCGCTGGTTTTTCACAAGAACAGAAACAATATATAATATCTCTGGCTCTGCTTACTTTCTTATGATTTTGTTGTTTTTTGGTCTGTTGTGAGTCCAACAGTGTCACAGAAATGCTAGATCAGTGGCGTACTCTTAATATATGAGATGCAGTCAAAGGTTTGTTTACAACGGTAATGTTGGTAAAATGCAGCAGTTAACGGGAGGATTTCAATAATGATCACAACACAATCTGTGAACTATTATTCATTGACACAAACTCTTCAATTAAACATGTCAAATTAGCTTTAGTGTAAGGGGCCGAAAAATGAGGAGTGCGCCTTTAAATGTGCCGAATGTCAATGAAACGTGAACCTAATGTGTCACCTGGACTGGATGCTCAGGTTTACCGTCCCAAAGTAAACACAGACATGTTGTAATCATTTTAGTGTTTTCTGTTTTTGGAGCCTTTGTGACAAAGTTTGACAACACACTTTTGGAATTGCTGTTTTTTTTTTCCCACACAACTCACATAAAAGCATATGAATACAATCTGAAACTGCATTTCCCATAATACATTTGTTTCATGTCCTCATTGCTCACCCCTAGAAGTGATTTACTCTTTTAGCCCTTTAGGAGTGTCACACTAAGGCTGGTAAAGAGCGCCGACAGGATTTTACCAGGATATTTATGTAACACAACAAACATGGTGCCAGCGTGTTGTTGGTATTATCATTCTACATCAGGCACTACACCTTCTGTCAGACCTGCCCACCTATAAAATGACACAAACCTTTTAAATCAGTAATCACAAACAATATGTGAAGCATTTAGGGTCATCTCAGCATCTGTTACACAGCTGCGGTCAGTGCTGCAGCTGTGAAATATTTCAGTTTACTAGTAATAGTGCTTCAAAGCCACATTTCAGCTGAACAGGGATGTGTTTGACATGCTCACTTCCCTTCTTTACACATCTGAGCACCAGCTTGAACTTTCTCAAGAAAAGCTTTATCAGCTATATATTTTGCTATAATAAACACAAGTTTCAGCATTTCCTTCATTCTGGCTCATATTGTATTAAAAACACTGGCCACAGTAAAGTGATCGGGGCCTGATGTAGCTCACATCATTATAATGAACAGACTGAACCTGTAGGCTCTAATTGTAGCTAGTGTGCAAAATAATACAGGTCAAAGTTGTATTTTGAAAAAAAAAATCAAATAATGAATGTGAAATTGTCACCTTACTCTCTCTTATCTCACCATATTCATGTGATTGGTTATCACCCCTGGTCAACATTAAAGGGACATTGCAGTATTTTTTTTTAACCGTGGTCTAATTCCCATATAAGTGAGCCAGTTTGTTGCACTTGCCACCAGAGATTTGGGAGATGCCACTCATGTTTACCCACAGTAGTGTGTTACGGATGAACAGCCACCGAGTGGATCCCTATGCAGTCAGCTACAGTAACTGATGAAGGAGGCTGATTTCTGTGTTTAACTTTGTTTGGGAAGGTATTTGATTTGTGTGAAATTTATGGTGACAAAGTCTGTCCACAGACACGACGTATAAACAGCTGGCAGAGTTCTCAAAACGGCGTGTTTATATGAGCAGCTTGCACATCACGCTTACGTGAGTTGCATTGCAAGACCATTTCACTTCCAAACTTTGTGATGTCCCAAAACCCTGCTCGTACATCCAGGTGTTAAACTGAGATTCAAGGTGAGATCAGACATCCAAGGGACCTAACAATGAGACAAATGTCTGAGTGTGTGTGTGTGTGTGGGGGGGGGGGGGACTCCAAGCTCATCCAGCTTCACACTGCTGGAGCTGCTGGATGTTGTCCTGTCGGAGTTGTATTTCCCAAAGTCAGCAGGAGTGTGAATGGTCACAGAAACACCAGAATTCACCCTGACACACAGCTTCTTTGTCACTTCCAGTTAAATTCAATCAGCTGACTGACCTTTTAACGTGAAAGTGTAATCGATCTTTAACTCTAATTCACTCTCATATTCATCCCTGTACACTGCACTCATAAACACAATGGACAGTTTATCTGCTGGTCCATATATCAGAGCCACGCTGAACATCATTAAAAAGCTTTTAGGAGATGGCTCTGATGCTGAATCTGGAGCATATATAATTCATAAATTGGATGCTACTTTTCTGTTTGCTCACAATGGCAGCTGTGTGCTCCATGGTGCACTTTGGCTGAGGTGCAGCTGTATCAAACTCATGTTGTTGTCTGTCAGGTCAGACAGAGGTTATAGAGGAAAGTCAAGCCAGGGTTTAAAACAGGTTTTAGGCAAACATGAGGCATTTCACCACAGTTAACAGTGACTAAACGGTATTTAACTGTATTATTTGTAGCTCGCAGGCTGCTGCTGCTGCTGCTGCTCCTCATCGTGCCCTCAATAACAAGAGTGCATCACTCAGCTGACAGTGAAGCCCTCATTAGCTGAGTGGCCCAGCCGTGAGGTATGATGGGACAAAAACACGCTGCGGAGCTCCAACTGAACACACACAATGACCCCCCCTGGCGAAATAATGCACGTCAACAACGCGGAAGCAGCACAAACCTTTCTTTAGTCCGTTCTTGCGTCCTTAAAAAGGCCATGACTGCACACCATCCTCCGCCGACCCCGAACAGCGACCAGCCTCCGTCTGGTCTGTCAACACGGAAACTTGCTGGACACCACGTGACCGACTCTCAGACAAACGATCCAGGAATAAAGGACCGTGAAGAGGTCTCACTCTCGCTCTGTTTCAGGGCACTGAACCTACGTGACAAGATGTAGCCCACGCTGAGGTACCCTTATTTTACCATGGACAATGACAATGGCATCATAGTCTTTATAATTTCATTTTGCGTCATGAAAATGTTGTTTTTAATTTGTTTAAAGTATTTAACAATTTGAAGAAATGGCAGAAATACAGTAACATACATCATGAGTGCAATGTTTCGAAATGTGTATAATTAGGCGACTAAATCTAAATACCCAGAAACATTTTCATCTATGTGACATGTTTTTAAGTAAAATATGCCCATTTGTTCTTACTCATGTACAATTACTTTTATACTGATCTTTTTTACATAGGATGTAAGTTTTCATTTTTATGTATTCATTTGTGCATTGTGCATTATGCATTCATTGTTTGGGTCAAGCTCCAAAAACACTGGATCCTACAGTTCTTATAATGCAACTCTAAACCACGTACATTTAGACCCTCTCTGCTTGGCAAATGCAGACAACTTTCAAACTTCACATCCCAAGTTTATAGTACAAATGACACGGTCGTGGTTATTGTCTGTGACTGTAAGGGCCACATTAGTGCCCCTTTAAAGCAGCACACGGCAACTTCTCTAAAAATATCTTTTTGTCATATTTGCTAAAACTGTCCTCGTATCTTGTCAGTAGTAGATTAGACAAATAATCTGTGAAAAAAATCAGCTTCCTTTGGTTCCTCCTTGTTCTTCTAACATCATTTGCAAGAATCCACCACGCCTGAATGAAAACAACTAATTCCCTATGGTCCAGCCTGCAGCCCCGGGCTTCCGCAGAGTTCACAGCGGTTCCTGTCCACCACCAGGAGCTCAGTGGCGCTGTGGTGTTTCCGGTGTGCACCACACTTGGCTTCTTCAGTTGCTGTGGTTAGACTGCAGATGCATGACAGCCTCCTCTGCAGGGAGGGGCTTCAGAGGCAGAATTGAAACTCAAACTTAGTCTTAGTCTTTCTAGGGCTCATCTTTCTACATAACAATAATTTATTTGAGGATTTTTAGTCAGGATTTAGAGTGCCCATCAGCATCCCCCTGATTTCATGTGACAAAGGGCCTCTCTCTTCATTTGTTAGATCTTAGTGCTGCATTTGTCCATCACATTTTATTACTGGAAGGCTGGAGGCTGGAACACTTAATTGGCATGAAAGTAACCGCATTAAAATGAGCACTAAAGTTAGACACTCTGCTCGGACCAATACTATTCACCTTATTTAGGCTTTCTCTAGGTAATATTAGCATGAAACACACTGGTGTTTTCATTGTAACTATACCGCATTAGAAAGTAATTCATTATTTGATATTTAATAAGCAACAAAAAAGAGGAATTACAAAAAATAATTTAGATCCATACAGATCCTGAGGTAACAGGTAAACACACCGAAATGTTTGATATTGGTGGATTTGCTCTTTCTTGTGTCTATATCTAATACTTTGTAAGTTCAGGCTGACACACCACCAATTATGTTGGTGTTTGTTTTCAATGGCCTTCAGAAGAAGAGAAAAGGCGCCTGCGTGAAGCTGACCGGTGAATGATCTTGCCGAACAGAGACGATCTTTGTCTCACAGCGTCTTGACGTGTCATCGGGACAGAGAGGGAAGTTTCCGATCTTAAAAATGTCTCTAGTTTAAAAACCAGGCAAGGTGTGTAAAATGTAGTGATCATTTGAGCCCGGAGGCATGTCCCCGCCGCTGTGTGTCTGCAGGCCAACATGCAGTGGAGAAGACACGTCAGTGGCCTCGCTTTCAGCATCGTTTTCGTTGTAACATATTTCACAAATAAGGTGAGTGCTGAGGAGACTGAAAGCTGAATAACGGGTTCACTAGTTTTAACACTCGCTTTAACTCCAAGTAGGAGACACATCATTTCTCAGAGTTCCGTTAAACAAAGGGAAAGTGCACACTAACCAGTACACTGCATGCTTTTATTTTGCACACAGAGAAGCAAGACTTCATCTCAGTCCATGTACATCGGACCGCGTAGAGAATCTAACAACAACCCTTATCATCAAGTAATAACCATTAAGTGAGCGACACTTTCGACTTGCTGTGACCAATCAGGTGTGAAGATGAGCCATCAGAGCAGCTCTGTGAACCAACCCTCACCTCCTGTGCTGTTGGAAAGCAGTGACAGGAAATGAAAAAGAACAAATTATTAAAACGGCATGTTGTTGGATGTAAAGTTTGCCGAACTGAAGAGTGAATCCGACCAATGATGATTATGTATTAAAATTTTTATTATGTAATATAAGTGCTTTGCAGAGACACACTATTGGCAGAATTTTGTACGGGGTTTGGTACCAGTGGTGGAGCATCTCCTAGAGTCAGAATGGTAGGCTGTAAAAATTACTGGTTTGCTTATGGACTGAATTGTATTTTTTCCCCAGTTTGTCCTGTCAGTGTTGAAATTCACCTATCCAACCTTATTTCAAGGGTGAGTAGCTGAAAGTAAATACTCAGTGTGGGTCATGGTCATCGCAGGATGTGCAGGCACTTAGTGGATCAAACAAGTCAATGAGAGCAATTTGTGAATCTTCAAAATGTGAGAATTAAGAAGAGAATATAAATCTGCATTTTAGTTAATGTTACTCCTATTACAAATGATCTGTGCACCCTATAAATGACAAACGAAAACACTTTATGGTCCCAAAATGTTTATTTCTAGATGGCAGACATTTATCGGGGCTGTCCTGCTTCTGCTCTCTGGGAAGCTGGGATGGGTGGAAATGAGCCGCATCACCAGGTAATACTAAAGCACTTCTGTAGTGTTCATACGTGACTGTTTTAAGCAGCTGCCAATATGCATTTGTGCTACCAAGAGCTTTGTCTTATATGGTTTTATGCTGTTTTACAGATCAGCAGCTCTGTCCTGGCTTCCAGGGTCCCTCCTGTTTGTAGGAAACATATATGCTGGTTCTAGGGCCTTGTCACGCATAGTACGTCAAATAACATCTAAACAAATGTAGTGGATTGTTGCTCAGCACATACAGGAGTGAGATATCGGTTGGTTTTATAATGGTTGGACTCAGTTTTTCCTTTCTCTCTCTGTCCAGGAAATACCTTTTTTCTTCACTCTTCAGAATTCCTCTCATGTTGTGAGTTACATAATCTCGAGGGTCATCCACAGGGAGGTAAGAGCCTGCATTGCCTACTGGATGTGAACATGTACAATTATATGTAGCACACGCCCCTCTCCTTGTACTCCCTGGTGTTATTTACTGGATAATGCCACTGCTGTATGGCCTTGAACGAACCCAACTGCGACATCTTGTACGAGCTTGAACTACTTCTGTGATACTCTTTATATAAAACATGCTCTGCTGTCTTTTTTCATCCACAGAAGGTGCAATGGCTGAAATTTTTCAGGTTTGTGCTTTTCCTCTGTTCTTCTTAAAGATCTTGACATTTTTGACAATTTTTCATAGGATAAGTCCAGGAAGGTTGCATGAGATGGAATAATATACCACATTTCCCATGAAAGGAGCATACTTTATTTTAATTAATTATTACCCTTTTAAATGACCACATCTCATAAATGTGCTCCTTTTTCTTGTAGCATATGTCTCATGCTGCTCTCAGCCATCAATCTCCCCCTCTATGATCCTCAGGTAATATTACAACGCTAACTTTTCTGTGACTATACTTGGGAGGAAGAGTACAGGTGTTTTGGGGTCATTTGCTACAACAAATTTACTCTGTTTACATGTTTGCCTGTTTTGCAGTTTGACTACAGTGGTTACCTGTGGGCTGTCTGTCATCTCTTCTGTGTTGGTAAGTCTAACAATACGCAGAGACGCTACACTGTCAGCAATAATAGCTCACATAATGTTACAAAAGGACAAGATCAGTGGCTCGAGGTTTGAGCCTTGAGAAACACCTCAGATAATTGAAGGACACATAATCATTAGAGGGTGAGAGTAGATGGGTGCCACCTAGATTAGAATGATCTGATGACCAAGATGGCCAAGTTGCCCATCAAAATATGCATCATTAGAATCAGTTTTCACCCTGAAAATGACAGATTTACCAGATGTTTCAATAGAAAATGTAAGAATATCATTGAATTTTTCAGGTGCATACAGAGTGTTTCAAGTTCACTACAAACCCAGTAATTTGAGGTAAGTCTAAACACAATGATGAATGCATTGTTGATAATAGTAGTAGGAGCGTTGATAAAGATATCAACGCTCCTACTACTATTAATTATTTGTACCTCCGCTCCTCATACAACATCAGGTGCCGTATTTCAGCTTCAAGTTGTTAAACCACTCTGCTGATGGTAGAAGTGTAGAAATATACTTATAAAAACAGATCATTGAAGACTCTTTTTGTTTTCCTTGTAGTGACCTTGAACAACAGTGCATCAACTACTTGTTCAGGTAAGAAAATATAATCCAAAATAACCAGAACTGATACATAACTAGCACAACTCCTGAGAAAGTCGGTTTAAAAAATGGCTTGAAAGATCCAAATGGTTTTGAATACAACTAGTATCATACACCTATAGACCTGCACTCATTTAATTCTTACTTTCTTTCATTTAAGAGATTAAGTGCTCTTTAAGAAGGGTTTACTGTCCCAAAGTAACATGATGCAACATACAGATGGTCCGCTCATGTTTATTTCCTTCCCTGGAGCTTTTTAAGTAATGCTATGAGTCAATGTTAGCAAAAAAAAAAAAAAAAAAATCACATCCCCTTTTTCTATGAAGTCACGCAGAGTTACATCCTATTATAGCAACAGAAGGTCTGCAGGAAGAGCACGTCAGTCAAGTTAGGGGTTGAAGACTTTTCCATGTTGATGTGCAGAATTGAGGCATTACATACAAATAGCATACTTTCTGACAATATTCTGAGTAAACCAAAACATCTATAACCTGTTTTACTGAAGTATTAGTTAAAAGGTAAAGTTATTTGCTTGTGCATCCAGACAGGCTAGTGCAGCATCAGATATGACTAATTTCAGCCTTTTCCACCTTCACATAACAGTGTCCTGCTGCTGGCTATCGCTGCTCACCCAACAGGTATGAAAGAGCCTGTGATGCTATGCATTTCTTATTGCGAACCAATGTAGATTATGTTCCTAGAATTGTCTCCAAACATTTATGTTATCAGTTTGTTAGTTAGGAGGCCCATGGTCTCCTGTGTTGTAAATCATGAGTTTAACCAACATGGTATCTACATTCTCTGTCCCTCTACAGGCGACCTAATGGCTGCCTTGGAGTTCCCCTCCCTTCAGTCCCACACATTTCACTGTGGTTGCTGTGCCAGGTGAGGTTCTTTTTAGGTTTTCACAGTACGTTGAATAGAGCTTCTTAAGTAGCTTTCGTCTCAAACTGTTTTTATATACAGTATATATTAACATCGTGGAGGTGTGTCTACATCTGGCCAGCAATGCGTTCAGGCTCACCACTTAATTTAGCAAAGTACTTCTATCAGCCATTATCCTTTAAAGGTTTACATTGTTAGTACAAACAAATTGTTGATACCGAACCTCATAGTTGACCGTGTGTGTGTCTCACAGTGCACTGCTGGGGTTTTTGTTGCTGTTGGTCACAGTCAAACTGAAAAGTGGATTGTCCATCGAGTACTTTTGGGTCTGGATTTTTTTGTCAAAGGTGATTGTTTAGAATATTTCTATGTTCTTTTTCAAATTTTGGTCTATTTCTTTTAAAATACAGAGTGATTTGTAATAAGTAAAATGATTAATTCCTTCCAGGTTACGGCCATGTCCCTCTCCCCATTTATTTTCTACGTGGACGTTAATGCTCCAGCTCTGATTTGGTAAGCACCTCACCTGCCTCTTGTAGGCACTGAAGTGTAAAAATGACTGTTTTTCATGTCACCCGTCATGAATGATTTGTCCCATGTGGTTACAGTGTGGTCCTCAGTCACGTCGGAGAGGCCCTGCTGGTGTACTCGGACACAGAAGCTCAGTCGTGATGACAACATTGCAGTTCGCCACATAAACCCAAAACTTGCACTTCCTAAAGAGATTTCTTTTCTAGAAAATGTTTTATTTTTTCACGTTATTTTTGTAATTTCTCATTCATGCTGACTAAATAAAGTTATCTTTGTGTACATGCTGTGCTTGTAGCGTGCTCTTTAGCAGACTGCATTTGTGATCCTCTTATATCAAGAACTACAGAACATTTATGTCGCTCCATAGACTTGCAGTTCATTTTTATTTATTCAAAACGTATCGAGCACACTCAGTATCCACGAAACCAAACAACCTACTGAAATTAGACTTTAAATTGAAAAACCATTAAGACGACAAGGACTGAACATTCTTAATGAGGTTGCTGTACAAAACAGAGCTTCATTGTACGCCCACTGGAGTTTCATCACAGTAGCAAGCCTGTTCTTATATACAGCATTTTTTCTGTAAATGGGCCAATTCACATACATACTTTTTTTTTAGCTCTCCAGCTGCTTTTGCTTTGGGGAGAATAAAGCATTGAATGGTTGTCTCCTCCGTGTCCGTGCCTGTGGATTCTTCTCTTCCTTGATGTAACCTAGAAGTAAAGTCATGCATCAGTGTTCACGGTGCTTTACCAGCATAGTTTAGTGGAGGGTTTAAGCAAAAAGTAAAATAATTAAAAAAAAAAGTCAAATTACCTCTTTCAATGCATGTTTGAGTTGAGGGGAATCCAACTTCCCAGAAGTTTTCAGGAGTACTAGGAGGGATATACAGAAACCTGTGCCTGGAGCACGCAGACAGCTTTCTCTGCTTCTCCTCCTCAGGGAGATGGGCGTAATACTGTTGGAGAAAACCATCCATCAGAGAGCATCAGTGAGAAAACATGTCGGGTTAATCGGCTTTGTGAATAAAATACTTACAATGTCACATTCCTTGCAGGTTGTGCCCATCAATTTTCTTCTCTCGTCCTTCTTGCGAACCACGGCCACGTGGGCGAACGTCGGTCGTCTAATCCAAGGAATGAAAACATACAGTAGGTCGCGGGAAAATGACACAACTGGTCCCCAAAAACTGTCCACTGACTATAAGGGCTGACGGCAGGGTTCCTTACTGTGCTTTGCTCTCTTTGCATTGGCTCCAAGTGTTTTCATGAGGGTCTTGTTCTAATTCGGGACAATAAAACAAGGATGCAAGTTCAATTTAAGAACCGATGAGATCCAGTGTTAAACACAAAAATACCGGCATGATGACAGGCAGTTTCTCTAAACCTAAAAGCCCACCATTGTCCTCCTCTTCTCCTCCTCCGTCGTCCTCATCAGAATGATGGCTCTGGTCTAGGCGAGAACTGTTGTAAGACTTGTACTCCCCGTAAACTGTTGTGTCAAACATCATATCCAAACTGTCATTTGCCTTCTCGCCTAGTTCTTGAAAAGCAGACGAATAAAAACGTTCTTAGCACGGTACATTTGACATATTTTACAATAAAAACAATGATATTGCAATGTAAAAAACCTCCGTAACATTTCAGTATGCGATTCTTGAAAAAGTCGTTGATATTCACCGTGCACACTGTCCTCTCTGTCCAGACCGTTTTCTCCACGATGCTGGAGTACACTGTGACTGACCCACGTGCGGTCGGTGTCGTCCAGTTCTCCAGGACACTGTTGCTCCTCTTTTTGCTAAAAGATAATCATACAGATAAACAGCCTGGTTTAAGAGACTCCAAACATCAGGGACAAGATATCACTTATGTAGAACACAGATTGCCGAGTGCATGCTGTTCCTGTCTTTTCCAATATTTGCTTAATGATATTACAAGCACTTGACATCTGACAAAAAAATTAATACAGTACAACAGTACAGCTTGACTGCTAAAACGAGGCACAGGAACCCAGTGACTGTTGCTGTACATCAGGTCATGTGACCGTACCTCGTCTCCTCCATCCTCACTGTCATACATGGACAGGACGATGACAGGGTCGATGCTCCACATGGACTCCACTTTGTGCGTCCTTTCAGCTGGGAGAACACACACAGTTAGCATGGCCACATTAAATTCAGCTGATGGACACACTTTCAGCCTGTGGCCAGACAAACACACTACCCTTCGAATGATGTGCATTGTAAAGGGACAGCGACAGGACAGAAAACTCACCATTTTCTCTGTCATGTTGGTCATGTGAGGTGTTCGTGTTGGTCACGTTCTGCAGGCGGTTTCCTCTCCTCCCAACACCGTCCTTGTTTGTTTCTCCTCTGACATTTGGCTTCTTGAAAGCAGGACTCATACAGGATACAATTGGCCTTTGATCGGAAGTCCCATTTTGTTCTAACTGAACCTGTTAAATGTTTAAATGATAACAAATTGGTGACAAAAAGGATGGCGGGACACTAAAATCTGAAAATAGCGCTGCAGTTCACCTTCCCCAACACACACATTCACACAGGCCTTTTGGTTGTATCTCTGACCTCTATGTCCAGTGGCTCCTTCTTGAAGCTTTGATCACCTACAGGTGCAAAGGTTTGTTTGACCAGTTCGGGTTCTATTTGTTTGCCTTCCTTCTGTTTGTCCACCCTGTCCTGAATTCCTTGTTTGTCCTTCTCCTGCTCCTCCCGCTCACATTCCTCTTTCTTCCGTTTTGCTTTGTGAACAGAGCCGTCAGAAAAGCATCTGGCATGTGTGAGGAGTGACGGGGACCTTTCTGTGGTCAAGTCTGGACTGGAGACCAGCATGGATGAACGGCAGGAGCGGTAAGGCCTTCAGGCAGGGAAACAAATATGTTTGTGTTTTCAGCTTGACAGCACGAATACAGAAGAAAAAAGAATGACGTTGTGGGGGTCAGCGGCGCGCGTTACAGTTCACCCCCACACAGGGACTGGCAATTTATGAAAAGCTCTACACAAAATGGTTTTAAAGTCTCAAAATATGTCATCCGCTACACATGGAATTTGTGAATGTATCACTTATTATGCGCAACAGTCAGCAGATGAACATGTCATCCTTACTTTAAACGGACGTCACACTTCCAGGGAGATTTCGTGCTGCTTTGCTGGGCTGCAGATGTCTCCGTTTTCTGGGAAAAAGATACCAAGGAAAGAAATTACAGACACAATCCAAAAAGCTAAATGAGTTCAAATGGTGCTAAGAGATAATTATTCAGCTGACACGATTAATTTTCTGCAAAGTTTAAATAAAAATGGCAATAGATGTGAAGGATGTTTCTAGAGTGCATATGCTAAAAGTGTTGGAGGTACATCAGGGTCCAAACACCAGGTGTTGACGAAAGTAAGGGTTATGGAAATACAAATGTCTATTGTCTCTGATGACTTTACACATGTCAAGCTCACGTACCGTGTGAGGCCTGTTAAGAAGCTCAAGACCACAGGTCTCTGCTATCGCTTCTTCCAGATATACGTTCACGTCATCTGAAACGAGACCCAGCAGTCGCAACACGTTTACCCATCTCACAATCACCATCAGCGGCTTTGCACGTATGGCAACTGAAAATTTACAATCTTCCTCAAACTGCAATATCCAGAAATCATGTGAGACAAGTGAAGAAAAAAAAACAACTATCAACCGTATGATCATGTGAACAATCCATGCCAATCTACTGTGCTTTCTGTCAAATGAAAGCAAAGCGATGGATTACTATGCAAGAGGCAGTCTGTATTGTACTTTTTAAATTCACCAGAATATAATGTGAGGCTTTAGGGTGAGTTTACAGCACCGCCTCTTTCTGTGCAGCCCCACCATGTGAATTAAGCTGATATGGTGGGTGTGTTTATCTAGATAAATGTTGCCCAGCGCTCATCTAGGAGTACAAGTAACAGACAGGCTCTAATGACAGGAAATAAATATAGTTTCCAGATCTTGTTCTTATCTTAGAAACCAGAAGTAGTCCTCCTGCTGTTACAAATAATGATGATATAGGAGTGCAGCGGGTTAAGTCATACTTAAGGTTTGGGATGTGTCCAGTTCACATGTGTTGGGTACAAGCACCTCTGCTCTTCCACCATTCATTACAGCGTCAGTGAACTCCTCATTCGGTTCTTCAAAAAGAACACAGGCGTTAGAAGACATCCAACAGGTGATTCAGATAGAAGGACTGGGCATTAATAAGTGTAGAGGTCACTTTAAAGCAGACTGACCGTTAAAGAGCGAGTTGCCTGACTGTAGCAGAGGCATCTCTGCATAGCGAACGTTCTTAACTTTGGCCATGTTTCTGCGTTTCTTCAGTCTGTTTGCCACGGGGAAAGAGTTCGGCAGGGTTGGAGAGTCTGGGATGATGCCCTCTTCTTCTGAGGCCTGCTGGAGCTCTGAGCTGAAAAAAACAAAAGCACCTGCGATGCTTATCTGGGAACTGAAACTTCACTGTAAAAGCTAATTCCTGTGCAGAATACCCCGGCTTCAAAACTTAGCTGCAAGAATTACACTATTTGTACTTTTCTTCGGCAGCTGTTACAGGAAATTCTGATTAAATATAGAAATGTCCATGCATTTCATTTCACTCAACATTCTTACAATATCAAAAGATTGCATGTTCACAAACACTGCAGAGCTTACCGAGACATCCTTAAACTTTGCAGTTCAGCATGTAGTTTTCTGTTTTTGTCCTCGAGGATTTTTCTTTCACTCTCTGGGGCACAAATGACAGACAACAGTGTTTCACACACATCATAATTAATAACATTATGCTCTTCATTATGTCAGTAGCAGTATCTTGTGTTGCAGTGGTGTAATCAACATAAATCCATAATTAACAATAGTAATACATGTCGTGGATTCTAATGGACACAGGCTTATCTACAGCCATGCTAACTGCTCTGTGTGAGGCTATAGCTGCTTTGAGCTAACTGCTAACATGCTAATAATGACTATACTAACTTGCTGATTAGCAGGTTTAGAGTGTTAGCATGCTAACGTGTTAATTAACACTAGAAACAGAATGCTGCTGAGAATGATGGGTACATCATTAGTTTTGCAAGTACTCTGCCATAAGCCAAAGCTCTGGACAAATTGGACAAAATGCCTTGATGGTGCTAGATACTTCGGTCTGGACCAAAACTGTGGACCAACAAACAAACCAAGCTACCGACATGCCGTCTGTAGGGCCAGTCACGGCTATTAACGCATGCCCAAGATAAACTTGGTAGGCTACACACTGAAAATTAAGGGCCTAATTAACATTTTACTAAAATGAGATGAATTCTTACATGTTTTCTGTTTTTACACATCACATTAAACTACAGCTTTGAAAACTTCATATTGCTGTAAAAGCCAAATTTTTTGGCATCTTCTTTTATAAGCGGTTCACCAATTATTGTCCAAGTGCATCAAGCACCTGGACTAAGTGTACAAGCAGAGCATAAATGTATTCTTTCAGTTTTACAACAAGAAGGGTGTTGAGCTGTTAGTCACAGCTCTGTCTGACAGAGGAATAATAAGAACAATGAGTAAACTCACTCAGTTCGGTGATGATGTGTAAATTCTGAGCCTGGTTACTTTTCAGGTTCTCCCCTAAAACGGCACATTGATCACACTTTCCTGCACGGAGCCTGGAAACGGTGAACAGAGCTGCTAGTCTTTGTAACACATTTGGAAGACAAAGTGAACCTGCTGTGGTGGAAGTTACCTCTCCTCCTGGCGACTGATAGCATTCTGCAGGCTTTTGTTTTCTTCCTTCAGCTGCTGGTTGCAATGGTGAAACACCTCAAGTCTCTGAGCATCTCTGGAGGAAACAAAAACCGTGAGAGGTATTTGATGGAGATAAGATTGTATTTTAACTTTTTTTTTTGAAAGCCAGAGTCAAAAATATACATTTTACTTAAACAGTATACTCACAAACAACGCTCCTTTTTCAACTTGCCCACTTTTGCCTCAAGTTCTAAAAGCGGCAACAGATACAACATTGAAGAGTGTGAATTCAATGCAAAAAAAATAAAGTAGGTTTAATTTTAGTATGAACCATTCATCACTTCTTCATCATGCCACATTGGACCATCGTTGGACTATTGTAACTCCCGTTTCACCAGCCTCAGCAAGTCCTCTCTGGACTGCCTACAACTGGTCCAGAACGCAGCTACAAGGCTGCTAACAGGTCCAAAAGATCAGCTCACATCACACCCATCCTACCCTCCTCACACTGGCTTCCCATCAAATTCAGGATTCATTCTAAGGTTCTTGTTTTTACATTGAGAGCCCTGAATAGTCAGGCACTGGTGTACATCTCTGAGCTGCTTCATCCACACATCACTAGTAGGTCCTTGAGATCCTCTGAACAGGGTTTCGTGTCAGTCACCCGCTCTCGACTAGAAACGAAAGGTGATCGTGCCTTTGACGTGGTGGCTCCGACATTGTGGAACAGCCTTCCTTTGGACATTAGATCTGTAGTCTCAGTTATATGATTTTAAAAAGGAGTTGAAAACACATTTATTCAAACTGGCCTTTTTCTTGTTCATTCTAATGGCTGATTGTTGCCGTTTCTTTTATTGTTTTTATGATCTTATCTATGACTTTATTATATTTTTATATACATTTTATATATGAAAAGTGCTATACTAAATAAACTTTACTTCCTTACTTACAACAAATGGTAGATCATGGGTCAGTTACCTTGCAGTGCGTTCTGGTGGCACTCTCCCAGCTGCCTCCATAAATCTGCAAAGAGGTCAGCTGGTTTGGGTGTCCCATTGCTCAGGCTGAGGCTACTCATCCTCCATTCATTCACTGCCAAAACACAGCCAGGCCTTCTGCTGCCTGCCAAACACCACATGGGAAAGAAGAAAAATGTTTACACACATATTGTTGTATTTGCTTATGAAACTACAAATACTTGTTCAGAAAATGTATCAAAATAAAATAGAAAATACTGGTAACTTCATTTCTTCAACTTCAATCTCCAACTTTACTAGCAAGAAAATGAATAAGTGCAAAAGACACAAAGCAGCACCATCACAGCAGAGTGCAGCATTAACATTTTACAGTTTGATTACATATCTTTATTTATTAGCAAACACCAAAGCAGCTTCTTTCCTCAAGCGACTGCTCACGAGTACGGGTGGTCACGAGGGACATAAATTAAATATAGTCGTTCACACACTGAGCTCACATCGAAACACTGGATTTACTTGTTTTTAGCCGAAGACTGAGATAGTTGAACCTTTTTTTGTTTGTTTGTTTTAACCAAAAGTTTAAACTTGGAGGGAAATATATATAAATAACATATTAAATCATGTATTTTACGTATTTTCAATACACCAATAGAAGCCAATTCAATATGTTGTTACAAATGAAACCTTCTTCTTTTCCTGTTCAGCAAAATACACATTACAAAACACGTACAAGCTCAGCCTTACTCCGCTCCTGTCCGTCCAGCTACAACAGCTGTCCTTCATTTCACCGTTTCTCCGCCCTTTACTCATTTTTCAGTTCTTTTGTTTATCGGTAGCACCAGTCTGTCTGTCATGTCTTACAATCACCAGTTAACGACTATATTAGCTAACTAAGTAGCACATCACTTGGCACTCTGTACTAATCATACTAGCGGAGCACAAACTACACAACAGAAAAACGCTGAATGTCTTTTATGTCCTCTGCTTTGAAACTAAAGATAATGGGAGGTTTTAACGCTGTGCTAACTCAAACTGTTCGCCTGGCTGTAAACAAAGTAACTGCACACACTGACGTTAGCCCCATAGATTACAGCTGCCGCCTTTAAACATGAACAGGACTTACAGCAACGAGTCCAAGAAACGCGGTGGGGTTTGTATTTGATGAATGTTCCCGGCTAATGTAGCCTAATAAACTACTGCCATGTCAATAACGTTAGAACAAAGTCCGAATTCGCGCGTCGAAATGCATGCTGGGAAGTCAGCTCCTCCTCTTCCTCTTCTTCCTCTACTGCTACTGCTTCTTCTTCTTCTTCTGCTCATCTGAAATGTTCGACGCCCTCTCCTGTTCAAAAGCTTCTTCCATTACTGAACTGAATACACAGGACTGTCATGTAACAATCAACCGAGACATTAAAGAAAAAAACCGTTTTCATTACTTTACTATTCTTCAGTCAATGTAATGGTTCAGTTTCTATTTCTATTTTGAGTTGGATGTGTGCCATCTTTTTTAGTTTTATTTTCCATATAAACTGAAGCCATTTAAAATCAAGTCTTTTACAATCAATGACATGCTTTTCTCAAAGAAGATATATAGTCTTTGTTTCTAAAGGGCTCCAGAGTACTCATATACAGCAGGGCAGCAGTGATGCTCGTCACAGTAGCCACACAGGATCACAGCATTTTAACTGGTTACCATGGCTGTCAGTCAGTAATGTGGTGGCTTGTGTGTTATGTTGTCCTTGTTTTGCAGGTTGATTGCATGTCATCTTTCAAGCTAACAGTAGAGTGTGTGAAGAACGAGGATGTGAATGTAAATTTGCCTAAAATCATTTGTGCTCCTCACACAACTGTGTGTACTGTTCGCAGGGCAGGAAGTACAAACTGACACAATGAAGGGAAATAAAAATGATTCTTCTATTTCTTTTTATTTTTGGTCTTTCTTAAGAATACAAAACATGAACCCAAATCACAAAAATAACATTTACAAAACAGATTATTTAACTGAGGTGACTGAGGCAACATAGAAAAGCATGTCTGTAACAGTGATATTGGTGTCTTAGCCTGGAACCTTGAGGTAAAACAGCGAGCAATGTAAAAGGTCAGATATCTTTACAAACTGTTTTGAATTAGTGCCTTGCTTCAGTAGTGCTATTCATAAATGGAGTTTAACAATATCATGTGTTCCTAACATGTCCATAGTTAGCAGTGATTTAATGATGTAGTGCTTCAGACCTACCTAAGAACAAATTGATTATTGTGAGTTACAGGTTGAATATTCTAGGCGTGTCGCACTATATGGCACCATTTTGAATGGTTTCTATTTTTATCCGCTTTGAGACACACTCACACACACATAGCACGGTTCTTACTCATTCACTCTCTTAACTCTTAAATGGGTGCAAATGATTCTCAACAACTCTCTCAACTTGTTCCCCATCAAGAATACTTCCGGCTAAAATAAGTCAATAGCTTTAACGTTGATATCACCCAAAAAAGTTTCAAGCAGGAAACAAAAGCCGCTTCACACTTCTGGAAAAGTCGACACTCTTTCCTAAAGTGTGACAGGGCAGGAAAAATAAAACACTTTGAATGATTAAGTGTTGAAATAGCCGTCAGTCAGAGGCAGAAACTCAAAGTCCCATCGTTTTCCTAAAATACAAAAATGGTAAGAGAAAATGAATACACTGCATCACTGAGAGAAATAATAAAAACCTAGCATCACTTACCAAAACACAAAGCAGTGGAAATAGTACAGTTTGTTCTGCACTTGTTTGTGCAGGTATGTTTTTGCATGAACAAACATCTCTTGTCTTTTCTTCTTTCACATGTAAGACATGGTCACTGGTGATTCAGCATTGCAGATTATTACTTTTTTAGTTCCTTTGGATGTGTGCCTTTTGTTGACTTTGCATCTGTCACAGCAGGTATTGAGCTAGCATTACTTCATATGTCTATATATACACATGCATTCAACATCATATGTATCCCCCAAATTAAAAAAAAAATAAATTCCAAACTCCCTTTTCATCGCTTAAGAGTTTAAGCTATAAAAACCCGCATGACAGTCCACAAAAAAAGTTTGCATGGAGGCTTTGCTGTTTGACGTGAGATATGCAGCAGGTTGTAGAGGTGCTGGCGCTGGGGTGTGACATGGAATGCAGCCTTATTCCATTGAGAGGGGTCATGGGGATGGGCCTATTCTTCACCCCCTCCTATCCAAATGGGCCTCTTTCTATGTAGTAGGGTTTTAGATTCACATTATGCTGGAAGAAGAGTAACTGGTTGCGGACGCTGGCAGGGCAGGTCCTCACCGATAGCAAAAAACACTGGAGTAGAGTGTGAATGCATTTCTACCATCTTCTCACCTGCAGGGAGAGCAACATGTAGAAATATGAGCTTTAAATGTGTGTGTGCGTGTGTTTTAAGTGAAAGTTTTAGACTGTGGGATGTGAAGCGAGCAGGGTCACATGTAGAGCTTATTACACAAATTTGTATCAACAATTTGACACAACATATGATTTTAGAACTGCGTCCACAGCAGCGGTCTGTTATTCATGGCAGCAGTCTGCTATACAGAAACCACAGACCCTTGAATGCTGCAATAGACCAATTAGAATCGAGTATTCAACAAATGTGTGTAATAAGACATAAAACACACTGGTGTTATGGAAAAATCTTCAACCGATATACTCACGCTTCCCTCTCTTCACCACTGTGGGGGCACGTAGCTGTAGCTGGGTGTGCCGGGGGTCCGATATGTGGGCATCGTAACTTGGTGGGGGGCAACAGGAGCTGGTGATGGAGTTGTCAACAAAGTTCCTGAGAAGCACAGTTGACACCAGAATGGTGAACAAATATGAAACTGTGTATGATATAATAACCGCTTCCATAGAAAAGAATGGGGCCCAGATTTACTGAGACTGTGCTGCAAAAGCAAACTGGTCATGTCTTGCACTCTTTCCATTTCAAATTAGTACCTTTACAAAACATAGAAAACCATAAATAATAAATCAGAAGGTCATGCTCACCAGCTGACATGGCCATGGTGGTGCCGGCAACCATCCCCATGGCAACGCCATTGTGGCGGGCAGGGGGGATAGGTGGGGCATACATGGCCGCAGGCATCCCATTTGGCTGGACCACTGTAGTGTGATGGATAACATGAGGTGGCGCAGCATACAGCGGCTGTGTGTAATAAGCGCCTTGTTGTTGTGAAGGTATTAGCGCCTGGATCACAGAAGAGCAAAACAAAATGTTACAGCTCAAAACATGTGACAAATCCTAGTAAAGCAATCAAAGTTTGATCTGTGATCACTTTAATACCAGAGCCAAGAGTTAAAATCTGCCATCCGTCAACAACACAAAAGCACTGACCTGTGCATAGGGGTTCTGTTGGGGGTAGGTGCTCCTGACGGGGTAAACAGCAGCAGAGTAAGGGTTGGGTGAGGAGGAGTATGGTGGGACAGTCCCCGTGTTGGGAGAGCAGGACATTTTGAAAGGAGTTCCTGGAGCATAGCCTGGGTGGGAGGAGGACACTAAGTAATGCTGATGGTGGTGATTAACTGTACAGTCAGTGGGTGTGGATGGAGAAATATCCAGCAGGTCTTTATTCTTACCACTAGTGAAGGCTGTGTTAGCTCCTGCGTAGACACCCGTAGTGTAAGCTGGAGCAGCTGCTGCATAGCCAACAGGAATTCCAGCTACCAAAACGGAATAAAAAAACCCAGTATTTTTTACTTTTCTTTATTTGGGGGTAGTCACGTGTTACCAGAATACGTACTTAAACCATTACACATCAACATTAGGTTACCTGGGTAGCCAATGCCCTTAGTATTGGTGAAGGGGACCCCTGTTGATGCAGGGCTGTACACTGGATTCATTATGGTCGCCTACTCACAGATGCTGCAATGAAAGAAGCACAGACCTTCAGAATTTCAGAGCATTTTAAAATACATGCAGAGATGAGCCGACTGACAGCTGTCCACCAACCTGACCAAACGCATCCTGTTACAGAGCATCTTCTGCAGTGCAAACAAAGCAGAGCATGCTGAAATGTAGACGTTTCCCTGATGCTGCTGATAAATAATAGTGCCAGATGACTGGCAGATATAAGGACACTGACTGAGAAAAGATTCCTGAATATCTTTGGATGAAACCATACCTTTGCACACCAGATTTGTTGAAGGAATTACTTCTAATTACATAGTGAGGAGAGCAGTGAGGACTGCCTGTGACTTATAGGGGATGACCTTGCTGGGTCACAGTCGTCACGGATATTCACATCTTTATCTTTCAGGTAACTACAGCACATAATTGGAATTCCAACATTTCATGGGAGCTGGGCTCATGTTTTATATAAACACACATAATTTAACACGGTGCACTACTCGATCCAAATTTGAATTTCCCTCTTTTAATGTGTTGATTTGTACCATAGAGGGAATGGAAAACCTGATATGTTCCCTCAGGGCACAGCTGTGCCTCTGTGCTGCCCCCCAGCGGTGATCAAAACACCATTACATCACTTTCCAAGTGTGCTACAACGCACTACTTCAATACTTGATGTTCCACTAAGGTAGAGCTCCAACAATGAAACCACGGTTGTCACGACATGATTTTCAAGAGAGAAATAATATTTGCATCTTATGAAGGCATGGAGGGAAAACTACGAACCAAACTCTATTGTATATTTTTATTTTTATACCCGACATCATTAACAAATCTTTTTCATGTCGTTTTCAAACTGTAAAACACACGAAACAGTGAACAGCAATAATTCGGCTGTATTAAATATTGTAACATGGATGCTTTTTATTCTTTTCTTTCACTAAAACACGCAGTAGGCGACATGGGCGAAGAGTGTGAAGCAATTCAATAAGTTAATGATTTTTATGTTTGTTTTTAATTAAGTTCTGCGTAAAGCTTATCCCCAGTGGCTCTAAACGATTACAAGGTGATGATGTTCATTCTTCTTAAAAAGGTGACGCTGGACGTGTTGACGGCAAAAAATAAAGATGGCAACCTTTAAAGCAGAAGAATTTTGAAAGGTGAACGGAACGAGGCTTTGTTATCATTAGCTAGCGTAGCTCACAAGCCTCCTCAGCTGCACAGCCCAGCCGCTAGCTTAGCATGTTCGCCCCTAGCAGGTCGGTGCCGATGTGCAACACTGACCTGCTAATCACCTGTCTGACCGAGCAAAACCACTGGACTGTCCCCGGACAGCAGCAGCCAGATGGGGGCAGCTTGTCAACAGGCCGCATAGCACAGGAGGCAGGCAGCCAGGCAGCTGTGCTCTGCAGTAAGGCCCGTCCCAACACCACAGATAACACACAACTCTTCTTACCCAGATAATGACCGACAAAAAAACTTACTGTTAACAGTTTTGACCGTCTGATAGTCTCCTCCTTTGGTCTCCTGGTGTAAAATGAAATTAAGCTAGCTGGTGTTTTTGCTCCCAGATGCTTTGCTGAACTCTTTTGAGCACTCCGCGTCACTTCCGGGTAGTGTCACGTGGTCCGCAAACACGGACTATTACACTTCGCTTTGACAAATAACTAATATTCGTCTTGTAATGAGTATTTTTTGTATTCACACACCAAAGCGTTTAATTTTATTTTCCTCAATACATGCAGCCTGTAAGACGAGTATCAATCAAACTAAAGTGCCCAAACAGGCCAGATAAATTTATTCATAAGTAATAAATGACATTGTTATTTAGGACAGTTCCTTTAAGACGATGTTTCCCCCATACAGTCGCTGCATTTTGACATTGCAACAGTAAACCGTCCAATATCCTCTCACCGCAACACTGTAGCAGTTCCCTGTGAGCTCATTATTGTGTCTGCGCTGTGGTCCTTGCAGGAAATAAAATCTATTTGATTATTACATGGGCTTTCCTTTACCTAAAAACTTATCAACGCTGGATTTAGCGCATTTTCTCCAAAGTCAAATATAATCAGCATCTCTACAAATCAGTTTCCATGTGTCTTTGACAGCAAACACAATAAGTCTACTTGCTCTTTAAGGACCTTGACGCATCGTTCTGTTCAGCCATTGAACTGGGAAGAGTGGGGTCCATACTGTTGTGATTTTTGTGCGACCTAAATGAGATTTCATGGTTACAATGTTGCTGTTTAACTTATATTAGGAATCATTCTGCGGTGTAAGGTGAGCCTCTTCGGTCGGCTGGTGTCGTCGGTAAAGAGCAGGGGTATAATGTCTGGAGCGGCCGGTGGAGGAGGAGGCTCCTCCAGTCTGGGCGCAGCAGCGGCAGCCAGTTGCAGCTCCGCCGGCTCTCCCTACGCTGCTGCAGCCGGAGGAGGCGGAGGGGTGGCCGGGAGGTTGCCAGCTCGGGTCCTGGAGCATATTTTCTCCTATTTAGAATTGTCCGACTTGATACAATGCTCGTTGGTCTGCTGGCACTGGAACAATATTCTGGCGGATGAAAACAGCGAGGTGTGGCGCAGCCTCTCCAACCGGACTTTGAGCGATGAAGCTATGCGGTCTGACATCCTGTGCAATCTGCCCACCTACAAGGGGAAAGTAGGTTTACCAATATACCGCTGTTCTTTCGGTTTGGGAGGACCAGACTCCATTCAAAAATCTGCCTGTTTAGTGCTACCTTTGTTTTGCAGACACCTTCACGGAATGTGACTGAAAATGTGGTCAATTGAACGCAGGATGAATCCACACTGCCTGCCAGATGACCTCACTGATTCATACCCAGTCTTTTACGAACACATTCAAAATAATATACAAAATGAATGTGTGTGTTTGCTGAGAACCCTAATTAAATAGGTAGATTCTTAAAGGGGGTTTGGTGTGAGGTTATTTTGAGTCAGACCGTGCACATATATTACAGGGGGCCAATAGTGAGGTTACTGTTAATGTTTATCATTGCATAGATGTGTGCACCATGTGCAGGGAAATAAGCCCAGTCAAAGTGAAACCTAATTTAGGAAAATTGATAACATGAAGTAAATAAAGTAGTTGATAAATTTTCCATGGGGTCCTGTGGAAGTTCCTCAGCACCCAGGCCTTATTTTGAGATCCACTGATCCAGTTGTATACCGCACGCTGCGCTTGAAAATGTCACACTTCTAAGTTGAATTTAGTTAAAAATTTTGCTTCCGCTATACATCTCTTTTGTGTCTATCATTGGAAGATATTGATTAATTTATCTCAAATTATAATAGCTTTGCACGGTGGAAGAGCCAAGGTCCATGGCCATGTATCACTTTGTTTATGCAAGCATATATGTTATATATAGAAGGATGTGTTTCCCAACAAAAACAACAAGAGAGCTTTTAAATGTAGCACCCAACACATGCTAATTTGACATTTTTACACCATTGTTTGAAGAATTTTGGAGAGATCACTTAAGGTCATGAATTCTGTTCTTTTTTTTTTACATTTTTTCAACAGGATCTTTCTTACCTAAATGTCTGGTCACTATAGCAGTTGTGCATATCTTATCATTCTCTACAGCTCAAGGCCTTTCAACATGCTCTGAGCTCCCACGACTGCTCCCGCAATGTTTACGTGAAGAAAAACGGCTTCACCCTGCACCGCAACCCTATTGCCCAGAGCACAGATGGTGCACGTGGCAAGATTGGCTTCTCTGAAGGGAGGCACGCCTGGGAGATCTGGTGGGAAGGCCCCCTTGGCACGGTGGCGGTGATAGGCATCGCCACGAAGCGGGCGTCCATGCAGTGCCAGGGCTACGTCGCCCTGCTGGGCAGTGATGACCAGAGCTGGGGCTGGAACCTGGTCGATAACAACCTGCTCCATAATGGGGAGGTCAATGGAAACTTTCCACAGTGCAATAATGCACCAAAATATCAGGTAGGATCTGGAGCCAAATCTGCATATTATTCATATCCTGTGGAATTAATCACCCAGTTGTTAACTGCAACAGTTTTGGAGATAATTCTGCTGTTGTCTCCAAAGATTGTATTTAATATTTGGTAGTTTTGTAATCCAGCAATGTGTATTTGTGTCCACAGATTGGGGAGAGAATACGAGTGATTCTAGACATGGATGACAAGACGTTAGCCTTCGAGAGGGGTTTTGAGTTTCTTGGAGTAGCGTTTCGTGGACTGCCCAAAGCCTGCCTGTTCCCAGCTGTCTCTGCAGTGTACGGCAACACCGAAGTCACCATGGTGTACCTGGGAAAACCTCTGGACGGCTAGAGGCAGAGTAACCCGTGCCACCATCCAAACCAAGAGGCCGCTGGCGAGTGCAGGACTTGTTGTGTCAGCAGACGACCCTGTTTGTGGCAGCATTTCAGAAAGGTTTTGGAGGCCAAGTGGTCACGTTTCTTCAAAGCAGAATAACTCTGTTTGCACACACAAAGAGAACTGTCGGCATTTCTACTACAGCTCAACATGAGGAGTCGGTGTTTGGACTGGACAAACTACAGGGAAAAGGAATGCGTAGGAACTGTGATAAACATGTTTCTGTATCAACGTGGAAGTGTCCACTTTTACAGTTTAGCTGCTGGACTGTTTTATTCACAGGATAGGAAAATATTATTTAATTTCATGAAATTCAGGACTTACTTGACATTTTATGTCTGCTTGAATGAGGCCAAAACTCTTCCAACTGTTTGCAAATAGTTTAAGTCACAATTTTAAATGGTAAACAGTAGTTAGTATTGATAGCTATCTGTTGTATGAGTTCATGGAAACAGCTTCATGGAGTAATACAGTTTATCTATAATCGATGACTGGAGTATAATGGTGATATGCCAAATCAATGTGACCTAATGTTATATTTTGCTACAGGCAAACCAAGAGGACATGCGGACTACTGTCATGCATGTGCATGGATTCTGATGTATGGACAATAACATCTGCCATTTTGGAATACCTAACCAGTCATGGTGGAAACTTGTATCATATTAATGTGTGTCCTTTTTAATGTGCTACCGTATTATCACACACTATTTATTTCTCGGTTTTATCTATGGTACTATAGATACTGTATGGTTAAAAGGCCTGAAAATAAAGTCTACATGGTGCCACTCTTAGAATTAAGGATTGTTTGCTGCTTGTATTTATGTGTGCATAGCGCAGATGGCTTTTATACCACAGGCCGTCTGTTTGTCTGCTTATGCACAGCTGCCCAATGGCATCGATTTTGTTTTTTTTTTGAGGATATAAACACAAGGCTGCAGATTGACTTGTGCGTCTAAATAAAGCTCTGAATCTCATAGAGGCTTGAGCCCAAGTCTGGATGCTGCATATTGATGCTGTCCAGCGAAAGCCAAGTACTGTATCTGTTTTGGAGACACAGTAGATGGTTTCCACAGGACAGTGATATGATATAACTTCAGTAGTACGAAGCAAAGAACAAGAAAAACACACACAAACACTATCTAGCCTAGAGGATTAACCATTATATGGACCATTACTACTAATATGCAATAAATCAATTGCACAGTAACGGGCAGTTTGTAGTATGCACCATTCAGAGTGACTGTGCATATCAGGACAAGGGGTTGGACTGCATGTATCCACAAAGTGGGGATCAGCAGCTTGCAGTCATCTTTCCCTTAAATCAATAGAAGTGCAGAAAATGAAATATATTTCAGTTACAGCTTGAAGGGAGGCTCAATAAAAACTATTTGAGGCTGAAAGCATTACTATTTTAGAAAGCAGGAAGTTATAAGGCTCCATATGAAGTTTAACTTTACAGTCAGACCCATTTATACTGTCAGAGTTAAGTCCCATTTTGGCTCCACTCATGCGAGGTACTGTCAGTGTAAGGTACATTTACAATTCTTTCATTAGCAGTGGGGCACACAGGGTAGCCATGTTGGAATAATGATCAGTCCACCACCAGTGGAGCATGTGAGCATTTAGCTCAAAACACTGTTGTGCCTAAATGCAGCCTCACAGTTTTTTTTTTGTTTATCTTTTATTTACATCCATCACATTAGATGGAATATCAGTTAGCAATATGTAATAGTGTTCATAGATGTCTGAAAATCACCATTTTAATGAGTGAGTTTTCAGTGTTGTCGCAGGAGTATCATTTAACTGTGTAGAATACAGTTACAGGAAAAGGCTCCTAAAATGATAGCAATATGTGCCAAAAGGAGGACAACTCCAGTAGCAGAGCAACACTAACCGAACGTCAGCATCTGCCAGGATCTGTCCTTGACAAGACCACAAAGCACGGCCTAAAAATAACCTGAATCAACACCTCTGACTGTCACCGCAAAAACAGAACATTCAGTTAGCATTTATTGCAAATACTGAGGTTTCTCTCGCACACACAGACACACACATTCAGCACATTCACAGGAAGAGGTACATTCTACATCTCAGGCCTCCACATCAGCAGTTATTATCTGATCAGCACGAGTCAAGAATGTGGATAAACGCACAAAGCAAAGTGCATCACCTACGGAAACTCAACCTTCATCAGCAGGAAATAAAAGGAAAAGACATCACAGAAGTGGACACGGCGTTCTATGGTGGCATGATCTCTGCACTGTAGGAGAGGATTATCGCTTGATTCAGTATGTGCTGCCACTGCTAAGAGCTCCTTCATATGCCTGCATATTCATCCCTTTTTCTTTGAATCTCCTAACGCAGAGCATCTCTAGTTCCCCGCCACTCCGTCCTGCTGTGACCCCGAAGGTCTGTTTTGACCTGTCTGCCCATCAATGTCAGTCTCTGCTTTCTTCATCCTTCTAACAGCCTGTCCGTCGGTCAGTGACTCTAAGTGTAATCGGTCTATCGGCCTGCCTGTCTGAGGCATTTAGCGCAGCATCAAACATGCAAGAGCTGCTGAATTTATAGTGAGTGTACGTCTGACTTTGCTCCCTCACATCAGTGCAATACTGGCACCACCAGAACTGGCTATGATTTAAAATGTCTCTAATAGAAAAAAAGATAATAGAAAATTGTAGGTAATTTATTATTTCATCTATTAATCTTATGTAAATATATAATCCCATGGGCTAGACTAACCTTCTTGAGGATGTGCTATTTCCTGGGGTAGAAACAGAGACTTGAATGCATCATTCTCAGATGGATTATGTAACCCCATGAAAACTTTCACAAAAAACAGAACTGATCTTGACGTTACTGTGTTTGTTGTTTTTACACTTTTCATACAGCAGGATAAACTTTATCAGTGTCAGAGCTTTGTCCTAAATTACTGCTCAATTCAAATTCAAGATGAGACATCAGTGTGCACACAATGCATCTTTGTTATGATAAATAAGTTACAATGAATATCATCATGCGTGCTATGATACAGGTTTTAGATATTCCTGAATATGATTAGAAACACTTGGCCATTATAACTTCCAGATCTCAGAGGAACTTAAAACATCCCTCAGAAATTTCCAAAATTCCTCTCAGAGCCCAGAGAACTGGACTGATTCCTGACCTTCAGGCAGTGATAGGTTCATGTTATACAGATAGAATATATCCTCTTTCCACAAGAGGGCAGCCATACTCTTTAAGCATGTTATGCAAACACCACAGACACTCCAGGTCATTTTCTTTATGAACCGTCAAGAGCGGAGGGGTACTCTAACAGAAGCAGGTTTTTGCAAATGTTGTATGTTTTCATTATGTTGCAAAAGTGGACTCGATCTTATAGTTAAACTAAAGCGTAAAATTAAAAAAAAGTATTTAAAATAGAAAAAGAGAAAGATATTAGGGGAGAGAGGGATTACGTGTATCTACTGGGTGTTGCCGTTGAGCAAATAAGTGAAGGGCAAACTTTAAAACCCTCTAAAGCTGAGACATAACAATCCTCAGTATTCTAGTATTCATCCTCATGTCTGGATGTGTAAGTCCTCATTGCTGTTTCCTACTGCAGGGTATGAGCTGCCAACACCCACAGACAGGCAAAAATAAATGAGAATGTATTTTGATACAAGATTCAAATTACACAGCAATGTGTTTTGTGTTAAATCAAACGAGAAAATATAGCAACCACGAAATGTATGAACTAATAATTAACTAGAGTTTATTACATCTCCAAAGGAGCATGAAATCATTTCATAAACCCCTCACTATCTACATAGCCTAGATTTTTGTAGCATGCACCCAAATGGTGCAGTAGGCCACAGCGTTGTTCAAATTATCTGGTGAGATAAAAATAAAACATAGGACAGGTACAGTTAGATAACATGACAGCACATCTAGTCTGTGGCTGACACAAAGTCTAACTTATATAATCCTATAACATCGTTTTTTATGTATAATATACATAACATACATATACATGATAGAAATGTACCAACCAGGACGTTGCATCCACTTTTTCATACATTTTCATGCCTCTTGAAGAAGCCTGGGAAAATTACCAGACCATCATCAAGTTCCAAGCACATAGCCTGGCCCGTGTGTTGGGCACTGATCCACTTGGACGGGGGAAGACTGAAGGGTCAAGACAGCTGATGAGTCAACCTTAATTTATCCAGGTAGCGCAACCATTCAAGGATGCAAAACAATTATTGGACATGTCTATAAAGGAAAGGGTTAATGCATTCAAACCTGTCAAAAATCCACTCTGAACACAAGTCACATTGCACTGACATCCACAGTCTTTGTCATCTTACACAGATGATGTATAGTATGGAGTATGTGCAGGTCTGGTCTATTTCCAGTGCGTCAGTTTGCATATATGTGAAGTCATCATGCAGACTGTTTTAGGTTAATTATTTTTAGTATTTTTAAAAAAGCATTAATACAGAAAATGAAAATATTTTGATAAAAAATACAAACCCATTTCCATAAAATGCTAAATACAAATTTGTATTTCAAATGTGTATTTTTAATACATTTATCAGAATTGCTGCCCATCCCTGCCCACTTCCCACCTCACCCACAGGACTTTGCGCCCCAACTGCCACACCACCTCCGCAGCTCTTCAAAAATAGAATGCAAATGTTCATTCTGCGTTTTTGTCTAAATGTACCCTGAGGTCCTGAAATACACATTAAATACTCGTGGCCAGAGCTCTGAACTGTGCTGCTCACATCCACACCACCGCGCAGGTCCAGACACAAGCTGATTCACATGCTGATTTATATATATAAAGTTAACCTTGCAGGGGTAACACTGGAGACAGGGTCACTCATTCTGGTGTCCTGAGGAATTTTCCTGTTTAAAACCTGTTTGCTCAAAGTCCTCTTCCCTGTATTTGTTGCATTGTGTTGCATCTCTAAGAGGACTGTGTGTGTCACCCTGTGCATGTGTGCTGAAGAAATTATTGATAGTGTGATATTAAAATGTCAGTCATGAACTGTTTGGGCTTAACGTTTATTCACAAACCATTTTTTTCTCTTTGATTTAGAGCTTCCTGTCATCAGGATACTCACTCATTTGATGTGAAGAAATAAAATTCCTCATCCTTCTACTAAAGGAGCTGATTAATTTAATTTGCATCAACAATTAGAGTTCATGAAGTTATTTCCACCGTGGCGTGATGCAGCTGAATTCTCAGCTGTAATGAAGGAATGGTTATTATAATAACCTCCCTGTGAGGAGAGCAGACTGAATTGGAACTGTTCACAATTCAAAGTCCACATTCACTGGTGGAATTACACTGGGTTCACTGCAAATACCTGCAACAAAATCCTCAGCCAGTCAATTCTCATCACTATTAGTTATGTTTTGCCTTTAATCCATCACTCACATAATCATGTTGCCCTGAATGATAATTCACAGGCTCACAGTTGTCAGTTATTCAATCAGAAACAAAAGTGCTTCTCCATCTCTATCAGGAAGGTAAGCATTCTTAAAGGTTTACTCATCCAGAATTCTCGTCATATCCATGATGCCAAATTGTTAAAGAAACGATCAATAGTGCGATATTAGAATGGACAAAGGTCTGACATGTTTGAGGTTTATTAAAACAAGCACTTGGAGAGAGAAACAGTGCGAGGGTGTGTGGCTCAGCCGTCTTCGCTGCGTGCAGCGAGGATGGTGTAGTTATCAGGTGAGGACAACAGCAAGGTGCCACAGAAGTAGCGAAGAAGAGTACAAACACGACACTTTCTCCCACAGTGTGCATCCTCGCGTGTGTGCAAAACACTAAGAAAACCCTCAGAAAAACATTGCTCCGTAGCGCCACCTGCGGCCAATAAGTCCACAGGGAGCCTTTAAGAAAATGATTTACAACCAGTTGATACACAGAAGTTTTACAAAGTGTTAAGAGTGTCACACGGCCGAGTAAATCCACCTGCCTCCCACACGGAGTCGTGGAATCAGAAAAAATCTTGTTGCCACACAGACGTATAACAGAGTCAGAAGTGAGAGCTGGAGATGTCCTGTGTGAAAACAGGAAGGAACAACTAACAAATCAACTCATTAAGAACGGCACCATCACTTCCTGATTCCCAATTCCCTATTCTTGCACCAACGGGTGACTATTAAGGAGAAACAAGTTAACATCTGGAGTTTAACAACAGACCAGAGAGAACTGATGCATTTAGCAGCTGGACATCAAGAAAGAGAGAATATAGTGCTTCAGAAAGATACCTGGTTGCTAAAGTCACCATGTTGTAAAAACAGTATTAAAAATAAAACAGTCAAGGACGTCTCCATTACTCATTGGGGGTATGCTGCAGTGCTAAGGTTTGTGTGCTATCCATCAATCCTCTTCTAGACTCTCTGAGTTATGTTATATGGTATCTGGAACAGAGACACTGTGGCCCTCCAATACATCACTGCATATTATGTGTGTGTACAAGTGTTTTGTAATGGATTTTGCAGTGACAGGCCGAAAATCTGACAGGAAGGGTGTGTGTGTTGAGTGGTTTCCTCTCTAGATGGTTTGGCTGATCAGAACAAGCCGAGGGTGTGAAGGGTGTGTTCTCGTTGGGTTTTTGTGGTAGCAGTTGTGCTACCATCCTTAGTTGCCTGTGCGAGAACACGAGCGTCACGGGGTTGTGAGCAGAAGTAAATACTTGTGCTGTGTTGGTTGAGAGCTGTTGAGCCTGCACTCGCCTTCCTGTGGCCCCGGGCTTGAGAACCTCTTTCTGATTGCAGCTTGTCCATGTGACTTGGTTTCCGTTTGCCTGCCTGCTTCCGTGAATAGTAAAAAGAGGCAGCAGTGCTTCAGTCAGAGCAGAGGAAGGCAGCTGAGAACACGCTCTGCAACAACGAGTCAACCAGCGATATGGTCAGGGGACCAACCGTCAGTGGCTTGGGAAATCCACACCTAACCACCAGTGTAAGTAAATGCACTGTGCACTCATCTAGTGGTGCAGTTTGCACCGATACCCTGACCGCTAAAAGGAGCAAACTGCATGCTTTATCTAAAATAAGCTGGACTTTAAGCATATTTCATCTTTAGTGTGTTTGAGCAAGATGTCTTATTGATCACGTGCACAATGCTGCATTGGATGTCTTAAAGGTTCTTGTAGAAACAATGTCATAAAAGGACACAGTGTGTTTAGAATGTTAAGTTTGCTGCATGTAGATCTAGAAATGTTGCATATAAAATACTGGTATTGCATTTGATTAACACCTCTTGTATTACGCATGGCCCATTATTAAAAAATAAAAATTCTGAAAATCAACTGGCACGAAGTCATTTTGATATAATAATGCTGATTTCTAGCTTCACTTATATAAACATGTTGCACATTTCATCATTACTCTGACAAATGGAAACCTTGTGGTGCACATTGGTGCAATCTTTATGCAATATAAGTGTGGCTCATATTAAGGTGGTTTATCACAAAGTGGCTGTATCATGTCCAGCCACGCTCAGAGAAGAGAAAGAAGTATCCTGCGAAATGCTTTTCTCTTCTGTGGCCAACATACAGGCATATACTTCAGACACTGAATTGTGCTATTGTCAGTGTTGCACAAAACACTGTAGTCAATTACTGTCATGCAGGTACGCTAAAGTACTTATTTTGTCAGCACATTGATAAGAACACAATGATTAAAAGAAGAAAAAAGAAAAGAAAAATGTTTATATGAAAAACAAACTGTGAGGGCTGTTAATAATAACTCACCACATAACAATATCTATCCTGGGGCGCCTAAAATACATAGATTAGGTGCATGCAAGGCAAAAAGGTGTTGTTACATATGCGTCACACGGTGGTTTGAATTACAATTTTGGAACATTTTGTCAAAATATTGAGCTGCTGTTCGCAGGATAAAAATATGACATTATATTTTTTAGAGACGACATTCACTCATTTAGGTCAGGCTGAGATGGGATCCAAAATACAAAACATTTATCATGTTATTTAATTCCACTGTATTATTTCTGTTAAGAAACGGGCTGCATGTTGTGGACATGTGGAATAATGGGATTAATACTTTGCTCCGCTATGAAAGACACCAGACCTGGACGCACCATTGTCACATGTTAGTCAGATATAAGGTTAGGATACAACAGGTAGGAATAGTTGCTCAAAACTACAAGCATCCTTTACTTACAACTGAATAACAGCTTTTCACTAATTTTCACACATTAGAAATTAAGTGACAATCGTTTTTGGCAGGAGTACATCAGGTAACCCACGCTGTCAGAGCTGATCGTTGATGCGGCCCCCAGTCTGCTCCTCTGGCCTGCGACCTGCTTCAGCACCATAATGCCAGGCTGCTGTCTCCGTCCCCCAGTCTGATAATCCATTTATGGTGGACAGGGAGATTCACGCCCTCCATTTTTTCATCAACAGTGAGGATGTTAAGATGCCAGTCCACGGGCTCACTCCCATCCTGCTTTGCTTGTTGCTGATGTGGAGGATCCTGACCCCAGGCTTAAGTCATCCACAACACAGCCAATGCCAGCTGGTAAGAACTCAGCTCTACCTTTTAAAAGCACACCTTCACTTTGAACCAAGGATCATAGGTGGAGCCATTTATGTGGGTTTTTTGGGTTCTGCTTGGTTTGGTGTGTTAATTTAGTTTTAGGAAGGAAATGCTGGCTGGTAGACAAAGCCAGATGTACAATTTCAATAATTTCAATACATCTTAGTACTCTATCATACTCTAATGCAGCATTCAGTGTGTCACAGATGTTCTGTAAGCATGATATGGAAGGTCAGACTAAAGATGTTCCTGTGAACATCCTACAGGAAATTACTTATTTAGTGGGGACATTTTGTGTGCTCTGATATTTCCCACTTTGCCTCATCTGGGAGGCAAAACGGGAAGTGATTCATTTATTAAGTTTACTGTCAAAGTTGATATTCCACTGTGTGAAATGTTAGAATTATTTGTCAGTCACAGCAAAATGATCCACTTTTTATTGTCCATTTGCATATAGTATGCACAATGTATTTCAACATAAGCCAGTTGAAAATTGGCTTTTTTTTTATCACTGTATCAGTCTGCTAGTATCCCTTTAATGTGGCTAAAGGGAGTGTTTAATATTTTTTAGAATGATTGAATGTTTTTATATGACCCTGTGAATTAAAGAGCAGTGCTCATGCAAAACTAATTCTATGTCATGATGAATTAGTAAATGATGAAAATGTGTGCACAGCCAGTCATCACGAGGGCAGCAAGCCTAAGCCTACAGCCGCGCTAGCTTTAATACAGCTGTGCCTTAGGCTAAATGCTAACATTAACATGCTGAAATGCTCACTAGTGACAACAGATAATATTCACCAGGTTCACCATCTTAGCATAGCCTATTGGCATACTAACATTTGCACTAAAGAAAAGCACAACTGAAGCTGATGAAAAGGCAAGCTGAAATTTTGACCTCGTGTTTGTGCTACAGGAAATGTATCAGGAGTCATTTCAGTCCATCTGCCAGGAACCTGATTATTACTGTTATTTAACGGCATCTAATCTATGCTAAAATGGTCTTATGTTCTTCAGGTCTGCATTCCTTTAATATAACACACATGGCAGACTTTATGTCTGGCTTCCTGGTCGTTTAAAAGAACAATGTGATTATTGATTAAAAATGATTCTTCTTCTACGTGTCCTCTTTACACTTCAATTTGTTTTTGTCTCCAAGTAGCTTATGCTTCTTCGTTGCTGGACACCTTGTGGAAATCAGAGCATATAAAGGTGTATAGGTGTATACCAATCTATGTTTGAATCACCTAAATATGCAATTTTCTATCTTGGTAGACAATTAGACCAGCTACACTGAACATTTTCTGATCTGACTTTCCAAAAGCTTTCCTATTATTGCTTGTCACATAGTCTACATCCTAGAATCAGGGTTAGGGTAATGATATTGATCTGGTGTTCAAAGGACCCATAGAATCCTGGGAACATAGATACTGTATGCTCCCATTTCACTCTGGACCAAAGTGTGGACTAACTGACTGAAAGAACATCATTGCCATCCCTAGAGCTAAAAAACTAATGTTAACGTGTTAATATATAAAAATTCTGAAGTAGTGATATAAAAAATAAATAAAAAAGGAAGCTGACTGAAATAAACCCACAAAGGAGTAAATTCAGGCTTGTGTTTTTTTCCCCCTGTACCTAGAAAAATAATTAGCAGACAAGATCAACATGCTTTTTGAAGGATAAAAGTGCAAAAAATAAGCCCAAACATTTCTCTGTTTTTTTTCTGCAGATACAAAGATCAGCCCTCTGCAACAATGCCAAGCTCACCTTTGTGCCTGCTGGACTGCCATACAACATAGAGGAGCTTCAGCTCAACTACAATTACATTCAAACACTACAGGACAACTCTCTCCTACGCTACCCCTCGTTAAACACCCTGAGTTTAGCATGTAACAGTTTGGCAAAATTACAATCAAACACTTTTAAAGACTTGAAGTCGTTACACAGCCTCAATTTAGCAAATAACAATATTCATATTGGCTACCAAGAAACCAGCCATGCATTAAAGATGATACCCAGGCTCAGAGCTCTGGATCTCTCTGAGAACAAGCTTGATGACGAAATGGTTGCCATTCTTCTCCAAAATCATACATCCCTTGAGTATCTCAATCTTTCCGGAAACCTCTTGCAGAGATTGGATGAAACCTCGTTCAAGGATCTTCACCAACTCAAAGAACTCGACCTGCAGAGGAACATCATTTTCGAGATTGATGCCGCCTTTGACAGCAATCCCAAACTCCAGCGGCTCAACTTGGCCTTCAACTACCTGCCGTGCCTGACGGACTTCCACATGACCCAGCTGACGGTCCTCAACGCCAGCCACAACTTCATCGAGTGGTTCATCTCCAGACAAGACCTTAATGACACTTTCCAGCTGGAGACACTCGATCTATCAAATAATAAACTGCTCTTCTTTCCTTTCTTGCCCAACCAGAGCCACTTGCAGAATCTTTACCTATCCCACAACAATGTTAGGTTTTACACACACTTGGCAGACAACGCCACATCACAGAACTTGACTGCAACTGTTGACTTCTACAATATGAAGAAGTACGCGGGCAATGTGACGGCTAAGCTGTGGGACGAGAGCCTTCACGGTGACATCTCCTCTATAGAGATTTTGGATCTAAGAAGAAACCAGGTGGAGTACTTCCCTCAGGGATTCATCCAGAAAATGCCTGCCCTGTCCAGACTTCAGATGTGCACAAACTGTCTGGAAACCTTAAATCTAACGTTAGAACAGTTCTCTGGCAGCTTGTATGAATTGGACTTAAGCAACAACAGGTTGAAACAGATTGTGGCAGATGAAGGTGCACTTTCCACCCTTGGCAATCTGACATACCTCAACCTGAGCCTGAATGATCTCGAGTGGTTGCCCTCTGGATTGTTTTCCTCATTGGCAAGCCTCAGGTCAGCAGACCTCAGTTATAACAACATTGACATTTGCCTTCCTGAGGAAGTGGAGACCAGCACAGACACAGTCTCATCTTGTGTTGATTGGAAGAACGTTACATCCTTAAGGCAGCTTTACCTTAAGGGATGCAACCTTGAAAGAATTCCGTCGTCTGCGTTTTCTGGGTTGTCTCTAACACACTTGGAACTCTCCGACAACCCTGGCCTCATTGTACGAGAATCAATTCAAAGTCTTAGCAGAACGTTACAGCATTTAGGTTTAGGACACACTCACATACAAGACTTTGACTTCTCCCATTTCCAAAATCTGAGGTCTTTAAACATTTCAAGGAACTCTCTTGCCCATCTCCCCCCTTCACTTCTAAGTCTTGACCTGAAAGTGCTAGATTTGAGGGACAACAGACTGTCGACTATTCCCGTAGGTCAGGCTAATGCATTAGCCCCGAAACTGCGCACAGTTTTCCTCACAGGAAATCCGTTCAACTGCTGCCAAACTGAATGGTTCAGGACATTTGAAACAACAAAGACAATCAATATGGTCAAACAGTCAGACATCATATGTGAGGATCTCTTCCAAACGACATGCAGAGTGGAACACTTCCACTCATTTTTGTGTTGGGAGGAAGGCGGGGAATCTATATTTTGGTATGTTCTACTTATTGTACCTGCCTGTATTTCTTTTGTGGGCATTTTGATTATTGTTCTCCTCAAGCCCAAAATGCTACAACAATCTATCAAAAAGAAGTGTTTGAAGCCTACATCTTACTGATACTTTATAAACCCTTAATAAAACATATTTTGTACATATTATTGAGAAATTAAAATGAATGTATGTTGGAAATAAATTCAATTCATTGTCTTAATTGATGAAGGAACAATTCTAAAGAATTTTTTCACATTGCTGTTGAAGTGCGGTTCAAAACCAGACCCCACTCCTGATAACCTGATGTAAAAATGTGGCTGCGTTCTTGTGGGACTTGGTGGGACATGCTGTGTGTGTGTGGGAGGGGGGGGAGGGGGGGTGTGTGAACATATGCAGAAGTTGTGTGATGCAAGCTGTTGCTATAAGCAGCAGAGGAAACATGAAATTTCCTGTTTTGCTAAGATGTGCAGCAACTGCCCAGTTCTGTATGTGAGAGAGGAGGGGTTTGAGGTTTCCTTCCCATTGCTGACACACAGATGCAACGTTGACATGAAATTCCAGTGTGTTTGTACTCATGAGGAGTTGCTTTGGACCCATACATTCATGCTAGCTAATATACTCTAATGTGCAGAAAAGCAGTGGCCATTAAATTTACACAAATATGCATCATCATTAACACTACGTCGTCACACAAGGGGCAGCACCAGCATTGTGCTGCACCAAAGATAAAGGTAATGCTTTTCTCCTCCTTTGTGTGTATGTGTATAGTTGCTCAGGAGTGCAAAGACTGGTAGATCTGTGTGTAGCTGTGCAGAGGCCTAACCAGAAAGTAACCAAAATACCACTGTGGTGATGCTCAAGGTCATGGTGGTTGAAACATAAAAAGAGAAATCGGAGTGAGGCCTTGCCAAAGCCTCTAAACCCAATCATTTTTACATATCTTCTACAACATTAAGTTCCCAGTCAGCCAGCTACAGTAAAGTTAGTTAGTTATTTCTGAGCATGCAAATTGGTTCAAAAAAGTGAAACAAAGAAACTCAGGAAAGCAGTTGATTAAAACTACAGAAATATGCCTGTGACTTGAAGGTTTCTGGTTTGAATATGTTTAACCATGATGAAGTTAGAAATCAAAAGTGTGAAAAATGGAAGCATGACGTGGACCTGGAGCGATAAAGAGCCGCTGCTGCTCTGACACAATTGGCTTAAGAGTCTGATTATTGGGAAGGGATTAGGAAAGACTTGTGTGCAAGAAATCATCATTTGCGGAAGGCACTTCGCAACTGGTCACATATTGTTGACCAAGAGGAATTTGATCTGACTACTCAGCTACATTAGGTCAGAAGTTAGAAGACAAGTCAGTATGATATAGGTTAGAAGACGTTCGCACAGCACGGCAGCTAAACTTTGTGATTTGACATGCGAGGTGAGAGAAACAAAGAGACCACATACGTGCCATACAAATCATTGCAGCGCCCAGTCAAGTTTGTCGTGCACACATAACACAGCACACACATCCATGCAGCTGATTCGTTTTTGCTAAACAGTCCAGCTGTGGTTATGGGCTCCGCACTCAAAGTGAGCTCCCAAATATACACCACATTACTACTTTAACAAGCTGAGCCAGTGCCAGTGCGTTTTTCCCTTTCAAGTGGCGGTCACAGCTTCTCACAGATAAATGCAAATGAGAATGGAGAAGTGAAATTTGACTTGAAGTGGTCAAATGAGATTCATTTGAGTTGTATTCTGTCAGCAGGTGCGTACTGTGGTATCTAAGTTATATATACAGTCAGGATATTGCATATCTGCATACATGATACCAGAAGTGGGTCACGTGCGCTATGTGAATGGTAATATGTCCCTGATTGCACTGAACAAGTGCCAAGATGACTAATTGTGGTGTCGATTATGAACTGTATGATATTATTACAATTCTGTGGAGCATCTTGGGTGAGTTGGTTTGCGGAGAAAGAGGTGAGGTATTAATGCATGATTGATCAGCAGCCATTCTCAGCTCTGTACGACTGCACGATGGTGAGTTGAGCACCAACTGGCTTTGCTATCTCACAGAGCCTGGCTGCTAGCATGGCTACAAAAACATAACCCGTCTTCTTTCGCACCCCAACAAACTCATTTGGCCAGAATTGTCACTTTCTTGGTAGCTGTCGAACACTAAGTGGGAGTGCCTAGTGTGTCATGTATTATTCGGCATCGGGATCCTCTGTAGTGGTGACAAGAAAGACCTTGTTCGAGAAAGCTGACATTTGGTCCATATTTGCAACTCCTCGCACGTCAAGCGAACTTTAAGGAAGCCCGAAATAGCAGATGTCGACAAATATTTACTGTTTTCTGTGCAACATATGAAAGAACATAAGGACTGATGAAAGAGGAAGTGTTTTTCCTCAGGCATACAATGGCTCATCTGATGTGTGAGATGGTTAAGGCTTGCGTTTTCTAACTGGGTAAGTATTTTTAGTTAAAGATGTGAGAGAGTGTCAGGTTTCAGAACGCAGAATACTGTACAACTGAAATCATATGTTCACAGCTTTATGAGGATCAGCGTCGTCAGTCTGGTGTCCATTTGTGTCAAAAACTAACACACATACACTCTTTTACACCCATAAAACCTATGTTGCTAAATGGCCAAAGGTTAGTCGTTGACGGATGCGTGTTGGAAAATGTAATTTTTGTCCCGTGTAAGCTGATCTACAGGCAGCATCTTAGGCAGTCAGCAGGCGGTTTGCAAAACCCCACTTCCTCTTAACCCTTCCTGCTTGGGCGCTTTGCACTGGACTTATTGTTTGGCCAGGAAGTGCTTCATATCAGCTGCTAATTGTGTGGCTGCCTCAAGACTAACGTCACATTGTGGGGGACACAAACAACAATTCACTGCAGGTTTTATGGGCTCATTTTGTGGAGAGGTGCCCTCATGATCATAAGGTCAAGCAAGGCCAAAGTTACTGTATAAAAATAGGATGCCTACCCCTTAAATAATCTTCACGTGAAGAAGTTCTATCAAAGTGGGTCAGTATTACGAGTCATTTTCCAGGGATTTGTATGTTTCTGGTTCACAGCTGGAAGCACTGTAGCAGTGGGAGCTGTGAAAACCACTGGGGAGAGCCCAGAACAACCCCAGGGTAGAGGGGATGTACTCTTTGCCTGTGCTCATGAAATTCTCTTTGTGTCCATATTAAGAGTTGGTTTAAAATAAGGATGTTCTTAGGTTAAAAAAAACCAACATAGGCAGCAGAGCACAATCCAGTGAGAGACATTGGGCCTGAAAGCCGGGGCTTAGAAAGGTCATCTGGATCAGAAATTTTTTTGTAGACCTGCAAAACATTTAAGGTTTAACAAGCCAGTTCTTTTCTGTTGGTTTTTGATTGTACACTATTTGTGTGTTTCAGTTTTGTCCTTTGTCTGCTGTGCATTTCACATTTTTCAATTAGTAATAAAAAAGAAAAATCTCTCCACTGGGTCTAAAAATGGAAGCTTTCAAAGGTGTCCCTGCTTTACAGACATCATTAAATTTGGCGTGTCCCAGTCTCACATGATTCAGCTGATTTAGAGAGACTGGATGGTCATTTGTGCAGTTGTATGTACCCTCAGAGGAGCCAGTTCGGTTTCACGCTCCACCAACAGACTGATCATGTTGCCTGTTCTGCCCTCTAGTGGCTACAACAGGAATCATGAAAAGAACACAGTGAAGCCAGCCGTGAAAACCGCATTCTGCTGTGTGACCACTGAAAATGTGCACCACCGTAATTAAAAGGCAACCTCAAAACAGACAAGAAATATTTCCTCATTTCTTTGCATCATGTTGTATATTTATTTAACAATTGTATGCCATCTTATTATCAGTTACACACAAAACAAAAAGCAGCCATGTAATAATATACTTTAATCTCCCAGAACGTAACAAGACTTTTATCTGTGTTGAAAAGTTCAGTTGAAATTCATGTTTTGGGGAAACTGATGAAACATGCAGGTCATGTTAAAAGCAAAACGTTGCTTTTGTTCAGAGTAAGCACCGAATCAACCAACACCAGACCATAAACATATCACAAATTATGTATTTATGAAGAATACACAAAGGAATAATTTCATCAGAGATCCCAGCTATGCTCTGGTTGATGAACCTCTGCTGGTTTCCAATTCAATAACTTAAATAGAAATATTAGAGGAAAGACTGAATTGACAGCCTCAATACTGCTGGTGTAGCTGCAAAAAAGGCAACTGGTGTTTAGAAAGGCGGTTGACTGCAAGAGGCACTTAATGATGTGTGAGAACTGCTTGGCCATCAGCAGGTCACAACGTGTCTAAATCCGCCTCGCTCACAATTGTACTGGAACAATGCGTTTTACTCACTGTCCGGTAAGGCTCTGTGCCAAATAACCTGACGCACAATACATATGATACCGTTAAAAATAAAAAAAAGATTCATAGAGGATAACCAGTACAGCCACTGCACTGTAAGATTATCAGTTATAAAATAAGACTTAAAAATAATCTGCATCACTCGCCACTTCAAAATGAAGTGCATTTTTGCAATTAAAAAAAGAGGCGTCTACTGTATCACTACTTGGAATAACTTCAATTAGCCATAAGGGAGGAGAAAACGTCCTAACATCAAAAGCATTTAGGTCACCATCTGAGATATATGCTGTAAACATTTTTTTTTTTTTTTTTTTTCTCAAAGTTACAGTTTGGGAGATATTGTGGCACATATTGCAGATTGCATGGCATCAAACACAAAGGCATGGAAGCAGGTTTTAAGAAAAGTACTGCAATTGCATACAAACACATCAGGGAATGGGGTCCATCTCCTCTCCACTCAAATGTGTTCATTCCAGCTCGAGTGCGCTGAAACTGAGACTCCGTTCTTATAGGAATAACACTCACTCTAAACTGACTGAATGGAGGAGAAAGTCCCTGCAACACAATATAAATATGAGATCACAGCTGGTTACAGAGGACTGGGGGCGCTGGGCCTCAGTTGAGCAGCTCCAGGTAAGTGATTGGCACTTTGCCCTTCTGGTTGCCTCGCTCACCCATCAGCCAGTCTGAATCCATGCCTGGGACGCTGCTGACTGTGATCACCTGGAGGATGGATACGGTCTTTGTTATGTTAAGCCTTAATTTCTGTTTACGGGGGTACAATGTATCATCCATTATCATTGCCAAGCTGACATTGGATGTAGCTTCTGAGTCTGAACAAGTGAAGCCTAAAACCTGTATTCTTTCTGATGGCCAGAGTAGTGTGACTCCGCTGGCAGGAGAAAGAAATCTGATTGTATGGAAGTCAATGACACTTACTTGATTTATTACCTCAGTAAACATTTCCCTAATGAGTTTATAGTCTCAATTGTTTCAAGTCTTTTTCAACACAGCCTGATGACCATTTTGTGAATTAAAGCAGGCTATGTTTTAGGGCGGAACAACCTTGTGACTAACCAATCAGATTTAGGTCATGCTTTATCCTAACCAACCAAAGGCAAGGGAAAAAAAAAAAAAAAAAAAAAAAAAAAAAATCGCTTTTGGCTCCACAATCAAGATGATGACTTTGACAATGCTGAAAGGCTTCAAATCGGCAGTCCACAAACTAACAGGTGATGTCACAGTGATAGCTGCTTATAATCAGGCTATGGCTACATTACCGACATAGCAAAACTTTACACGTCAGTCCTTCTAGCAGCATTCTTCAGCTTTGCAGACCGTTTTCCGCTCATCAAAGACAGCACGTTTATGAAATGCTTGGTTATAAATCCTGTTATTATCAGTGGCAGTTCAGGCCACACAGCTGGCCCATGAAATGCAAGGGCTGACTGGAAAACTTTTGTGAATGTGAGTATTAGAGCGGTGAGGTAATGCTGGTTCATTGTTAGTCAGCCACAGGCTTGTAATGGACAGTTCAGTGGTTTTCCAGGAAAGGGAGTGGCTTATGTGTCACTGAACAGAGGCTGCTGAGCAGAAACTGCTCCATTGGAGCTTCAGGCCATGATGCGGTTAGCACAAACATGTTAATTTTAGACTAGGCTTCCTGATTTTGATGGTTAAAAGGTTAATTAAAAAATAACTGCAATAAAGAAATAAACGAGTAGTGGAATCCTCCTTAAACTTTCCTCAATTTTTCTCCTCTAGTTGTTCCCCACAATGATGCTATGATAGACAGACAATTGTTCCACACTCACCTCATCAGCCAGCAGGGAAAGCTCGCTGCTGCTGGCAGCGTCGTAGTCGTAAAGCACCCGGGCTTTGCGGCTGCTGTTGGAGCTACGCAATTCACTGAAGCCGCCCGATGCCGTGGAGCTGCCGTGGCCCGCAGACACGCTGGGCAGGGAGGCGGACACTGGGATGGTGGGCACCGAGATGCTCGCCCCGCCTGACACAGACGATTGGTTGTTGTTGGAGAATGATGAGGGGAAACTGGCGGGAAGACGGGAGATCAGTGAGCGCCGGAGCAGAGATGAGTGCTTAAATGTTCTTCAGTACAATGATGCAGTCAGTATTTACCAGTCCAATTCTGTGTTCTCTGTCTCTTTAAATATCAGCTAAAGTTGACTTCTCTGTGACCTCATCCCTGAGTACACTGAAGCCACATTTAGTCACTTTCCTCTTTCTACGGAAAGCTGAAAACTATGAAACCTACATGAACTTGAACTGCTTTGCTTTTATCACACTGACTGATGGCGAGAACAGATGACATACTTTTGTTTACAGGAAGGATTTCTAAAGACAGGAGAGTTATTTTTGTATTTTAAAAGGAAACAGGAAATAACAGCGAGGATTGTGATGACTTTCTGCTCCCTGCAGTGAGAGCATATTAATCTATTCTGTTATCTGCTGGAACAATGCCAGCTCATGCAATGTGATGCCAGAGTTAGGACCCAAAGGAGATGTTGGTGACAGAGAGAATGGAAGGTGACCTCAGGGTGGTATTTCACCTGCCCAGCTGCTTTTGGAGATCCACCATGTACTGGTAACACTGTGCGTAGTACGTCGTCTGGGCCTCCACAAAGTCATTCAAGCAGCGTAGGTGGTGTGCCTAGCAGTGCATAATGAGAGGAGTGAGAGAGCCACACTCAAAGTGTCACTGGTTTTATATGGGTTTCATGTTTGACTCAAGCTTTCCAAAATGAGAATCCAAAAGATGCCAAACCACACAGACATGTTTCGCTAATCAACCTTTTGTTATCTTAAATGGTAGCTCAGCCCATTTTACACAACAAAACTGGTTTCAGGCTGGAAGGAATAGTTCAATGTGGCAAAATAATAAATCTGATTTTGAACTGCATTAGGTGAAGTCTAGGATCCAGATTCTTTTTCCGGTGCCAAGAACCATTAGAAAAACATCCCTCGTTGCTACTTGTTTAATGACTGAATGGTGATTGTGAGTGGAAGCCGGGCTGAGCCTGGCGACATACGTGGGTGCTGCTGACGCCCTCTAGCAGCAGTCGGGTGATCTCTGCCTGACGGTCAAACTCACTCTGGGTCATCCTCAACTCCTGCTCTGCCTGAAAATGAACAAAAACCTAGTTTATATATCATCACACCCCCCAAGTCCATGATTATTATGGATACATGGAATCACAGTGCTTTACAGACCGGAGGACATACACATAAGAGTGAATGAGCATGTTTCAGACTGACAAATGGGTTTGCTGATATTGGCCTCTTTTTGAGAATGAGGCCAGTGGGTTCTGCCACCTCTGACATTCAATATTATTGGTGTTTCAATACAGTGTTTGAGTCCCATGGGCAAAAGCTGGTTGTCATCTGGAAAAACATAAAATACTTTGCAAATTTTTAAAAACTCTTTGGAAGAATATAATCCAGTTCATTTAAACATACACAGCACCACACCACCAGTTAGTTCAAAAACTGTATTGAAAAATAGAAATGAACAGAGGAACGGTTCAGTCAGCCGAGAGAAATGATGCCAGCGTCTGTGTGTGTGCATTTAACATGACATGGCAGCAAAGAAACATCAAGGAAAGATGGCGACACACACTGAACATGATGTTTCTGTCCTAAGGGAAATGGTTCCTTTTCCTCATATTGAGCCAAAAGATTCAATAAGAGACCTGCTGCAACAATGGCATGTTGAGACTTACTAAAAAGTCCAATAAACATATGGTCTGGAACTTAGACGGACAGGGACAATGGCTCCACTGTCTACAGCTTACATTAGAGCCACAGAGAGAGGTGTGGAGGAAGGGAGGGTATTTACTGTGTTTGGTTCTTGTGCGAATCGTCTACAAGGGTTCAAGGTTTTCCATGAGGTGCCCACAGTATGTGTCATGGAAGAGATAGAGAAAGGGATAGACGGCAGCTGTTGACACAGCTATCAAGGGGTTTGGTGTGGGTGTGTGCGTGTGCGCGCGTGTTTTTAATTCAAAAGATAGCTCCAACATTCCACTCACCTCTGTCACTTCCTCTGCTCACATCTGCTGCTTTGCGTTTTGAAAACAGTGACACAGTAGTTAGAGCTACAGCTGCTGCACGGCCGCAGCCAATACAACACATCCTTACACTCTGTGTCTGTTTGTGTGTGTGTGTGTGTGTGTGTGTGTGTGTGTGAGTGAGGCATGCTTTAAGAAAAGCACACTCGGTAGAAGGTGGAGGAACAGTGACGATGTAGCGTATAAACATTTCTCATCATGACCAAAGCGCCTCAGTGCAGAACTGGTGCAGAAATCTACTCCTGTGTTTGGGTGATGCTCCACTCTTTCCTGAGAGAACACGTTTCTGCAGATATTGTTGACAGGACACACGTTTGGAAAGAGTAAACACACCATTAGACTGCCAATAACCACCAGACAACCCTGCTATTTGGAAAAGCCTATTTAATGAGACAAGCTACAGGGATAACTTGGCTCTGAGTAGCCAAGAAGAATAAAATTAAGTGCACTGTGTTTCAGCTAGATTGTTTCTTCCTGTATTTTTGGAAAATTGTGCTCAAAGGCCAATAATTTACTCTAGATCTGAGGACTGCAGCCAAGCAGTGTTGCTGGGATACTGTCTATTGTTTTAAAGTCCACTGTGACTGACATTACATCGCACTGATTTGTGATATTGCCTCTGGTAGTTGAACAATATCAGCAGCTTAATTGAGTACTTGTCTAATCTATCTTTTTTTTTTTTTTTTTTTACTGGCACACCAATCAGTGTTCCCCTCTTGATGTGGGAGGATGGGGACATGTTTTTCCGAAAGGATTTGGTCATAAACGAGCTAAGTCTTGGCTCAGTGCTGAAGTCATAAGAGATATCATCTTCAGACATTGTTAACTAGGAGGCAGTCTGGCCGGGGAGGGCCATGACAGACTATCTGTAACTTTTACAGCTAGAATTACATCCGAGATCCCTTTTGGGACGAGAGACATGAATGAAAACCTGCACGTCAGCACGACCTCAACTGTATTCAAGATGTTTAAAAGCCTCAATCCCCAACTTAATGCTATGTTTTCAACACAAGTATGATGCTTCTACATGCTTGACTCCTTGAATTATAACACCTGGAATAAAGACCCAAACCTAAGTTCAAAAGCCTGTAAAGACCTGTTGGTGTTTGGATTGTCAGATTTGACTCTGTAGTGGATGGATGCCACAGTCAGTTACTGAGACACACTCCGACAGGAGAATAACTGCCCCACACCTGCGCACACAGAACAGGCAGAGCACTATTCTTTAAGATCACTGCTGTAAGAACTGATTAAGATACTCTTGACAAAGGTCCAGAGGGACTGAAACATTATTATGATCAATAAATTATGATGCTGAGCAACAACAGTGTGAGATCTGTTTTCTCAAAACTGAAGTGATACTTTGACACACCTATATCTGAGATAGCTGGATGTGTGAATATTCATTTTGACAAAACTCCATGCTGTTTGAAAAGAGATGCTGTTTGCATGCCTGAGGTACATTGCATCCCTTTCATTTGTTAGGTTCCCAGTAACTTATGCTTCAAAATTCTTGAGTGATATCCTAGTCACGCCCCAGAATTTTATGAATACTGTATGCTTAATATTAAATAATTTTTTAAAAAAAAGGGAAGAAGCATTTGTGTTATTTCTGAAAAATTATAACTGTGCCCCTTCGCTTTCATGTGTGCCCCTGGTGCCCTTAAAAATAAATGTGAGCGTGGAGCCCTGGTATGCCAAAGAAACAGAAAATCAATCCAGATGTCAAAATAACATCATGGCACGAAAAAAACTATCCAGAAAAAGGGAAGTCTAAACTTTCCATAGCTGCTCATGTGACTGCAAGCAAGTCACAGGAGATAAAATGGTCAGCTTCATGTTGTGCAATTTGGCGTGTCAGTCATGACTGGTGTGGCTGAGGGACAGTAGGATATGCCCCAACAGCTTTTCTTCCTGGGAAAGGAAATTTGGCTAATGATTTCAGAAAAAGCACTAAAACTGTTCATTAATCAGCATTAAAATAACCCAAAGACATCCAGATGCAAAAAAATCACTGCAGATGATGGTGTGTGTGTATGTGTGTGTGCATGTGTGTACTTACTGCGGCTCTGGCATCGGCCATCCTGGCTTTCTTTAGCCTGGTTTTGGCTGCATCCAAATCCAAACGTTTGACCTGCAGTAGCTTCCGTTCTTTCTGGACACAAATCACATAACACAGTAAAACCCTCAAAAACTAGAATTCTCCGCTCTGTGCATCTCACACTGTCACAGTTTTCTTGCAGATGAGCTCAGTGGTTTGCATTTGCTGTCATCACTCACTTTACAGCAGATGGAGGATGAGCAGTAATATTAGGATTCTTAAGCACAACCACATGTTCCATGTGCAGGATGTTTGAATGCATTTGATAAATGGTCTAATGGTGGAAGCTACATTAGCATCAAACAGGCGCACACAGTAAAATAAAGACGACTATGTCAGGTGTCGTATGGTCCACCATAGAAGAGCTTTCATTTTGAAAATATAAAACAAATATAAAAACATTTGGCAATACAGAATTACACATCAGTTAGACCCTGAAACTGAACTGAATTGGGGATTTTTTTTAAAAAGTGTAGCGTGTCCAATATGGGGATTGGACAGAGTTCAATATGATTTCTGAGTATCAAGGCTGTAAAATGCTAGGGACCGTTATCAAAACTATATCGTCTTCAATTTACAGCCAGTAGTATTCAAAGTAAGTTCCAGATAAAAGTTCAAAGGTCAGTGAGAAGTGAAAGTGATTTAAGACCTTCGGGCAGCGCTCCGACTCACCAGGATGGTTTTGAAGTCGCCCTCAAGAAAGTTCCTGAAAGGCGTCAGGAAGTTGATGGCTGCACTTTGGATCAACTCCCGCTCTGCTCCACCAATCTGTTTCTCCGTCTCTCCACATTTTATCAGAGCATTTCCTGTAATGGTCGGCAGCACAAACACAACTTTACTCCCAATACAACACTGGACGGGAGGACTGTACAGTGTGGCGCCACAGCCTCACAGAAAGCTTTAGCCTTCAGTCTGGAGAAGACAGAGAGGTGTGTGGCTACATACAAAGTGGATATTGACCATAAAAGATGGCGACTGATGGCGCTCAAATCCCCACAAACTGTCAAAAAGCCTTTACTTGAGGACTGTGTGACAAGAATCAGCTACATAAACTCCACGAATAAAACTTATCTGAAGCACAGCCATTGTTTACCAGAATTAAGCCGGGGTTGAATATTCGTTGAGGTCCCAGTACGTCAGGCAGCTCAGTGCATCACTCACCATAGGCAGTTCCAGGACCAAATTCATTTCCTGACTCGATCATGGACTGGCCCAGCAGCTCATGGTTGTTCATCCGTGTAGGGGCTTTTTTCTCCAGTTTCTCATACACAAATTCCTCTAGTCGGACATCTGCAGATCACAACAAGAAAACTCAATTACAAAGTCATAAGACTACAGTGAGGGAGCCAAACGCAGGCACTGACTTTATGACAGTGCGTCCAAACAGCCTGCTTTCCATTTGGAAAATAGAAGCTTCCATGAAAATGACCATAGCCAGAAAAATATCAGAACTGTTTCATATGATCACATCAGATGATCGAACACTGGCAATCACAGTCGGCATAACTGTGGTATGCTGCACGTGAACATAGCATAAGTAGAACAAATGCAGTTTAACATACCCAAGAGTGTTACACAAGACTGTAACCAGCAGCTGCTCTGTCCTTGTTTGTGATGCAGCTATATGGCGTCGTGGTGTGAGCTGAGGCAGATGCACAGCTGAGCTTACAGACTTCACCGACACCCTACCTGCAGATGTACGCCAACCACCATCTTAAAGACGTTAAACATTTCTGACATTTCTTACTGGCATGTACATCTCCTAAATGACGCAGGCATTTCCTGAATCACTGAGTCATCTTCAGTCCAGAAACAGTACATCAACTGTCAGTAACTGTAATTTGATGTTACAGCAGTTGTTGATGTCCAAATATTGGGTTCAACTGTAACACATATGTGTGGTGACATCCTCCATACAGGGGGCAACATAGGGTGGGTACCTGCCCTGCACTGCCCTGAAAAAGGGGTCCAGTATGTCAGCATTTTGTTTGTCAGTCCAGAGTCAAAGGTGTGGCCTTACTCGGGTTGGGCTGTAGTAACACTTCTGTCTGCTTCATTATCCTTTCCGTCCATTGCTTGGTGGTCTCAGCTCTGACCAAGAGGTTCTCCAAATGGGCATCCAACTCTGTCTTCTCAGCCTGGCCAAATTTTTCTTCTGTAAACTTAAAAGAAAATCACTGGTTAGAGTGTGCACATAAACATAAACTTGGCTTAAAGGTGATACACAAACGTTGGACGGGTTTGAGAGAAGCTGTTTACAACCGTTAGCATCAATTAGCATACTAAATGAACGTTATCTGCCGGGCTAATGTTGATAGCTCTAATGGTTTCTGAGGCCTGCTTTGATGGTTATGCTGAACTGTTTACTATAACAGAGTCTGAGAGGTCTCCGCCACTGTTTAAAACCACTTATATGTCAGTACTTTGCAGGAGAGAAAGTTTTCTCCCAGGTGATAGCCGGGTGCTTAGCTACACAATAACTGTTTAGCAAACGAGCTAACGCTACCTGACTGGTTGAGCTAGCAGCTAACGTCGATTAGCGACAAACGACAAACACGAACTAGACGGTCAAACTTACTTGTACCGCACGGCTAAGGAAAGTACCGGCGTCTGCGGCTAACCGCTTAACATTAAAATCCATGGCACAGCGGAGAAAATACAACTCTTGATGCAATAGCTGGCTTGTTTCACAGTCTAACTGCCATCCCTGTAGAAAATGTCATTGAAGCAACTTTTTGTCGGAGTTCCACCCAGCTGTTGAGCCTGACAAAGATAGTGTACGAACAAGATGATTCACTTCTCCGCTCTAATTCTGATTGCTGAGAGAAAATGTCGCGCATGCGCATATCGACAGACGCCGAAGATGGAAAAAAGTTGGTGGGAAAAATCATTGTCAAATATGTTTTCAAGCGACAACGAATAACATTGAACCGCACAAACAGAAGCCTCAGAAGCGACGCTATAGTTTGCGGTCGATTGCCCTGCAAACGGTGATTGAAAAATATCACAGGTTATATGACAGGAACAGAATCTTATCTATAAGGACACATTACCTTGACTCACGCCCCCTCACTGATCCCTTACCACTGATATCATGATGTAGCGTTGTAGTTTAAAACTCCAAACGTATCAGATATATTGGAACAATGACTCATTTATCTGATTATCAACCTTTAGCAGAAGTGGTGACTAGTTGAAAATCTGCTGGGTAGAGCTTTGCAACATCCAAACACCCCAGCCTAATGCAAAAAGGTGGAAGTATCAAAAATGCATTAATACTTTGCAGTGAAATTCAACAATAACACTTGTTTTATTCCAACACGAAACAACAGTAAATAGTACCTTAGTAGCACATTAAGACATCTGACCCACCTACACAAATTCAGTATAAGATTAAACATCTAATACAAAATATAATAGATGTTGATCTTTGTCACCATAAAGCAGAACATCATGGAGCTAAAGTACAAATTGGGTTGGACTACAAGTGAGGCTATTATGGGAGACAGCCAGAAAGAGCTTGTTCAGGTCCTCTGCTTTAGAATATTGTCTCTTTGCTCCCATTGTGTGAGATTTACATGTTTTTTCCTAACAACTGTATACCCCGTCATCATGAAACAGACCTGTAATACTATTTGCTTGCTACAGGTATATATGCTGAGTAGTGATGCTGACACAGTGAAGATAATATTTCTACAACATGATATCTTCTGCAACCCTCTCCTTTTTCTTAGAAAATGTCTTGAGGAAGCGGGTTTTGGCAGATTTTGGAAAAACAAAAACACTCTTCGGGTCTGGATGTAATTATGCCAGACAGAGGCTGCTACCTGCTGTGTGGGAGGAAGTCAGGCAGAGAGCGAAATCAAATGACTTCCCCTCTGTAGGCTACCAATGCACTGTCAGCTACAAGCTTCTCGCTCAGCTAAACAATGGCTCCACGGTGTCTTCGGCCACACTTTTGTTCCTACGCTGTGTTTAGGCCACACGACTGAAAAAGGACGTGGGGTTTTCCCATCACACACGTACCGCAGTTTCTTATTGCACTGCCAAGACGACATGTAATACCAGTTTACATAAAGATATTGATTTACAGTTGAAAACCTTGAAAAAACTCTAACTATTTATCATTTTTCAAGTTTAAGCTGTAAAACAGCTAATGTGCTGCAACAGTAGCCTACACACTGCACTTTTTATAACCACACTGTGTCAAAGCTATTAAGGCTCTGGCTTTGCTTTCTGCTTGGCCAACTTTCAGAATTGTTGGGGTGGGTGCTCTAAACACGCGATTATGGAAGTCAGCACTTTTTGGAAGGCTGAAAGCTCCTTCGAGGGAGGAATAGGTTGCAGTCTCCGGTTGTTACACTAGTAAATCTGTGTCTATCTGCTCTTTCTCTTCACAATAACACAAAGCACTCGCGGGTGGGAGAAACTTCACTTCAGCAAAATGACTTTTTCATCAAGGCAAAGCAGGTTTGCTGAGACTAGGAAATCCCAGCTGTCCACTTAGGAAGAAAAATATAAAGGAACAATACAGATGTGTTAACATAAAGGTTCTTTATTTGAGGCTGCTGAGGATGAATGTTTTTCATGTCCTCAACACAATGTAAATACGTTACACAGACTTTCATTTTCTCACATGATGCAGCTTTGACAGAACAAATGGTTTCGAGTTTCATTCAGTCCGAGACTTTAGAATGTGACTGTCATGGATTGTCATGTCAAAGCACATCTGTGACTTGAGAAAGTCTCATTCACACTCCATGAATACTTGATAGGTGATGAAACAATTGCATTTTGTGCAAAAATCAAAGCTGAACTACATTCGCTGACTTTTTTGGACCATATTTTCGGCAAGCTCCAACAGCAGAGGGTATCTGAGTGTCCTCGTCCTCCAGGACTCGGGGATTCCCTGGACACCGGTCTGAAAACACATCAAGACGACGGCTGAAAGCATCACAGGAAGCACAGAGCTTTCACAATATCTGAGCTCACTGTCAAGCTCATCGAACAGACAACACCAAGATGCAAAAGGAAGCGTTTGAAGTGCTGCTGTCTGTCTGATACAGTAAATGCTGCAGAGTGTAAAATGTGGGTGAGCATCACACTTTGCAATGTTGTTCCTGTAATATTTTACTGATACAGTATGAGAACAATGTACAGTGTTGTATTTATAAGGTACAGAAAGGTTACCTGCAGACTTGACCTATGTGCATTTTCATCTCTGCTTTGCTATGAAAAGGAGTCAAATTATGGCTTTTTACACTTAATATAGAAAAACTATATTTATAACAATAGGTACTCCATTTGAAAAAGTTAATAAATGATAATATAATATAATATAATATGATGTGATATGATATGATATGATATGATATGATATGATATGATATGATATGATATGATATGATATGATATGATATGATATGATATAATATAATATAATATAATATAATATAATATAATATAATTTCATTGTTAAGATGGTTACCTCACTGTTCCTGCCTTGTAATATTGATATTGTACCCTGTAATTATGAAAAAGGTTCTTACAGTAAAACTGACCGTGTAATTTGTTTCTGTGTCTCCTTTAAACACAAAATTATGAACCCTGTATTTTCTAATCATTTGTCTCCCTTGAACTTCCATGCAATAGGACGTATTTTATTGATACCCTGTATGCTCTAAATGAATAAATCCACAGTAACTTGGGGGCTTCTAATCCACAGCATTGCCCAATACAAAATCAAAACACCTCTTCCTCAAATCAGTGTCTAGGAATAGACACTAAGTTTAACAAGAAAACTTCTTAAATGAATGATGCTCTTTAAAAATGCAGCCAGGAGACTCCTCCTGATTCCCACCAAAACAATGTCGGTGTCTAATGACTGCTGTTTGTGTCCTAGAGCCACATTCCTTCAGTACCTGTGCCCCAAAACAGGCTCCAATGAAGGAGGCTCGGCTGGCGGTGCATCCCCCGCAGCGCATGGTGTCCCTGACTGCTTCATCCAGCTGCTTCAGCTTCAGGACTCCATGAAGCGCTCCCTGGAACGCACCAGGCAGGGCTAGACACAAACACAGATTTAGTAGGAGCTTGATTGCTGATCTGTTAAATGTTAAATATAAATGATCCAGACTTTTTAGGTGTTCCCACACTGCCAATAAATGTCATACGTTCGTCACTGTGCCCCGAAAAACACCAGAATTTGTTTTACTTTTGCACATTAATTTTACAGTTCAAGTTGGCACTTGAGTGGATATCGCCAGCAGAACACTTCACATGTAGATTAACCTTTTAGCCCAGTAAAACCTGAGACACTCCACTCAGCGGGTAGGGGGAAATGAAAAGGAAGGAGGAGGGAGACCATAAGTCAACAGATCAAAGGCTGGAGGACCTACTAACGGATATACTGACAGGAAGGGTATTGCAAGCTGTGCCAAGTCAACAGACCTGAATCCTGCTGCCATCCACTGGCTTACCTCATGTGTTTGTGAACACAGCAGGTACGAGCTGTTGGGATGTCTTGGCTAGGTTGTCCTTCACCTGGTGGATATGCGCTTCAGCAGAGATACAGGAAGAGAGAGAAAATATACAACATTTAGACACTGGAGCTGGCTTAATGTGGCTGATTACTCACATAACACACATTAAATATCTTGTAACATTATTCTTTGATTTAGAAAGGCAAACGCTATGATTTCCTTAAAGATGGTCGTGTTCCTGCACGCAGCATTTTGAGTTTCTTGCATTTCTCACTACAGTTCCCATAAGACCTGCATGTTTTTGTGTTGTATTTTGCCTGCTTGTTTTAGGGAAGGATGATGGGATACAGTGGCACATACACTGTAAAGGTTGCTACCAGCTGCAGGTGTTCTCACATTACTACTAGTAAATAAATGAATCCACATTCCAGGAATCATACATACATAACTTCACACGGTTAAATGAGGAGAATAACACCTCTCAGTCTGGAGCCGGAGCCTGGAGTCAGTTTTAGCTTTTAGTTTTAGTTTGAACTTTTAGTACCATTTAGTTCAACATTTTGGAAAATACACTTATTTGTTTCCTTGTGGCGAGTTTGATGAGATGGTTGATAGCACCTGCCGATTAAACATGAAACCAGAGCCAGCGCTGATTAGCTCAATTACAGACCCAGTTACAGCAAAGGGAAACAGCTTTCCTGACTCTGTTATCTATACCTCACTAATTAACACCTTATATCTTGCTTGTTTAATCCATGTAAAAGCTGAGGTGTAAAACAACAGCTTTTGGGTTCATGGTTATCTCTATAAACAGATACCTGCATATGGACGCAGGATCTGTAGGCAAGGGACAAGATTGTGGTATCTTAAGCCTTCTGGTTTCTTTTTGTGGTCCATTCGTAGTCCAAGTTGTACTGACCAGTCATGGTCCACACATTGACCAAAATGTAATCTCAGTACCCAATGTTTTTTACTGGGCTTTATTTCCATTTATCTGCATTCACATGTAGATATCGTTTGTAAAGTTATGCTAAAATGACCAAGAAAAGAAAGTCTTGGTGCCAACTACACCATAATCACCATAAAACTGGTCCTAGTACCGTCTGGTTCTGAGACCAGATTTAGGAGTGCTAGTAGGTTTCCCTCTGCATCCAGTCTTTATGCTAAGCTACGCTAATCAACCCCAGACACAGCTTCATATTTAACAGATAGTTATTATAGAGGTCTTCTCGTGTAACTCTCAGCAAGAAAGAAAAACGTGTATTTTGTCATAATATACTATTAAATTAGAAATAAACCTTTGAAGACACATGTCCTGGTAGCCTTACCAATGACAGCCCGATCCAGCTCCTGAGGGTTCTGTCTCTTCGGGTCATTCAGCTGAGCTAGAACTGCATCCAGAGCATTGGGATCTGGACCGTTCAGAATGAAATGCTCCAAAAACCTAACAAAGTTAGAAAGACAAACAAAGGTTCAGCACTGCCCCTTTCTTCACTCCTTTAAAAACATCCTAATGACCACTGTGCTGGACCAAAAGTTTATCAGGTTCTTTAGAACGCCTGCATTTCTTACCTTGCTGCAGCCAGCGTCACAGCCACACACATGTCATTGTTCTGAGTCACCCGTATGGCTTTCTCCACTTTTTCCAGCATCTCAGGTCGGCCAGCAAACATGGCCACCACCGGAGCCAGCTTAGTGACACCGTCCATCTGGCAGTCCACATCGCAGCCTTAAAACCACACACACACACACACACACACACACACACACAGATTACAAAAACTAAAAAAGTCTGGGGAGGGTTTCATGCACTTATAATCTGTGATCCTTACCAGTTTCTTCTTTGTCGGCATCCACATTTCTGATGAAAGCTTTCAGGCTCCCGTTTCTCCACGGGCCATCAATGGGGAGGACGGCTTTGGGACCTAACAAATGTAACAAACGGCTACATTGCATTGGAAAATTTTTATTTGACAGCTTCTTCCTCATTGCCTATGGTGAAAACAGAATCAGAGAAGTAGGACTAAACGACAAACCATGCAACAGAGTTTTAGAGACATTTCCTTGAACTTTCTGTTGATGCAGTTTGTTTCTGTAGGTGGAGCTCTTTTCTGTGTCTGCTTTGTCATGATTGCTATCGCTGGCCATGACGATGACACAGCTCTTGTTATATTATTCTAGGTCATAAAACTGTCTGCTGTTTACCATTCCCAGTGGCGCCATGTGCTGTGACTTACAGTAGCACTATATTTATACGATATTCTGACAGTAAAAAAGTATCAAATAACAGAAAACAGGGAAGTCTGGCTGTATGGAATATTTTCATGGAAAGGGAGTTCCCCATCAGCAAGGAGGAAAAACGATATGCACGGTATTATCAGACAGAAACAGAACCTCTCACATCCTTTTAGAGTTAGAGTTTAGCTGATGATTAACACATATGGACATAATAAAACTGACATGTTGCTTGGCGAGATGCACAGTTACATAAAAGCTGGACAGGTACAGTACCTCCTTTCTTCCTGTAGGGATCATTGAGAGGCAGGTCGTACACTGTTCCTGAGCCAAAGAACTTGTAGATGCGCTTCGTCAAGTCTTCAACATTTACGTCTGCTGACACGATTTTTAGAAAACAATCATTTTTACGTTTCTCTGTGATCTGAGGAGCAATGCATGCCATTTGTTTCAAGCACATTTATGTGACATCATCTTGTATAAACTTTACGTCATGCAAAATAATGATCTCTTAAAGGTGGTGCGAAAGTTCAGCATTCTGGGAAATTCACTTATAGACTTAGCTTAGCATGAAGAGCTTGTTCACTTTTGTGTCAAGAGTTAGATGAGAAGATTGGTACTGGTCTCATGTCAGTCTGTTAAATATGAAGTTACAGCCAGGAGACCTTTTTCCTGGGCTTGGCATGAAAACTGGAAACAGCTAACGAGGTCAAAAAGTAACAAAATGTGTCTGCCAGCACCTCCAAACATCACAAATTAACACATTAATCTTGTATGTTTAAATGCTACACAAGTGTATTTATGTTTTGAGATATTTCTTGGCTGAGAATCTTGTCATATTAACCAGTAGAGACTCCAGGAAGTCAATACAACCTAGTAAAGTCAAAAGGTAAATCTTCAAATTTGGGGGACCTTTAAATTCCTCATTATGCGACATAGGAAATGACTGTATTTATGGGAAATGTAGTGATAATTGTATAATCAGTAATCACAATCTTGAACAGGGTAACTTTTCTAATGATTGAACAGTGCTTTAACATGTGAGCAGGCACTGAGAGTGTCATGTTAACATATGACACATATCCTACTAGTTGCTGTCTGTTATGGATACGGTTCAGCGGGCCCACCTCCACACTGGCTCAGTGACTCCAGCAGGACGTATGCCTGGTCTCCATAGCAGGTCTGCTCGCCAGTCGTCCTGCGGTAGAAAGGGTTCGCTGACTGAGGCCGAAACTCAGGACAGGGCTCCAGATCGGAGAGGACTTCTTTGAGCCTGTCTGGATTGTAGATCCAGTGCATGGGCTGGGCTGTATGGGTGGGGAACACACACACAAAAAGAGGGAGAAAAATAGTGGAACATTCAATAGTTTTGTTTTTGGGTATGACCTGACCTCCTGTATATACAGTCTGTCGATAATAGATGTCATGGAAAGGGAAATACATGTTGAATGATGCAGAATCTAAACATGAATCACGTGTTAGTTACTGTCCCACATCATTACACAGTGCGTTAACAATGATGTTGTAGTGAAAATAAATTACAATTTTCGGTGTATCAGTGCAGCTGTTGCAGAAACTGAGCTTTCATGACATTAAGTGTGAAGTCATCATGACTTATACAAGTTAGGGAACCTCCCATGCACTTTATCAACATGTGCACATGTTGCTGATAGATAATGCTCCTGATAATGCCTCCATGCAACACTCAAGAAAGCACTGTTCATATTGTATAACACCTAACAAGCACCCTAGAGAAACACCCTAAAGAAATTCAATTGCAAATAGTGGAGAATTGTGACACTTAAAATCAAACAAGTGCATAACATGAAACAGTGGAAGCTCAAAACAGGCAACAGCCTATGAATTACTGGGATATGGGAACTGAAGGAAGCAGATTTAGTTTGTTAGATGGAAAGCTCTGTTGTTGTAAGTATCTCAGTCCCAGCATCAGTGTCACACAGTTTATCTTACCGGCTGCATCTGCCACTGCTGCCCCAATAACGGCCCCAATGGCTCTGTCTGCCAAAGTCAGGGCCATCTGCTCTCATTTCAGACAGAAGCATCAAGAAATAATGTGAGGATTTCATGGCATATATTTACACATAACCTTTAACTCTTCAGAGTCTCGGACCGCCCGTTGGCATCAAAGACACAAGCACAAAGAAAGCAAGCTAAACAGTTTTAATGGGAAACACAAAGGTAAAATGAAAAGTAGTAAAAAACGGCCATTTTACCCCAAGACTCTGGAGGGTTAAAAAGGCTGCCACTTCAAATGAATGACTGCAATTTTAATCACTGATTATAGAAATACAGCTCATTGTTGTTGTTGGAAATGATCTAATGTGGTTACTGACCAAAATACTTTTATACATTGACTTGTAATTGAACATTCAAACTGATTAATGCAACATTCAGTGTTACCACATAGAGAAGTCATATTGTTCCTTTTGATAAATTCTCATTGTGGAATCAAGCGTGTCTTTGTGGAGTTTCCTACCATTTATTTTCCTAGAAAAAACAAGTTACAATGTAAACTGATGCAACACAGCATTAACTATATTTGATCATATGACATCTGTTAAAACGATTCAGTTGTTCTAATGCATTCAAGACATTTTAACCTTAGAGAGGACACATTTTGTGATTTTCTCCTGTTATTTTGGAATATACTTGGAATATACTTGGAATATTCATGAATGCATCTTTTAATTCATTAATTAATCATCAAATATCGAAGAAGTCCTTGAAACAATGTGGTGCAGCATAATGAAGCGCTAAATTATATTTGTTGTCAGTGCAGACTTGTTTATCCTTACCTCAGAGCCTTGTCTTCACCTTTTAGAATGCAGCTTGAAGTATGGTAAAACACCGTCTCTGTGTCCGTTTTCTGACGAGGGGAGGGCACTATGAGCCCGGTGATAAGCTACACCAATGGCAAACCAAGAAAAAAACATTTTGTGTTGTATTAGCCGTGGAGATGATAAGATGGAAGTAAAAACACTGTTTTTAGGTAAGGTTTAGAGATTTCAACCTTAACAATCAAAGAAGCATCAAGAGAATACAATAAGCAGGTTTTTGTACAGTTGCTTACAAATGTATTGATCTAACTCAGCATCTTGCTTCTTCTGATGCTTCTGGATATCCAGTCTGAAGCTGGAGGTAACAGTTCTGCTTTGCTGGGTTTCTGAGGATCTCTACAGACTGTGGCTCACCCCCCTTCACCCACTGAGCTTGGGTCTCCAGCCATATGGACTGTTTGTGCGTGTGGCCGACTGTGACAGTTCTAATAAAACTGCTAACATATTCATTAAATTCCTCGAAGGTTAAACATTTAATTTATCAGTTAATTTGCACTTAAACTCTACTGCAACCCCAGAGGGAAAATTACTATATGCTGAAATAACTTTCAAAGACTCTCTTTGTCATTTTAATTGATCATGCTCTCTCTCTGTATATCTTCCACTCCATTGCCTGCATCCTGATGGTTCCCCAGCTGATCTACTCCACCGTTCCAACTCTGATGAAACCCTGCAAGGCCTGGCCGCACTTCACTTATCCCAGGCCTCTCATGGGTATCCCAGGCCATTGATTTCTCCTCTGGGCTCCTAAACCAGCAAAATATAGTGCTATGAGTGGGGTCAAACAATCAATAGCAGTTAGAAAACAATGAACAGAAGCCACTATGGTCACCTTCAGTGTTGCCTCTGTGCTACGGTCATGTTATAGAAAACTGACGGTATTTATGCTGCTGTATGTTTAGAATAGCTTTATGTACAAAGACATACTTACTGAAAGGAAGCAATCAATAGGAGAAAAATATGAATGGGAGGAGTATGAAATGACAGAGTGAAAAACATCACATTTAAATGTGTGTAAATACAAGTGTCAGGTACAGCTGGGAGATACATGTTCATAGAGAAAATCTACAGGAAATGGAGAGCATTTGCTTTCTCTGGCAAGGAGATAACATGCCCTTCACAGAGGGGATAAAAGAGCTGCACAAATAGATCAGCCACTGTCACCAGATCAAGTGACACAATGAGCAGGCTGAAGCTCCGTAAATTACAGCCTGGCAGAATTGCAAGACGATATTGATGGAGTGCGGACAATGTGGCAGTGCCTGCATGTTCGGGGGCTGCTGAGCTTTAGGGGCTTTGATCATCTGGCAGGACAGTGGGGAGTGGGCAGCATGCCATTCTGTTATCTGAGGACAGAACTTGCAAAGTAATAAATGTGCAACAAGGAGGGCATTTACCCTTTTATGTGTTTTTTTTAATCTTCTTTTATCTTTTTGGGTCTTTCTTTCTCTTCTTTCTTGGGCAAAATCAACAGATACGACAGTAACCTGCAAAATGAATCAGCACGACTATGTGTTTACAGCCATTCCAACGGCTCTGTAACGGCTGTACTGAGTGAGCTAAATGCTAATAATATGACAATGCTATGTTGAGGTTTTGACCTGATGATGAAAAGTAAGGGGATCATCTAAGTCATTATGATTCATCCTGTGGCGACCATGTACGTTAGTGCCAATGTCATGTACAAAATGTCATTGCAAACAGCACGGCTGTACGGATGGCATTGTCTCCAGTTAGTCGATCCACCACTTTGGTCCAAAGTGAAATTTCGCAGCCACTCTTAGATGGATTCCCGTGGCATTTGATACAGACATTCATGGTCCCCAGAGGAAAGATTCTATGACCTTTGTGAACCTCTAACCTTTTCTCTGACACCACTAGTAGGTTGAACTGTTTGGTTTTTAGTGATATACCTTAACAACTATTGGATGGATTTCCTTGGAATTAGGGACAGGCATTCATGTCCTCTGCAGGATGACTGAGAATAACTTTTTATCAAACAACATCATCAGGTCAAAATGTTAAAGTCTCAAAGACAAGAGTACAGATCAAATACCTGCAAAACTAATGACACTCCCATCAGGCTCCGCTGTACTTTGTGTTTTGTGCTAATTAGCAAATGCTAGAATGCTAACACAGTAACACTAACATAGCAGACATGGTAAACCCTCTTATCATGTCCCATCTTCTTTTATTGGCTTAACGTTAGTGACTCAATGAATGTTTATCTCTCATTTGATTGCTGATGCACTTTAATTATGTACTGTGACAGTGAAAAAAAGCTCTAGCAGTTAGATCTCATCTGCCATATGTACCCAGACATAATCATGCTGTTTCTTTGAAGCTCACATGGTTTGTCATTACCTTGAAATTCTAGTCATATTCCAGTTGAAATAACCTAGAAACACGTGAATTATTCATGTGTGCGTTGACTAAAAATGTGAGGCAGTAATGACATATTTTGATGCAGCGTTACTAACAAAAACACCATGAATGGTTCGCATTATTGGATTATGGGAACATTGTGCTAAAGAACCGAGAGCATTGCAATTTCCCAAATGCAAGAGTGTCATCCTCAAAGAATACCACATGTTTTAGCGCTTGTCGTGTTTATGTGTTTCCGCTCGGTCCCTGTACGGCATTAATCAGCAGAATGCTGATAATTGCCTGGCCGCGTGGCTGGCCTTCTTCTCCGGGAGAGGAGGCTGTAAGAGGAGAAGGGTGATGAGAGCTACACCAGCGTCCGGCCTCTGGCCACCTCTCCTGTCATCTGCGCTATGCCATCCGTGGCATCCAGTGTGCGGCCAGTGGAAGACAAAGCTGGAAAGCTCACAATTGAGCCACATAAACTCCCTCCACTCCTCATCAGTCTTGATTTGAATGCACTGTGGATGAACAAAGGAGTAGGAGAGTTGACATGTCTACTCTTTTGACATTCCTCCAAGTCGTCTGCACAGATATGAAGAGAAGAAGTGGAGAAGCACAGCATTGTTTGCACAGGCCTGCATTCAGTCATTGTATGTAAATGCACCCTTCATGATTCACCGACATACATTCTTTGCATTGTACTGATTCTCGGCAAATCTTAACGCCCCTGTGAATCTTATTTCTATGTGTAAAAGAATATCCCTGTAGATGTGAAGTTCCTCTGCTCTTATCTTCCATCATATCTTCATATACTATAAGAGCGACCTCATAAAGCAGTTAATGTGATTACCAGCACATCCCTGCAAATCCTGTGCTGTACAGAGAGTTTTCACATATTGGATTTCCCATCCTCTCACATTCCTGTCTTCGTTATATAATGCGTACATTTTTGTAATAAATTTAGAATGCTCCACTTTCGTCATGTCTTTCTGGGATGTTATGTTGTTCTGATGACTGAATCACATTTTGCACATCAGATAATCCCGTTTACTCTGCAGTCTTTTTGCAGCCTTTTGCTTTTTGTTTAACTAATAGCTCGACAGGGATCAATAAAAAACTTGTGCCAATCTGAATTGTATTGCAGGTTGCCTCACATTCATGCCTGGAGGCACTGCAGTCTTCAGCTCCACCAGATACGTTGGGGCTTAATTGCTCAAGTGCTACTTCACAGTGATAGTCTACTATTTGACATTCTTCAGTCTGCGTGTTTTGGGCACAAACTATAAGGCTACATAATATACAAGACAGAGCAAAAGCATTTTGCACGTCCTGTAATACCCTACATCCTATTCCATTCCCATTACTGTGCAAATTCAAACATTTAATTTGATGCTCATAAGTCCAACCAGAGCAGGCAGCACGCAGCAGAATCTGAGGAGAGGACTCATTTTATTCAGACAGAAGCAATAAACGATAAACCCTGCTTCACTTAGAGAATATATTGGCTCTGTCATGCCAATCATGCTCCCAGCGCGATGATTAGCAGCGTTATGCAATTGCAGGATGAAAATGTTAGAAATGTTAACGTTTGCCCTTTTAGAATGAGTATGTTTTAATGCATGGTTTGCCTCTTTCTTGGGGCATTCCTGCAATACATCTGTATGAAAATACTGTCGTGAAAATACAAGCTTTGTTCTCCATGCCATAAAAGCACATTACACATTACTGTTTTATTATCACAGCATATATATCGCCTCTTCGTTGTAAATCATTGAATCATTGTAAATGCGTGATGCCATGTTAGCATGGAAGTAGTTAAAACAGAAGTAGTTGTGTTTACCTTCTCTGAAAAAGAAGAAACAATGGCAGGGAGAATAGTTTGAAAGTGGAAATAGTTTTAGAAAGAGGAAAAAGACCTAATTGGTCTTTCATTGGCCATATTTTGGATGGGACAATTAGTGAGCCCACTTGGTAGGACAGAGAAAAAGGAGGAACAAGAGGAAGCCAAAATAGGCGCTTTATGTTCTTTGTACTGACTGTATAGAGAAACTCATGAATAAGACTTCATCACTATTGTGTAGGCTTACTGGGAAAAACCCAGTCAGGAAACGCAACTCAAACTGCTTCCCCTCCTAAACCGATGTACCGCCGTGCACTGTCCAACATCCCCCTCTTTTTTAAAATAAGAAAACACAATGGCCTCAAAATTCTATTTCAGTGAGTCTGAAAACCACGAAATCCAAATGACACGCCAATAAAGTGGCAAATCCAACTTATTGTCAGTCTGTGATGAGAACAGAATTACAGCTCCATCAATCCTACTCTAAACCAAAACCTCTTCAGAATAAGAAAAAAGAAAAGTAGCATGTAGATAACACATGCTTAATCCCACATCCCAAACCTGATGGTTCACTCATGCAAATGAAAAAAGGATTCTGGTAAAAAAAAAAACACACCTGAAATGCATCACTGAACAAGAACATGCAACCATTCATCCATACCTACAAATATAAAGCAAATACAGAACATGTACATGTCAACCATGAAACCATGTGTCACATTACATACAATTTATTCATATTGTAGTACTGCTTATGCTAGACACCCCAGAAGATATGTGTATAACTTAGACAGCATTTTACTGAACACACGACACAGATTTCATTAAACTACACTTGATCTCACGGTGACTAATGAGCTATATATTACATTCTGCCTATTATAGTCCATATTAAGACTTTCAGGGGGTTGAGTCATGCACTATGACCACAGCCAAAATAACTATCATCATATTTTTAAAAAAACCCAAAATATAACAGTGGCGCTTTGATGAATAAAGTGGGTCTGTGTCTCAGAGAGATGAACTTCTGTGGTTTAATCATTAATTAATTAATATATTATACTGCCTGTGCAGCTGGGATAGAGAACTTTGGCGTGATGCATGATGATATTGGCTGTAAAAATGATTTAATACACGTATGTTTTTTTCACTGCAGTCTGGGTTGGTTTGCACTAATGAGTGCTTTTTTTTTTTCTTTCTTTCTTTCTTTCTTTCTTTCTTTGCTGTAATTTCATGTAGCGCACAACGAGCCTATGGGTGGCAAGCGGAAGAGGTGAAGATCTGGGTGAGGGGGAGGGAAGAGAGACAGTTGTGAGAGATGGAGAGAGAGAGAGAGAGAGAGAGAGAGGAGTGCAGTGCAGGGTGCGCTCCATCCACAGCCTCAGCTCAGTACGCCGGACTGTCATCCGTGGAGCAGCCCCCTGCATCCCCACCAGCCCTCCGCTACAGTTCCGTTTTCATCGGCTTTTACAGTTGGCGGATAGAACATGGACACGATTTAAGACCGCCGAGCCGTCAGCACTTTCACTTGCTCATATAACAACACATTTTTCTCAAAGCTCGCCCGGCCGAAGTCAGAATAATGATGGAGTATTGGAGGCAATGCGCGCTGTGGTTAATTAACTGCAAGGTGCTTCCAGCGAACCACCGGGTTACATGGGAGTCTGCACAGGTATTTGACTTGGCCCAAACCCTCCGGGATGGAGTCCTCCTGTGCCATCTGCTCAACAACCTGCGATCCCAGACCATCAACCTAAAGGAAATCAACCTCCGACCGCAAATGTCACAGGTAAGACACGGCAGTAGGCACCACTTTCCCCGCTCGCTCGCCAAACTACAAGTCGTTGGTGACAGGGTACAACCAGACTTCGTAAGAATTATGCTAATTTACAGTTTCCGTGCTTCACGACAAAAACAGAATACCTATCAATACATGACTCTGGCTTATTCTGAACGGAAATAGCTTCATATGAAATTCGGCATGAGAAAATCCACAAATTGACCATTGGTTTTAAGCAAATTGTAACTTTTTAAAATCTTGGTTAAACCGCTAGCCACCGCCCCCACAGTATGTTTTGGTAGCGGGAGAACGTTACAAATAAGAACTCAGCAAATTATATTAGTTGGAATTTTATTCCTTTAAGTCCGTGCTTGTGTGTGAAATACATGCCGAAGAAAAAACATGATCTTTGTCACTGTCTGCAGCTTTTCATTGCTGCTTTGTGACGTGAGTATTTTTGACAGTGAATGAGGAAACGCTCAATTGCCAAAGAATTAGCCGGAGTTTGGTGTCCATCGATTGGGACCAAACTTGGTGGCATAGAAGTCATACAGTGAGCGAAAATGACAAACACCCCGACTTTCTTTGACTCTTGTACTCAACTCTGCTGTGGAAGTTACTTACAGTGACTTGGAGTCAATGTTGGCCAACACTGAACCGTTATGTACACAGAACTCTTCAATGTGCCCTCTATAGGTGATGTAGGTACACAGGAGACAAAGCTTGCTTAAGTGGTGATGAGGCTTTGTTATGGTCCATCCTGATCAGAGAAGTGGATTTATCACACAGGATTAACAACATGTAGAAATAACCAAGTATTTTATTACAATACCTTTTTATTGAGGATATAAGTAAATAAGCTGTTTGTGTGACTTGTCTGGTAATATGAAGGAACGAAGGCAATCAAGGGAAGAAAATCTCCTGATTTTGGTTTGTTTTTTTGCTTTTTAATTTTTGATAGAGAGACAGAGAGCTGTGGCCATGTGGCTCCTGTTTGTCAGATACCATCTGCTTCAATAACAGGACAGCCGGAGCCACGGCCAGATTAATATTCGCCTTACTGAATCTGGATGTCTGGCTCAGTGACAACACACAGTGAGGTAGACACTCACCTACCGAGGCCGCAGACCTGCTGTCAAAATTAGACTGTACCAGTAACACTGACACCCACGCAGACTACAGTATGTCACTCTGTAATAGATGCCGCTATGCTTTCATCTGATGCATCAAGGTTGATGATGGCGATCAAGGTTTGAATATCAGTACTATCAGATTAGGCTTGTTTCCTGGAAAATAAGCCCTTCGAACTCAAAGTCACAATGGGACAGTCAATATGATATGCAGTTACTGTTCTTTCACAATCTAATTGGGTATCCACTGTTCTACTTCAGGTCAGGTGGCCAATATGAAAAAAAACATATAGGATTTTAATGACATCATTGGCAGTGAGAATCAACCGTCTAAGGATCTGTTTACTCGGAGATTTCAGAGGAAACTAGATTTGGGCTGTAAGAGGAGAAGCTGATTGGTCCATTTACTGTTAGAAGCACCAAAACAATCTCTGATAAGTCAGTGTTTGCTGTCAGTCATGACATAATGACATATAATGGAGCTGCCATGTGAAGAAGGTTTGGAACCATTCTTATGCTCCGTGCCTGGCCCGGTCTGCCCTGCCCTGGCCTGGCCTAGCCTGGCCCAGACTGGCCTGGCCCAGACTGGGTTATTTATAGGCTGAGTTTGTTTTATGCATGACTTGCTGGCTTACTCACACTGAGGCAGTGATGAAGCTGCATTTGGTAAATAAACATTAGTAGTAGGTGTGAGCACGTGCATGCTCACGCTCACGGTCGTTCCATCGTTACTACAGTGTTCTTAGACTGCATTTCCCAGAAGTCACCTGCTACATAAATTGTGTGTCTAATGTGAATTATTTTTCTTGCTGAAGCTTGAGGTACTCCTCTCGTTCCCTGATCAATCATGGTAACTGCTCATGTAATACGCCTAATGTAGTTTGCCTATTGTGCATCACTTCCTGTCCCCATCAGGCGCAGCTTTAACTCCCATGACCTGCCTATTCACTTACTGTTGTGATTAATAGTGAATGATTACTATGAATATTAAATACTTTTATCTGGAGCTGTACTACTTCATTCGTGTATCAGTAGCTCATGATTCATGGCATCCCCTTTCACACACATTCACACGGCGTGATGCCGGATACCAACTCCCTCTACGAGCATGTAACCGTTCAACTAAAAAATGGGCGTCAACACTCCCCCATGCCCCCCAACCCTCAGCAACTTTCCTCCCTCTGTCTCCCCAAAGTTTAATTTGCATAACTGAGGGCGGAGTTGCTTCCCTTTCCCCCCTGCATAATTCATGAGGGCCGTGGCAGCTACTTTATCATTGGCTGGTAATAACACATGGGACGCAACTGTGGCCTCACCCATGGGACCCATGAGATGGAAAGACAAAGGCAGTGGTGGGACAGGACTACAAAGAGCCTGTCTGGCCTCCATAGACGCATCTCCGAGGAGATAAAGGGCCCTGAAGGGCTCGCCCGCTGCGCTGGAGTTACAGTAGCCGTGTAATTAAAGCACAATGCACCAGAAGCTCTGGAGAGTTCACATGTGTGATGTTGGCATCAGGACGGGCTGCTACATTAATTGTGCTTCAGAGATTTTTATAGGCCATGTAGCGAGTCAGTTTTATTCAGAAATGGGCTCATATTAGGGCAAGAAAGATCCAGCAAACTAACTAAGCGTGGTTTGGATCAGTCTATTTACTGATGAAATTAGTTGATGTGCGCTGTAGCCCCTCTTATGATGGAAAATGAAGAACGATGCACAGGTTGTGTGTGTGTGCCATAACTGTTTTAAATGATGAGCTCAAAGTGACGGGGCTTAAGGTCAGCGTAAAGCCAAATGGTCACCCTCTTTGATCATTGTTTTAAAGGGCTGCAATGAACCAATTACATAGTCTAGACACAGCACAACCACAGTAATGGCGGCATTTTGCTTTTCTACCATATAACACCACATAATCAGTAGTTATTTTTTGTCTCTCTGTGAAAATCAGCAAGAGGAACTTTGGATTGCTTGTCATGGCGCAACGTACCAACCATGTGGTCAAACATGCAGCATGCAGTCTTTCCATCCTTCTGTTTCTTGAAACATTTGGACGGGCGTTCTGCTGAATCTTAGTTTTTACTGAGAAGACTGCAAATATATTCCAAACAGTGCTCGTATGAGTTGGTAGCAAGGACACAAGGACGCTCCGTGTATGGGGTTTTATGAGACAGCCATTGATAGATTCAGTTCAAACACACAAACAACTGCTCAAACACCTAAAACCAAGGTCATGCCCGGGTTCAAATGTGTATAATTATATCATCTGATTGAAATTTAAATCTTGAAATGTGCCCTGACACCCCTGACTTGTTAAGCCTACTGTTGCCGTGTTTTCCATGACACAGGATTATAAGCTGCGGATTCAGGGTGAGCAAAATTGTTGCGAACCCGCCAGCAGCCGAAAGCCTCTCACACAGACCAGCCGCGAGGCTCAACGTGCACAGGAAATCAGGAAATGGAATAGAGGAAGGAAGTGAAACTAAACATGCCCCCGATCGAGCTCACACCAAAGCACTGAGATGTCAGACACAATGAGGAGAAAAGCCGCTTCTCTCCTCAAACAGCTAAAATACCCCACATTGGTCTTAATAGAGCCGCCTTCAAAGACTTTGACGCCTGTTCTTCAGTTTTGTAAAGTGAAACTGAGAGAGAGACAGTATGAAAAGTCAGGTCTTTCTTTAATGAGCTCAGAAAGTCTTTCACAAAGCAACAAAGTACATCAATACAGAGAAAAACGAGAAGACAACCCGACACTGAGGTGCCATGAAGGCTTAATTAATACATTTATGAATTAATTATCTGTTTATTTGAATATAATGCAGAATACAGTAACATTAGACTGCATGTAGCAAGCCAGCAGGCATAGCTCAGAGTGTATGTACACACAGAGAACCACTGCTGATACACCAGTGCTTAATTAAGCCAGAGCCTGTTGTAAGGCACATATACGACAAACTGTATCCGTGTGAAAAGATGACTGCCACATTTATGCAGCAGGTGTCTTTCAGTTGGCAAACTGACCTGAATTTGACTCCTTGGGACCCTGGCAGGTGTATGACATTTGTACACACACTTAGAGAATACCATTATACATTTTACATGGTACATATGTATATTTTATCAAGCTGAGACCAAAATGCTGTGATGTCAAGCAAGAGTGAGCACTCCCTACAGCAGGCTTCAAAGGCTTCACCCTCACTCGCAAAGACAAAGACAAAAGTTGGAGAGAGATAGTGTGAGACAGAGAGAACGTCTTCATTTTCCTTTGGCTCATGTGGAATAAGACCGCCCCCCCCCTCCGGACTCTGGAGTTACATGTTAACATGCTACTTTTAGGACAATTTAACAATTTTTGCACATTTTATAGGAGGAGAGTTGGTTCAGATGAGGTATTTAAGTGTAATTACCGAGGAGTAAAGCCCATTGTGGGATTGTCATGGTTACTGAAATTTTAGATACTTGGTAGTAAATGAGACTAGGTCAAAGATAAGTGAGGTGTAACCACTTTAAGTGATGTGGTGAAGTGTTAAAAGACGTTAATGGATCTCTACGTGTATGTGACTCTCACCACACACATAGACTCTCCTCCTCTCTAATCCATATCCACACTCTTGGGTATGATGTCCTATGATGTCTTCCTTACTTTTATACTGTGTACTCACTATATTTACCTGCCAATATGCACAAACATACTGCAGGTTATTAGCATGCAGTATGAGACACAGCTTGCGAATCCCACGATCACTTCCCCTGAGTTAGTGTGGCTTGGCTGCCCTCTTTGATTCATTTTGAAGAAAGGATTACACCTGTCAGTGTGTAAACAGCACATTACTGCAGCCATGCATGCCGCGTCGGAACAAGGCACCGCAGCCTCCCATTTACGATTCCAGTGCATCGTAACGCGCTCGAACTGGTTTGTTCTGCCGTGTCATTGCGATGACATGCGTTACTTTATGTACAGTGGCGTTGATGCAGACGTTTGCAGAGAAACGATTCTGTTGGACCTCACTTGTGAGCGAAATGAGCGAACTGACCTTTTATTCCGTCACCAAGGTAACAAGGCTGCGCCGTAGCCAACCAGTGAAGGCTTTGCTCTAGTGCGCATTAAAGTATAGATAATGTATACTGATTTTATTAGGAGATATTCAGTGGTGGAGAATGTACCTTTAAATCAATGTTTATAATGTTATTCAATTCTGGTGTGGATGGCTCAGTTAATCACTGGTAAGTGCTCTGAAAGCTCTTGAGAAAGTCAATACTGTCTGTTGTCTTTACTGGCAAACAATCATCATCATCATCATCATACATGACATTTTAAGTGTAGGTGGGGGCTTACTCTCATCAGAGGAGACCCCTCAGCATACAGTATAACTATGAACATTTAGATTGTAACATTAACAAACGATAATTGCAGTTTTGCCCTTTTTAGTAGCTTGGTGGAAATGTCAAGATGCTATCTGGATGACAGTGAGCAGTCAGGAATCGTAGATATAGATTCAGATGATAGCGAGCTGCGGCCGCGGTCACTGCCAGCAGCAGTGTGTCTGCAACCTTTTACTGGCAGGTTCACCGAAGTGGAAACCTGGAGCCAAGCGATGTGGAGAGTACACCTGTGTATGCCCTTTGTGTGCATTGAATATGTGCATTTTGCGTATGTGCAAACATGTGGAAGCAGTATGGATATGGATAACGGCTGCCGCAGATTGTTGAGCCCATCTCTTTTTCAGCAGGGACAGGTATGCATGAGGGGTCCTGCACTGAGCGCCGTGATAGATGACTGTTGTCTGGTGGAAATGGGAATGTCCTTATTTGTGTAATGGAGACAGAGAGGGAGAGAGTACAACAGAGCAGAAATAGTAGTCACTCCATGGACTATGGATAAAGAAAAGAGCCGTGTAAGAGTCTGTATATTGGTATTACCAATACACCATATACAATTTTATTCCTTGGATGCTCTAATTTGCCAGGAATACAAATCTGTGGAAACGTGAAATAGTTTTTGTCAAGAAAATGGACAAACTTGCACCTTATTAGCTCAAACATTTGACTTTTAGCAGCTTAACCTTCACAAATCCATATTGGTTAAAATCCAACACCAGTGGGCCCTGGTGCACACACACACACACACACACATACACACACGCACACACACAGGTCAGACAGCAGATGACCAGCCTCTGTCAAACAGCACAGCAGAGCATTATTCACACGTTTTTAACACAATCTTCCAAGAGGTAGAAAACCAGGGAGAGGAGGAGGACGAGGAGGAGGAGGAGGAGGAGGAGGAGGAGGAGGAGGAGGAGAGATGCTGTCTGCTCACCATTCACGCTCCAGTGTTCGTGCATTCAGTGTGTACATTTTATTTAGTGTGTTGCACAGTTTAGTTAGCATTCAGCCCTCTAAATTCCCCGACCCTTACTCTTAATCATCCTTCTTTTAGTCCCATCACACACAATTGAGCTAAAACTACTTGACCAGGGTTTCTGTAGCCACGAGGGTTCATATCTCACACAGTAGCACTAATTCAATTCCCATATCTGGCGGGGGATGGGGTGAGCTTTGTGTATATGCGGGGGGTCATTGGGGTTAAAACCAGGATTTAATGGAAAATGGCTTCTGAGACACTTATTGGTGTTGTGGGGGAGGTTCAGAGGTGGAGGGGTGGGGGTTGGAAGGGAGTCAGGTTTTCCCTTATTGCCTTATTGTCACAACATGAAAGAAACTGAGCGGCGTTGGGACCTTTGCCTTTATGTTCTTATGGACGGGGAAATCAAAGCTTTTCCAAGCCATTCATGGCTGGGCGCTGTGTCGCAGAAATGTCAGGAGACCAGTTTTCTGTCATCTTCACTCCTTCCTGTGACTGCTGGTTTAAAATGACACCAGAGCTGATCAAGCTGCTATTAACCTTTATTTATGTTAATGTCGTCAGGTGACTTTGAGGGCATAAAGAAGTGAACTGATCGACACCCAGCTCTGTGTTTTGATATATTTCCATACAGTATCAGTGATGAAGAGGAGCAGGAGGTGACGAAGAGGAGGTGAAACGTGCTGAGACCAAGCAGTAACCAGGCTGCCCGTGATGCAGTTTTGTTATTGCAAAGATGAGGAAGAGGTTTCGTGGGTTACCCATTGCTGTTCTATTGTGTTTCACTGGGTACACAGCCATGTGGTTCTTTTAAACTGAGCTTGGGCAAACTTGTGGAGAAGATTGATTTGAATTTGTTGATGGTACTGACTTTAGTAAGAGGATGGAGCTCTGTAGCTTGGAGCATCTACGTAGTCACAGCCTCAGTCTGTTGACTTGAGTTTAAAGGAATGGTTCGGACATTCTGGGAAATATGGTCATCCTTTTCCCTTCTGGCTCAGAGTTAGATCAGAGGAACAATATCATTCTCAAATCTGTCTATTAAATGTGAGCCAGCAGTTTATTAGCTTAGCTTAGCATAAAAAATGGAAACAGAGGGAAACAGCTAGCATAGCTCTATCCAAAGGTAACATAACATAATTTTTCTAATTCCATTTTGTCCTGGAAATGTAAAACCTCTGAAGCCTTTGACTTTTAACATTACAGTCATGTGATCCACTGTTATTATAAATAAACATTTTTATTAGAGCAGCTTTAACATTTAGTTTTCCATTAGCAAGAAGCTGTCAGATTCTTTGTCATTTCAGCTCAATGCTTCTCTATTACTTAACACTGAATGGAGAGATTTGCAGGAGCAGCAAATAGAGCCGTCTCATGGAAAGACAGATAACTCTCATCCTCTCCTCACCTAAAGAGGGAGGTGACCAGTGAGTCAAAGTCCTGAAAAAACAGAATAGTCCCAAACAGGAAACGTCTAATGGTTTAAGAGGTGATAAAGAGCTGTCATCAACTAGCTGGGGCTATTCGGAGTCACGAAAGCGACCGACAGAGCATGCAGATGGTTTTTCCAGTCGCTTTTTCCAGTGTTTTTCACTCACATGCCGTTGTAAACCAAGAGTCTGTGGGTTTGCATTCCAACCAAACATGCAGCTCATTTCACAGTTAAGCACACCTTGAACCAGACTGCAAATAAGTTACCACATCAGTGGAAGGAAAGCTGCTAACCACTGCATTATGTTGACAGTATTCCTTTAAGATAAGTAAGCTGATGGGTGTCTGGCTGCGCTGTCTACTGCCATGACCCCTAACCTCAGACCTCAGGGAGAGAGCAGCGGTTTCATCAGCGCCAGCAGACATTCGCCTACGTTCCACTTCCCATTTCCTGGTTACACAGCTGACAAATGCTCCAACATGACATGGATGTGACCTGATCGCTTGGATTGTAATATGTCACCCGCTGGTTATGGCTTAGAGAGTCTTGACAAAAGAGCTTCACAGATCGGGCCTGTGCACATTATGTCATCACTCCGGACACAGTAACTCAACGACGTAATCCGGCAGGTGTTTGAAACTGACGGACATGCGTCTTATTAGCATTTTTTTCCCTTTACATTGCTAAAGCATGGTTTCCTCTCAATAATGTTCCTCTTTACTGTCCCACACTTCAGGCAGTAAACGTAGATATGGGTCAGACAGAGAGCGCTCATAACTACCAGATTTGATTCTTTGCACAGCCTCTGCAACAGACTCATTCCTTTGATTGGCATTAATTGATGCTCAACAAGGTTTAAGCAGCAAGACGACCAAACTCTGGCTGTCTTTCATTGCGTAGGTCTATGAGAGAACAAGAGCGGGATTTCATTAAGCTCCACAATACGCACAGGGGCCATAAAAGGCTCCAGCTTGTTGCTATGGAGCTTTGACTTGTACCAAGGAATACATAAGCAGAAACTGGATACTTATTGTGGATACAGAGCACGGACCGGCTCATATCAAAAGCACAGCAGCGAGATGACTTGTCTTACAGGAATATTTTTTCTCCTTATATTCCAGATGGTTGGTCTTAGAGATGGAGGGATTTTAAGCCCTCCGTACACTGGTCTTGTATAAACTATGCATTTTCATCCAAACTGAGCAAACGTGTGTTTGGAGCATAATCTGGCTTTAATTCCTTACTCTACACAGAGAAGGTATTTGCATGTTTCTTTGAAATGCAGAAATAGGTAGTGGTACACTAACATTGTTGGCTATATTTGCCTTGGATTTGGTACAGTTTCTCTTCAGTTTTTTTACGGATTAAAAAAACAGGATATAAGTGTTAATTAGTGAGCTTGAAGGTGGCCGATGGATTCTTTTACTTTTAGAGAGAGTCCCTCAGTTCCCAGTCCTTGAGCTAAACTAAGCTAAGCTAAGCTAACCAGCTGCTGTACAGACACGAGAGTGGTATCGATTTTCTCGTCTAACTCTTGTCAAGGAAGTGAATAACAATAGTTGAAAGTGATTAACTTTCTTTCGCAAATGATACTTTCACAAAGTAATCTTTTGAAAGCTAAAATATGATGAGCAAAATTCATAATGCATTCTTATATACAACCCATGCATGTGAATGAAATGACAAGAACACGTAGATTTTAGTTTACTATCATGGAATGGGCTTATACTTGTATATGTACATGACACATGCATGCAGGCCATTCACTTCCTGAGGCCCAGAGAGTCACTAATGCAGAAGAGAAGCTGCCAGCGGAACAGTTACTGGTTGCCTCATGTTGCTCCACTCTTGTTAATACAATTCCCCCTCCACTGTCTTGAGCTCAGTGCAGCAGAGGCTCTGTCTTTCATATGCGCTCTGTGAATGTGCTTCCCTCAGATAATATACTGAGGTCCTTTGGGACTCTCCAGAGACTCCAGGCAGACAAGATGTGCTTGTCTGATAAAAGAAAGTGATGTGTACAAGTGTAAACATTCAATATTATTCACTCACTGCTCGCTCGCTGCTTTACGCTGCCTCTTATCTGGAGCTGACTGGCTGGGGGCTTTTCTCTCTCCCGTGAAGCCATCTGTAAAGCCTAATTGAATTGAAGTGGAGAGGCATTTCATATTTGATGCATGGACATTTGCTGCATAGACAAATCTGATATCACAAGGGTTAAGGTGTGTAATGAATAACAGAATAGGTCCGGCTGCTTTGCCTCTTCTGCCGAGCACTTTGTTTCTCAAGATGACACTGACTGAATTAGTTTCTCGAAATGTGATTACGTCCTGCACATATTAACAGCTCGGCAGTGGGTTGTGCTCTCTTTAACGAAAAAGGAACAGGTTAATGAAATTCATTTCCTGTAAACCTGTTACCCAAGAGGAAAAAGAAGAAGGAGACGATCACAGTGATGGCGATGATGATGATGATTATGGCATTGTTTTATGGAAAGTTAACTCTCGCGAAAAGTGCTATTGATGCAGAAACTATATAAATGTCATTTTAAATTGAAGAAAGTGGATGAAATGACAAAAAACAACAGACTATAGAGGTATTACCCATAATTCTTTAGAGTTATCCCTGTCTAGCCGTCCTTCTTCTTGCATCGTTTGAGATATTTGCTCCACTGTCTCTGTTCATTTTAGATGCGGGTGCCTTGTACTGGTGCAGCCATAACGCCTCGCTGCTCAAATGCAAAAGCCACAACCACACAGTTGGTCTAGCGCCGTGCGTCTTTGTGTTGGCTGGGATGTGCTGTTGTCTTTGTACGCCGCATGTCAATATTGACGCTGATGTGACTCCGCACCAGTTCCGTCATGCAAGCATCACTTGCACGAAGCCACGTGACCCATGTGTAATGATCTGAGCGACTGCAAACATTTGCATGCGGGGGCAAAAAACGAGAACTAAGAAAAATAAAAACAGTTCAAAGAGTTTCCAGTGTAACATGAATGAATTCATGAATAAAATGCATTTACAGATGAGGTCACCTGTTAAGCCTGATCCCGGCACAGCGGTGGACTTGGATGTGGCACATGAAACATCTCTTTCACCAGCATCCTCATCCTTTTTCTTCCATCCTGTATCAACTGCAGGAAGGCTAATGGGTGTGAGTCACAGATACCGCACGTTGACTAACTCCAGTATGGTGACATCTTTCGCTCACTGCTTACGACTCTGCACCCTTCAAAAAAGAGATTTAACCACTGCAGAAAACCTCACGCAATACTTGAATATTTGAACACTTGAAGTACTTGAGGCTTGCTTTTCTCCCCAGTTTCCTCTGTTTCATTGGTCAGCACTCAGTGCAAACTGCTGCATAATCTGGATAAATGGTTTCTGGATGCAGCCCCATTTGCATCGTTAGCGAAAGATTTAGGCTGCAGATGAGGCTGAAAACACTTGCATCCTCAATAAATGACCTTGTTTATTAGAGGAACTTATCGACTGTTTGATTCAGTTTTTGTGGGTCAAGGTGAACCCTCAGCTGTAATTAAGCTCAGAGTGTATGCACTCAAGCTGAGTTTCCGTTTCCACTTGCTTTGCTTTGCCTTAGAGTACTTGCATTGTTTCTTTATTGTTGGTAACAACCCTGTTAACCTCTGTGGGAATGATTCCATGACCCATACTGAACATCAGGATGAATTTAGACACCGTTGAGCCCAACACACAACAGGATTCTCTTTATGTATGATGAAAGCTTTTACATATGCACCTCTAATTTGGCAGCTGTGGTCTCTCGATATACTCTCTATATACTAATTGCCAATATATATGGTCTGTTTCTAGTTTGTTTGGAATAAAGAAACTTCACACATCTGTGTATAGGTTGCATATAATTAAGAGGAAACTGCAGTGGCGAAATGCCTCAGATATATTTGAGGTGATTTGCAGCGATGGTAGCACCTCTGTGAGGGTGTACACAGCGATGCTTTGAGCTTAATGCTAATGTCAACAAGCTAACATGTTCACTATGACAATGGCAATATGTGGGCAGCAGGAATGTGCAGTGATAACATGGCCACAATACAAGCCTACAGAAACTTGATTAACAGAACGAGACAGCACGCACTGACTCATTGATTGAAAGTGCAGCACAATATCATTTAGTTAGTGAAAATAAAAATAATGAAAGAATATTGCAGTAGTTGCTTTTTGGTCTGAACTGGAGTGTTATAATTTTCTTTAGTATTAATCGGAAAATAAATAACATAAAGAACACAGCGGGAGTAAATTACATTAGTGCTGCACTGAAAACTGTAAATGTTAGGAGAGATCTGATCTTAGAAAAGGAGTTTTTATATTTTCTGTTTACAATATCTTGGTGATTCCATCATAATGTACCTACAGGAGTAAATTAAATCTCCGCCTTTCTCTTCCTGCACTGTAGAATTATCTCTAATCATGCACCACTCTACTGTCCCATTTCAGCGGGACATACATCATGTTAATGAAGCAAGATGCTCTCATGGTGCCTATAAACACTGATTCATCTATCTTTTAGAGCTGTGTTGCTCCAGTGTGTCTGGCAGCTCCTCAGCTGCACGCCCAGATTAGATAGCTGAAGTGAAAGCTAGCAGGCAGAAAAGAGAAGCAGCATCTGATCCAATCCAGCGACAGTAAAACATACATACGCAACAGAACGAAAATGAAAGATAGAAACACATCCTTTCTGCATGTCATACATGTCTGTACATTTCTTGGCGACTCCCTCACTGATGGACCCCTTTCTGTCTTCCCAACACAGTTCCTGTGCCTGAAGAATATCAGGACTTTCCTGGCAGCATGCAGCGACATATTCGGCATGAAGAAAAGCGAGCTGTTCGAGGCCTTTGACCTTTTTGACGTCAGGGACTTTGGAAAGGTAAGGCAGCGCTGCCCAGTGACACAGAATGAGGAGGCGGCTCGGCTCTCCGGAGCAACAGCCTGCATCCACCCTCACTGTGTTTACCAGTTCCCCTCTAACACTGAGCCGAATTAGTCAAATGTGCTTTTACGCCCACTCTCGTCTTTGTGTGGAATTCATGGAACTTCGTCAAAATTATTTATAAGTGAAGGAGCTCCTTTCTGACTTCAAATAATAATGAAGGTCTTTTGCAAATGGTATAAGCCTTTGGTATAGTCACATTTTGGGTAGTGTTCGTTCAGCTCACGGCATTGTAACAGCAATTCCAGTGGCTTCTGGGTTATGTCTACAGTATCATTAGTAGATGGTCTTACTGTGCTAATAAACACAGTGTTAGGCCACATTGCAGCTTTCTTCGAGCTCTTAAACTCTAAGCTAAAGCTGAAGTCAGCAACATGACCCAGCAGTTTAATCACTTCCCCTCATTAGAGTGAAAATGCCCCAGCGTGAAGGCTTTACGAGGGGTTAAAAGTCTGGCCTCGGGTTCATTACTTTGATACTCTCATTCCCTTCTTGTGGTGCTGTGTAACTGTCTGCGGCTCTCTGATGGCCCTGCTGTCGGCCTCTTGATGTCCCCTGGAGGTTTAATTAGAAGGCTCAGCCTTGAGCGGAGAGAGGGTGCTGCTGGGGCGCAGTGTCAGGCGTTTATGAGACGAATGTGTGCGGATGTGTGTCAGCAGAACATACTGATTGACTAGTTGTCATCATCCTCCATATGATCATGATGAAACTCTGCGATGAAGTGGCATTTAGAGGATCATGGGAAGATTAAAATGCTCCTGTGACACCAACAATTATAAATATAATAATCACTGCAGATTAAAGAAAATGAAACCCTCCTACACGCATCAGACGCTAATCAACTCCATAATAAAGCAAACTGATAGTGTCACATCCGAAGTAACCCTATAAAAAGATCCAGTACTCATATATTGCTTTATATTTAGTCGTCCTTTTATTAGCATCATTTATGTGGCTATTGCGAGAGAACATACCACAGCATGTAATCAACAACTAACCATCACTAGACGGTGAGAAAAAGAAACGCCTCTAATCAACTTCCCTTTTCATGCAAACGCACACTCAGAAAGGAGCAACACTCTACCAGAGAAAAGTTTACGAAAGCTAACAGCTTGTGAAATGTAGGCCTGTGAAATTGCCACAGCATTTACCATCTGCTCATTTGACTGAACTTTTCAACTCGTGTGTGTTCTTTGATTAGAACGTAATTAGCTAGATCATCTCTGTATTCCCAGTGGATCATTTTTGTGTTTGGGTTCTCATGGTATTTACCAAAAGGTATTGATTTAATGAAGGCTTTGACTTACTAAACAATGTTACTGTTACTACTGTCTCTCAGATGAACTGCATGAAAAAAAGCCACCTACAGTACAATACACTACAGATTTTAAGAATAAATGTCTGTAAGAGCGGAGAAGGAGAATGAGTGAGGATTTCCATATGGTCAACAGCATCTTTTTATGCCGTGACGTTTGTTTTTGCCATGCTGAGTTGAATTAAGCTAATCTATTCATTAAGTCATCTATAATTAAAACACATTTAGACTACTGGCAAGTTTCTGTCTTCACCCTCATAGGGAAATATTTTTACAGAAAAGCTGCAGGAGAACCAGCAGTGGCTCAGTGAATTAGGGTATGCAAATATAAATCTTTATCCTTACTCATAAAAAGATAAATAAATAAATGAAAAAAAAATCACAGTTTGGGGCTTTGTAGAATTGCTCATCCATGTGATTTTGCATTCTTATTCATGCTTCAGCCCCTGTGTGCACTTACAAGACACACTTTGAAAACAGGGGCTTTGTAGACTGAAGCTGCTACAGAAGAAGTCTGGATATAAAAACAGTCTGAGGAGTTTCACAATCATTCAATTAGTCCAATGAATTAACAACAACAGATTGGATTGGGCAGAAAGGGGTTGCATTATCACATCCAATGATTCAATGGTTCAACCTTTTGGGAAACATGTCTCATCACTGCGTTGTTGAGCGTTAGATGAGAAGATTGATACCTCTCATGTCTATATTCTGAATATGAAGCTACCGCTACTAGCCGGTTAGCTTAGCAAAGCGTTAAAACAATTCATGTGGGAGCTTGCTGTGAAACTATGTATCGGCTGCACCGTTTTTGTGCAGATTTTACAAACAAAATAAAACGTGGTCATTAGCTAGCTTTAAAGTCGCTGGTAGGCAGATTTTGTCTCAGAACCAGGCTAGCTGTTTCTGGTATGCTAAGCTAAGCTAGCCGGCTGTATCTTCCTACTTAGCGCACAGACATGAGATTGGTATCGATCTTCTCATCTAACCCTCAGCAGGAAAGCAAAGTTTCTTTCTCAAATGTTGAACTATTAATTTAATATTTAAAATGTTCACAAGATGTTTTGAGAATATTACACCCAAAAACTGCTTTGAGCTCAAGAACTGAGTCACAAACGGATTTTCTCTCTGATAGCTCTTATCAAAGCTTGACCCTAAATTTCACAACTAACAGCACAAACTCCTTTTCAGTTTTTCTGGTGTCTGATTCATCCTCATTCCCCTTAGTGATTTCAGTTTGCTCAAGCACAGCATTTTGATGACTCTCCTGAGTGGTTCCCACATTGCCCAGAGTGAATTTAACATCTCTGAAGTTAGACAGCAAGTCGGCTCCGTAATCCTCGGATGGCTGGTTCTGCAGGAGCTAATGGAGTGAGGAGAGGAGGGAATGGACGAAGCTGCCACTCATGTGCACTACCAGCTTTTTTTTTTTTTTTGTCTTAAAAATAGCTGCGGGACTGCTACTGAATAAAACATGGAGCGTCCTTGTTTATTTTAAAGTTTGTGTGGTAGACATGATATAGTCTGTGTGAGGACCTCTCTCTTTCTGGCCCTCAACAGTTGTGCTGTGTAATCTTCAGGTACTCTCCTGCCGGCTGTTCTGAACTGAACTCACATGAGACAGACTGTACCATACAGCCTGAAAAATTCTTCTAGACTCCTCTGCCTTAAAAGCTGGAAGGGGATCTAGCAGTAAAGGAAGAGTCCCTGATGAGGTTCAGGTCTTAGAAAACATGACCTGACTCAAAAGGAGACATGAGAACTTGTGTGATAACATGTGACAAATCTGACAAGCAGCTTTTGACTTGTTGGTGGTTCAAACTGTTCAAACAAGGAAAAGCGAGAAATACAGCAGGTCGGATTGAAGCCCTTTCCGCTCAGTGCAGGGACATCTGGTTTGCACATCTGTCTTGTAGACTCATGGAGGGTTGTCTGTAGGGAGAAGAGGAACTTCGCGGGACACATACTCACACTGATACACACCTGGCAGAGAGAGTTGAAGAACTGAGAAAAGATTTTGAGAACTTCAGTATCCTCTCGCTGTTTCAAGTCTAATTTTTATCTGTAGAGACATTTGGTGGCTGTTTGATTGACATATAAAACTGTGGTTTTTATCGTATGTATTAGTGCTTTCACTGTACCCAACACAGTGTCTATACAAAGTGAATAGAACAAATATAATCAAAGGACTCTCTTATGTTAAAACTTCATGTTTTCATCCTTGGTTGTGACATGATTGAGAGTACATGCTGCCCTCATCATTCCTGAGCTTGACTGACTAATTGTCTCACTTCTATTTTATTGTCAAAAATAGAATCAAATCGCTGACAGGAGCTTTCCACATTCACAGTCACACGATGGACAGCTGCCCAGGAAAATATTAGTGTTATGGTCTGACCTGTTAAATAATGCAGCTTGCTTCAATTTAGGGAAATGTTGAAACCAACACCAGTGTTAGCATCATCCTCACTGCACTGCTTGTCATTCAGTCAGCTGTTTGGAAGATGTCCTTACTGACCACAGAGCTATGGAGAGAATAGTCTCATGACTATTGACGGATATAGTAGTCAACTTGTGTCTTGTGGAAGTTAAATTTAAACTTGTAAATTGACATTGGAATGAATGCGCAATGACTTACAAACACATACATACATTTTGCACAAACACATAAAAAGATGATAAATATTTGTCCTATGTCCATACGCATTATTGTTTTCAGAACATTTCTTCTCAAAGTTCCTTCCTTTGACTTTTGAAACAAACGTCCCTTCCTTTGGACTTTGGAAAGGTAAGGAAGCATTGCCCAGTGACGCAGAATGAGGAGGAGAGAGAGGCATTTTAACCATCTGCTTCCTGTCTTTATGTTATGCTAAGCTAACTGACTACTGGCAACACATAGCCTATAGTAATGATATTTTCATCTGCGCCAAGATAGCAAATAAGAGTGAATCCCAACAAATTACTCATTTAAAGAATTCCCTATCATTTTGTGGAATTGCATTTTTCTTTCCATATTCAAGTTTTAAATGTAACATTAAATGCTGAATTTTACACAAAAGCTGTGATAAAAGACCCTACTTAAAATCTCAAAGACATGCTGTAGAGACACAAAGCACATCAGGCTGATTGATGAACACTGTGGGCTCAATGCGGGCTGATTCCTACGTGGTAGAGTAACCTCAGATCATCTGCCACGTTCCATTCTGTAGACTATGCAAATTTTGCTGCACCACAACTTCCTTTGAATGGGCCAGGAGATTCCACACCTGCATGTTTTTTAGCTGTAGAAAATGTAAATCTGGCAAAAAAGAGATTGATGCTGCGTGCTCTTGTTTTTGCAGCTGCATTCTATTCATCCATCGTCAGAGAAGCCAAACCCACGTTTACTGTAGATACTGTGTGGCAGTTTCACTAATCTGAGGTTTAAATGTTCCTCCCACTACTTGAGTCTACACACGTTTTGAAGTAGGTTTGTTACAGTAAACCCGACCTGTACACTCAGTCCATGTGTGCGGTGCTCTGTAAGTCAAATCCAACTTTTGATTGGAAGAGGTCCCTTTAGTGCCTTGTTGAAAAAAATAGACTTCTACAAATATCAGCACTATCAGCCATGTAAATGAGGGGAGTGCTGACAACACAATTTTGAACCATTGGGAGCTCATCATGGTACACTGATGAGCAAGACATGTTTGAAAGCCTTACTCTTCTGCTTCTTCTGAGGTAATGGACCTCTGCACACAATGACATTGGCAACGCTCTACTCTATTAACGTGTTCTACCACTGGCGCTCCAGCATTTTTAGCCGGATGAAGATGCTGATTAGGATTTTTTTTTTGGTGTGGGTGGAAAATGACAGAGTGGGGGATGGGGAAAGCAAAGATGGAAAGGAAGAGAGAGACAGACAGAGAGGGTTTATTGATTAGTGTCTTCCTCCTCAGTTGACTATGATAAATTTAACTGTGGAAACCCACTAAAGCCTGATGCATCTCCCGACCAGCCTTCCCCCTCATCATCTCCCTCTCTGTCTCTTTCCTTTGCCCTTCAGCTGTGCTCTCTGCAGCAGATCTGTGTGGTCAGATATCAAATGTCTGCTTTGTGCTAATGGATACTCAGGGTGGATCTTTATACTGCATGGCTAAGCTGCAGTAACAGTGGGCCACAACTGCTTTGAAGGCAGGCTGTGATAACCGCCATTCGTCTAGACTGATGATCAGTATATTGGGTTGATTTTTGTCCTTTATTCAAAAATCACATATTGGTCTGTCAGTGTCTTCCTCCTCAAAATATTATGGAGTTTCCTCCCAGACCAGTGCTATCGTCAAGGGGAATACCAGAGAACTCTTTCTAGTGTGTAGGAGGTTTTACTTTACAGCTTCGTAGGTGTCAGTCAGTTAAACCTGCAATTAAACCATCAGCCTTAAGGAGCTGTGAACCCTCCTAGAACACACTAATTAGTCTGCCTTATAGTACAGAGAACATGAGAAAGTGCTCACAAATACACAGAAAACACTCAAATTATGTGCGTTTGTTGTGTTTTGGGCTCACAAGTGTGGCCTTCAGAAGCCCACATTGGTCACTGCCTTTGCAGCTGTACACGGCAGGTTTGTTTGCTTGGCTGAACAGATGCAAAGACAATTAGTTGATTTTATTGGCAGACAGCTGTGCAACAGACCTTTCTCTGGCAGACATTTAGACTTGACTTTGCCATTAATAATGGCTGTGTTCCTGTTGTATTGAGCATGCTGGCTAAATGCACAACTAAAGTTCACAGTCTGGATTATTTCTGGTAGCTGAAGTATTTGTTACTGATTTGTAATGCAGAGGTGTCATCTGCAAACATGTGAATCTTGACTGAGGGAGACTCTCACATTCACACCTCTGAATCTGCAATGCAATGCCATTTTTGGACTATGAGAGGAAATTGAGGTTAAAAGGTACTGAGGAGTCAGACCTTTGTACTTAATACTCTGATTGAACAAGAACTATATTGGCACAGTAGGGAAGTCTCCTTTGTCTGTTTACAGTAGAGATGCCTTCTCTAAGATCACACCGTACCTTTAGCTCGAGTTCCAGTGTTCATGCTGTGTGCGAAAAAGCTGCCATGCTTGGCTTTCTTTCACTTACAATTCATTTGGAATTCGATTTTTCTCCAAAACACTTTGATGGGACAGCTCTAAAGCTGCTGTGCAGAAAGCTCTGTGGATAATTCATGGACTGACTGTATGACAGCAGTTTCCTTTGGAATCACACTTTTCATCTCAACTGGCTTTGCTCGAGCGTGAATGCACGCACACATGTGCAAAAACACACACAGTCAACCCTTTGCTCTCTGAAGAGTGCTCGGCGTGCGAGCTCCGTGCCTCCCTGCTTGCCAGCTGCAGAGATGGATTGTCTCTTAGATTGTTTCAGGGTGTCAGAGAGGAGCTTCTTTGATGATTGCGGACATCTGTTTGATCCCTGTGTGAGCACAGTGGATGTCTTAGCTGTGGCAATCATCACCTTGGTTGACACAGTTGTAGGGATATTTCATCTGGAAACCAAAGGCCTCTCTGCTCCGTGTACACACATAAATATACACTCGTACTAAGGCAGTACAGCATCCTTGTCATGGGGAGCATGTGGATTTGGTTATGAATCTAACAGCTAATTTCTCTCCAACATCGTGACATATGCAGACAAAATATGTTATTTTGAAGACATCTGTTTTGCTTTGACTGGCCTCTACACTGTATTTTACAATGTCCCCCATAGATCATTTTTTGTAAGAATGTCTGACTTTGCTACAGCACTATAGTTTAGCAAAGGTGATCCATCCAGCAACAATAGAGCTTAAGGTTTTATGCCATTTCTACAGTTGCTTACACCCTCTAACCCTGGTGGTCTGCTTGTTTACTGCTCTGTACGGTGAGTGTAGTCAGATAAGATGATGCAGATGCTGTTGTGGTCCTGTCATGGTTCCTTTTTTTATAAGCATACCAATTTTGCTGTTGTTTAATAGAATATTATGTCAGTGCTATTCTTAGTAGCCTATTACTAAAAGTGGCAAATCATTTATTTATAACAACTGCTTAGTTGTCCGCTTACAATGGCAAACGTGTAAGTCACTCTACACTTTAGCTTCACAGACTGACAGGATAAGCCGCTTCACAGCACTGAGTCCTGGAGTCTCTATTCAGAGCTTTCCATGTGATAAGCGTAAAATGTTAAATTTATGAGCTTAACAGTTTAACTTTCTCTTTGTCTGTCATTTGCACCCGACAACTACAGTACTGAGCTTCATCCTGGCTACCGACGTGAGGCGACCACTTTGCTTATGCAGAGAAAGACTTGCCACTGGTCTCTTGTGGGCCGCAAAAAGACACAGCCCCCAGTTATTTTTTTGCTTTCTCTTTAACGAAAACATCTTTTGCCTCTGTTGTTTGAATGGAAATGATTTCAGACCGTCTTGTTCACATGAATGTTTTCGCTGTTGCATTCAGGTTAAAAAAAAAGCACTCATGCTACCAAACATTTCGATGAGCTGGCCCCCATAGTCAGTATTAGTTATATTCCCAATGTAAAAGCCCCCTTCTATGTGTTACAGGGCTGTGAAAAATAGATTAAGAACTGAATCATTTAGCAACAACCTCTCTAGGACAGCACTTGCTGTAACAGGGTTTATGGGAAATGAGCTGTAATTGGAGAAGTATCGGCACCAGTATGGCTGGAGTGAAACACAGGCCATTGGTCATGTCCACCATGTGTTTACATGTTAAAAGGTACGACAATTCTTCTGACAGCGACTGTCTGGCATTTAAAATGCCACATGGACCTTTTAAATACGAATAAGGGAATAAGATATTTGCATGCTTGAGTGTGCGTACATGCAAGTGTCTGCATGTGTGTGTGTGTGTGTGTGTGTGTGAGCTAGCCGTGTCTCCCCTGAGGACTTACTCATCTGAAGTCTCAGTAAGCAGCAGGAAACAGGAAGAGGAAACGGTCACCACAGGGCCCCTGTGGAGTTGTTTCTCGCTATATGAGTGTGTGGATATATTCAAATTTCACTTCAGGTGCGATGATGCATTCACACCAGTGTGCCCAGTATCTGTGTATGCATGTGTGCAGATACAACACACTGGTACAAGTGCTCAATTTCTTCTCATGCTGTCAAAATCAAAACTTCCTCCACTGCCGTGTTGCATTTCTCTGCCTCACGGGGCCACCAAGCCTGTTAAGAACTATATTTATGTTTGTTTGTGTGTGTGTGTGTGTGTGTGTGTAAGTGTGTGAGACCAAGACAATTGGACTTCCTCTAAATTTCCAGAGCTTCTTCCTGTAATCGGGCCCCGGCCCCTCTAAGTGGAAATGTGTGTGTGAATGTGACAGTGAGTGTGCGGCGTAGAGAGAAAGAAATAGAAACGGAGCTCCAACTGAAAAACTGAACGGGCCAAATTTTTATGCTTGCTACTTTTTTGGTGTAGTGTGTGTGTGTGTGTGTGTGTGTGTATGTGTGTGTGTGTGTGTGTGTGTGTGTGTGTGTGTGTGTGTGTGTGTGTGTGTGTATGTGTGTGTGTGTGCATGTATGTGTGTGAGAGAGTGTGTTGTACATCCTTGCCCCATGCCAGTTCAAAGGGAGCCTCCCATCGAGTGTGTAACACATAAACACTGCAGGTAGTCTGACAGTGAGAAGGCTCACATGGAAAATGTTCCTCATTTTAAAGACTTAAATGGATTTTGAAGCTTTTCAGTTGCAAATAAAAGAGAAAAGTGATCAGGAAAACTCCATGAATATTTTTCTGATATATTTATTATATACTTATATATATATATATATAATATTTTTTCTTTTAGTTGATCCTTTGTAATTCTTGTGGATTATAACTTTTATTTGAGATTCACTACAAACACTATTGTCCTGCTGTGTTGCTGATTGACAGCGCTTAGCAAGAAGTACATGGTTAACAGTATTTCTGTGCTCAGGGACGTCAGTGTGAAGGCTTTGCATCTCAGGGTGCTGCAGGGTATTGAGGTTACCTGGCCGTGCAGACATGCCAGGTATTTATAGGCCACTGCTGAGACTGGGCCATCCAGAGAGCATGCGTGGCTGAGCCACCGTGGTCAGGATCAAAGACTACAAAGACTGAAGTGCAGGTCTACAAACCGGCCCTCCTCCCTTCGCTGTCCTACTTTCTGGCAGCTTTTTTTTCCCCCCAGTTTCAGTATGAATGCTTTGCTACCTGGAACTCACGACCTACATCTCACTGTGACTAAATAATACACAACAGGGTTAGACTGATGTATTGTGTCCAAGGCTGGTACTGGCCCGATGAGGCTTAGTCACTGTTGTAGACCTGTAGACCTGATAGGATGCTGCTGGATTCATGTCAAGGAAAATACACCACTAGTCAAATAATGCAGCAATTATTAATTCTACAATATTTGTGTGTGCTGTAAAAGTGAACTCTTTCAAACGAAGCAACAAATTGTGTTCGGAAGATGTGAAACGTAGAATCTAGCGCTACTTCAATGGAACAGTAGCAGCCTCCATAACACCTGTACAGTTTTACTAATTACACAGTTTTTCAGGTAGCTCAATAGAATGTTGAAGTGTTTTGACTTAACAAAAAACCCAACAGTATTTAGTTCAGTGGTACACATGACTGTACGAGGTGCATTTCGATTCAGAACATGAATTGCCCACGGTCAGTGTTCTCTTCCAGATGGGCAGCCATGCTCTGAGATGGAATAATCTTTAGATTCTGCATGTTTATTTCACTCTCCTCTGTCCACTATCTCTCTCCCCCCCCCACGAGGCACGTCTCCCCTGGGCACCTGCCGGCTGCATCTGAAAGAAAAAGGAACGAGATAGAATTTATTTTCAACACGTGCAATCCTTGTCTCTGACATATCTTTAAAAACTTTTTCTTCTAAATCTTTCATGAGGCGCCAGAGGCAGCATCTGTCATCTTACCAACGTATCTGCGCTAACGGCAACAAATGGGATTTCACAGAGATGCTTATGCTCGTCTGATGTTTTTCTGTAATATAAGGATCCTGCAGAAGCCATGCTGAGGACTGTATGTATGTCAACGATGCTTTTTCCAGATGCTCAAAGCTCCAGCTTCTCCAGCTCTCTGGGGGGGAGGAGGGGGGGGCTTGGTCTTTTCTCCTCTGTATCGCTTCCCAGAGGTGGAGGTGGAGTGGGTGGACGCGCTGTCATTCAAAGTGGGGGCATTTCTAAAAGCTAATCCCCATCCTCTGCACTCTGCTCAGAAAATCTGATCCCACCTAACGATATACAAACTGCCATGTGTTATATAATATCCAAAAAGAAGCAGTTTGGCTGAAACCACATGGGAAGCTGGGGAAAAAAAAAGGTTGAATTCACACAGATGATGACATAAAACATGGTGGAGGGAGCCTTGATTCATCTTACATGAAGAGCTCTGGTTTGTTTTAACTGGACAATTTACCTCTGTGGATTACAGCTCTGCAGCTTTTATCACTGTCTTGCCTAGTTAATGACAAATAATCCACAAACGTTCACTGTTTATTTTAAGAAGAGAAAGAGCTAAAATGGGACCGTCTACTTGTTGTCGACATGGATTTAAAAAAATGATCATTTAAGCTTCATTTGAACAGAAAAACAGACAGTGTGGAGGTGTGCTCCAACACATCTTGTGATCTGAATCGAAACCATGGATGTGGATTTTTGTAGACAGCCTTGGTTAATGGCAAAAAAAAATAAATAAAAATCACCTGTTGCATAGGCACACTGGATACCCAGAAATAATAACAATGCATGAATAAATGGGATTATTAAATAGACGCAACAGCTGTAATAATAAAGCATTAATAGCAGACCAGAGTGGACAGTCCGTAATCTGTCTTGTAGAGATACACAGGATGTTATGAGCCTTATGAAATTACTTCTAATGTCTCTCTGTCTCTCTTAAGACTCCGTCTATAATGGCAGGTAATGTGTGTTCTCCATTACAGCACACGTCTTCAGGGAAGTGTTAATCAATACTAATCTCTCCACCTAGTCTGAAGTGTGATACAGACCATTAGGTCCATGTGGCGGTGCTGTTCTGTACAGGTGTGTTCACATCCATGTTATGTTGGTGCTGTTAATAAGAGCAAAGGGTGGCTTTGCTGAGATGTTACAAAAAAAAAAATGCCAACCTCACGGTGGCACTAGAGGAAAAGTCAAATATCACCAAAGACACCAGGATTCATCCTCTGGGATCTTGAATGTCACGAATGCTTAATTAATAAGTGAGCGTCAGTGGTGAGTCTGTGACGGAACACAAACTCTGCGTGACACCCGTCCACCTCGCTACATACGGGGGGCACTGCTTCCTGCGCTGAATATGCGATTAGTGGAGACGCTTGGCTACGTGATGAGTCGGGACAAGATGAGAGCTGGCATGTAGAGATTGAGTTTTTAGAATGAAGCACTGAGATCGATGCTGAAAACATGTTGAATATGACCAGAAAGAGCATAAAATTCACGCGGATGTTAAATGTTCAGGACACTCTGAGAAGCACAGTCAACAGCTATTACATGCTTTTGTCTTGTGTTACTCATAAGCTTTTGTAATGGATACATAATACGTCCAAAGTATTTTACTCACTTGTGATATTAAATGATTCAAGCGAAAAGTCAGTGAGAGACACTGTAATGAGATTGCACACAGCCGCATGACTAATGTGCAGAATCTGCACAGCGAGATTGAAGCAGTGCGTATTTAATTGTTCATGTTTATAAAGGGAACTCCTGGGGGTATGCTAAATGATGCTAACCCACTTATGCCATATACTGTAGATGTGACAAGCTGGCTATTTGTGGCCACAGCTTTAGCGGCACGGATCCAGAAGTGAGAAACACATTTGTTGCATTGCAGCGGCACTGAAGCGTATTTGGTTAGATCGGCTTTGAGTGCCTCTCTGCTTTTCGGCGCCAGTTTGGGTGATTTCATCACTCGGTTTTTGATGTGTCATGTTATGTACATCAAGAAGATTTCCCCACACTTACCAAAACTTTCATCAGAATTTTCACTCGGGCAAATGGGACGAACATCAATGAGTGGACGCCTTGCTCTGTTGCAGCTCTGCTTTTTGATCCAGTGATTAGATGAGTAGCGTTTTACATATTAATCCTGTCTATGATATACTAAGCCAGATCATAAAAAACAACGACCAATAAAAGCCAATAAAGATGACTAGTTGACCTGAAATTTAAAACCACATACTAGGCAGACAGAAAGGATTGAGATGTGGGAATTCCTCATTTACTTTCCAGGCTTTTAATGTCTTAAGCCAATAACACAGATGTCATGGTGTTTACTTTTTCCATAGAGATTTGGATTTATGGCACCGGCTCAGTCGACTCTGGCCGACACCGTAATGCAGCATGGACGGAGGAAACCAATGAAATGGCTGACATGTAAACTACCATGATGAATCATGGGGATAAGGTGTAACAAGATGGATATCCCTGCTTCAGCCTTTGTTTACCTACAGCCGGTATGGTTGTAAATCAAGAACAGAAGAGCCAGACATACAGTATTGCACGTGTCCTCTGTTGGCCTGAATCTTTGAGCTGCTCAGAAATACTGAGGCACTCCGCTACCTGTGAAGATTTGATCTAAATATACCAAAATCGTTCTCTTTTTCCTGTGTTTTATGTGAAAATCAGTGTTGAATTTCTTCCCTTAGTTAGCTGCAGGTTCCCTACTGAGTGCCTCTGGCTCTCTCAGACTTCCTGGCTTTTCTGTCATTTCAATGAGTTAATTACATTCATCCGGTGTCTCAGGTGTAAACCAGCACCTGGTTGGACGGCTGCAGTCAAAACCAGCACAACTCTAATTCTGAATGTATTTTTGGAACTTTAAGGGTTCTCCTACAGGGTTTTCGCTTTAAAACAGTGGAAAAAAAAAGTAAAAAGTGGAAACTTTAGCAAATCAGCTAGAGAGTTTTTAATGTCAGCATTAGCCATGGATTCAAAGATTGGTATGAATTTAAAGTCTGCATCAGTGTAAACTGTATTTGTTGTGCTTGACTGGACAGCTTGACAGGCATAGCAGCAGTAACTAAGGGGGGGGGGGGGCTTAACAAACAGTCGGTTATACAGTATGTGTTATATTTATTAACTGGCATTGTATGTCTTGTTTTTTGCTTCACAAAGAGAACTCTAAAAGTTTGTCCAAAAATGTGATATTAATTTTACGCCTCTCTCTCCTTCTCTTTCTTTGTGGAGCTCTTTTACTGCATCTCACAATTTACCGAAATTTTCTTTGCAGCTGTGAGCAGCTCCTCTGTGCATTGCATTGTGGGGCAAAAGTGCCCACCAACAAGTCAAGCAGCTTCACTACACATATTGACACCTTTTTATTACATCATATTACATCTAGAATTTATTCTTAGCTTCTGTGCTTTCTCTCTCTGATGCCATGCTATGGAGTAGTAAATCCCCATAGCTGATTTTGGACATTTGGTTGTCCCCTCTTGTGAATTATAAAGTCCCACAGGGTGAGACAGGACCCAGTAGAACCGAGGCGTAGGGGTCCATGACTGACACAGCAGGATCAAAGGCTCTGGGAAGAAAAAAGAATCCTGAGGAATGTCCATATGGATTTTCACTGACCGCCCTAGGACATCGTTTACAGTGCAGACAACCCACTCAAACTTGCTCTTACACTTGGTTACGGCTCTGGTGAGTCTTTCAAGTCTTGGCTCCCCAAATGAGTCTACAAGGAGCTGAAAGCTGCTGCCTTTAAAGTGCATCCTGATAACTTCATGACAGTGGTTGTTTGAAGAACTCTTAAAAATAGAGTTTATATTTTCTACTGAAACACCCCTTAGGGAGACCTCTTTTCCCCATTTGCTTTATTTCATCCTCAGTTAACTCCAGGATAGTGTATCAGCGGAGAGGGAACGAGATCGTCATGTCAACGCGATGAAACAATGGAGATTGTGTTGTAGATTGGTGTGGGAGTGGGTGGAGAGATGAGGTTATGTCTTTAGCGCGGCTGCTGCAGTGGATTCAATGATAATAACAGCAGTGAACACAAAAGTAAGAGGCTCTGGGACGCCTCATTCTATCTCTGACTGGAGGATCCTCCTCACTCATCAGCAGGATGAACCGACGAAAAAAAAATAAATAAAAAAAATCCTGAACACGCTCCCATATCAGTCTGTAATGATTTCATGTTGCACAGATGTGTTCTCCAGTCTTGTGATGTGTTTGGAAGTTGCCCAGAGCTGCTCTTTAATGTGTGAACAATATTGTTGGAAAAAAATGGAGTGAAAAAAAAATCTATAATCCAAAAAGGATGGAGGAAAATTGCGCTGTAAAAGCACCATCTAAAGCGTGATCATCATTTGACCATTCATACAGTACTATAGCTTGGCATAATTACTTGGATAGACTCATCTGCAGCATAATCAGCAGCTCTTTTGCATTTTCTTCCACTTCTCTTTACTATCTATTGTGTTCTCCTGAAAGCATATTGCCAGCTGCACTTGATGTAAGCTGCGCTGAGGAAAGAAATCTTTTTGAAGGTCGAGTCGAGTTATTTAATGCGATTCAGGGTTTTGTTTTGTGTTTCCAACTAAGCAAATACTTTCCCAATGAATCGATTGTTCTGCGAAAAAAAAATCACACATATCCATCACAGTCCCCTAAAGCCCAAGGTGATGTCATCATATTGCCTGTCCAAACCTAACCGAACTGAAATTGAATGAAAATGCAGTGCTGACTTACTGGAGTATCCCTTTAAAATGTTGCATATGATTTTGCATAAATCCAATTAAAAAAATGAAGATAAACCTTGCTTTTATTACTTGCTTTTAAGCCCAAACATTCATGTAAAGCCCTTTGAGGCAAATTTGTTATTTGTGATATTTGTTGCAATATGGTCTATGGTCTGGAACAAATGGTTGCATTATTGTAGCTCTTTTGTGTTGATAAGCATTTATAGAATAAACAAAGACAGCCATGTGATGCCCACAGTGGTTAATTCTTATTGTGTGCTGTATATATGTCCCGTGTACAGTCTGTACAGTGGAGTCTGTGTATGTGTGCGCTGGTACAGTATGAGTGCTGGTCAGTCGGGAGCAGCCTGCTGATTCACAGCGTGTGAAATTCAGCTGGAGTTACCTCACCTGTCAGCAGAGTGAGGATCTGGCGGATCAGATGTGTGTGTTTGTGCACCGAGGCCTCGGGCTGTGTGGGAGCATCAGTATGCCTGTGCAGCATCGGCGTGTTAGTCTGCGTGTGAAAATCATACAAATGTGCGATCACTTGGGTGATTCGGCTCCCCTATTAATGCAAACGTGAGTGAAGGACTTCGAAGGACTGCTGAGAATACTGGGGAAAGGTGTGGACGTGTATGTGACCGTGTGTGTGTGTGTGTGTGTGTGTGTGTGTGTGTGTGTGTGTGTCCTGAGGGGCTGTAGTCTGTGGAGCTTGATGTGATTTACCTGAACAGCAACGATGCCCTTGCTTCTGACCTCACGCTGTTGAGATGGCGTTATTAGGAGAGAGAGGGACGTTACCTCTCCTTCCAGTGGAGGTCACAGCTGAAGGGAACTGAAATGAGGTTCAAGAGCGAGAGTGTGACGTAGTTAAAGGAGGACTGGGAATGTCTTCAGCTTCTATCGGGACAGGTTCGGTTCCATAGCTTCTGCTTAAACATGAGTTTTTCATTATTAGAAACGTTAGCAGCTGGAAGCAATGAGTCACTGGTACTTTCAGCTCGCAGTTTTTCTCTACTCATCCATCATTTATTTATTTTGTGGCCCAGTTATGGCAGAGCAGGTAGTTCAGCTGGCTTAGTGCGTACCTGGTCTGAGGTGAAGTGTCTTCTAGGAACTTCTGCTGCCTTTACCACGTGCACGACTATAGAAGGAATGCCAGGAGGGTCGCGTTTGATGAGGAGAGCGGTGCAGGCAATGAAGACTGAGGAGAAATGGAGAACGTGGGTCGCATTTCAATCAGCTACACGTCTCCATATCCAAACACACTAATTATGTATTATGGGCGTTAATGAGCCACGGCACTGATTGCCAAACATTAGCTAGTCTACCTCTCCGAGCCAATCAGGCTTTTATTGGCTCCTCTCTATGTGGACGTTTATGCACCGGCTGCATCTGTCAAACCGACACACTCGCAAACACACCCACACACACACACACACACACACATACGCACATTCATGCATGCATATATGCACAAATAACAATGATTGAAACACTGGAAACGAGCTAAAATCAATTAGTACTCACTCTCTGTCACACCCACACACATTTAACACCAGCCTGCACTGTATTTACTCTCCACATTGTGTCATTTTATGGAAATGTCGTGTTGTTTAGTCCAGCATCCATTGTTTGTCACGAGGATGGCTGTTAAATATTCACACGTCTTTTATTTCCAAACTGTTTCAACAGCAGAATGCTTGATGTGAAACATGTGCGGGGCTTTTGGTTTTCACCCTGAAATACAAACACGACTTGCTTTCCTGCTTTTCATGAATGTTTCATCAAGCACGGCCTGCAAAAATAGGAGGCAGTAACACTGGAAGGTTAGAGGAAAACAAAAAACTACTTGTTGATTGATGTAGAATTGCAATGAAATACATTCACAGATGAGTTTTCCAATCCTAACAAACCTTTATTACAGTTTCCTGTAGTCTTTTTGAGGTGTTTTTGAACTTCTACTACAGTATATTACTAAAAAGGACTTCTCTCCAGGTAAAACAAAGTGGAACATTCCTGAATTTTAAAACTCATCCAAACTAAAGCAGTAAACTGCAGGCATTAAATGAACTTTTCCACATACAGCATGTTAAGTCTGTAAAATAACTGCCTTTAAAGCACTCAGGTGGGAAGAACCCCTGAAATAAAGGCCAGCCAGAGCCGCAGATGACGCTGACGCTATCTGAAGGTAGTTCTGCACCTTTGTGTTTGCTGTGGTGGGATCAGCGCCACGAGTGTTTCCCTCAGGGTTTATCTCATGTGGTGGTGAGAGAACCCTAAAGCAAACAGCTGATCCCTGGTCAGCCTCAGTTAGACAGTCAGAGGCCGCTTTCATGGGAATCTTGGGAGCGGTTTGTTTTCAAAATGTGTGAGGAGAGACGTAGTGAGCAGATATTTTGGGGCTGAGTCAGTTGATGATAAGACGGTCACATGTGCTGTCTGTAAAATAAAGCGGGGCCTCGGGTTTCTAGCTGCTGCTTTTATTAAGATCTAGAGTTGTTGCTGGAAAATCAGCCAAAATTATAGTTCTAAAAGGAAATACTGCTTTTTAATTCACAAAAAGACCCTTAACAAAATAATCTAAGTGGGTCTTGGTCATTTTCACACAACAGTGCTGTTAGTTTTCCTGTGAAACGCAGCAGCTAAGCACCATTTTCAGCACTGATTTCAGAATCTGTAGGTGACCCCAATTACAAGCTGTAAACAGGAACAAAATATTCCTTCTGTTGATATAGAAGACAAAGTCTTGAAACAAACAAACAAAGAAAACCCCAAACTTCATAATTACATTTCTAACTGGATTACCTAGCTAATCTCTCAGATTTTTTTTGTGTGCTGGTAATCAGTAATTTAGAGGGAAAAAAAAAGAAAAGAACAGATCCACAGAAAGGAGGAGTAGAAGCAGAGTGTGGAAAAGTGGGACAGCCTTCTGCGTTGTGTGTGAAACCAATAAAACCGTTGGCACGTTCCACATTTAAACGCATCACCCATTTTCTTGAGGTGCCCTCTAACATGAGACACATGGTGAAGTGCAGGGGAGGTGATCAGCGGGTTCGCGTGTCGGTAGCAGGTTATTAAAAGCCGTCTTTGTTTGCTCCCTGAGGATGACATTTCCTGTGTAGACGATACATGGGGCCAATATTGATCTGTGGAAACAGTAAACATGTCATCTACGTTGGCAGCACCATTTAAAATCCAATTAGTGGCATTGCAGCGTCAGAATATTGTCTATTTATCACAGAATTAAGTGTGAATGAGGATTTTATGTGCAGTATATTATCTTCCAGTGCATTCGGGTGGGAAGTTTATTCTATACGTTCTATAGTATAATTAGTGTCACAGCCTTCTCCACTCGCTAAAGTATAAAATTATGATGTAAAACTAAACAGCTGCAATTTTTGATTTGAATATGCCCTGATAAACTCTTCCAGTATGCAATTCACTGAAAGCAGACACATTACAGACATGCACCTGCATCCACACACACACACAGTGTACTCTTCTCCCTTTCATCTGGACAGACACATCTTGCTTTAATCACTAAACAAATGCTACATGGCCTCCTCTGCGCACACTGGACACCAAATCTGATGCGTGACCTTTGACCTTTTTATGTATGGCGTGTTAGATGATGCTTGAGCGATGGAGGCTGCTTTGTCCTGTTTCAGCCTCAGTTCGTTGCTTAACGCAGCCTTTCTGAACATAAACAGTCCTCGAGTCCTTGTGACGTCTGAGTCATGATGTATTTTTACAGCTCTAAGAACAGTAGCAGTCATCTATACTCGCGCTTTGCCGACTGATGAAGGTTTTAAAGCTAAAAATCAAGCACATTGCTTCTTGAGATTTAAACCTCTGTTTTCCTTTGTGGACATTTTCCTGACATTTCTATTATTAGCGGCACGGCTGCTGATGGATGGAACACTTGTGCGTCTTCAGAAACTCTTCTTGGCTGTGTGCAGATGGTTACTTTCGTTGCAAACGTGTGTGACTCATGTATTCAGTGGAGCCAAAAAGGACACGGAACACGACTCGTCCAGCTAAGGCTGGAGAGCCTCCAAAGCTCTGTTCAGCACTCGGTGGATCTTCAGCTTTTGGACACGTTGTACCTGCCAACTGGCCTCCGGATGTCATGCCCTTCATTCATTACTGGAGGGGGAACTCTGTCAACTCGGCCTAATAACTACGTGCAAATTTATGACTGGAAGGAGGAATATCTCTTTGGATTTTAGAGGATGCGCTCAGAAATGTGTCACTCTCAGTGCATCCGTTCATGTCTGTGTTTGGAACGCAACGCCGACATCTGCATGCATTTTAAGCACGTGTATGTTGAGTGGATTGCAATGTTGACATGTTGCACTTAATTAATGCAGTGCAAAGACACGACACACACATCATAAATAGTCCCAAAATGTTTAGATTTTCAAACCTGCCTGAAGTGTGAATCTGTTTTTCTCACTCCTCCTTGCTGGCTGGAGGGCACACTGAGAGCAGAGGTTGTCTAACCTCCAGGCTGCTGCTTCAGGACTCCAGTCTGTGTTCAGCTGATAGTACGACAGTTCTAAATAAGCTGCATAGCTGTTTGGGTCTTTTTTCTAATGTAAAAGTAGGAACAGTATTTGCATGTTTTATAACTGTGGATTTATTTCATAATGTATTTTCTATTGGACAAATCATATTTTCAATACTTAAAGCTCTTACAGTAGGTGAACTTAATGTACAATTAATCTGAATAAGCACTTTTTTCAAGATTATTAAAGGTTTAAGATTATAAGATTATTGTAGAAACACAGCATAAAGAAGTGGAAGATGAATTGCACTGGAACTGGCACAGTGACATCACTTCCACTGGGAATGGGGGATTTTTGTCCACGTCACTTTTATTGCTTCAGGTTGCTTTTCTGACTAGAATCTTCCTGATCATCATCTTCTTAATGTTCAGCCGAGAGAGAAGATCTGAGAGAAGATCTGAAATGGTGCCTTCGACTGTTACTGTGGGTCCACAGCAATAGGCTTAAAAGAGCACTCCATTAGTTTGGCATTACACTTGTACAACATTGATACAGCAGAACTAGAGGTTTGCCTGCAGACAGTAGGAGGACTGCAAAAAGCACTGTCACCTCCTCTTTTTTAATACAAGGAAAGAAAAAATTACATTTATTTACAGTCAGAAATCCTCCAGAAGGAACCATTATAAAGGGAATTATTTCAGAATGAACTCATTTTTATCATAAATTTAAAAACACTGACGCACCTCTGCTACCATCTCATGATGTGACATCGGCCGCTGCAGCTGAGCTCCATGTCGCTCTGTCGCAAACACAGCTCTGCACCCTCCCACCGCTCAGCTGCTCACGACTAATATTTCCCTTTGATCAGAGCTACAACTAATGAACCCGGCCTGACTTTGAGCTCCGTGCTGCTATTAAGGCACCGCTGCCTCTCGTGCGTTTGGTGTCAGCGGCGATCAAGTGCTTTGACAGATTTCTGAAATATGGGATGTCAGTCGGCGCCGCTCACCTTCCATTTGATGGATGTCGTTCAGTTTGATTGATTACATATTGAGCCATTGATTTAGCATGAACTAGTGTGCATTTCTATTAGAGGTTAAAAACACTAAACACTGACTCTAAATCCATCAATCTTCAGCATCCTCTATTGAACGAACATGAATTTCACATCAGTGACACACCACGTCACATTATTAGTTCCAGTGGTGTACAGTAGTATTTATAGCTTAAAGGATGTCAGCAGAAACATGTTTGTGTCCCTCCTCTGTCCTTTGTGTGCCACAGTTCATGCTATTTACTGGTGGGGGCAGGGGAAGGCCCAGTTGTGTGATCAGTATTGATCTCTGAGAGCTTGTGCTCCAGGCCAAATGTATCCACGTTATATCTGTGTGAATGCGAGCGTGCGGCCGTGTTTTCATCGGCACGCCTGCGTGTTTTGCCAGTGGAAGGATGACCCACAAAAAGAGACTTGTGGGCCGTTGGAACAGGTTGCAAGTCGTGAGCGAGCGAGAGCTCCCCGCTGAGTGTTGACTCAGATCATAAAGCTGTAGCGTTCATTCGGCAGGTGAGTTCATTAGTGATTATTCAAGCAGGTCACACACACACACACACGCACGCACGCACACACACTCAGGGGGTCAAGGGCACTGGCAGGACTGAGCACAGCAGCGTGAAATTACATGTCATACTAATAGCAATCATGTCAGCGCACTAAAGCACACGGTTAACTTCACAGCACGATCAATTACTGATCACTTCATGCGACTCTGCACTAACACTAACCGATGACTGTGTGTCGAATGAGTCATTTTTCTATGCAGCAGCAGAATTCTTCCTCTCTCATTGCTCTTTGTTTCTCTGTGATAAGTTCTAAATATATATGAATGGGCTGTGTGGGTGTTCCCATTGTAGATGCAGCACAAATTTTGCCCCATGGGAATGTCAAAACCCACCAGATTAATATTGCATTACTATATATATATATATGAATTATTTACATTTCAGAGTATAATGGCTTGTGCGACTTAATTAGCTCTCCTGCAATGTAACAATGTGTGTCTGTTACCATGTGTGAGTTGATGCCACAGTGGCAGTGTGTGTGTGTGTGTGTGTCAGGAGCGGTGTTGGAGTGTTTGAGAATGCTGCCCTCATGTGTCTCCTTTTAGAAACGCAGCAGCAAGACCCAAACAGCAACCATGCCCCCCCCCCCCTCAGTCACAGGCTGTATGTGTGCTTCATAATGTAAATAATATTGATAAAATATCCTTATTTCCATTGCAGGTTATGGACACACTGTCTAAGCTTTCCCACACAGCGATCTCGCAACAAACCGGAATCAGGTGTGTTGAAGTGAAATGACACAAACGATGCAATGATGTCATTAAAGACATGAAACAATGTGATAATGTTTAGTGATGTTATTTCATACAGACTTATGCAATAAAATGTGACACAATAGCCTAACACGCAATGTGCTCTGTGTCTCTTTAAAGGCCCTTTCCATCCGAGGAGAGTGTTGAGGATGAGGATATCTACAACCACCTGGAGGACCTTATAGAGTATGTCTCTCCTCTCCTCTCCTCTCCTCTCCTCTCCTCTCCTCTCCTCTCCTCTCCTCTCTTCTCCTCTCCTCTCCTCTCCTCTCCTCTCCTCTCCTCTCCTCTCCTCTCCTCTGAGACAACATGTGTTCCCAGGGTGCTGACTGGAAGGCAGCCACCTTTTCGCGGCTAACCACGAGTCGCGTGGGCTTGTGGTTTGATTTATTCAGGCCTTGAACTTAACATATTATGACAACTAACCTTTTTATGATTGATGTTTTAAAATCATTTAGTTAATGATGATGCAAACTTTACCAAAACAACAAAGAATGCGTTTTTTCACCCTTGAGAAAGTGGACACGAAACAAAATCACAACATTACATAATCCGCCTACACTGCAAACAGGACTCCTGGCTCGGTGCCTTGCAAAGCTGTTTATGTAAAAGCAATGCAGCAATAAAAGCTGGACCTGAAAGAAAGAAGTTAAATGTAGCTTGATTAATATGGATGTTTGAAGGTAATTATATTATAATGTATTTCACCAGTTTTTCTATCCAAAACACACGATTATTAATATATTGCGCTGACGTTTTAATGAATGGTTTCCTACAGTCAGCCAGTGTAGTTGCTTTTTGATTACAGAGGCTTATATTTGGCCTAGAGTCGAATGTAACTTCCTGGATGAACACCATTAAAGGATGTGGAAATGGTTTTAAGTTGCATGTTAGAGGCAGAGCTATTGTAACTTGTGCAGTAATGTCAGTCAGTAGAGTCAGATTATCTTACAGTGCTGGGAAGCCTCGCAGTGAAACGGTGCTCTGGTCTATGTTTAGCGCTGACAGCTCCCAGAGTAGGAAACAGCCCTTTAGTCAGCTGTGACAGAGGAAAACAGCAGCCTGACGGCAGCAGCCAGCGGTGGATGGGAGGTGGCAGCGGATCACACTGAGCAGAGCACCCATCTGCTCAGTGTTGAGCAGCTATCAAATGGACACAGCATGTTCAGAAACACACAGACAGGCACCCATAGGAGAGCTTCACTGCCATTTTTCAGGTTCAGGCATCATCGTGTTGACCATTTAGAGCCAGCTGTCTGAGGGATAACTGACACTCCACTCCATTTTAAAGGTCCTGTATGCTGCTTATTTGAAAGTTCATACTTGTGTTTGGAGGTCCTACTACAACAGCTTTACGTGGTTTAATGTTCAAAAACCACAATAATGCCCTCAACATCTTTGTGTTAGTGGTAACTGGCATTGGGGAGGAGAAACCAGTGGCGGAACATGACATCATAAGGGGAGCCAAATCTAAACAGAGCATTTTCACGCACGTTTATTGAAAGGTGGAGCAAGAGGATGGTCTGTTGTCATAGTTTGGCCTTTTGGTGTAACAGGAACACATATAAACATTTAAAAGTGCATTTTGCATAATATTGGACCTTTAAAGCCCCAAAAATCGTGGAGTCAAAACAAAACAAAAAAATCTACATGCTGTAACATGAACAGAGTTGACAGGCTGTGAGCAAACAACCAACCATCATTACATTCTTATTGGTGCACAGGAGCAACCAGTGAGATCAGCAGAGAGAAAAACAGAAATACTGACATGTCATGTGAAATAACCCACACAACAAGCTGATAAAGACCTTTTTTAGGACCTTAAAGCTTGGCTCCTCTGTAACATGATGCTTTTGTGAGTGAACCAGAATGTAGGAACTATGGCCTCAAGCCGCACCTCTCTCACCCTCCGGCGTTGTTGGATCAGGAGGTGGAAGATGAGGGAGAAATAATTAATTGGACCACAACCATGCTCATCAGGACATGTAAACAACGTCCCTGCCAAATGAGATCCAAACACACCCCCCACTATAACATTGCTCTGGTAGCTACTGCAACGGTCAAAAGCATTTTATATGATGAGACTGGGGATAGCCTGTGTCCCCTAATCACATTTGATTGGATAAATATATAAAACGGTTAGGGTTTGTTTATTTTTATCGATTTACAAAATGCAAAGTGAAAAATCAGATAAATCAGATCAGTATTTGGTGTGACCACCTTTTGCCTTCAAAACAGCATCAATTTTTCTAGGTACACTTGCACTACTTAACTAATTGTACCAAACAGGTGCTAATGATCATCAGTTTCATTCATTAACTGAAACAGAAACAGCTGTAGGAGGCTTAAAAGTGGGGGAGGAACAGCCAAACTCTGCTACCGAGGTGAGGGTGTGGAAGACAGTTTCATGTCACAGGTCATCATGTCAAGACTGAGCACAGCAACAAGACACAAGGTGGTTATACTGCATCAGCAAGGTCTCTCCCAGGCAAAGATTTCAAAGCAGACTGGGGTTTCAAGATGTGCTGTTCAAGCCCTCTAGAAGAAGCACAAATGTGCAATGTTGAGGACGCAGTAGGTGCAGTGGTCGGCCAGCAGATAAAAGACACATTATGCTTACTTCCCTTCAAAATCAGAAGATGTCCAGCAGTGACATCAGCTCAGAAACCAGTGGGATCAGGTACACTATCTACTGTCCGGAGACATCTGGCCACAAGTGGTCTTCGTGGAATAATTGTGGCCAAATAGCTAGACCTCTGACGTAGTAGAGGGAAGTTTGTTCCCGAAGGGCTGGAGAGCGGTACAATAATGAGTGTCTGCAGCCAACAGTGAAGCTGGTGGAGGTTTGGGGCTGCACTTCTGCAGATGGAGTTGAGGATGTGGTCAGGATCAGTGGTGTCCTCAATGCTGAGAAACACAGGCAGATATTTATCTATCATGCAACATCATCAGGGAGGCGTCCGATTGGCCCCAAATGTATTCTGTAACAGGACAACGACCCCAAAGTGTCATTAGGAACTATCTTCAGCATAAAGGACAAGGAGTCCTGGAAGTGATGGTGTGGCCCCCCCCACAGGGCCCTGATCTCAACATCATCAAGTCTGTCTGGGATCACATGAGGAGACAGAAGGATCTGAGGCAGCCGACATCCACAGAAGATCTGTGGTTAAGTTCTCTAACATGTCTGGCGCAACCTACCTGCTGAGTTCCTTCAAAAACTGTGTGCAAGTGTACCCAGAAGAACTGATGCTGTTTCGAAGGCAAAGGGGGGGTCACAACAAATATTGACTTCTGTTTGCTCTCTTTGCATTTTGTAAAGTGATAAAAATAAGCATTTCTTCACACCTGCCTAAAACCTTTGCACAGTACAGTATAACAAGAGATGACTGAACAATTGATACAGAGACATGGGATCGTAGCTTAGAAAATGTGTCTGTTATGTTAGTGTGTCTTTAAAACTGAGATGTCTTTGCCTCAGTGTAGGTGTTCGCTGTTGGATTTCAGAGGTTTTTCTCCACTTGTACAATAAGTGCAATTACTTGTTACCCAGTAATTAGTCCTTTACATGCTCTGCGTAGAGGTCTGTCTCCTTCATGTTTCTTTCCTCTTGAGCACATTTTGTTCTTAGGCAGCCAACATACTAAAACACAATTATACTACATACTAAGGCAAAAATATATACATTCACATGTATGTCACGTTAGCCCAGTTCCTACAGTACAGTAATTGGTTCAGATGTGAGTCAGAACAGGCCTGTGGTGCAGCAAACATAAAAGTGTGTGGTGTGTGTGTGTGTGTGTGTGTGTGTGTGTGTGTGTGTGTGAGAGCCACTTTCACAGCCATGGATTAAGTGTTGTCCCTGACTAACAAGATTTGTAGTTAAGTGTTTAAATCCACTTCTGTAAAACCAGGACTGTGTGTGTTTTTGTGTGGTTGTCATGAGGACTAAAAACCATTCCCCACTCTCTCTGCAAAGACTCAGACAGCAGCGTGGCGCCGTGTAACGTCAGTACCATATTCTGTCATGTGTGCTGCAGTGAGAACGGGGTGGAGGATGAGGAGGATCTGTATGACTGCGTGTATGATGATGAAGATGGCGGAGAGATCTATGAGGACCTGATGAAGACAGAAGCCATCCCTCCTCCGGTCAGTCCTCTTCTCTGTAACGCCACTCGCATCCTCACCGTCCCTCATTGATAAAGGCTGACTCAGCCTGGCACAATGACCCAGTGTATTAAAGAAATAGTATAAGACTTACTCTCTCTCTTGTCGAGGCATCGCTGTCTTCTAAAGCTCACTAACACAAAACAGTGGATTTACTTTGTTTGTTTGGGAGGTTATGCTGGACTATTTCCAGGCCGGATGCAGTGACCTGGAGTCTTGTCATCCATTTGAATCCCCCATTAAGCTGCAACTTGTCATTGTCATCTTTTGGTGATCTTTTTTAGCATCAAACAAACAATATATAAAGAGTTAATTACAGAGTTTTAGAAGTTAAGTAATACATGTGGACAGAGGCAGGCTAGGTTTATTCTCCTGCTTCTAGCCTTTGTGCTAAACAAGGCTAATTGGCTAGTTGCAGCTTCATATTAGGCGTACAATGCCAGATTTAGAGTACACATGACATCTTACTAAATCTGGGTATTGCACGCTGCTCTGGGGAGTGTAGTACATGCAGGCTAGTGTGTGAATTTGTCTTATGGGGGTACAAACTTGATGAACCTCTGAAATGTCAGTGTAATGTCAGATCTTTAATGTTATATTTGTGTCACACACTATGTTATTCCATCTTCATTTTTCTGATCTAATGTGTTTTGTCCACATTGTTATTTTTTCTCCATCCAGTGCACCACCGTTGCAAATGCTCCAAATTGCTGCCGCTGCTGTAAATTGCTGTCATTAAGAATGCTTTGTTTAATGAAAACTAATGGAAACTATACAGACTACATCTGGTGGAAGACTCAACAGTTTGTCAGCCCACACTGCTGAAACATTGTACCAGTACTTTGTGTGTGTGTGTGTGTGTGTGTGTGTAGGCGTTTCAGAAGCAGGCAGAGACGGACATCAGGAGCTGCTGTTTAACAGAGATCAAGCAGACAGAGGAGAAGTACACTGAGACCCTGGAGTCTATAGAAAAGGTACTGACTCACTGACATCTGCTGATGAACCCTTGAATTAAAACAGTGTCTGCATGTGGCTGCAGAGTTGTGAGCAGTTCAATTTAAGAATGATTTTTTCCTCTAAACATGCCAGTGTGTGTTGTTTCCTGTAGAAGCAAAGCTAATCAGAACTTCTCATGGAAAACAGCAAAAAAAATAATAAATGAAAGAAGCAGAACAATATTTTCCCCTGTATCCTGTCATATTAATAATTACGCACCCCCCTCAGATTCACTTCCTGACCCCATTGAGAGACCCAAACCCTCAGGTTGGAAAACAGTGGCCTAGATCAGCCTTGAGATGGTTTAACTAGTTTGGCTCTCTGCAGTGTCAAATTGCAGTAAATAAAGTGGCTGTTGAGAAGCAGAAGTCTGCAAAGAATCTAATTTCCTGCATGCTAACATCAAAACATACAAAAGCCACTCAAGTGAGACTCAACTGTGCCCAAACGGAGATGGTCTAAATCAATGATTCTCAACTGGTGGGACCCATTTCTCTTTGCCTGGGAAAAAAAAAAAATTTAAGAAAAGAAATCCTGCGCTTTTATTCTGAAGGGTCAGTTCACGCTCCTTAACAGTAGGTGGCGATAAATCCCCGTGATGCTAATTGACACTCGCCATTTCACAGTATAGAAGAAGACCCGCAAAGTTTGTTCTCGTGCTAATTAGCAAGTAGGACACCGACTACATGACAGCTGGATTTTCTTACATTGAGGACGAAGGAGGACAAAAACCTCAGTTTTGTGTTTCACCTGAGGTCCAAGTGAGTGCTGCTTAATTTTCTTAAAAACACAAAGTTTTTCAGTCTCTACTGAGAAGATAATCAGAGGAAAAGTTAGTTTTGTAATTTTGAAGAAAGTCTCTTTCAAAATAACTCTCAGCAGTTGCACTTTTTTTATTTCATATCTGTGCATGAAAGCTCTGTTGAGTCTGTTAAAACAGGCTGAAGTTGCTGAAGTGTTGTGTGCTGTAACAGCCTCTGGATCAATGGCTCATGAAGGGCTACTGATTGAATATTATTGATACAGGGCAGTTCAGTGTGGATCCACTGATGCAGGGTGATCACAGCTACAGCTACATTAATTACATGTGTCCCTAAGATGCACTTGTTGGTTTTAATTAAAAAGCAGCTAATTGAGTGTCTCTGAAGCAGCGCCACCTGCTGGTCGTTTTGTTTTTTTGGTTATTCTGGACTATCTCAGGTTCAAACTGCACCATCTTTTCGTTAGACACATTTGAGAAGTTGAAAATGTTCCTCGATTTGGGTTGCGGCTCGTCATTAAGGGGTGATGGTGGGTCCCGAAGCCACTGGTCTGAATGATGATCTCAGTGAAGACGACACAGCTAATCCCAGCATCAGAGATAATACAGTTTGTATTCAATTCAAACCATTGACTGTATATAAGAAGTAGACATGGCCACCGTGACGTCGCTGCTGTTTTGAAGCCTTGAGTTTCGCATTTAGGCCGTCGTCATCTTGGATTCAGAACCAGAAACAACAGTCATTCCCATAAAAGATCCTTGCGTCTGATTGGCTAGGTTCTGTCATGAATCATCACTGAATTAAAGTCACGCTGTATTGAAGAAGACTTGAAACTAGTGATTGAGACATCTCATTAGGAAAGTGTTTACTGAGGTAATAAATCAAGTGACAATTAGGCTCATTTCTTATAGACTTCTATATATAATATATATTCTATATAATTCTTTTTTCTACCAACAGAGTCGCTCCCTGCTTCACTTTTCAGACCTGGAAACTACGTCCATTTCTTTCATACAGTCCGTGAACAAAACGTCATTTCCCCATGAAGTATCTGACATAAACCAAATTGCTCTTCACTCTCTAAGTTGATGTTACTCCACACTCAACTACTGTGAGGCCGAACATGAAAGAGAAGTTAACTTTCTTAATGTGGAAACAGTCAGACTCCGTTGATTTTACGCATTTGGCCTCCTTATCGCCTGCAATATGAGAAACCGTGAAACTGACTGACTGCAATGACCTGTTTTGGGGTATAATGGAAAAATTAATGAGTAGTGTAACAAATCTGCGCTCCCAGAGAGAAATGAGTGAAACAATATATTTTTATTTTAGATATTAGCAGTGGGTAATGAGTAATCCCAGCACCTCTGGACAAACTGCACCAGAAGAGCTAAAGTACAAGAAAAGCCCTTTCGTCGTGGATGTTTTCCACCTCACCCTGCACTTTTACAGGACTGTGGGAGGCCCGCTGTCTCTTGCACCCCCCCCTCAGCCACAGCTACTTGTCTTCTCCCTCTGGTGTGCGTCTGGAAAAAGACCTTGCCAGATTTCCCAGCGGGGCATCTCAGTAGATGACTTTCGATATGAAGTAGTGGATGGTGGAGTTCAGTTTGTGCTCGCCGGCTCCTTTGAGATGTAGAGGTGACTATGCGGCGGGAGTTTTTCTGAGAGGAAATCATTAAATTGCAAACTCTGAAAATGAGATTATTGTCGTGACCCAGACAGTCCACCTTGTTTTTGCTGACTGCAGCTCTTTGCAACTTGGCCCCATAATATAATAGCGTCTCTCAAAATGACTTTCCCACTCGTGCTCTGGAGGGGCCGAGCCTCACTCTCTTTCATTCTCTCTCTCTCTCTCTCTCTCTCTCTCTCTGCTGCAGCACTTTATGACGCCCCTCACCATGTTTTTATCCATGGCCGAGATGGAAAACCTGTTTGTGAATATCCCGGTAAGTCATTGTCTTTACTTTACACTTTGCAGCGTCATGATCAGGCTGGGTGGTCGACTCAGGCTCACAAAACAAGTGTACATAATGAACGATAACTGAATCCCACACGGTCACTCCGTCACACTGTCATGGCTATTTTTATATAAACACAGCTGTTCATACTGCTTTAAAAGTGAAACAAGCAAATGTATGGTTCCCCTTTGGACACGGATGAACATTTAGCAACTTCTTTCACTTTTCATTGACTTAATGATTAATGGAGCCATTGAGGAAAATAATGACTTGATGAAAATAATCATTAGCTGGCCCCTAAATGAAAGTAGACATTTGTTGTAGATCAACTATTAAGGGATCTTTGCTGTTGTGTTTTAGGAACTGGTTAGAGTTCACAAATGTTTACTGCTGGAAATCCAAGACTCAGTCCTCCACAGAAGTGCCCTGAACCTTTACCAGATCTTCATCACTTTCAAAGAGAGGTACACTATCAACTTTGTAACCTCTTCCTCTTCTTCTTCTTCTTCTTCTTCTCCTCCTTCCCGTGTTTACACTTAATTAATATGAAATGGGGCTTTGTTTGTTATCAACTGCGTCCAGTTTAGAAATAATGTGTCTGTCTTCATTGAAGTTATTAAGTAGGTCTTAACTCCAGCGACACCTGAGGTTCACAAGGCTGGTCAAAGTCTTCGATACTGTTTTCGGACGCGTGTCGGTACCCTGCCCTACTCTTGTGTTTGATCCGTCGCAGGTTGTTGATCTACGGGAAATACTGCAGCCATGTGGAAACAGCCATCGCCACTCTGGATTACATCTGCAAAGACAGAGAGGACGTACGCATGAAGCTGGAGGTAAAAGCTCTTTAGTGCCAGTGAGTGATTGTTTAGAGCCACAATGACAATGTTTCTCAGCACCTCAGAATGGGCAGAGAATGCCCTCAAGTGTGTGTCTGAGGCATTGCAGGTGATGACACCACTGCAGAAATGATTATAGTCTTTGTGTTGCCCTCCAATAGCTTTGCTCCTTAAGATTAAATAATAATAAATATAAATATAAGCTCTTTTTTCACTGAGAACTCTTCAGGACACCTTGCAACACTAACTTTCTGATTTTTTTTTTTTGCGGTGTTTACAGTATACGGTGTGTATACTCTTCACAAAATAATCAACAGATTTTCTTTCTGTGTTGTGTCTCCTCACAGGAATGTTCAAACAGAGCCAACTACGGCAAGTTCACACTGAGGGATCTGCTGGTGGTTCCTATGCAGCGAGTCTTGAAGTATCACCTCCTGCTTCAGGTGCAGTACTCCAGCCTTCGCTGTGCTATTTCTGCTCTACTGTACTCAGGAAGTCAGCGTGTCATTGTGGTGCAAAGCCGCAGCCCTCCAGTTAGTGCTGCGAATGTGACGCTGCGTGTGTGGCTTTGTTTTTGTCTGAGCATGTTTTATTCATGGTAGCATAACTTCATGTGTACGTAGTTAAAGAGACAAAGTGAGAACAAACCAGCAGAAAGTGCTGATGTGGCCCTTTCACACAATATCCCATTCATGTTGGTAAACAATAACATTTTGTCTAATATTAACATTTTCACTGACCTACATAGATTTACAAAACAGAGTGTGGATAGAATTACACGCTTTACATGTAAATAGACTGCATTATAGTTTTATTTCATACATTTTTCTGTTGTATTGGTAAGCATTACAAGTGACACAATAGGTCTTTTAACCTGGAGCTGTTCTATAGTAATATTTTTGGTGACTGTCACGAAGGATATTTTTATAGGCATCGGAATCAGGCTTGTAGAAAAAAAAGAACAGCAAAACCTACAACAAATGCATAGAAAGTCAGCAAAAATGGACCCAAAATGAACCTCCACTCCAGGTTAATACAGCAGTGCCACTTCAGTTATGTCCCATCACCTTCTCAACAATATAAGAATAAATGATAAGAGAGATGTATGTACAGTATTTGTATTAAATCAAGCATCCATGCAACATAGTGTGTATGATATGATACTTCTACTCCACTTCATTTACAGAGAGAATTGTTGAACTCTTTCCAGATTCTTCCAGACTTTCACTTATGCTGAAGTGTTTTTTTCTTTCACATAAGTCAAGGCTCTCAGAGCTTGTGAACAACCAGCGACGTCTATGCTTATCTGTCACCATACATTTCTGCCAAAACTCACAATTCACAGCAGGATGTGATGTCAGTCACTGTCACTGCTAATTTGTAAAAGTCTGTAAAACTAAACTAAACTAAACCCTAAAAAGTGGCTTAAAGTTAAAAGTCTTCACTGACTTTCCAGAGACAGACGGTTAGAGACGGAGTCCCTCAGGGAGGTTTTGATTCATCAAAGGCTCCGTCGTTGCCAATCAGGCTTTATGAGCGAGAGGGCTGACGGCCACTAGGTGGTGCTGTTGGTCATGGTTCCCTCCCCTCCCCTGCCTTCGTCCTTCAGGCTCTGAGACACCCCCCCCCCCCCCCCCCCCCCCGGTCTATTTCTGTAGCCTCTTTATGACGCTCTGTCTGAAATGACCGGCGCATAATTGTCATCTGATCGAGACAATCAAGAGTGAGGGGAGAGAAAATAGACCAAGTGAAGTGAGGACTGAAAGAGAGAGCAGCGGCAGAACGAGTCAGACAACTACAGAGAGAGGCAGACAGAGAGGTGAAGTATTTCTGAAGTGCTTCAAACTCAGGACAAAGTCAGTGAGAAGTTACTAATGGAAACACTCCCTGTATAAATGGTAAATGGTCTCAGGTTTGTGTAGCGCCTTTCTAGTCATTTCGACCACTCAAAGCGCTTTTTCCATATCTAATATTGACATGCGTTTTTGATTTAGTAGTTAATGAAATGAGATAAATGTTCTTAATTGAACTAAAGTTGTGTTTCATCAGAGTGAATGTGTGTGTGCCCCTCTACACATCTGTGTGTGAGCATGGCCCTGTCCTTTTTAGTTTGATACAAACACTGTTCACTTATTCCGCACAAAGAGGAGGTTGAAGGTCTGATTTAGGAGGCTTTATAAGGAAGCCAACAATAAAAACAAAAGCAACTTAGTCCTACTTGTCAAATTTAATTATTAGATAATACTTAAAGCGTAATTTGGCCCCCGGCACTATTTTTTTTTTTACATATTTGAGGTTTGAAATTACTTTTGGATTTGGTCCAGTAGATCGCCACAGCTGGCAGAACGGGCGGCGAACGAACTACAATAGCTGCAATGTAATCAAAGCATGTCCACGTAAAGCCACTGACAGGCTCAGATTGTAACTCCAAACTTTGTTTAACCAGAAACAGCTGTTTTGGCACTTTCAGATCTAAAAATTCAAGTCTTCAAAGTGAATTTCTGTTAATTTATGAGACAAATCCAAAATAAATTTTGAGTTCAGTGGTTTAATTTCAACAATGAATATTCAATACTAGTTAAATTAGTAATAATTGCTTATTAAAATGATAAATAAGTAATTATTATAATTGTTTTAGTTTCCATAGCTGCTTTATTACAGTATAGTTTGCATTATAGTATGTATTGTGTATTTTCCTTACAGGTATTAAAATGTATGTAATAAAGTGTCAGAGGTCATGTTTCCTTCACTAATCAATGACAGATCTGTTCTCTGCATACCGAGAACAATGTAAAGAACAGTTTACATTCCTTTAATTAGAGACCATGCATGTTGTATTCTTTCCCAACACTCAGAAATGAGTTGATTCCACCAGGATTTCCACTTCAGCCTCCCTGAACCCTCAGAAACCTTATGATCTGAGACCCCCGCATGTTTGCATGCAACACAAACGTCTCACCAGATGAAAAAGAAAAATACTGTAGTGACAAAGTGATTGCGTTGTGTCAACATGGGCTGAGATCCCCGTGGAACAGCCAGGTAATAGCCAGCTGCACCAAATAAAGCATCCACTGGGTTACTTTCCCACATGGTGACAGCCAGAATTTGTACAACTAATGCCTTGTCACTTCCATTCGCTCCCAGAGTTCCTCTCTCTCGCTGTTTCTTTCTTTCTCTCTTTTTTTGTCATCAATCTTTTGCTCTTTCTTCCTCGCTGCCTCCGCTCATCATTCCTCTTCCCCCATGAACACACCGCGACACGATTCCCTCAATGAGTCCATCATGTATGGTCCCGACTATCAGTGTGACCACTCCCCTCCTCTGTATCTCTGTGGAGGTGTGGAGGTGGGAGCAGGGCTTGATAAATGGGACTCTGCCGTCTTGCTACTGATAATAATGCCCAGGTTGAGCTTGACTGACACCAGGGATTTGAGCAGTGCCAAACAGACATATATATCTCCCTTAGAGGCTCACTGTGCGTGTGTGTTGGTGTGTGCACACAGTTTGTATAGCCCTGTATGAAGGACATGCATGGCATCCTTCCTTATCCTCCACTGCTGAGGTCTAGATGTCTTGTTTACGCTGCAGCAAGGCACTGGCAAGCAATTTCAGATACACACTTGCACACACACACACACACACACACACAGACGTCTGCAATAGATGAGTGCACACACACACAGTATCTGATTTATTTCAGGAGAGGATTCTTTTCGCAGTAACCTTTTTCACTCCATACCTAGAGCCAGAGCAGCATGTTCTCATGTGTGGCATGTGGCCTGAGTGAACATTAGCATCACTTTCCTTTTTCATTTTCTACCTTTTGGGTGTATGTTAACGTTGTGTGAGATACTCGTTAGTGCTTTAAATCAGCGTGTCTGTGTGTTTCTGTCCAATAGGAGCTGGTAAAACACACTCATGATGCCACAGACAAGAGTAATCTACGGATGGCGCTGGATGCCATGAAGGTACAGCATCAGTTTATCCAGTTTATTTTCTTTTTCACACACTCTTATCCCAGCATGCACTGAGTGGAAGGTCCGTCCCAAAGCTACATACACAATGGATCTGTGGAACACTGGAATAAGGGCCCAACAATTCAGGAACTTACAAAGAACTTATGCAGTTATTTTTAACAACCTATTCTGTAATTACACAGTATGTTTGACCTTCTGAATAGGCAAGATGTTTCAGAGGAATTTAGAGAGAGTGTACCATAAGACCAACAAACTTAAAATAACTGCAGGGTACAAATGTGCGTATACTTTGGAATAAAGGTACAGTGTGTTGTCGTTGGTACTCTCAGCTCTTTCACCTCACCTGCAAACTTCATCACCGGGCACTTACCACATGTTGTCAGTTGTAAACTTAAACTAGTCTTCTTCCCTGGCAATTGTGTTCGATTCAGCATTCAGATCGAACCTTTTTTCAGCCCCGTGCAAGTTCTCCTTTCGTTCCAGGAAAGAAACACAATTATAGCAAGATAAAAACACACAGCGTGAGTCCCGACGCATGTACTGCATATGGTTCATATACTCTTCTAACAGCAAACTGTGCACTTCATTTAGTTTGTCCTTCTGTGTTTTGAGGAAAGTAAAATCAAAACAAACTGTTCTGATATTTTTCTCTGTACTTACAGAGTAGACACACACACACACACACACACACACGGTGGTAGTTCCCCCTTTGTTGTATTCAGTTACAGGATGACTGCAGGGTATGAGGGCTGTAAACTAAAACACTCCTAGTTCTCCTGTTCTGGCTCTCAGTAGGATGTCAAAACACGTAATTACTGGATTATGCTACAAACAATATACACAGACACAGTATAGATAGATATTTAAACTGAATACAAAACACTTTTTGTAAATGATTAGAAAATATCATCTATTTTGATGTTGTTACAAAGCGGGACACCATTTCGTAATGTCAGGGTCACTTATTATTTTCATATTATCAAGTGATGCAGAAGTCATCACTCCAGCACCCCCGGCACGTGCAGATTTGTGCTCATGTTTATGGTCATACTGTACCCTGTAATAGTAATAGAATTGGTACCCTGTGGCCTAAAAGTTCTTTGTTAGATCCCAGATTATTTGGCCCTTAATCCATAACTTCACATTTTGGTCCCCAGTATCTACATACAGTACTGGTGCGTACTGCACTGGTACACGGTACAATAAATGACACTGTTACTCCGGACTAATTCCACTGTAGATTGCAGGTTGTAACTTAAAGTGTAACCCAAACATTTACTATACCCGTATGAAGCATTTACAATCCATGTTTTTGTCCCTTAAAACCTGAAAAGTCAGGCCCATTAAATATTAAAGACCAAATTAACAAACAAGTTAGGGAAAAAACACCCGTTGGCATTATTTCTGAAGAGTTTAACAGTCAAACACTTATTAGCTTCATCAGGTCTGTGTGGGTGTGGTCTCATCCAGCTGTTATATATTTGGGCTAAATGATGTTTTCCTACATGATTATGTCTGAAAAGAGGATCTTGCCCTTCATTGCAAGTCACCGCATGTCCTCAACTTTTAACTACACATAAATAAATGACTCTTCTCCACTAAATGCAGCATTTATAAGTCAGTTGAAAGCTTGGACATCCGCACACATCAGCAAAGACAGACAGACAGACAGACAGAAACTCATGACTTTTAATGGAACTCGATCCAAAAGAGATTCCTTATTGTTTTGTGGTTTGTGTGCAGGACTTGGCTCAGTACGTAAACGAAGTCAAAAGGGACAATGAGACGTTGCGAGAAATAGATCAGTATCAGAGATCCATCGAAAACCTGGTAAGGCTCCTGTTCCTTCTAAATGACTACAACCTGTTCTCAAGCTCAACAGTTCGTTGGAAGAGCTTTTTTCCTGTCGGATCACAAGCTGCCCCATCCTCCGTGTCTTTTTCTGTAGAACCAGCCTCTGAGTAACTACGGGAGACCCAAAGGTGACGGGGAGGTACGCGTGTCCACGGTGGACAAACGAGCTAAACAGGACAGGTGAGGTGTCAGATTGACACGCCGGTTGAATCAGGTGCTGTGGCTGGAAAACTGCCAGAGAATGTATTACTTTAAGCCAACGTGCTGTTAGCTAGTAAACCTGTGTGTCATGAAAAACCAAATCAAGCGAGGTAATTGCTGTTGAATTACCACACAGTCAATCAGTACATGCTGCATGTCACATGGTTGGCGTTTCGCTGATGCTCATGTCCTCAAGGGTCTCCAGAATAAAAACCAACCAGTGACACATTCTGTAGCTATTTTGTTTTTTTTTTAATCTCACCAGTAGATTAAACTACATTCTCAAACACTGTTGTGTGTGAACAGTGTCAACTGGTGCATCGAGTTTGCTTTCATTGACTTTGACGCGATGCTGTGTGAACGGCAGGCACATCTTTCTGTTCGATGCGGCGGTGATTGTATGTAAGCGGCGAGGAGACAACTACGAGATGAAAGAAGTGATCGACCTGCACCTCTTCAAGATCACCAACAACCCCACGTCGGACAAGGAGAACCGAAAGGTCTGCACACACACACACACACACGGACACGGTTTCTGTTGACTCACAGACCTGTTGAATTGTTTCATTGTGAAGGAGCAGCACAGCCGACTACCACCGGGGTGTAGTGGGTCATCCTTTGAGCATCTAATGTCCTTTTTCTACCCCTGACAAGAACACATTTTGAGGGGAACAACGACTTTAGTGGAGCCATACTACATCCTTTACTGTGCAACACAGCCAGGTTTGAAACCTCCAAAATCCACATGTTTTTACCTCAGGTGAATTCCTGCTCCTCACCTTGACATGTGGATGTTTTTTTTTTTTAAGTTTCAGATCTGGCCATTACCTTGGAAAAAAAAATATTATGATATTTTTCAGTCAGTTTGACTTTTTCTCTCCTGTTTTATTGGCAGCAACACTTCTCTTTGTGAACATTCCCCATTCGGTTCCAAGAGAGTAACTCAATTCCACGTTTGGCAAAGCCACAGTGACGATGCTTTACCTCAGACATGCAGAGAAATTAGCCTCAATTAAATCAGGCTGGAGTGAAAAAGAAACAAAACAGGTAGCTTTTCTCCCTGCCAGGCATGCAGACCACATTTATTGGTCATATTTGCACAAAATATTGAAACACATTTTTCTGCTTCTTTGTTATGCTGCACACAGAAATACCAACAATAAAAAAAAACAAAACAAAACAAAACATGGGCTTTACAATGTCCTCAGCACTTCTGACAGCCAAATAGTTTATTTCTACAGTTAATAATTCTCAGTCCGGATATACCATAGTCAGGAAAGTGGGATAACACACCTAATTGTATTGTTTTTATCTTACAAAGCAGGCTCAGATTTCCCAGGTCTGATTGGTGGCTTCACTTTGGATCCACACTGATTCGGGTCACTGACTGACAAAGAAAAATGTCTTCAGCATTTAGCTTTTAATTCGACGGTGTTATCACCATTTTGAAAAAGCAGTAACCCACTTTACACTGTGGTTTTAGAACAGCTAAAATAGCTTTTGATGACATTTAATTTCGCCCAGGGCTGCATGCCTTGTCCATCCTAATACGACTAGAAAAATGTAGCGAGCATGTTCTGTTTTCTGCTTTCACTCTTCCGCTGTTCCTGGAATATCCAACATGTGAAAATGAAGAAATAACAGCAGATCGGGGCTTCTTAACATGCTGTAAATTTAAAAGAACAAAACAAGCATCTCACATAACAACCAATCAGCTCTAATGAAGGGAAGTCTTGCATTGTTGAGTCCATTATTGCCTCTTTATGACTGCATCAGCAAAGCTCAGAAACCATGTTGGACTCCTGACAAACCAATTAGCAGTGCTACTTCAGCATAATGAGCAGCCATAACACTTTATCAAATAAATGCAGGTTCATAAAATTGAGTAAAAATGGAGTTAACTTGCTTCTTGACAATATTTTATAAGCACCAACCTCGACACCCCTCCGCTGCCTTTTGTGCTCTGTGTCCCCCTAAGGTGCAGCTAAAATGAGCTACATGTAGAAATCTTTCCAGCTCATAACACAGACAACAAAATAATCAACAGAAAAGAGTCTTAAATAATTTGGTAGATGCTTGTTCCGGCACATGTTTTACATTGTCGTGTTCGGTTACCAGCATAATAGTGAAACAGTGTCAGACTAGAACAGTCTGCCTCCTCCCAGATGGTGTTATCATTAAACCTCGCTTTGGGCCTGACTACACTCACACATACATGCAGTGAATACTAAGTGCCAAGTGGTGAAAAATATTGCCAATCATAATGAGGAATGTTATCTAAGGCGTGCCAGGAAACAATGATTTGGGCAATAATGATGTTGTAAATAGCAGGCATCAGTAATCTTAGACCCATATGGGCTTATATAGTTCTTTTTTTTTTTTTTTGAGACCTTCAGCAATCCCAGCGTGATTCACCTCAGACATGATGGATATGATGCCGTTTGTTTGATTATATATTTATTATGGAGATGCCAATGATGACAGTGGCTGCGTGAGCGAAAGCAGCAATGAGAACCTTCATCGTAGGAGCAAAATAATCGCATTTACATGCACGTCGTCTGGAGGCAAAACTAAATAACCTTGAAGTCTAATTGTTGCTAAAGTGATGTACGGAGCAGTAGGAAAACGCTTTTGCGACCGTTGGACCGAAGCCATTTTTCAGAGCCGATGGTTCGAGCGTTTGCAGCAGGAAGTGATGGAATGAAAGCTTTATATGTATTTCAGGGTTTGTTTAAAGCTGCTATAATCAATAGTTTTATAACTAAAGATTAAATCATTATGGGGCATGTGTTCAGTGTCGCTCTTAGTGACAAACCAAGAGACCTTCGTCCCACCCTGACATTCCCATCAGCTACATGGAGGTTTTAGTAACTCGTTTTGCTTCACTCATTGTTTTAAGCAGCAGCTGTTTCCAGTGGGGGAAAAAAAAAAGCTCTAAAAACCCACTATACACATACCTGCTCAGCAAAAAACAGCAAACAGACAAAGATAGTGACTAGCTACCGAATGTACAGAACCTTTAGCAGCTTAAGAGCCAGATGGGGTTGGTGCAGACCAAAACAGAGCTACAAGGAGAGTGAATAATGGACTTACATTTTCCATATGGGCAGAGACGCGACCCCAAATGAATGCTAATGTTGTTCAGAGTCTGTGCAGAGAAGGAGCCGCATGCAACGTTGAACTGAAAAGTCTCTGCTGCCCCCAAGTAGCCAAAAACAGCTACGGCACCGTGTCGATAATGTTTCAGGTACATTGAAGCACATGGTGAAATACATGAGCAAGGGGCAGATTATTTATCATTAAGGAAGATCAACGAATGTATACTTTATATTATCCATCCAGATGTGCGATCCTTTCAAATTCCAAAGATAAACCAAATTCTTCCAAAAAAAAACAAAAAAAAAAGGCCTAAACTGACAGGAAGACAGACAAACACATCCTCCTTTTCTTTACAAATTGGTAGCTAGAGATATCTTTGCTGAGCGTTAAGTCTCGGTGTCCACTGGGAATGCCTCTGTAGAGCGCTGCTTTCCTTTTCTCTTTTCTTTCAACAGAAAAGATGAGCTTCTCTGACAGCACTGTGAGCCTGGCATGTTTTTAGCCTTCAGAGTCGAGTGCTAGAAGTTCAAAACCACAACTAGGAGCCTTAAAAAGTGCATCTCACAAGCATCTGTTTAGTGATGCTGTCAGAGGCATGTGCTAACTTATCACAGAGGCTAATAGACTAATATTTAGCCTTTTGAAGCGGATAATGGTAGCTGATTACAGGCCCACTCACTACTTGGGTCTGTGCATGCTGTCTGATGCCCAGCAGTTATGTGGCACAGCTACCTCACACTATTTCCTCTTCTCCTTCATGCTCTTCCTCTTTGTTTTGTCTCTGTCTGTCAGTTCTGCCTCCCTCCAACCCTTCAGCCTTTGTGTTTGCTCTCCCCAAGGCATCCCTCTTTCATTTTGCATCTCTTTGTCTCCATCTGTCTCCCTGCATACTATCTCCTTCAGCTCCTGCCCCCTCCTGCTCCATTTGTCTCTCACTCAAACCCTCAATTTATTTATTATCCGTCATGTCATGTTCTGTCTCAAATGTGTGTGTGTGTGTTTTTTTTTCTTGTCTTTCGCAGTGGTCGTACGGATTCTACCTCACTCATAACCAGGGCCAGAGCGGCTTTGAATTCTTCTTCAAGACCAAAGAGCTGAAAAAGAAGTGGCTGGAGCAGTTTGGCATGGCCATGTGAGTGTGTTCTGTCTGTGAGCGCGTGTCTCTGTGTCTCAGCTGCATTTTGTACACACATCGCCGTCCTGTTATTCAAGTCAGACTACTTGATGATTTATGAGGAGCACGACTTACTTTTAAAACCAAAACCTGCCTGGAAAATATACTAAAAAAGTGGATGTGCAATGAGAATGCGCAAAACTGCCAAACCTTTGAATCCAGTATTTTACAGTATTTTATCATCATTTTAGTACTTTATACTCAAAGAACCCAATTGGTCAAATTTAATGCCAGCATCAGATGTATGTAGTTAAACTGCATCAACCAGCTCACAACCTGAGCTGGATCCAAATTCACCTAAAGTGACTGACAAACTGGTGCCAAGAGTGACAGATGGAACTATCGTATTTCACTTGTGGAGCCAAGAAAGACTAATTGTCTCAAAAACACTCTACCGATCATCTTTCACAGTGTTCACACGTGCAAGCCAGACGAGCTGTATTGGGTATACAGTAACTGTAGCGGCAGATATATCTACATATTTATGTAGTTACTATAGTAACTGGAGTCTAAAGCACAGTTCATACAACATTAGACCAAATTGTTTTTATGGTTTTAATGAAATGAAAAATCAGAAAAGTGAAGATATTACATGAAGGTTTGTGACGAGGTGGCTTGCTAGCTTAATTGTTGCATGAAGCTGTCGTTTGATCTGCCGTAGGGGGGCCAGGAGCCAGGCAGGACTCAATTCCCTCATTTCCAACCATGAAATAAAGCTGCAATTCAATGAAATTAGAGTCGCTTTATTCAACACGACACACACAAGAGGTGTGCAGGAATTCGTTTGATGAAATTGGCACCAGAAAGATATCGACAGCTTGCACAATGAAGCAGAACAGTGCATGCGTACAAATAGTACAAGAGGTGCAGCAGGACACAGCTGAAGACAGCTGTGTGATTTCCCCCGTGGCTCCCGGGAAGCTTTGTAGTCACCCTGGTGATGTCACAGTGATGTTGTCAGGGTAACAGTGGCCTGTTTAGGGAGACGGCACATTTTTTAAAAGAAAGCCTAAAATGAACACGTGGAGTTTGAAAGATGTGCGTATTCACGAGGCAAAGATGCACTGGAGTTGCATTATGGGAAATGTAGGATCAGGCAGTCCACCGTTACCATTTTCCCAAAACTAAACTAAAACAAGCCCAAAATTGGATATTTTCAGTGTAAAGCATAAGAAACATCACTACAAATGATATTTTATGTGTAAATCCACACAGCCACACATAGACAACACACAAACGCTCACTATACATCACATCTCAAAAATCAATGAACAGACAATAAATAATAAGAAGAATAAAGAATATAAAAAATAAAGAATTTATGGCCTAACAATTGAACTAAAAAAATGCATGAATAACGTGATGATATCTATTTTCGAATCAGTGCACATTTACTTGACAACACACGGCATTCTTGTTATTGGAAGAGGCTTATTGTCGGACACTAGAGAGCCAGAGACGGCAGCAGAAGTGGGGCTCTCAGGCAGGTGCAGTTCCACTGGAAATATAGAAAGAAAAGCGAAGAATCTGTGAAATAATGTTTTCAAGCTCCAGAGGGAAAGCAACGAGCCTCAACAGGAAGTGAAGAAGAGGATTAGGAAGATGAAGCACGGTGTGACGTGACACTGAAGGAACAGGGGGCTTTGGTTGATTAACTTTTGGGGCTGAATAAAGGAAGACAGAGAGGAGCTGCCAGGCACTGTCACAGTCTCCCACAGCCAAGCTCAACAGCTGATCTGTGAACAGTTGCTTTCTCACGTGCCGCATTTGCTTCCGAACCACCCACACCTGCTCCTGCTGTTTGACTGAGATTCAGCTGCCGCGAGGGGCAGGTAGGCACACTGTGAGTGAGCACTCCATCCTTGACAGTCGGAAGAAGACTTTAAATGAAGTCAGACCGAATATCTGTTGCGTCGTATGGCTTTAAAAGCTTCAGCACGCAGAGGAGTCGTGGAACTGCACGAGGCCGGTCAAGTCACGTCAAACAAAAAAGGAAGCTGAGGGGTTTTATTTGTTAAGAACGTGCCATAGAAACACACTCAGTATCTTGCAGTGGGGTTATTGTCATAGTGAAAGCTATAAAACGGTGGTATGTCATTTTTAGTTCATAACAATCTTCAGTGAAGAGCAGATGTATCAGCTGACCCCATTACCTGTACATTTCCGAACCAAGTGTAAATATCCCATAGTGTAAATATTTATTTCAAATATCCCATTCACAGCCATATATTTATATTTATATTTATATTTATTTTACTATTGCTATTTTTTCTTCTACTATTGCTTCTTTTCACTCTCCCTGTTCAATTGTTGCTGCTGTAACATGAAAATTTCCCCCTATGGGGGATCAAATAAAGAAAAGTCTAAAGTCTAAGTCTAAGTCTACAGAGGAGAAGACACCGCTGAAGTTCTCTTTTTCTTCTCTGACTCTTTGCTCCATCTCGGCGCTCTTCGTCCTGTTTACCAGAGAACATGCTGGAGCCCTTCACTTTGACTAATTCAACGAATTTTGAAAGTAGCACCTGTGCATGTTAAGCACAAAGCTTACGCAACAGTGTCATCAGGTATAACCACTGTAACAGAGGAAAACAAAGGAAGACCAATTCCTGTCTCTTTCTTTCTCACACACACACACACACACACACACACACACACACACACACACACACACACACACACACACACACACACACACACACACACACACACACACACACACACACACACACACACACACACACACACCATGATGTCCCAAGGGGCCAAGAGCACTTCTGTGTTCACTTCAAGCAGACCTTGCCTGTCTACTTGTAATTCTCTCCTTCCCACTTCAAAGAACTTTATCAGTGAAATGTTTCTGTTGCCATGGAAGTTTGTTGGCTGCAATTATAATTGTTTTTTTTTTTGCCTTGAAATTGACATTTTTATCAAACACCAACGATGGTGGAAAACTAACAAAGTGGGCAATGAACATAAACTCATGTATTGATTTGGGCTCAACTGTATCTCAGAGCACAGCCCATAAAAGTAGTCAGTGTTTATTGTACAGTTTTGACTCAACTGCTTGTTCTGATTTCGAGTCGTAGACTGTATTGAAAACTCGGTGGTGCATTCAAGGACACTCCAACGCTTGAGCTTTAGCTGACACCGCACTTTGAACGCAGGAAACATGCATTATTCTTTTGAAATCTGTGTATTGTTTCTGGATTTGATTTTCTGTCGCCGTAGTTCATCAACGCAATTCTTTTTGGCACCTTAGAGCACCCTTAGTTTATAAACAAGAGAGTTTTTGGAAGGAGTCCCTGCTTGAACTGCATTAACGTGTGATGGTAGTAACTTAAAGGTGTTTTACTGTCATAGCTTTTTATGCCAACCGAGCTTAATTTTAGGATCCAAACTACAAACAACATTTTAATACTTCGCCACATTTACTCCTAATGGACATTTTTATTACTGACCATAAATACAATCTTTCATCTTAACCCATCAGTGAATAAAATAATATTGTATTGTGTATTATTATATAAGATTGTTGCACTATACATAATGTTTTTATATTAATGGTCACTTATAAAAGCTGAGGATGGTGTTACATACTTAGTATCTATGGTGATCTATAAGTGGCGTAACAGATCGATGGACTGTATATAAAGAATCAACAGATCTAAATTCACAGAAATGACATTCACACTTGGTATTTAAATGTCTAAGATATGCAAAACCAACAGTGTGGCCCTTTGGGTTTGAATATCTGACCAGGTAAAGTGAACCTACCAACCTCTCTTCTGAGACATTGCAGTGATACCTCAGTGTGCACACTGGAATAGCCACTTCACATCCTATAAATGACAGTTTTTCATGAATGTAATGTTTTATTTTTGTGTGTGTGTGTGTGTGTTCCGTCTTATTTAGATCCAACATTCATCCAGAGAACGCCGCAAACAACTTCCACGAGTTTCATATGCACACCTTTGAAAAGATCACCTCCTGCAACTCTTGCCACATGCTACTGAGGTAAGAGGCCATTATTATTCATACACACAGAGACACACGCAGTAAAAGCAGCACGAAAAATCTCTTCAAGGCCATCGTCAAACTTAAAGACTGAGGACGAGACACGGACCCTTTCCCTTCAAACAACTGTCAGGACTCCTTTGAAAGACCTCCTCCTCCTCCTATTCCTCTCCAGTGTACCCTAACAATCTATTCGTCACTTTCCTTTTACTCCCCTCTTCCTCTGCACATGTGCCTTCGTTACACAAAGTTTCTTTTGAATTTGCTGAATGGTATCGGCACCCAGAGGACCGCGCCTCATGGTCTTTCTCACTGCGGGAACGACTGAGTGGTTTCACCTACCGAGGACGGCAAAAGAAAAATGTCTGTCACACTTCAGCACTTCTTCAAGGCGATGGATGGTGAAAGGGGACAAGGTTATTGCATATACAGAGCCGGCCGCTGAATTCACCAACATTTTCCGAGGATAAGATATGTGAAAAACAAGAATAATGCTGGGAAGGTTTCAGGCAGCATCTGAAGGGTAGTCTTTCATTATTTCCTCGAGGATGTTGCCATTGTCTTGATTATTTCTCTTTAAATTGGTCCTTTGGACTATTTAATTATTTCTCTTGTCCTGGAGCTCTTTGTTTGCAGCACTTATAGGAGAATTTCTGATTAACCTGAAACGACAAAACAAATGTAACCACTTATGTAACACGCACCAGATATCAAATGACTTCATGAATCATTACTTTATGAAACCTACAGCAGAAAGGAATTTGTAAACCCCATTATTCTTAGTGTAGAGGCCTTGCTGAGGCATTGTGCCACGAGTCAGAAAACATGATGCATACAAATCGGGGTTTCGTTTCAAGTTTTTAATTTGAAAGGAATATCCAAAAATATTTTTCATTATTTCATGTGATTTCATAAGAAGGGTTTCATAAGAGCGGTGTGTGTGCGAATGGCTAAAATTCACAGTTCCGACTGCTTCCCCCAGTGTAGCACACACCCTGTAGTTCTGCAGTGAGCAAAGAATAATAGTGCACCTGCAGGTGAACTCCATGCTAGTTTTCTCAAAGAGGTTAAACAGACGATTAGCTGGAGAGCAGAGCAAAGCAGCCTTTACTTTCATGTCATTTTAATTAGGGCCTCTGAGATGGTTATGCAAATGCGGAACTACACACTGCTGCTTCAGTCTCTGCATGTGTGTGTGTGTGTGTGTGCGTGTGTGCGTGTGTGCGTCATTTACACCAGAATTTCAATGTCTTATTTTCAGTGTTTGGTAGAAATGCAGCATTTTCGCTTTTTTTTTTGTCTGTCTGCAGGGGCATCTTTAACCAGGGCTACCTGTGCTCCAAGTGTGGTTTAGGTGCCCATAAAGAATGCCTGGGTCGCTTTGGCTGCTGTGGAAAAACAGGTAACACACACACACACACACACACACACAAATATAACTTAAGTCTTCCACTTTGTTGCGCAACCTCACATCGTCGCTGAACAAAATGTTTTCAAGGGACACATTAATTGTATGAACACAACTGCACTTTAACAGCAGTTTGAACATAATGACAGATGACACATAATGGTGCAGAGAACCTGACGTATGAGTATCTCATGTGACTAATTATGGGTATGAGGGAGATTTGTCGCACTGTGACTTAAAAGCCGCACAGTGACATTCTGAAAAGGATTGCACCAAGTGGAAACGTGCCCTTGTTTCCACTAACCAAGGTCATCCATGTATTCGATCAGTATCACGGTTATTCAGATAAAAGCTCCCCCGCTTCCCCCGGGTGGCTGTGACACTTCTGAGCACCGTAAAGGCAATGTCACTCTGTGTCATTGTGCAGATCCCCAAAGCTTAATAGTAGTTTTACTGAGGAGTTTTAAGAAACTCCTGACTTTTTCATCCTGCCCCTGTTGTGTTTCTGTCACTCAGCTCCCTGTGCAGGAGCGCTGACAGCTCTGAAAGAAATGGAGGGAAAACTTCAGACACGAGGAATGAAAAAAAAGGCCTTCAGAAACCAGCTTAGCATGTCGTCTGCATGTGTCTGAGAGAGAGGGGAAAAAAGTAAATTCGCACTTTTTGTTTGTGGAAGTTCTTTTAGGTCTTGAAAGTGCATGTTTATGTTCTCGTAGCACAAAAAAACTGAGCACCAAACAAGCGTGAAAAGTTTTACTGTTCCAACCTGCACACACTGTACCCGTGACACTGTGTGCCGCAGTTGCATGTGTGTGTTTGCATTCCCCGTGGCAAGCTGCCAGCTTCTGTTGGACCTGGCATCTGTCATGTTGCTATCAGGTCACAGAGGCAATAACGCCACTGCCATGCCCACCTGGGCGCAGAGTGTACCTGAGTAGATTTGGGCGACACCAGCGGTGGGGTTGTGGGGGGGTGGGGGGGTGTTAGAGGAGGCTGGTGAAGGCTGGGATGTCGCTTTGAATTCCCAATCTCATTACTTCGCACAGTATTTACCCTCTGCTGAGACAGGAAGATGTGCAGGAGGTGGGGACCAGTACTGAAGTAGTACACTAAAGGAAAAGTATTTTAAGAAGTCTGAAACTTCAGATATTCCTAAAAATAGAAGCTAATCTTTCTGCTGATGCCCACTGGACCTCAAGCATTGAACTTTCCCTCGAACGCTCAGAGAGCCACCACAGTTCTTGCACGAACAGACTTTGTCAATACACTAGCAGGGCTGCACAAATGCGCAATCACAGCATCGCACTATAGGGTTATGTACGTGAGTGTGTGTGTGTGTGTGTGTGTGTGTGTGTGTGTGTGTGTATCAGAGATAAGCCATTGTTTACCTCCATTTGTCTCAGTTATCAGCTCCCTTGCCAAGTGTTTGCGTAACAGGTCAAAGTTCACTTGAAGAACAACAGGCCTGCTGAGAGAAGTGTGTGTGTTAGTGTGTGTGCAGGTACTGTAGGTACAGCATATATTCATGGCTTTCTGCCAGCTAGCATGTGTGTGAGTGTGCAGGTATGCGTGTGTGTTTTTGTTTGTACAGGTACAGGAGTATGGGTTTGTGTGTGCAAAGGTATGTATCCGTGTGTGTCTAGGAGGTGTAACCCGTCCCTCAGGGAGCCAATGAAAGAAACTGGCGGAGCAAAAACCTCAGGTCTACCCCCCCCCAAACACCTTCCTCCCCACCCCCCACCCCCTTCCTCGTTACCTCCTCTATCCCGGCTGTCAGGTAGTGGCAGCACAGCAAAACAAAGCGAACCACGGTCAGACACGAGCGTCCGCCTTCTCCACTAATGAGGGAGTGTTGCCTTGTTCCGACGAGTGTGTGCAAGTGTTTGCGTGCACCCGCTAACCCGTCACTCACTATGCCTGTTCTCAAACTTCTTTCAGATCCTGGCTCCGTCAGAACTCAGGTGAGCTGCTGCTATGCATGTGTGTGTGTGTGTGTGTGTCCATGTGGATGTGTATACTGTCTGTCTGTGTCTGCTGTTCACCTCCTCTCCAAAGCTTTGCTGCACTTTGAAGACTGCTCTCTCCTGCAGCTATTTGCCAAGGAGACTCCAATTGACTTAACTTGCAGCAGCCTACCTGACGCCAGAAACGAGAATGTTTTTGCAGATTTTACCCTGAGTTGTGTCTGCTGTCTCTCGAAATGTCTTTGTGCTTCACTGCTGTTAAGCTCAAGCGTATGAGGAAATTAGACTGAGCTTACAACTATTCACTTAAGTAGTGGCACTGTGCCAATAACTGTGGCTAAAACTGCGCTATGAAGGTAAGATTTCCAGCAGCAAAAACACAGAACTGGAGTGAAATTTACAGTCTCTAGTGCCCTAAGTTGATTTCATGTGTCAGGTGCTGCAGAGTAACTAATGAGACGTGCTTTCTCTGCACAAAATATGCTAAATACAGATTGGAAATGCAAAATCCAAACTTTGTTAAAATGGCAGAAACTTGTCCACCAACTGCTCTCATGTAGTGCACAAGAAGTACGCATGAATACAGTGTTTTGTATTGTTGCTTGTAATAGCAAAACAGAAATACTGTAGAAACACACAGAGAAACACGAAATCCTTTAATTTATCAGTATTAGTTTTGCATATTCGAAATGGTCAGTATCTTCACAAATATCTGTATTTTTCCCTAAAGATAACATCACTATAACTTGTCTCTGTAACTTGGAAATATGTTTGCTGCAGCAGGACACGTAGCAGTTTGCCTGTGGCGCCAGTGCAATGCGATATGGGTTTTTAATATGTTATGTAGTGTGGTCCATGCCAGGCCCGCTGCATGTGGTCTGTATAGGGGAGATAGCTGGCTGGGTTAAAATATTAATTCTGAGCGTGCAGCAGTAGGGGGGGGTATGTTCGTAGCATTTGGCTGCGTGTCTGTATGTTTTCACCTCACTGCATCAAGAGTGTAGCTAATAACCGATTCTGACTCGAAAGTTCGAATGCACTGGCCGGCAGTGGATGTGTGGAGTTCGCACGTTCTCCCCGTGGTTCTCTCCAGGTCCAAAGACATGCACCCAGACCCTTAAGGATAAGCGGTATAGACAATGGATGGATGGAAGGTAGAAGACTGCTATGTTGGTTACACTGTCGCCATGGCAGTGATCTGTGTCTGCTGCTGATGGAGAGATTGATGATAGAAGTGGAGAAAAGAAAAACACTCCTGTCTAAATGTGCATGTGTTTGTGTGTGCATTAATGTTTCTGTTTCAGTGTATAACTTCTTCGGTGTGTGTTTTTTTTTTTTCAGGGCAAAGATCGAGATCCAGGTAAGAAATCCCCCCCCCCCCCCCCTTTCCTGGCAAAAACATTGACTGGCCAATGTATTTATTGGTTTATTCTCACTTAACACAACTATCTTATAATCGTGATCCCATAATCAGGTATCTGTCTGGTTTGTGAGGCTTGCATGAATTGCAGCTGGCAACGGTGCCGTCATTATTTTGCTGGTATCGCAGGTAACCTGGCTCAGCTCAAGAGAGGCAGGTGTACTTGGTAGCTATTGCTACTCAAACTGTTTACATGTGCCGTTAATAGTCATAGATTAAGTTGAATGAAACTTGGGAGTGCATGAAATATCGCATTATAGGGTGTTTACAGTAAATGTAGCCGATGTATTTCTTCGCTCGTTCTGTGGCTGTCTGTCTCTCAATGCTCCAATAGAATATGAATAACATACAGCATCCTTTGAATTGTGCGTGTGCGTGTGTGTGTGTGTGTGTGTGTGTGTGTGTGTGCGCCCCCACACTACATTGAGGGCCTTTAATCTCTCATAAACCTGGCCTCAACACTCATTTTTCCACCCTCCATCCATTATGCTGCAGAAAATCATTTCTGACTGAAGACGCATTAAAATCAATAGGCATTTGATTGCCCCAGCCCTTGGCGTTTCATAATATGTCGATGCTGCTCCCTTTGTCTGTTTTCAAAGGTGCGCTAACACTTGGCTTGTCCTTGTGTGGATAGGAATGCAATTCATGCCCCCAAGACTCAATTCTCCATGGCCCTATGTCTTTAGAAGTCCTATTCAGGCAAGCTAGCACATGTCAGGCTGCCAGCCTCAGTGCTACAGCGCTGGAACAGACCCTGAAATAAAGGCAGGGCAGATATAGATGCATTAGCTTTCAATACAATGTTGTTGACTTCTTTATTATTTGCCTTAAGCTTTACCCTTCTCTTCATGCTCTCACTTGAATTTCTTTTTATTGTATTCCTGCACAACACTATCGCCACACAATGCAGAGAGAGATATGCACATTTCATTTTAGTGCGTCGGGCATGCGAGTTACGCACTTGGGATTTGTTTGGCATGGGTGGGTGCTTCAAAACAGACATATTATAATTGAATTTCAGTGATTACTTTGTCAATAATGGGATACAAAATGCAAATCAAATAGTGCTGACTGAGGTCATTCCAATAAACAAATTCAGGTTAATTAAAATGTACTTCTTTTAGTGCCAGTGGAAGCCTTTACTACTACTACTACTACAGGATATTATACCTGGATGCAGCATGCTTTATTTAGTCCTTGCACTGGTAATTGTATTGGAAAAGGGATGCATACTATTTGCTTGAATGAAGCTAAGCACAAGCATCGTTAACAAACATAGTATACAGAAAAACATCAAGGGGATTTTCCTAAATACTCCTTTTCATCAAATCGCAATGATGGAAAAAATGGTTGACTTTGATTGAAGTTTCCTTAGAAATTCCCCCTGCATGCCAGAACACACCATCCAGGAATAAACGTTGAAACACACTTAACACTTATTGTTCATCTTGCAGCCTGACAACCACCACTGTTGCTTATCTGTAATGCGATAACGGGTCTAAATGACTTGCAAGGGCAGCACAGTGGTGACAAGGGGCGTGTTGGCGTGTGCGTACACATGTATACTCCCGCTCATTACCACCTATAATGGGGCCATGAATAGTTAAATGGCACAAAGACGCACCTTTTAGAATGTCAAGCACGCCCTTTTAGAACAGAGGTCGTACAATAGGCGCATGCACTCGCTCACATATAGATGGTCTCATATGGAGCCAGGCATTCCTGGCTGAAAGAAGCAAGCTGAAGACATGGATTAAGACTTCTTTTATATTTATTCTCTGCTGTCTTAACAACTGCTCAAGCCTGCTCAAGGTTAATGGGTTGATTACAGTTAATAGAGGCATTCAGTTCAGCTAAATGTATTCAATTTCAAACGCATGGACTGTATCGCCCCTTACTCACTTTGTTAAACAATGTTTTATGTAAAGCGAATATTGACATTTGTCATTTGTTTCAGCAACATAATACTAATGAGTTCAGACTCCACTGTGGCTCCTATTGTCTTTAAATTGTACCAAATCTGTCTGAAGCGCTTTTGCAAACAGGAACTAACCGCACCCCTCTTGCAGGTCTGCCCAAAATGCTGGTAATCAGGAACTACTTCGGTGTGCCGTGCCCCACGTCTGGTCCGGCACTCAGCATCCAGACTGGTGACATCATCGAATTAATCTGCGCCGACCTTCTCAGCCCCTGGTGGCAGGTCAGAGCTCACGCTGTCTCTTAATCACATATTTCACAATGCTTAAAAAAAACAAAAAACAAAATGGACCTACTGTATTTAAATCTCTCATTTCCCCCAGTGTCAGTCCCATCTAACCTTTATCCTGACCTCATATTCTGTAATAGGGTTACAATGGTGTAGCGTTTAGTCAGCACGGCCCACTTTTTATTAGATGGATTTTGCACTAATGCCCCAGGTATGAACTTCCTCATCAGTTAAGGATATGTTAATGCAGACATCACATTGCCAGCAGGGCATTTTATACCAGCTGTATTTGTGGTCAAACAGCTCCTGCTAACAAGCTGCAGGTGAAAATAAAGTTTTTAGAAACATAATACGCGTCTTATAAGGAAGTCAGACAAACAAACAAACATTTCCAGTGTGTGCAAGCAATTACTGCTGCCTGACAACATGAGAGGAAAGATAAGAAAGATATATTTTCTGGACATGAATTGTGCATCCGTGTGTGTGTGTGTGTTTGTGTATGTGTGTGTGTTTAAGAGAGGCTGAATCAAAGTCATCATAATAATTCTAATGAGGTTTTACCTGACAAATGCGTTTTATTGATACGAACTCCTGCGCTATGATGTTATAATCAGACATGTAATGAGGAAACCAACAAATCTCACAAAACTTAAAACAAAACAGATAAAATAGATAAAGAATTCAATTAACTGTGTGTAAAAAGCTTAACCGGAGGCAACTGCAGCCCCACAGTCAGCAAACATTCAATATCCAGACCCTTTGTAGCCAGCGGATCGTAATCATTTCTGTTCTGGGGGTGCGTGACAAATCGAATCGATCACTGTAATTTCATTTCATTCAACAGCCACCATCTGTTTACTCTGTCAATGCTAGCAGCTGTAATGATTATCACAGCCTTAGCAGGGATGCGGCACAAAACAACGCTTTCCATAAGGACTGATAAAATGTCCCGAGGTAGCTCCAATAGGTGATGACCACAAAACCATCAGAATGGGCTTAGCTGGTGGTTTGCTACATGTGCCTCTGAGATTACAGCTGTGTCAAACCCCTCTTTCATTATACAACTGGTTTCTATAGTACAAAATATGGACGGACCCCCAAATTAACCCTTCGAATCCCTAGAATTAAAACAGTCTCATGGTAAACAGGCCGCTCATGTGTAGCCCATCGGTGCTGCAGCTGGTGGTTACAGCTCTGCAATCTATACAGTTAAGTGAAAAAAAATCAATTTGCATTCATGTCTTCAAAGTCCAATTGGCTACAGTCCACATACAAAAGGATAAAGCCTGACCCAGTTCGGACGAGGTTCTCTAACAGTCCTTAAATCTCAGAACAATCTAATAAAAGATATAGAATAAAAGATTTGCCAACACACGACCCCTACCTGGTAGGGACAGGTCGAATGTGTCTGGTTGCTTGTGGTGACCATGGATGAACTCTAACAACCAGACACTGCGCTCAAAGGTGGTGCCTAATTGCTTCAATGGAAATCGATTGGCAAATGCAGAAACCAAAAAAGTTTTCAAGCCTTTAAGTCATAATAGAATAGATGATAATGGGACAAAGTGAAAGCAAGGCTGACTGGTCCTCTGTATCTAGCTCCCCTAATACACTCATTTGACAGGACCAGTTGTTGAACCAAAACATGTGAATTGATTTAGAGTCCGCTACAGTAAGATGCAGGTAACGGCAGAGCTTTGCAGGTGTGGGCCTGGGATTTGCAGAATTGGACTCTTGGGCAAGACAAGAGATAAAAACAAAAAAATAAGCATTTCACTTAATGCTTATTTAAACCCCTCGCGAAAAGGGTAGTTTTGCAATGCATTAGAATTCAGACACATAAAATGGCAGACATCAAATATTGTGCAGGAACAGTGATTATGGATTTAGACCATATAAAGCTAAGATGTGACAGTGGTAAATTAGCAACAGCAAATGTGTTCTGAGCATAAAGACAAACACTGCATGCAGAGTCTGCGTATTTGCTCCCGCTCGATTAAGGACTGCAACAGCAGTAAAACGACAAACTACTTTAGATTAGCCTTCCACACAATGTAGTGCTTTAATTATTATTTTTTTATTTACCCCACAAGACATTAATTACCTACAGACAACAATAACTTAATATGGAGATTAAAGCTTTTGCAACCAAGTCATCTCTGCATGTGGCTGTAAAAATGCACAAACCTCTTAAACTGAATCATTTTTCAACCTCAGTTTCTCCTCAGACATGGCATGCATAACTGAATTACTGTCCAGCATGAATCAAATATTTAGTCAGTGCACAGAAGAAAAAAAAAAAACCCAGCATCATCTGAGTTTGTCAGAAGAAGAGAAGCCCACTATGGCCTCCAGAAAACCCCTATTTATACGGAGCGAGTCTCCCCAGCGCTGATAAATCAAGGCGCCAAGCTGAAAGAGCCGTCACCATGGGAGGAATAAGGAACTCGTCCTCTTTCCCTCTTCCTGCCAGCCATAATTTCAACAATAGTTAACTGCGGCTGTAAATTTACAGTGCTTTGTGTTGCAAGCTAATTGTTCCTGAATTATGGAGACAGAGTCAGCCAGATGTACATAATGCAATTATCTCTCTGTGGTTTCAGGGCAAAATCCTGTCGACGAAGGAGGTTGGCTTCTTTCCAAGCGACGCTGTGAAGCCTTGCCCATGTGTAAGCAGCATTTCCTTCTCATCCTTCGCGGCGTTAGGGCCAGTTGTAGCGCCTCGTATTCGGTTACGTGTGTTTAACTGGAAGTTGAGCGATGGGACGATGGGTGGGGATTTCTGAGGGAGGTACGCTGGCGGTGAGAATGGATTTTTACATTTCAAGCACAAGGAACTTCGATAAAGGTGGTTTACTGTCTAATTCACTTTACCAATAAGAAGCAAAGAACACAACTGTATCTTACAAGGAACAAGCGATACTTTATATTGTGCAAGCTAAACTGGAAAGCAGGGAGGGAGGAGAGATGGTGTGTGCTTTCTTCACTGACATGACTGTGTATCAGTTGCTTGTTTTTGTCCTCCGTTTTCTAAATCTCCCCACCACTGGGTTGTCGTGTTCCATTTGATAAAATGAAGTTCACACTCTGTCCAAGTGCTTCAGGAATATGAGCTGCCCTGTAGATAACAAGCCGTTATCACCATGTCTACACTGTTGTAAAGATAAGAGGAGCATTAAGCTGTTTTATTGGGGGTGTGCAGACTAAAAGCACCTGCTTTATAGAAGAGCAAAACATCAGCTTGAAAACAGTACTGTGGAACTGGCACCCAGTGCAGGATTTTACCGTAGTGTTGTATTGAGGTTGGGTGACCGAAAGCTTCATGGAAATAACAACAACACATGTCCACCTTTGCTCTTTGCTCCAGGTCCCGAAGCCCGTCGATTACTCCTCTCAACCTTGGTATGTTCACAAAACATCAGTCCCAGTCTGAATTATTAAGCAAAGAAGATTAAAGTCTTTATATTTTTTGGGGGGGATTTTATTGGTTACAACAAACACAACAGTAAATCCATCCAGTATGTGCTGAAGATCAGATCACACGAAGCAGCTCCCGGTTGATGAGAGATACATTTGGTGCAGACAGAGTACGAGTTTACCTGCAACACATCAGCTGGCACATCGATTGCAGAAGGTTGATACAAAGGGGTCATTGGTTTCAGGTATAACGGCCGTGACGGATGTTAGGGTGGGTGCTGATGTGCGTTGTGTTGTAGGTTTGCAGGGCCCATGGAGAGGCTCCAGGCAGAGGCAGAGCTCATCAACAGGGTCAACAGCACCTACCTGGTCCGCCATCGCAGCAGAGAGTGCACAGAGTACGCCATCAGTATAAAGTGAGTCTGATGTGAAAGATCCTCCCTCATATACAGCGTCAGTATCACCACACCTGAACTGCATTCTTGGATTTGATTGATTTCAATTGCTTGTCTTAGGTCAAGCTATCAACAACCATCAGATTTTTTGGTTTCTCTATGACAGTTTTTCTGTCTGTCTGCAGCTACTCTGTCTGCTAGATTCATCAGATGCCTCCAGCCAAACCACAGTATTGACCACATGTAGCTCCGGGCTGTAGCACACAATTTGACAGAACGATTTATAGTTCCATTGCAGGATGATGTGCTTTTCCTCTGGGACTGAGACTGTGGTTAACCACAGTTAACTTACTGCTGTTCGCAACTTATCTCTAGGCATAAGCCAAATGACGCCAGTGGAAATGCAGGCAGTAAAAAGACACCGGTCGTATCTTGTCCCTGAGCTGGAACGCTTTCCTCCACAAGGAGCCAGCACGCTTCTGTGTGAGCAACAGAAATCTCCCTTTAAACGTCATTGAACTGTTTAGCATCCCTTTCTTCTGAACAGAATGGGCCGCTTTCAGTGCCTTCAGGTTCCTCCTGCGCTCAAGTCTTAATTGCTTGTGTGCACACAGACAGTGGTGCTCTGAACAGAGCGGAGAACCACTGTGAGACTGTTCAAGGTTATTAAAACCTCCCTCAGGATAGAAAGAGAAGCCTACATTGTGGGAACGGCATGCAAACTGTTAGTCACAGATGGAAACCTTCCCTCCTTCATTCCCTGTTTCTCAGAGTAGAGCTGGAAAAAGATTTTTGATGGTTGTGTCCAAACAACCAAGAGAGTTCTGTACGAATAAAGCTTTTGCATTTTTTACTTCTTGTTTTCCCCAAAAGTAAAAGTTTCCTGCATAATTGTGGCCACACAGCGGATTGTTTTCAACGTTCACAGCTAGTTTTAGATTGACAACTTTTATTAGCTATAGTCTGTTCAGTGTTTTGGGAAATCCGCTCATTTGTGAGTGACACTAGTAGACTGACACCTCTCTCATGGCCGTACCCTTAGCTTAGCTTAGCATGAAGCATTGAAACATTAGGAAACAGCTAGCCTGGCTCTGCCCGAGGGTAAAAACAAGTGTTACAATGACAGTTTGTGGTTTCATGGGAGAAAACCCCCTAAAAACAACAAGTTGTGCACTTCTGTTCATGAATAGTTTAAAGAAACAAGATGGAGCTTGTTAATTACTGAGCTTTAAAAGTGCTGGTGGGTTTATTGTTGGCTTTGGACAGAGTCATGCTGGTGTCTCCTTTTAGTCATTTTACTAAGCTAAGCTAACCAAGGACCTGAACATGCCTATCTATTTATATTAAGGTTTTAACTATTATTATTATTATTATTATTATTTTTTTTTGTTTTTAAAATTGAAATGTCTTGATGACTCATTCAGTCCAAACTATATTAGTTCTAACTGGGCTGCATAGAGTCCGAAGAGGCAAAATGGGAACGTTTAAGCGAAAGAAGTATTTTGCTGCTCTTCTCAAACATTGCTGCTTGATGATAAGCGGTGAATCATGCCGCCGATCGATCGCACTCTGGGTCTAATTGTCCTCAGGTCCCTGTCTGGATCAGGTCACTGTTTTCCACAGTTTTGTTGTGAAGACTCAAACTCAAAACAGTTAGTCATGTGTTATAGACTAAAGCCACTTTGTGTAGAATTTGAAAATCTACAACTTTGGTGCCCCCTAGTGGCAGTATCAAAGCAGGCCCCGCACAGCAGGGACACTGAGATGAAGGGCTGAATGTAAGTTATCAGAATAATTACACTAAAACTGTGACTTAAAGCTGGACAGGGACAAGAAGATCGGCCCTTTGTCACTCAATAATCACTGACATGAGTGATTGACAGACATTTCTGAACACCCTGACCGCAGATTTTACTCCTCCAGTCTCAGAGGCCCATCAGCCCCCCGTTAATGCAAAGGCTACTTAGCCTATGTGGGAGAGGGTGGGGGTGGGGGGTGGGGGCAGCTACACACATCCACACATTTGCTCCTAACCACCCATCAGTCACACGTCCCGAACCTTTGGGACACTATGCATTACAGCGACGGTGGCGCTCTCTGCAGGGGCCAGGGGCCGGCCACCGATCGATGACTGTGATCAGAGAGGGAAATTACACTCATAACTTATTCAATGGCCCACAGGTACAACAACGACGTGAAACACATAAAGATCCTGACCAAGGAGGGCTGCTTCCACATCGCAGAGAACAAGAAGTTCAGGAGCATATTAGTGAGTCTTTCCAGCCTCTTTTATTTTTTTTTAAAATTCCACTACTGCAATTCATAAATAAATCATTGTGTTCGCTTAATGAAGTGTCAAAACCTGAATTTTATTTTAGCAGTGTGCACAAAAATAGCCATGATTAGAGACGTGTTTATACTGGCCTGGGGGCTTCAGCATTAGAGATAAGCGCAGTGCATATTGGAAAGGTTCACCAGTTTTATTTATGCCAGGACTGTATTTTCTCTCTCAGATTAGCTAAAAACAGGGTTTTTAGTGTAATATTTGAATATTGGTATATGTCAAAATGGTGTTATAATGGCATACAATTTCCCCAAGGTGTGTGTGTGTGTGTGTGTGTGTGTGTGTGTGTGTGTGTGTGTGTGTGTGTGTGTGTGTGTGTGTGTGTGTGTGTGTGTGTGTGTGTGTGTGTGTGTGTGTGTGTGTGTGTGTGTGTGTGTGTGTGTGTGTGTGTGTGTGTGTATATATATATGGAAAACCTGATCAAAATAGTAATAATAAATTAATATTGACAAACTTCTAGTCAGCTTTCACGACACATTATAATGCAGCACATGCTTTTTTTAAACGCAGTGCTATTACCTCTGTTTTCATCTATTTACTATCGACAGCAGGTTAAAAGCAGAAACTGTGCTAATGATAAGATTCAGTCTTCCAGCAGACTCTTCCTGATCCGACAGAAATGTAAATGTCAGATGTTTCATGAATACAACTGTCACGAGAGCTGAAAAACACGTCCGTGAATGGGTTTCTTCACATCGTTTCACAAACTGATCTTCAAGAGAAATGTGACGTGCAGTAAACACAAATGCAAATGACTGCATATCTATTATGTTGCTTATTTATTCTTCTACGTGTGTGTGTGTGTGTGTGTGTGTGTGTGTGTGTGTGTGTGTTTCAGGAGCTGATTGAGTACTACAAACACCATTCCCTGAGAGAAGGTTTCAGGAGTCTGGACACCACGCTGCAGTTTCCTTACCGGGAATCGGAGAACGCTGCCATGCACCGCCACAACCGGTCGGGCAGCAACAGTGAGTAGACCTGAAGAGTCACTAAGAACAGAAACAATCCAGCCCAAGACACCAAACACTTGAATGCAGTAATGGTAGCAATGTAAAAACGACAAAAGGAAGGAAGGAAGTTTCTCTAAAATAAAATTTCCTCAAAAATATGTTCTTTCAAAATAAAGTGCTACAACTGCAGATTTTTATTTTGATAACTAACAGAGCGGCTGTGGATGAAATTTTATATTATTCAAAGGTGACTGTGATCTCATTTGGGTTTTGAAACACACCTCCGATTAGGGTTGGATCTCTAGTTTAGATCTGCTGTCATTAAAGGCAGCCTGTGGAGGTTTTGACCTCATGTAGCGCTGTGGAGCAATGTTTTGGTTTTCATCCTAGCAAGCAAACAGCATGATGTTAACATTCAGAGGCTGCCCTTAGGTTTCTGGTATCATGGCTAAGGCTGCAACGAATAGTTCTTTTCATCATCAAGCAATCTGTTGATTGCAATTTTGTCTTTAAAATCTCAGAAAATTCAGAAAACTGCCCATCACAATTTCCCAGAATCCAAAGTTGACGTCTATTTGTGTGGCCAATAGTGAAAAAAACAGAAAAGATTTTTAGTTTAGTAACATATGAAAGAAAGGAAAGCAGGAAATCATGACATTTAGGAAGCTGGAACCAGCAAGTGCCATTTTTGCTTGAAAAAGTGAATGTTGATTGACTAATCTAATTAAGCAACTAATGGTCTGAGCTCTAGCCATGACATTGTAAACCTTAGACATTTGACAGTCATACATGCTGTCAGCTAATCAGCATCAGTGGACGCAGTACAGCAGTCTGTGTGATCCAACACTCTGCTCATCATTTATGCTCCTTTCATTGTTAATAGTTTTTGCTTCCCGCATCATGCTGCCGCTCTCACCACTCCTGTAGCCGCCTGTTCTGCTTTTTTTTTTTTTTTTTTTTTTTTTAATCCATCATCCCTCCCAACTCTCCCACACGCGGTTTTAATTCACTTGAGAGCATCTTAAAGCAGCTAGGTAGCCATTTGTTGTTAAGAACAGACTCCTCCAGTCTCCTCTGACGTTAATTGTTTTTGAGTGAGCTGTCAGACGGTTGTTGGAGAATCCATAAGCATGTTATTAGATTTGATAACACTCTGTGGACGTTTACTGAAGATCAAATCTATTTGAGTTTCAGCAGAGAGAGAGAGAGAAAGAGAGAGAAAGAGAGAGAGAGAGAGAGAGAGAGAGAGAGAGAGAGAGAGAATCCACCAGCACCTTCAATGAGTCAACCAAAGTCAAGAGTTTTAGTCTCATCTACCTAATGGATGTCACAAGGAATTCAGATGATAATATCACCCATTAATAGTTACTTTTTACATAAGATTTGACTTGGATGATGCAAAAGCAGAAGAGTAACTTTGTAACATATGCAGTATATTTTAATGGTATCTGCTTAATCACATTATTGTGAAATAGTATTTATTCCATCATAAAGATTTAAAACTTCTTCAATCGAGGAGTTAAGTTTATTTACGTTCTTTTATTAAGCTTGATACATTCAAACATTTAATGACAAAAAAAAAATAAAAAATAAAATATGATTTACGAATTGTGGATTATTGAACCACGTCATTCAACCACTAGGATTTACAATATGAGTAAATAACTTGAGATGTTGAAATGAAAGCTCACATTCAGATTAGCGATTCTTCAGCCGTCGTCTCTCTTCCAAACGTCATTGTACACCTCAGACAGCCCAAAATTCTAAGCTAAAAAAACAGAAACGGCGCCACGAGAAGGTGTCGGCGAACCCGCGGATGCTGCGGCGTGCTGTCTGGCAGTTGTTGTGGTGAAGACTTGAGCTGTGTGATATTTTTTTGACCTGCGTAACAAAGAGCTGTTTGCGGTGCTATGAGCGCTCCTGTCAACCCCTGCAAGACAAAGCAGCTGCTGTCACCAGCGCTGTCTGAGCAGAGGAACTGTACTGGAATACAGCACGCCGACGATTACTTATGCATGCAGCTGCTGTTCCCTTCTTAACCGCGCGACTTTGTCAGTCATTACCCTAACTAACCTGATTCCTCTCAACATTCAGGTGGTAGAGATGTTATTTATCAGGGCTGAATGAGAGAGAGAACGCCACATCCAGTGAGATGCTTTTCCCCCTTCTGAGCAGGTGTGGAGTTTGTAACTTTGAACTGAGATTTTAATGAGATGATGTTTGGGTTTGAAGTGGAGCAACAGATAAAACAGCAGAGTATTGTCGACCTGCCAGCACAGGCGTGAATATCGACATTTCTGTGACAAAAACTATAGTTATTCAGTGATGATAAGTAAAGAAAGGCTTATTAGTGTATTTGGAGAAAAGAAATTCAGCATGAAATCATTTCTCTCCTTTGTTTTGATGGCTTGGCTGATAACGTCACATGGGAATAAGCTTGAAAACCCATCAAGAGAGGTTTAAACGCTCACCGTTAATCGGCTGCACCCTCCAAAACTGAAGTAGAAAGTGCTGTTCGGCCTGTAAAACGTCAGTGTTACACCCACACAAGCTGCGCGGTTCAAGCAATGCCAGCAGAAAAGGTATTAAACGGTGTGTGAGCCAGGCAAAGCAACCCATCGGCTGGTTAAATGGAGAATGTATGACCTATCTCAATCAATGGCAAAACCAGATTTTATTTGCACCCTGCATGCCGCTGCGTGCGGTGGGGAAAAAACACTGTTCTGGCTTGCCGGCGATGACGTTCCAAGCGGGAGAAATGTGGACAGATTGTACTGAACATGTTTGGCTGTTCTTGAGGAGGCCTGTTGTTCAGACCCTGTGTCAAAACACAAGTCGAGGCAGCTTCAGCCCAGATTAGTTTTGTTGTGGTGTGGCCCTCCGTCTCTCAGGCAGCCTCCTCCTGCTGCGCAGACCTCATTTCCTCTCACGTTCAAATGACTCTTTTGTTTTGATTTCCATCTTCCTCAATCACTGCTGGAAGACTGCTAATTAATGTTTATGCTTGGTTTTATGCTTTTCGGACAGCTTCACAGAGGGCAGGACTGGCTGATTGATCGTTTTTTTTACTAATACGCTACCTACAACAGCAACAACACCCAAAATATAAATGAACATGTGCCCATGGAACAATCCCAGCTGACAGCGTGTGAGACTCTGCTGATTGGATTTTACTCATCTTCACTGTCTCGTGCAGTGATACAGTGTGTGTGTGTGTGTGTTTTCTCAATCTTAGTCTCCTTTATTAGTCAACCAGCTCACATTGTGTATTCTGGTGTGGTCCACAAATCAGATTTTGCAAAAATGAAGCATGTAAAATGCAGCTGGTGTTTTGGTGGCTGTTTGAAGTGGAGGGCGATCCCTCTTCATATTGCTTGTACCTAGACACCATTAGGGGTTGCTGAGCTGTCTCTCAGTGCGCTGATTAGTATTCATTTTAAAAACCACTGGAGCTTTGCTCTCCTTCCAGCATATCAATAACCCAGGCCAGTTAACTTGCCGGCAGTATTGTGCGGAACGTCACATTTTTCATAAAGTTTTGGCATTTATCTGCCATTATAAGGATTACATTTTCTATTCCCAGTAGCAGCAATGTGTGCTCCTGTGTAGGGGCGGGTTTAGACTCTTTTGAATGCAGGGGGTGGGGCACAGTTTTAAAGAGGGGAGCATATTTGTAAAATGAGTAAAAAATGTGTTGCATCTAATATTGAAAGCCCAGGTTCTTGGCAATAATCCTCTGTATATCATTAATAATTCAAAGGTTTATTCTGTGTACTAAATGGATGCCAAATAAACAAGTTTAAATATGAAACTGCATCAATTAATAGCTGTTTGTACACACAGCCCACACCATGGACAGATTATGAGATAACGGGCTGCTGGACGCTGACATGTAAAAGGCCTCACAGCTGAAAAAGACGTGGCCGTGTCATCTCTGGTCTTTCTTTGTTTCGTTATGGTTGTTTCGCATGTCTTTGTGGCTGTTTTGCTTCCCTTTGTAGTCATTTTGCATCTCTTCATTGTTATTTTGTGTCGCTTCTGTTGTCATTTTGTGATTCTTCGTGGTCATTTTGCTTCTCAGCGTAGCGTTTTTTGTCTTTGTATGGTCATTTTGCATCTCTTTGTCGTCATTTTGTGAATTTGTGGTTGTTTCACTTCTTTTTGTGGTTGTTTTGTGCCTCTTTGTAGTCATTTGGGCGGGGACTGAGAGTTTTTCATTGTCCAGACAGTTCAGATAATTCCTATATCGGGAACTGACTGCTTTGTTCACCCCAGTTAAACTTGGACAAAATCACTTATCTGCATCCATTTAGCCGACCGCTTTTATTGAATCTCCTGTACATTATATAGTCTAGTTCTACTTAAGTAGCACTGCTACTGAGCAAAACCTTTGTGGCATCAGCTTCTTTTCCTGACTGTACTTGTGCCATACCTGCTATACTGACGTTCCAAAAGTGGACTCAGATGTATCCCTAAAGACTAAGGTACTAATACTTTCAGGGTTGGAGGTTCTTCTCCCCAAAGAAATGCACTAACACTGCCAACTCTGAGACATTGTTGGAATCAGATCAATGCTTCTGTAACTTCTTTCTCTGCCATTAGAAACACAGGAAGAAAGAAGCAAGAAATACAAAAGCAGTGGGGCTGCAGTAGCTTATTTCTCAACTTGTTTGCAAGATAAAGGCGCAGTTCGCCTCTCTAAAGTGGAGAGACCTGCACTGTGGACATAAAGTAGAGCCACATTAAAAAGCACTTAGGATACCAAAGGAAAGTACCATGATAACAGAATATGAAATAAAGGATATCATTATCTGGCATCGAGTTAAGCGCGTCTGTCAGAGGGACTTCGTGAAAGAAGATGTGTATCTGTGCAGTTGTGGCCGTGCTACAGCTGGATGATTATCTTTCTGAATATGCAAATAGAAATCTATTCCCTATGCTGTAATTGTGAGTGCACTGCATATTCCTCCCAATTAGATGATCAGTTGAAGATGTCACCCCCCATTAATGATGCAGACATCCCGTCTTATTTCAACAAAACCTCAGTGTCACGTTTTTGGATCCTTTTGACGCAGTCTTTCCATTTAGAACACAAACTGTGTTTTCCTCCAACTTTTCTGAAAATGAGTTGAGCTACAGCAGACGTGCTTTAATTAGAGCACCACTCCAATGCCTGTAAGTGTATTTGGTAAATTTACAAGAGGGGTTTTGCAGCGTTTTGTGTTTCATATCAACTGGCTGGAGAAGTGAGAGCCTTTCATTAATTGGTGTTGTGTTTTATTTTTTTTTTTTGTGAAACACGAGCCCAAGAGTTCAATCCCTCATGTTTGAGTTATCATTCTAGATTTCTAATTACATGTAAATACTTTCAGGGGTGCAGATGAATGAAGCATGAGTGAGAGAAGTGCTACTAGACGAGGCACCGCTGGGTAGAGCTCCTTCTGCGCCTGTTATCATTTATGTTTTATCAAACTGCAACTGTGTGCTTTATACCTCTGAAAGAAAAGGCTCATAGTTTGGGAGTTTTTTAAAAAAACGTGTTTTATTCTTTCTCCTTTGCTTCTCTCTCTCCCTCCCCATCCCCGCCCTCCCCCCTCTCCCATCTCTCCGCTCCCTGCCTGGCCTGCCCTGCCATAGCCCCATTGCTCTGCGGCCTCTCTTTTGTATCTCCTGCCGGCTACAGCTTTGTACCTCCTTCCTCTGCTCCCTTCTGGTCAGGTACAGGTATCGCTTCTCTCTGTCTGCCTCTCTGTAGCGCTCGATCTCTCTCTCTCTCTCCTTCCTTTCATGTTGAAGGCTGCTTAGCATGCTGGCTGTAGCTCAGTGCATTCACGTCGTCGCATGAATTCTGCCTTTAATATCTGTCATTGAGCTTCCCTTTGCGCCATTTCACCTCTTCTCTAGGTGTGTGTGTGCACATACGTGTCATCCTGTGTGAGTGTAGGGACTGCTTCGGTAATGCATGTGTACTCTATATGTGGGTTTGAGTGTGTGTGTGTGTGTGTTTTTCAGTGAACATACCAGTGTGTGTGGCAGAAACTGTCGAGAAAGGAGTGGTGTTTGAGGTGTTTTTCGGAGGCATATGTTGCTGAGTTTAGTGAGCGTGTGCTTGTGTGTGTGTGTGTGTGTGTGTCTGTCCATCAAAGTAAAGGTGGAGGTGTCCAAATACACAGAGCTCCTCTATATTAGATATTCTATCCCCACGGCCAGGTTGTAGAGGTCTGACATTCCATTTCCACCTGTCAGCTGAGCCCCGTCCGACCCACCAGTCAGTGTCTGGAGAAGGTAGAAAGCTGGCAGTGTGGGATGGAGCAGTGGTAACTAGCTAACCTGCTCCATAGCTGTCTCTCATAGTGCTGCCTCCCCGACAGGGAGTCTAGTCATGCACACACACGGCTGTCAGAGCACTCCAGCTGGCCTTTCTCAACTAAAGCGATGGACTACAAAACTACAAAGACTTATGGGGTCGTGTAATGTAAAATAAATCCCACGCACCGGGAGCACAGACACAGGATTAGCTGATGGAGCTCTGTGTGCTGCTCATCAGATCACCGGCCAAGTTACGAGGGACCAGACAGCGAATTCAGTCCTGCTTACGTCGTCTCTATATTGACATTACGTTTGGTATCAACCCATTTTGTGTAAACAGGAAGTCAGACTGTAGCACAACTCACAAAAAGAGTTTTAGGAGCAACAAAACGAAGAGCCGAGGTCATGACGTCACGTGCTGGCTGTCCTCTGATCCACTAGCTTCTGTGACTCTTCTGTGTCGCAGCGTTTCTTTCATCTGCCTCTCTGAAAGAGTCGGAGCGCGTTCCCAGGATTCACTTTCCACAATTTAAGACAAATCGCCATGCAGCCGTCAGGATGGGACGTTAATCTAAGGCAGAGAGATTTAGATTATTATTATTATATTATTAATCAGTATTTTGTCTGGTGTCATGTCAGATATGTCGCCCTTTTTCCCTCCACCACCGCTACCACTGTAAGATTAGCTTTGCCAGTTCAATCAGCTACACAACATTAATACGTGGCATCAATAAATCTGCTATCTAGTCATATTTCATAAGAAGAGAGTCAAAGGAAAGGACACCAGGTTTTTCTGGGTGAATGAACGGTATCACCTCTCTCCATCTGTGTGTGTACATGTGTGTATGTGTGGACACTACAACTGATGTTTTTTTTTTTTTTTTTCTTTTTCTCAGTCAAATGCATCTCCATGAACCGTACACGAACTAGAGTTCCTCAGTTTTTAATGCCCATCTCTCATCTCTTTGCCCGTCTTTCCAGTGTTAACGCCAAAAGTGATCGGTGTGGCGATAGCGCGGTACGACTTCAGCTCGCGTGACACCCGGGAGCTGTCACTGCAGGAGGGCGACGTGGTGAAGATCTACACGAAGTCGGGAGCCAACGGGTGGTGGAGGGGCGAGGTCAACGGCAGGGTAAGTGACAGCCTTAAGATGCCAATAAAACACAGCCTGTCATCACCACATCCCAGTGGAGGGCTGATATTGGCCTCCAGGTTATCCATTTTCTTAAAAAGCCTGAATACGTCCCAAGTTACAAGAGTGAAATTATTGAGATGAAATATTAACGTGTGAAATAAGTAGCTTTACGCTGCGCACATGTTGACATTCACTGGTATTTAATCAGAGCAGAAATGTTTCATAACTTAACTGTGTTCACCCAGAAACCCTATTATGTCTTTATTCTGGCTGCTCAATACTTAAATACAATTTTAGAGTTGAAAGATTTGGAAAAATAATGTCGTCTACGGGTGCCTGGAAGGGACTGTTCATATTTAGTCTGTTTTATCTTTAGACTGTCGTGTGCACCTTTCCAACACCTCTCTTTCCTCATATCATCGCTTGGAAGAGTTCCCATGCTGCTCTTAAATGGATAAATGTTCCCTTCCAATACCAAGAGCGATTTATAATCAGACACGCAGCATTGAGAGAATCCTGCTTCTAAATGCAGGGAAATATATGTACTGACTCCCACTCGCATTGACTGCATTTAAGCTTGGCGGAGAGTGTTAGACTGAGTGACAAATTCAGCCTGTGTGTGTGTGTGCGTGTGTGTGTGTGTGTGTGTGTGTGTGTGTGTGTGTCAGCCCTCGGTAATGTGTCTGTGCTGTGAGTGTGTTTTGTGAACAGCTGTGGTAAATGAAGAAGCGTTTCTCTTTTACAAAGCCTGATGGTGCTCTGGTGAGAACTAAACAGCGAATGTACAGTCTGTAGAGAGCTGTTAGATTCTCTTTAGAGCCTTCAGCCAGTAACAACAGTCGGCGCTGCTGGCTGGGAAAAGCCTGGAAAAATAGAAAAATGCCTTTATACCACTGAAACCTCTCAATATCAGTTCATTGTAATATCAGGCTCTTTCTGGACTATTTGTAAAGTAATGCTTTAGACTATTTTGTGTTTTAAGTAGTTTTTTTTTTAGGTGATAATTTAAAAATAAGTGATCCACTATAATACAGACTATTACAGTCTCACTGAACGACTGCCAAGCGTGCATTATATTTAATCATCATTTAATGACATGTTTGTGATATTTAATCATGAAAGAATTTGTTTCCAGACCAGGGTTCATGCTTTGGGGTTATGTGGGAAATACTGCTACGAGGTGACGGCAGATACTGTAGGTTTAAAACACTATGACGATTAACTAAATTCACCATTTAAACTCAAACTTGCCGTTTCATTTGCGAACCCTGTGATCATCATCATAATATTTTAATGTGAACACATTAGCATTAAATGTCAGGTTGTAGCTCACCATAGAAAGAAATAATGGCTTAGTTTTAGCTCAGTCTTACTGTTAAAAAGGCTTTAGTGTTGCTGGAAAGTAGGACGTAAAGTAAAATGTAGGTTTTTACTTTTCTTGGACTCTTCAAATTACAACCCGTGCTGTCAGTCAGCTCCTGTGTGGTTACTCATTCACACGTCTTCCCCCCCCCCTCCCCCCCTCCTCAGGTTGGCTGGTTCCCGTCCACATACGTAGAGGAGGGTGAGGAGTGAAGGTCCAACGTGGGAACAGGAGTGAGATAAAAAAGAAGAATGGCAGCAGTGGAGTAAGCAAACAGTAACAAAGACAGTGAGCTTCTGCCCCGCTGCTTGCTCCAGTGGTACTTTTCGGAGCAAAGCGGACAGCTTCACCCTCCTCCACGGAGTCCCGCTGCCCACAACCATCCCGGAGGCCTTTGGGAGAGAAGAGGGCTACAGTACATTGCAGATGCAAAGATGCCTGATCATTTCTGGTTGACTCTGTGTAGCTAAGTGACTCCACCAACTAGCAGCTTGCCTGTCAGCGGGGCACAAGCCCTCGCCAGACAGCCGCCCCCCCCCCCCCCTCCCTCCTCCCTCCTCCCTCCCCAACTTTGTGCGTCCATCCATAATTCACCCTTTGCTCCCTCCGTCTCTCTGCCCCAGCCAGCCGCAGCCCCCAGCTCCCACCTGTTTCTGCTTGCCAAGTCGGCCGTCGCCAATCTGTCAAAAGAAGATACTCAAATGCCACTCTTCCATTCATGCACTCATCCATCCATCCATCCATCCATCCAAGCATCCATCCTCCCCACCAACCCCTGTGGGGATAGAGTCATCTGAGCTGGAAAAGACCCACGCTGGACCCACACACAAGTGTTTTCCCCCCCTTTCATCCCTTTTTCACTGTGAAGGGATTTCACTCAGTTTTGACCTTGCCTCTGCGTTTCTTCCACTAATGCAGGTGGTTATTGATGACTTGATGACCCAAATTCTCTCTTTCTCTCTCTCTCTCTCTCTCTCTCACACACACACACCACCCACCTCTCCTCCCCTTCAGATTATGATCGCACACACTCTCTTAGAGGAGATGTAAGAGAGGGATGGCGTCGGATAGCATTGCTGCACAGTGCCAGCAATTGATCGCTGTTGTTCCTATTTTCCTCCCACCTCCTACATTCTTTATCTGCAGCCCAGCCTCTCGTGTTTATAGCTGTCTTGGCCGTCGGCGATCCCCCGCTCTTATCGGCGGCGGCTCTGTCGAGAGGGGCCCGTTCGCCGGGGGTTTATCTCGTTGGAGGCATTAGCGGGCTTGTCTTGGAACAAGCCACACTACCTAGAAGCCACCTGTCCCCTTAACGTGAAAAAGAAGAGAAGGAAAAGCAGATGGAACACAAATATGGCCCAACCGCCCATAATTTCCATCTAACTTTCTCTACTTTTTTTTCCAGCATGTCTTGAATTGTTTTCTTGGGGTTTTTTTTTTGTCAGTTTCATCGTCACAGATCTGATGCAGGTTGATTGATATCTACGCTGATTTTGCTTTTGTGCAACATTTCCACCAGATTATGCATCATCATCTTCTTCCTACGTATTAGTGGAGACTTGCTGCTATTTTAGAGGTTCCCCCACTCAAGGAAACAACTTGTGCAGAACACCTGCAATTTAGGGGATTTATTTTGGCAAGAACAAGAAAAATAAGAAAAAAAAAAGATGTTTATACATTAACTCTACTATTCAACAGAGCTGATATGAGCTGTCAGAAGCTGTTTTCCTCCGCTTATATACTCCTGCTAACTGTCGTGCCAGTCACCCCTCTGTGTTCCACGTTCACCCCCTGTATACATTATGCACACTGTCTCATTAATCCAGAGTGAAAGAGGATTTACCCACATTTGAGGGAATAAATACCTTTGCAGCAAAACATGCTGGTAGTGTTAACACACACGCGCCGATGTCTAGTCGCAGAAAGAAGGCAGCGTGCACAGATCCAAAATAGCGATCAACTCCTGGAGCTGAGACCAGAAACTCCCCAGCAGTTGGCTTTATTCTCCGCCAGGATGATCCTCTTTTGCATACACCGAGAGTGTCTTTGCTGTAAAACAAACTACAAACCAGGCGTCTTTGTTTAAAATGTGTACATATAGATATTTTTATCCAAGTCATGGTTGATTTCAGGCAGGCAAAGTCTCTGAACTAGTCCTTGAATTTTACTCAGTTTGAAGTTGGTCTTTGGCCACATTCCTTATATTTCTCCTCACTCCTCAAATGCAGACTTTCACACACACCTACGCATGACATGTTATGGTAAGAGGAACTATTTATGTAACATGCGATGTATATAAGATATGCTACCTGTCACTGAAACACACACTGGGATGGTTTCCTCAGAGGCAGTGTTTTCTAGTTAACAATTTATACGAAACTTCGTAGAATAAAGTCCGAACTTTCAGAGCTAATGTGGAAGCATGAGCTCCGGAAAGCGATCATGCGTCTAACGAGTGGATCCTGCCTCTGGTAGCAGCCCCCAGGGCATTTCTTCCATTCAAAGCATTCATCCTCCCCTGTCATGTCTCCATTGTGTCGATGCCATAGGATTATTGTGTCAGAAATATATTTTGTGGATCTAAGTAAGAATTTATTGTAAAGATATGCTTTTGTATGCGCTTAATGGAGCCATTATGTTTGAGAATCACTAATAACCCCCTGCCAGCCCTGCCTCTCCACACCATTATGATATGAATGACAAAAGGCGTTTTGTTCTCAGTCATATTGTTCAACTGCTGGACTGAAGAAATGTGTGAAAATGCGTCACATTAATGTATTTCTGCATGGCATCTTACTTTTCTTCTAATTTTGTATCATCAACAGTGTCATTAACTGTCCACTAGATGGAAGCATCCCAAACACATCCCCTCCTCACCAAGCACTCACCTTCAACTTTCTAAAGTTTGGAGATGACATCATCTGATTAGGAGGTGAGCGACATTTAAGGAGGCATTTAGCATCAGCGTCAGACTCGTTGCTGCGAGTGAGAGAGACGACAAAAGCGAACGATGATAAAAAACACACTCGGTTGAGGTTTTTCCAAAGCAGTGAACAGCCATCATTAATACTGCAGGTAGACCACAAAACATGCAGTGCATTTGATATGAAGCTGCGCTGTAAAGTTTCTCGGCAGACTTCTGAACTTCACGCCCGGTATGAACCCTGAGGAGGATATCTGTGCTCTCCTCCTGCTCCCCAAACTGTCCGCAGTCTCTCAGCAGCCTAACATTAAATTCATACCATCTTTAGGAAAATTCTTCCCCTCTCGCCTCGGAGTGGAGAGACAGTAGAGTAGGCTCCTCTAATCGCAGATTCCTGTAATCCACTCCCGCGCTCCTCCTCTGCCCTGGTGAACTCTGACAGCTGGGCCATTTACAACTGTAGGCCTTCCTCCCCTCCGAGAACGCTCCCAGGTTTTTTTTTGCGCGCGGGAGGGACGGGAGGAAGGCTCAAGGGTATCTGTGATCTAATCATTACACCATCTCCTCACCTCAGCGACCCCGCTGCATCCATCTCTCTGTCGGCTCCCCCTCTCTCTCGCTCTATCTCACCTTGCACCCCCCCCTTCCTCTCCCTCTCTCTCTCTCTGTTCTCCTGTCTTTCCCCATCTATCTTTCATCCAATCCCTGTCCTCTCAGTTTCTCTCTGTATTCTGTCCCTCACCCTGATGCTCTGTAAGGCTGTAACTGCCGCGGCAGTATGTTGGCGGGAGGAGAATTGAAGATTCCGTATCATCAGGAGGGGAGGGAGGGAGAGAGGCGGTCTGATTCTCTATAAACAACCCCAGCAAAATGAGGACTAGTTTAATTTTACCACCAAGTAATAGACTGAGAGAAATGACGCCAATCAGAGAATGAATTAGAATCCGCTCTCCTCTTTCTCCTCGTATACAGTGTGTGCACAGATTACGTGCCTGTGCGTCGGCACACACCACGTACGTGTGAAAATACATTTTGACAGGATTCAGGGCTGAGCAAGTCTTAGCCCAGCAGGAGTTTGAGAATGCAATCTCCTCAACCAACACGTGAGGACAGTTCTGTAGTGACCTGAGCAGAAGCCTGATAGTCTGCCATACATGAAGAAAATGTCATTATGATACTTTCTGGGTTGAAAATCCTTTCTTGATCTAAATCAGTGACAAACCATCTTCCCTCTGTGTTATTTCGTGCTCGCTGACTGAAGTTTCGCCGTGTCCATGTCTTGTCATCCCTAAGAAGCCAAAGATGTATGCTGTACTTACTGTACACTCAATGTTATGTCTCACACCCACGGTACCCGACCGCTGTGGCCTAACTCTATAACTGTGCAATCTCGACTGTGTAGCATTACCGTGTATTGTTGCTGTACCATACTGTAAGATATGTAAATAGCACATAATAAAGATATACATTGCTTCTTGTAATGTGTTGTAATTTCATCACGCATGAAAACTTCACTTTCTGTGAAAATTCACCACAAAAAGGTTTAAAAACATACTGATATTAACCTTTATTTTAACCTGACCAACATATTTAACATAGGACATGGACCCCAGAAATAAATTACAGTAGGAAACAACCATCATGGCAAAATTTTAACTTATTTCTTCTCAAAATATGAAAAAAAAAAAGACTACTATTACTGGCGAAAACATACATCAGGATGGAAAATCTGTGTCTGTGATTAGTGAGTGATACTCGGCAAACATGAACTCACTGAATAGTTCTATCGATTAAAACTGAATAGGCAGAACTGAACCCAACACACTGGTGTTTTTTTTTTACAAAGCACTCATTAAAAGCAGAAAGAGAAAACAAAGATATGTCATTGTGGTGCCCCTGTGGGAATATGAGGATTAGAGTAAGTGAGATTCAAATCAGACATCAAACTGTTAGTGGGGAGATGTAACTTAGTACATTTGCTCCTTCTTCGTTTCTTGTTCAGCTGCTGACTGAAAACAAACTCATCAACACACGTATACATCATTCTGCACAGTGACGCTCATCCAAGTCAGGTAACATCAGGCAAAACCCTTTTTTTGAGATGAGGTGGACTAAAGTCTAAAGTATTATGGAGGAAAGATGTCAAATCAAACAGTGTTATAGATTAAACTGCCCGATTGTAAGTAAACTAGCTTTTTTACTTTTCTTTTCTAGTTTTATTTTAATTATTTTATTAGGACTTTTTGCTGACAATATTCACATTCTTTTGAATATAATCTTCACTTGCACAGTAGCATATTTATTGGGTGATATCGCTAGTTTCCACAACTTAAAGGAATCAATGTATTTATTCAATTAGTAAGGTTTACCTACATGATTTGATATTTTTCATACATATTTTCATACAGATTTTGAACATGGAGTTCAATCAGTGGATACATACTTTAAGCAGCTGGTTGTCACATTTAATAATGAGTCACATTAAAGAGTGAGGAGTTGCCTTATTGAGTATTTTAAAGTTTAAATGACATTCAGATGATTAAACTCTCTGTCTGAGTTTTAACTTTAATGCTACTTAACAGACCCTTTCAGGCTTGAAAGCAACCTCTAAACAGCTCCTTTGTGATGCAATAGTCTCATCATTGTGTGGAGAGCTAAGTAGCTGTGTGCAGTGCATCAAAGAGAAGAGTGTAATTTAGCTTTTATAGTGGTCAGGCTCATTTCTGTTAGCTTGCCCAGAAGTGACTTCCTGGCTAAAATTAGGACTTGGTCCGTAAAGTATAGTAGTGCTCATTAAATGGCTGCCATGGCGTTAGTGCCATGTTTTGTTACTGTTCCCTCCACAGGACTTAAATAACCTGCAGCCAGTGGGGTGCTGTTTCTCACTAGCTCATTGGCTAATAGGTGTGAATGAATGTGGGGATAAACGGTGGGTCTTGTTGCTGTTATCACGCTGATAATGAACCAAGTTAACCAAACTTCTAAATATAACGAGTTAAAAAGAAGGCAAAAAAGGTGAGTGCTAACAGTACCGTGGGTGTGTGAAAGCATGCAGTCAACAGTTGTAGAAGTGTGTGCAGGACGCCGACCATATGTTGATGCTTACTGTAGCTTCTTTGTGAAAACGGTTGTGCATGCATGTGCAGGCCTTGTGTGTGAGCGCACTGATGTGTGGGTGGTGGTCTCCTCGGCCATCTGGTGCCCGGTTACCTGCCGTTGCCGAAGCTAGACCGAGGCTCAGACACCAAAAGGATGAGTGGCGCTGGGCTGTAGCAGCCAGTGCTGCTGGCACTGCAGAGATAGAGAGAGACGCTGTACTAAATACCCACCAGGCGGGCTTCGCCTTGGCCGGGCCAGTCTGGATCCACCACCGGTCCGCTTCCAGCTGAGGCCGGACCACCAGTGTGACAGATGGCCGATGAGAGGGTGACATCAGCGTTCTTCACAGCACTGAGAGACTGTCAGGCTCAACTTTCTGGATTACTGCAGTCCTCTCTGGTATGAAATGGATTTTGAAGATGAGCAAAGATTTTCCCCGAGTTCTGTATTGTTGAGAGTGATGGAATGAGGAGCTCTCGTCACTGATAATAAGAGCAGGGGTGGCTGATGGTTATCGTGAGGCTATTCCCAAACCAGAGAGTCCTGGGCATCGTCTTCAGTGTGGCCTCAGAGTGCGTACTTTAACTGTGTCTGTGCAATCATGGCGCCATCTCCCAGTGGCCAAAGGATGCCTGGCAGGGAGATAATCAATCCAACACTCACCCTATAGGTGCTCTATTGAAAACGGTCAGTCCTGCTGTATAAATATATCTTTTATACTGTTAACTATGTAAAACAGGGAGGACCACTGAAACTAAATGACCCGCTCAGCTCACTGAACTTCTCTCTTGTTTCAGGTTAGCACTGCAGTCACTTGTCTGCTTTTCCTTCCATCTCTCTCTCTCCGGATCTCGGTGTCTCATATAACCTGCCATGTTTGACTTTTTCGACTGCACTCCATATATCCCAGTCTATTTCTCACTCTGCCTCGCTCGTGCTTTCTCTGGGTTTATTGCTGTCTTTTGGGGCCACGAGGGAGCCATCATCATTGCCAGACGGTATGGCTGCTGTGTGTAAATATCAAGCAGCACCTCTTTTCCCCCCTGTTTTCCTGGAGACTATCAGCACTGCATAAACACTGAGGTGCTGTCTACGGAACACACTCAGACTCAGACAGCTCATCACCATAAAACACACACACACACACACACGCATGCACACAAACACTCCTGTATGGGTTGTTACGGGCATCTTTCTTTACAGTTTGCAGCTCCATTATTCTAGCCTTTATTCCCATACAAAGCTACGTATGCAGCATTGATTCAAGGTAACTTATGTCCTCTGTGGCCCTGTGTGTGCATGTTGACATGGCTTGGCATTTCACAGAAGCGAAGTGTGTGTAGGCTGATTGCATTTATTCCAGCTGGCACCGGCATGAAATGAAGGCACACACTCATGCATACTCTAGTGCACTTTTCATCGCTGCAGTTCTCTGTTGTATCCTTTTCTTTTAGATTCTCACATACAAAAAGGCACGCGAGGTGTGCAGAATGTGTGCCCAACACACACACACACACACACACACACCCGCACCAGATGGTGACACAAATATTGCCTTCAATAAAAATCAACATTACGAAACAGCTAAAAATGTATCCTTTAATTTGCTGAGAGGCTTCCTCCAAACTATATCTAGCTCCATTATTCTTGCAATATTTAACGCATCCTGCTCCTATCGTCTAGAAACAGTAAAGGTTCAACGTTTTAAGATGTTGCCCTTCCTTCAAGGTCAACTACCACCAGCAGCAAACCAGCTGAAGCTGAGTCAGCTTTGAAAGCTGAAAGAAATGTCAGTCTACATTGCACTGAAACACACAACAGGCTTGACAAAAGCACCTTAAAAAGAGTCACATGTATAGTTAATACTTGCAACAGTTATATTTCAGTCTGTGCTGTAAATAAATACTTGGGTGAGATGACACCCCGCGTGTCCCACTCTCAGTTTTTTTTTTTTTTTTCCCTGTGCATGAATTGAGATAAAAGTAGAGAAAAGTACAGCGGTGGAGGAAAACAGGGAGAGTGTAGGTGTGTGTATAACACCTGTGACCTAGTCATACTGTAGCTGGATGAAAATTGGTGTGGAAGTTGCAGTAACACATAATGTAAGGTAATAATACTTCAACCTGAAATATTATGTTCATTGCTATTACACAGACCAGCTAAATCATTCCCGTGGGTTAACACATCAGTAACCACGGTTACATCGCAATGAATTATCACAAAACTGTACAATATTTCTTACGTTATATGAATGAGAAATAAATAATGTATGTATATCATTAGTAGATGCTCGTGCATAATGATGCATTCATGGCTGGCAGTAATCTGTTGTAGTCCTCACATTAATTAGGTTCCCTCTCTATATACAGTGGGACTTTACACTCAGTCTGTGGCGGAGTCCGACATTCCCATGCTGGATTCTGAACAGTGAGCGCAAATTTGGAAGACAAGAGCATTCATAGACTGTATAATTTGTGCATATGCGCATATGTCTTTGAAGTTTTCTAATTTCAGTTAAACGTCCTTATGTTGTACTGACTTCAAACCTGGAGATGTTTATTTGAAATTGTAGCCACTATCCCAAAGTTTCCAGAGGTACCTAACTTGTTATGCTGAATTATCGGGAAAAAAAAAAAGGCACATAAAGGCAGCTATAGTTTTCCATTTCTTGTAATGGTGCAGCCTTATAAACATGACATGCTAGATTTCAATACTTTCCTCAATATAAATGTGATATTGCTGCAAGGCACCGCTGGGAGATATATACCATCAATATGGGAAGTTAGTTAACAATGTGGAAATGAGTTATGTAACTCTGAAGCAACCTCAGGGGAAATTTAAAGAGACATACTGGGAACCTTAAGTTTAAACTGGGTAAATGAACTTCTACTGTGCTTTAATTTTTACTCAGTAGATTTTTAAGCTAGTATTTTGACCCCGTGGTCAAGTGAAATGTCAACACAGCTGAAGAACTTCCATATGTCCAGGAGATCCTGGAATTGTTCTCTCCCCTGGGCTTTGTGTGGGAAGCTGGAACTCACACCGATCCACTGATATTCAGCAGGGGAGATGAGAGAAGCCATCACTCTGTGTGGCGGGCTACTGTCTCGGTTACATTTCATTTGCTCCCCTGTTCCAGCTGCATTAGCGTGGCACTGGAACCATAAACACTGTGCTGCAGGATCTCCACTGCTGGGACGACTTCTACAGACAGACCATATGACATGCCCTTTGCCCGACACATAATCCATATAACTCTACATAACTATCAGAATTCTTATTTGGCGTGTTAACTGCCTGAACGTGTGCTCTTGTATTTGGCTTTCTGTAATATTTGGTTTGTTCCTGTGCATGTGAAGCGTTTTGATGTGGAAATGTAGGCTAAAGTTATGTGTGAGCTCCCCACATTCCCCTCTGCATCTGGTTTAAATGCTAAATAAGTTTATCTTAGGTGCTGTTGGGAAGCTTCACATCCATTATTTATCTGGGCTGTTTGTGTGATACATAGAAACGCCAGTTTACAGTATGTTTGTGTGCATGTCTCTTAGAAACCAGAGCGCTCTACTGCCTCTCTGCAAAGGCAGAGAGTTGAAAAAAAAAATGATTAAGGCTCTTCGTGAAAATGTGTAACAGGTGTAGTTGTAAAAAATTGCCCACCTCCCTTTTAGGCCGATTATGAAATACTGTCACAGACCTTACACAAAACCTAAAATAGCATCACTATGATGGGCCAATGTGAAGGATGCAACTAAATCTACAAGATATCACAGCAAAACCCCATGAATTCAACTCGAGTCAGACGCTGCAGTTACTGCTATCCGACTGGTTCGTTACTTCGTTACTATATCATCTGGAGTTTTCCCTTTGCCATTATAATTGTATTTATCTGCTTTCTTCATGTGGTGTAACACGACAGTTTAGATGGTATAAAAAAACACTTATTTACAGTATTTCAACATGAAAGCGATAACGTAACAATAAATAACAAGTCTACCAAGCTCAAATCCACTATGAGCTGTATAATAAATGTTTTGATGGGTCTTCCTTGAAACACAGCTGCCGCCATATTTATTTCTACTTTACTCCCATACTGTAGCTCAAAGCAAAACTGTGGCTAGAGGTAGTTTAGTTGATAGCATACGCGCATACTCTTCTCTGTATGTATGCAGATCCATATTTCCTCCTGTGTGGCAGAGGGATGATGGAGATGTGGGGGGTAGAGTGTCTATAGGGTCTTTCAGTCTTTACCTCTCTCTTTCCCTCCTCACCTCAACTGGCAATTGTGCCATTCGCAATGTGCCCATTCCCCAGTGTCCCCCGAAGCACCTCCAGATGTATTCGGCTCCCATTTGTCATTCCTGGGAATGTGGTGGCGTCAGCAGTTATGTCCCAACCTCCACTGACGGCACCACACCACCGCTACGTGGAGTTTCAGCCCCGCCTGAGGTCACCCGACTCCCTTATTACAGTTTTATACCTTCAGTGTGATGGATAATGATGTTGTTGCCCTATTTAGTGTGCTGTGGCAACCATGCTCACACATCAGTTGCTCCTTCAGTTGTATTTCATTTATGCGCTGGTTTGCTTCTCATAGATCTGTTATCTACGCTGGTGCATTCAGTGCCAGAGCTGGAGTCCCTGAACAGAATTCTCTTTTAAACTAATAACCTCTTTGACTGGAAGAGATGGGTACAGTAAGGGCAACTTACTAACCCTAATGATGGCTCTGATCTGCTCCCCACAAGTCCTGACAGTGCTGTTGGATCGACATGAATATATTTACATATACACCGAAAACACTAGCATGGCTTTTTCATGTCCACTTAAAAAGATCTTTTGTATATTCATGTACTGTCTGTTAGTATTATACCTTTATTATACCTATATAATAAAGATATTCTATATCTTTATATATATATTGTGTAATTCATGTATTGTGCAACCATATCCCAGTCTCATGCCATTTGAGCGATGTGTTTTATCTATCAAAAAATAATAATAATAATTTCTTAACCCTTTAACGTCCTCACCAAGAAAAAAGCAATGAAAACATTTATTCTTTATATATTTTATTTCTTTGGGGCACTAATTACAAAAATCAATGTTTTTTTATGAACAGACCCCACATTTTTTGAAATATTGGCCTCTGGCAAACGGTTGAGATGTCGTAAGTAAAACATGTTTTCAATAAGATATAGTGAGTCAAAATGTGCTCTACCATATGGTTGAGCAGAAGTGATCATTTCTAGTATCTGATGTCTTACTTCTAAGTACAGTATTTACGACTGTACATTTTTTTAAAGCAAATATAGCAAGCAGAAACAAAACTGTCATCGCAAATAGAACACTGTTCATTTAGATGTACTAATTAAATGATTGATCATTTACTAATGATAAATGATTAAAAGCATTCACAATAATCACTCAAAATCCACAGATGGAGGTGAGCATAGAAACAGCTGTTTATGTTTGCATCTCTCTCCCTCTCTCCTTCATTGCTTCTATTGGGGGAAAATTGAACCATAACCAACAAGTTATTATTAACTTAGTAGAACCAATACTTTGTCACTTTTTGGCAGTGTTACATGTTTTTAAAAAAATAAACTTTGAATCGAAACTTCCGAAATCATCAAACAAGTGATTTATGAATAACTTCATTAGGAAATAAAATATAAACAAAATACAGAACATTAGATAATAACACAAATGTATCTACCGATTTTTAAAGTAACAAAAGGAGGTGCCAATAGGTGCCTGTCCCAGGATGGTAGGTCCTGAGCTGAGCCCCGTGTAAGACTCTTCCATAAGCTCCCACAGCACATCTTTTGCACATGTTTGAAGCTAATGTTAGTGTGGCTGGTGATAAGTTTTATTCACCCTCACTGGACAGAGGAAAAATAGACCTGTTGTTGAGCACAGTTACAACTCCACGCTGAAAATGCCTAGCTAAAACTAACATTAAAATACTAAATCAATCAATCAATCTTTATTTATAGAGCGCCAATTCATAACAGTGTTATCTCAAGATGCTTTACATAAAAAGCAGGTCTAGACCAAATTCTTTAATAAGAGAGAGTCCCAACGATTCAGGAATTCAAAATTAAGGATTCAAGAATCCCCACATGAGCAGCATCAGATATTATATTAGGCAACAGTGGCAGGAAAAACTCCCCTTTAACGGGAAGAAACCTGGAACAGAACCAGGCTCAGAGGTGGGCAGCTTTCTGTCATGGTTGGACAGAGAGAGAGAGAGAGAGAGAGAGAGAGAGAGAGAGAAAACAAACAGCAACCAACAGCAATAACACTGACAATAGGAATGTGACTAATAAATTAGCACCATGGTTTGGTAAATGACAACTCTTTTACCCAAAAAGAAGTTACAATTCTAAACCCAACTCCCTAATAACAAATCAGTGAATGAAATAAAAAAGTTAAACACACACACACACACACACACACACACACACACTCCCCCAAAAACAGATGGGGAAGAAAACATTCTACATGTTATTTTAAATGTCCTCATTATTTTCTTCAATTGATTAAATTCAGTCGACAAAACAAGGGATGCGATTTGTACAGAAGGATATTTTACATAACAAGGACTGCCATCAGCTGCTGAGAGAAGATGCTGAGGCCTGCGGTAACTTGTTGAGCGACTAACAGCGGCCCTCATTTGAAACAGCTGTGACAGCTCTGCTCTCTCCCCCCTCAGCCACAACGTTCACCTACGGAAACACAGAGGCCCAGCAGCAGCATACACTGATGACAATCTAATAAATTAAATTCAATTAATTACCATGTTTAGCATAATTCTGGAGTTTAACAAAGGCCTTTGTGTGGTAGATGTATGCATTACAACAATTATTCATTTTGATGAGCAGGGATTATAAATGAGGCAATTAACACGCTGTCAGATTGGAGGGGAAAGAGCCTCGCTGCTCATTTTCTGTATCCCATTTTTTGCATGTAAACTTCAGACAGTGCTGTGGCGGCGGCTGGTGTCAGGCTGTCAGATGGGGAGGGCTGGGGGTCAGATGGGTGCTGGAGTGACCGGGACAGCTTTGGACAGTTGACCCCATCAAAACACAGAGCGGCTGAATTAAAGTGGAGATGCTGCGTCCTTCCAGCCTCTCAAGTTAACCTGATTTAACTCAACAACTCACACACATACACACATACACACACACTGAGGATGTTAAACCCATCCTTTCTACACGGGCATGGGCACAGACACACACAAACACAGACACAGAGATACACACACACACACACACACACACACACACACACACACACACACATACACATACACACTGGCTGCCAGCGAGTTAAGTCCCCAGGCGAGAGCTGGAGCTGCAGAGAGGGGGAACACATTAGCCTAATAAGGGCCATCTGGTGGCCATTCATTAACTTGACCATCCTTGAAGTCCCCGACCCAAAATGTCATTTTTCACTTTGCTGAGGAATCTGTTAGGTGACGAGATGAACTTGGGCCAAATTACCAAAGATGGAAAACGTGAGCGAAAAAAGAAGACAGAGAGAGAGAGAGAGAGAGAGAGAGAGCAGAGGTAGAGGTGGATGTGGGGAGGATTGGTGGAGGTGGAGCTGCAGTGGAAAAAAGAAAGAGAAAGAGAAAGAGAGAGGCCAGGAAGGGAAGCTAATTAGCTGATATTGTATACACTGTGGGCCGATCCAAAGCATTAGTGACACAGTGAGATGGAAAAAGACACGTGAGATAATTCTTCACATTGTCGCAAAGACCGATTCGAGCATGAGGCCCAGACGTTTGACAAGTTGTATCTTTTCAGATTAAAAAACAAAACCTGCTTTACCAAATGTCCAACAAGAGAAAATGAAGGAGGAAGATTGATGAGAAAGCGTGTGACGGATACCTATCCAGAGCATCTCAGACCTTGACTGACACTCATTCACCGTGATAAGTGATTCTTAAATGAGCGTGCGGTCACACACATGAGCTGCAAAGCGCTCGTGCACGGCTTTAATCAAACTGTCTGATTAGACGTGTGCACGCTGAAGCACCTCTCTGTGTCATACCAAAACACTCCAAGGTCATATTCAAATGTTTCTACTATTTTATTGCATTCTTAATTCATTTAAGTGCTAATGTGAGTCATCTGTATATGTGGTCATTGCTTCCCTGTATTTCCTCTGCAGTTCCCAGACATCAGCTAAGGGACACGTGTTCATAGTTACTGAGAGTAAATGGGGCTATTTTATACAGAAGATAGTGGTTTAAAAAGTGGGACAGTTTTATGTTTTATGCACTTTTTCTTCTTCATCAGGATGAGAATGCAAACTGGCAAACTGTCGGCACAGTTATGTTTTGTGTATGCGTGAGAGTGGGTGAGCTGCAGTTTATGTAGGTGTTCTTTGTGAGGTCTAACTTGTTCCTGGTACGTCATCTTTGTCATTGTTCTCATTTATTCAGTGCCGTTTGGTCCATTTTCTCTTTCCTCGCCACAGGAACGGGAGGCGATAACTGACATTATGGTGAGTTCAGATATATTTATATCTTCATCACTGAAGTCGAAGCAAACCAAAGCTGTGCAGGAGGCTTTAGAGCAAACATGCCATGCATAATTATTTCACCCACACACCTGTTTGTGTCCTTGGGGATGAGCGAAAGCAGAAAAAGGTATTTTCTCCCGCTCAGAGACGGCTCCTTAATGAAGGTCTTCCTAGGCAACAATCTAGGTTACAGACTGCATTTGCTCATCAGCGCAAACCAGATTCTCAGCTGGTTGGACGCGAGTTTCAGGAAACCAAAATGCCTTATGTATTCACTCATTACCCCTTTTATTAACTATAGGCTTCAAAGACAAAAAAAAAAACCACACTCCGGTGTCAATACACCCCACACTGGGTCTCTAAGACAATCTTCATTTATTTTTAACATCCATCTTTTACAGTATTGTCCTACATTTGCTTCAATAGTCATGCTAACACTGACCTGACTAGCTCAAGGGCACTTCCAGTAGATGAGAAGCACAGAGGAAGGCTCTTATTTACTTCCCCTGGTTGTAACTGCTGAGCCGCCAACCAAACACTGCTATCCAGACCCTGGAGGTTGCCCAGTGGTCCAATTGGCAGGCTGAAGGACTTTTAGTCATATTTGTCTCTTTACTATACAATAAAAGGCCTTAGAGTTGATATTCTGCCAGAACTTTTGCTGAGGTATTCATATTAGTAAGGCTGAACCCCAATACGGCTGATTATCCCATCCTTATTAAAGCTTCAGGGATGCCAGCAGTGCAGCAAACTGTATTTATGGCACCAGAGATGCTCTTTTGTTCTCCCAATAAAAGGGAGGATACAGGAATGCTGGCTAATGATGGCACAGATGACCATCTTGTCCCTCATTTGTAGTTAGCAGGCAGCACAAGGCACCACTCTCTCCCTCAGACCATCCACCCCCCCAACACCCCCACCCCCCGACCCCCACCCTCCCACTACATGGTCTACCTGCAGAAACATCAAAGATAGCAGGAATTAGCCAGCCTCTTTGAAGGTGAACAATGCTACAGCGATGCTAATTGTCTAACCTGAGTCTCCCTCTCTTTAAAGTGAAAGAAACTTCAAATGAACATGTCACCGTCTCATTCTTCTCAGAAACAACTGGAGAAACATCAAACTGTGGCTGGCAAGTTCTCCATCACCGACCGACTGAATCACACAAATAAAGGAATGAGTCGAACAACCAGTCCAGTGTGGTTTACCAAAGTTTCACATGCCTGTTTTTGCACATCATGTGTTGTCTCTGGTCTTATTAGTGCAACACTGTGACGGTGAACACTGATTAACTGCCTATAAGAGGAACTTTATGAATGACTCCAACAACTACTGTCATAATAAGTCCATCCTCAGCGACGGCGAGATGACAGGAATGACTTCAGACATGACTTTCGCGACATCTTTGATTCTTTTAATTAGCCGGTTACTGTGCTTGATGCCTACTTTAAGCGTGATTAATGTGCAGTCGAAGATAGAAAACACAACAATCAAGTTTCACGGGATTTTTGTTTGGCATGTGTGGTTTGTGACTTTTTTTATTTGACCCTGCGTTTGTTCAGTCTATCACTACATCAGAGTGTCGACGCTGTGGTCACACACGCTGTTTGTCCACAGCACACACTACATCTGTGGAAAACGGCCAGTGTGTACTCAGGTTGATACTATACACACTGCAGGGAAGAGCATGACACAGAAAACAAACCCGGTGTGGTACGTCCAATCTCAGCGCCTCTATATTCACTCATGTCTTTTATTTTGGACTTCGACATGAGAATTAACAGTGACGCTGGATTCACACAAAGCCTCACAGTGGAATCTAAATATGCACATTCTGATGACTTTAAAATGTATAAGTATCAAGAGCCTTGGATTGTCTTTTTTCTTTTTCTTTTTTAACATCCCATCCCTTGTTCCAGCAGTAAGCGGACGACCGGGCAAGGCGGAATAAGTCAAAACTCCTGTGGCGATGTAAAAGGCTTTGATCTACCTTAAATCTATATAGAATCAGCCTCATAGACTAACATGAATGAATCACTCCTCCCTGTTTTAAGTCTTTAAAGGCACACTGAACTTAAAACTCATTTTTGATCATTCTCCAATGGCTGAATTCCATTTAGCTGCTTCACTTTCATAGTCTATGACAAGTCGATGGAGGCTCCGAGTGGGATGTGATTCATATTTAGGGTCCAGGTCCAGCAAATGTAGTCTAGTCCAAGGGAGGCACAGTTCATCTCTAATGAGTCTAATGTCTCCTAATGTCTGCTGTAAAAAAGTATATTACGATTTGCATCAACATACAACTTTAATTAAAAAAGGTAAGCCGTGTCAATCAAACTTCCCCTTTTCAAATTCTGTTTTGAGAGCATTTAGGGAGTAATGTTAACTCTCCTGCTGCCACTGTGTATACTGACTACCTCTAAGCCCAGAAAAGTCACGTCTTAATTCAAATCTAAGGCCACTAAATAGATTTTAAGTGGCTGAATATGTGGGTTGTAGATAAATCAAAGACAACCTTGTCCCCGTCCCTGATTCTTTTTATGGCTCTGCCCATCTAGAAACGATTGCAGGGACACTTCAATGTACAGACAAAATAATTAGAGTCTTAAAAATCCTAGAATATCAGCAGATCCGATCTCGCTGTATGATCACACAGGTAGTGGTATCTTAGCAACGACTACAGAGAGGACTTGGTTGATCCATCACTTCTGAAAAACATCCAATACTTATCTAGAACGTCTTATATCTCCAGACATTTTTACTTGTATTTATCATGATATCAAATGCTAATCCTATTGTAATTCCATTCACAGAATTACCAGTTACGTGTGGCTATGGTTCCAGTTACAGGCGCGGGGAAAAGCTTGTCGTCGCCAGACTGTCACATCAAAACTTCTCTCCCCATGTGATGGTGGCTGGTGTCGGTTCCCCTTCACTGCTGACTCTCCCTGGCATCGGAGCAGCATTTGACATCCATCAACCATGTTGAGCCACAGCGGAATTTCACTCTTTAACGTTTCAAACATTCCTTTCTCACAGCTGGAAAATCATCATGAGTGTCGAAGATTTTAAAGTGCTGGGAAAAAAACGTACAATACAGTCCAATCCCTGCGGCTTAAGTCTGTAACGCTGCACAATATTTTCACTCAACAAGATGTCATCCCTCAGTCTCACTTCTCAATCACTTCGTCTCCCATGTGTTGTCTCACTCTGCTGATATGCCGGGGCCCAGCGCTGAGTAAACAGACTGTGCTGATATCACGTGAATCACAAGATAATGAAGAAGTTTTTCACTTTTTTCAAGTCTTTGCAGGAAGAAAGGGAGGGAAAGAATCACTTGTCTTCCATTTCTTTTTCTGTTAAGGGACACAAAACCACCTGCGCAATGTACCAAAATGCAATAGCGCTGCAACAAATAATGCCTTTGGGAAGCAAAAAGTGTGCAATATTTGTTGAAACCCTTTTCTGAGACCTTCGTTTTGTGGCGGCGTTGAATTGGATTGTTTTACATTGTAAAGTGTTCGTCAGCATGCCCTTTGAATACATATCAAACTTACTGAAAACATCAATATAGCACTATTTCTGTGTAATCATGCCAGTAAAACACTGTCTAACTGTAAAATAACCTGTGCAGCAACTGTTTGATATTTTTCCAGAGAAAAAAAGGATACAGCACCAGGATGCTCCAGACAGGTAAGAATCCCAGACGCCTAACACTTAATCACCAGCAGGGAAACATATTACCCTGGTTACATCGCTGTGGAAACTCTCAGGTGTCCTGGTCTCCAAAGGAATCTGTACCGTTGAAAAATGGAGCATTGAAAGTGTTCATTAGTTAGCCGAGCATTGAGATTAGCCTGCTAATGCTAGTGTGATTCAAAAGAAAAGATGTGTGCCAGAGGAGGAAAATACAGAACTTTTTACCTCCTCAAAAGAATCATTTCTAAAGGAAAAAAAAAAAAGAGTGTGAAACACAATTGCAGTCACCCTCCATGCATGGTTTAAGCTGAGTAGCAGCTTTAGTATCCATTAATGGCCGTACTGTATGTGTAGCTTCAGTGTGGAGAAAGCACTCAGCGCCCACTGTAGGAAAAAGAAACACTGATCAATAAGTGCTGTGTGCGGTTCAATAAGTGCATTGATCATCACACAAACAAACACATCACGACCATAGCGGGAATAAGAGTGCTGGGACAAGGTCAATATCTCTCCACCTGACCTGATGTTCGTCTGCTCGGGCTTGTTTTCCCTCTCAGATAGGATCAGTCCCAGAACATCTGCAGCACAGAAACTGAATATACACTTAAATGTAATGATCAGCGTGAGACGTCTGCTCCTCTTGAAAAATAATGATAATATTCTATGATTACGGCAGACAATCCATTTCGAGAGAAGTGGAATAGCAGCATCATTTAATCAAGGTCTATCCTTTGACGTGTACTCTTCACATGAAAGTCAATAGCGGCATGAATTGGTGTCTGTGACACAATCTAGATAGATGAGGATAAGAATGATTTTTACTGCAGAGCACATTACTCTTTATATGCACAATACACAGGTCTCATCTGCTCGACAGAGTTTTATAGCAACTTTCCAGTCTACGGCTTTACATTTTTGGCAGCTGATTTCAATGTGGAAGTTCTACAGAATAACTATGCATCCCCTGCTCAGCACCAAAGTGCAAACACACTGTGCAAAGTTAGCTAAATATATCCAGGTTTTTATTCCAGCCAAGAGAAATCCTCCACAAGTTTTGAGTTGTGTTCCTGTGTTTGACTCTGACCTTTTGTTTGCACAAATCTGTCAAAGACACTTGTCCCCTTAAGCTACGGTGGCCTGTGAGTGACATAAACACTTACAATTCTAGCTAATTACAGCAGACATCCAAAGAAACATTCGAATGCCTTTGTTGAGTCTTTGATTCCCCACAGATAAATTCCACTGTTTTTGCTACAGGGCAGAAATAAAAAATAACACACTCATTGCCTCTTTAAACACTTTTCACAAAGCACATTACAGGGAGGAGATAATCCAGTGGCAGCGGATGGTTTGCTCCGAGGTATTTCGGTGATGCTTCATGGTTGGGTCAGCCAACAGCTGCTGGAGGTGAGATATCTAGGATGAAGTCCTCTCCCCAAACGGCGTCAACTCTATTTTAATTCTCCACACAGCATGGTGCATTGACACCTGGGCTGAACACATGGTTAAAATTAGGGCCACTGTAGGGGACCTTGACAAACAAGTGACTTTGACTGAATTTATCAGGGCATCCCTGGAGTCTGACGTTTCTCACACACACAACAGTGCTCGAGGATATAGAGCTTTGTTTTAGTCTCTGTTGCTCATAAGTTGTCATTTCCAGTTTCAGATTGTAAACGGTGACTGGCTGCAATCATTGTGCTTTACTGCTGTGGAATGACTTGCTAACACTGTCATCTTTGTAATCATAACATTACTATCTATATGTTGTTAATATAAATGTAATTATTCAGATTACTCTTAAGCATTATAAAAGATATCAAATTAAGCTGAATTAGATATGAAAAAAAGAAGGAAAAATCTAAAGCCGGTAAAATAAAGAAGGTGAAGATTTTTCAAAACATGAAGTTTTGACTTTAATTTGCTTGAAGGGTCCTAGCTTAAACACAAATAAGGGTAGGACATATCTGAATCAATTAATTTGGCATATAAGAGCCAATATGCTATTGTTTAGTTAGTCCTGTTAGATTGTTATCTCACCATGAAAAGATGAACAGAAAGCAAACTTACAGCAGCACATATCATGTAAATGTGTTTACATTCCAGATCAAGTTTCCTGTGATGCTACCTTCTCCTGGTCCAACTGAAACCTGGTGCATTAGGGGGAAAATTTCCCGTCCTATTGAGAAGAAAAGAACATGTTAGTATAACAATCAGTGGGCCTAAGTTAATTTAGTTTAAATTTAAAAGTCAGACTTGCTTGAATATTTCAGATTATGGATAAACTGTCGAGTGTCTGACGAGACCCACTATATAAACTTAAAACACAGGCTCTCCGGGAGACATCGATCATTGTAAATATTTAATTCAGTGCCTCCGACAATGCATGCCACTGCAACAAATCTTTACCAGATTGGATTCAAGATAAATAACGCGGAAATATAACCAAAGCTGATACACAGATTTTCATGCCATCGTTTTGTCAGGGTGGCCTTGTTGGGGGTGTCTGTTCCACAGATCGCATGTTGGTTTGTCCAGCGTGTCAGCACTTCTTAAGCAGCACCTCAAGTGTTTGTCGCAGATTGTCTGTGCAGCTATAAATAAGATAATAATCCAGTATGTAAAGGCGCTTTATAGAAGTCATAAACTAAGGTTTTGAACAAGTAATGCAGCTATCACTTAAAAATCTACAGAAATTAATAAATAGTCCTGCGGGAAACTTTATGCATTGTCTCAATATTAATAGTAAACCAAATGGCATTTTTGTTCAACACTATGAGGTGCTATAGGTGCTCATTGAGTCCGACATGAACAATAGCAAAAATATAAACATGAATGAATGATGAGATATTGGGCCCACCGATTAACATTGGTTTATCAATAGCACTAGTTTCATTATTATGTAAAGAAGCAACCATGAATTATCTTAACATGCATTTAACAGACACAACATGTTTCCATCATGTTTTTTTTCTTCAGACTACAAAAAGAGGGCTGTCTGAAGAGTCAGGGTTAGGCTCTCACAAACAATGCATTCGGGGAGGTTTGCTGAAATGCTATGTGTCATTTGGAACTTAATTTTTAGTGAACCTTCAGCAGTACAATTATTCCGCCACTTAACTTCTGCCTACCTTCAACATTAACCCACTTCAGCGAAACCTCTCTGCCAAGCCTAGAATGCACTTTCAAAATCCTTCAATTGGCCTTCAGACTGCATTCCAATGCAAACTTCTGGAAACTTTCAATCGGGTCTCTGCTTCCTACACAGCACTGAGATTATTCTGGTCAAGGTCACCAATGACTTAGTGCTTGAAGCCAACACTTGCCTGTACTCCATTGCAATTCTTTTTACTCAGCTCAGCCTTCGACATAGCAGACACACTTGTCTTGATCAGCCATCTAAAGAATTCTGCTGGCATCAGTGATTTTACTCTGGATCAGTTCATTTCCTATCTGTTGCTTGGAGATGCCTCTTACTCTTGTGCTTCTGTCTTTTGTGGGGTCCCCCAGGGTTCCATTATTGGTCCTGTCTTATTCGCTATATGCTACCCTTGGGGCAAATCATACATAGACATGACATCAATTTCCATTGCTAAGTGGATGACATCCAATTGTCCAAATCATCACTAGCAGAGTTAACAACCTCTCCTCTAGTCTGGGTGCCTTGTCAAATACTTTTCAAAAAGAGGCCCTCAACTCAGGTGTTATTTTTGACTGTTATTTTTGATGCTCTGGTGACCAAAATAGTGCAGTCCTATGTTGTCCAGCTGAGACAGTTAACCAAGATATGGCCATTCCTCCACAGACTCAGAAAAGGTCATCCATACTTTCATATCCCCGACTTGACTATAGCAATACACTTTATTCTGGTATCAGCAGGAGAAACAGCTAAGGACTGCAGCTGATGCAAAACACTGCTTCAAGGTTTTCTTCATTGGCTACCTGTGAGTTTTGAGATATTACTGCTTGTCTTTAAAGCCTAGAATGGTCAGGCTCCTGCTTATATCTGTGATCTGCGACGACTGATTTAAACACAAGGAGAATGGATTTTATTCATGAATTATTAGGAATTATTAGGAATTTATTTAGAAATGATGGATCTGTAGATTAAAGCATTGCAAGAGGAAATTACTGTATTGGATTTGATTGTTGCATATTCAATATTAAAAATCAAACCTAATCAGAGCATTCCTACATCCATCTGTTATTTTCTCAGGTAAAGGACAACTGAATTAAGTACCTAACCGCGCTCAACAAATCATCAACACAGTTTAATTTTCAAACTTTTATTCACTTAAATTCTCAAGTGTTAAAGCAAGAACAAAACATTTATAATGTCCTTTGGTGGGATTTTATTACACTTTATTAATACTGTATATGTAAACTGATATTCTTTGATGCCAGCACGTTGCCAATACAAAGGAAAATCAACTGCACAACTAAAAGTAATATTAACAAATAAAATAAGTGAAGGAAAGAAATGGAAGTCAAAAGAAAAGAAAAGAAATCCATGAACAACTGCTTCTGCATTTGGATGTCTTAAATAGATACATTAAAGGTTGCCTTTTTTTCAATCACAGTTCGGCAAAGATACAAAAGGACTACATGACTCTTTTTTTGTTTGCTCTGTCGAGAAAAGAACTTGCAAATACACCGATGGTTTTTCTATGCACTTCTTTGTCTTCTCGGGTGAAAACAAGCCTCTGACCATGATCGTAGGGAGCGTGGCGGCGCTAAGAAAAAGAATCAGACAGCCTTATTGGAGTATTCTTTTTGGAGGAGAGGAAAGGGGAGGAGAGGAGAGAGAGAGGTTCTTACACATGTGCATCACTAACATCAGACAAAAGAATCTTTCAACCAACAAGGGTTTACAGAGTAACGTTCACGAAAGCACAGGTCAGTGGCAGCATGGCGAGGGGATCTGGGGTTGGGGGGACTGAAAGGGAGGGAGGATGAACAGCAGGGAGGATGAAATAGAGCTCGAAGGAGAGACAGAAAGCTAGAGAGGGATCGACGTGGGCAAGGTTTTTGTGTCACAAAGTGGCACTCCGGACAGATTTCCTTCTATCCACAATGCACTGACAGCAAAGAATGCTTCCTGTGTTTGCTCCTCTGTTTGTTTTTGTCGCTGTATTGAAGTCTAGCGGTTACGTTTCAGAGGCCGAGTCTTAGCCGTTCAGCGGGGACAGCTTCTTTGAGATTTCTTCGGCGTCAGTCCAGCCAACATTAACTCGCAGAAGCATCCCGGGGGGATCGGCGGCCACTGTCGGCCCGTGCGAGAGCTGATTGGTCGCAGCTGTTGTTGCCGTGGCAATAAGAGAGGAAGTGAACGAGTCTGTCATCTTCAGTTATCCCTTCTCAAACTGGAAGGAGCTCAAGTACCTGGTATGGCTTAGAGGGGGAGGGGGTCTCACTGTTCTTTTACTCTTATTAGGCAAACACTCTGTTACTCTTTTTGTTTTGTTTTTTAATAATATCTGGCATTTTTAGAAGTATATGTTTTTTTTTCCATTTCTATATATTCTTTGAAATTAAATGAAAAGTTTTTGCACTCATTTGTCTGGCACATTCCCTTTATCGTCAGCGCGAGTGTCCATTGAGTCTGGCGGCCGAGAAGCTCAGTACATTACAGTCCAGAAAGCTCATGGTTGTTCTTGTTTAATGGTTGTTGATTATTTGAAAGGGGGAATGGGAAGGTTAAGGTGGAGGCGGTGGGGAGCTTATCGTTCCCACCAGGTCGTGGGTCCCTTCAGAGCGCGGTGGACCAGCAGGAGGCCTCTCTCAGCAGTGCCGAGCCCAGCAGCAGCAGCAGCAGCAGCCTGGGGGAAGATGGGGGCGTCGCGGCGGCCTCGCCCGAATCTGGGCCCCCGCAACCCCCTAGCTCCGACTCGCAGCGGGACTTCTCACACAGCAGGCCCGTGTACGATGAGGGACAGCTGCAGCGGACGTTGTTGACGCACACTCCGCCATTTTGACAGCGCAGGAGCTCGTTGTCACACACCCGGGCTGCAGTGGGAGCAACGGAAACACAGGAGAGAGGAGTGAGACTCAAACATGCAAGAGAGTTTTGGGTGACACTTTAGTTGAAGTGCACTGGGATGCAACTTATTATGTAGTGCTCATTATTAAATGCCAGAAAAGAATCATTTCACAGCATTTAATCTACTCAGTTGTCCTGTTAAGAACAAATCCAAATTCAAAGCTCCCAAAATGTTTTCTTCAAATAAAGTGCTACCACATTTTAGTCCAGATTTGGTTTAGCTGAGCTCTTCCAGGAATAGTTCAACATTTTGGGAAATACTTTCCTCCCACAAGTTAAATAAGAAGATTGATACCACTCTCATACCTGTGAGGTAAATCTGGAGCTGGAGACAGCAGCCAGTTGGCTTAGCTTAACTCTTTTGTTTCATCCGTAAAAATGGTGAATTGCTGTCTTATACACTCATTGCCTGCAGCTTCATATTTATTGTACAGACCTAAGAGTAGTATCAGTATTCTCATCTGACTCTAACCAAGAAGGCAAAAAAACCCAACATTTTCCCCAAAACTATTGCTTTTTTTCATTATGCAATATACTGAATTTGCAAAAAAAAAATTCATAATACATAGAGTGGTAGGTAACACGTAGAATAAACTCTGAAGTGCATACATCATTACTACCTAAGGTAATAGTTAATCAGGTTAGTAATGTTAGTACAAATTTGAAAGCAAAAGCAAAGTTAAAGTTACCGTGCAGAATTTCAAAATTACTACCTTTGGTGCCCCCAGTTGTAGTGTCACAAAATACTTTTATTGTCGGCATAGAATTACACAATTTTATACAATGAAAAGCTCATGCCATCACACTAATTTGAAGGATGGCATAATTACATCAGAAATTTAAACCCATTGGATTTAACTGACTCTTTTATCACAAGTTGTGCCAGGGTGTTTAAGGTGATGACAAACCTTTTATATTTCAAGAATTACACCTTACATATATTGATAACATGCAATTAAACATTAGCATCAGCTTTTGAAGGAGAATGAAAAGAATGATCATTTGCATAAATCGAGATCAAGGTTCCTGTATAGATGCCTGGCAACCAGTTCCTCATTTCGTCTCACTCTCAACTCATTGTTTGTATGTAAACATAATCATTCTATTTGCGAGTACATTTTCCATCATTTCCTTTTCTGTAATAACAAAGTAAACCAAAGCCCCATCCCATTAGCTATGTTGTTGCGCTGAAATCCAGTTTCCTCAAAGCCAGAGAGGCTTTCCCCCAAACAGCACTGACTTTAGACAAACTGAACGTCAGGTGAAAATTGGTGTATATTTAGAGCTGGGACACCGAGGCCACTCTATTCCCAGTGGAGGCAAGCTGTCAAGCAAGCTGGAGGCAAACAAAGCAGCGCCGCACAAACTAATAAACCAACAGAGACAAATAAACAGTGATAAACACAGGGGCCACTTCTGCCCATTCCAGTCCTTTATGGGAGTGGAAAACAATGTGGTGAGCAATATGTGAACTCTATGGGACATAAATATCACAATAACAAATATCAGGCCTCTCTCCTAATACTAAGGATTGGATGCATGCTGTCTCCCAGGAATAGCCAAATAGAGCTTTGATGGGAGGCTTGTTAAGAAACATTGACTCTGTGAATCCTATTTGTGCCACGTCTGTTTTGTTGGAGAAAAGGGAGCTGCTGTTTGGCTCGGTAAGTTTTGCTTCAGGCCACAGCTCACCAATTACCATGCACAACTAGATCCAAATAAGACATCTGAACTCTATCTTTGTCTTTTTCTCCCTCCAACTGACATATCAATTTCATGATCACTCCAACCAATCAGCAGGAGCTAAAGTAATGAATCAATATATAAAACTACAACCACTGCTAGAAAAGGCTCAGGAAAGCCTTTGTTCTCTTGGCTTTCTCCTCATGATGAGGTGGCTAAACTTGGTAATAAAAATGTCTCCTCCAAGACGACAAGGAAGAGCAATCAAGTATATTAATTAAAGAATCATGTTTTCCCCCAAGAGGCCTTGATATGATCACTACACTGGGGAGACTCCTTTAATTTGAGAATGACCTTTTATCTTGTCCGTCTTAACCCTCCTCGCATGAAGAAACGCTAACATGTATTATATCTCTAAGGATATTCAAAGTCATTAGTATTCCTCTGGCACCCTAAATGTATCATAAAAATTCTTGACGTTATGTGCCAGACGTCATTGTGCGCACATTTTCAAAGTAAAACAAACCCAAGGTCAACCGTGTGCAACCGGCCAGAGCATGAGGGACCTGAAAGCTATGCAAGAGACCCAAAATGATGGCAGCTTCCCTCTGCTGCACCTCGAAATAAGGGAGACGTGACACAAAAAGAGCTTTGTGACAACAGCGTGGCAGAATGGCACTAGATTTGCTTTCCATCATACTTAAGATTGCATTTCTTACTTGGAAAACAACGCAGCCCTGACTTGTTTATTAAAGAGCAGCGTTCAGCAATGATAGCGGCCCATATTGTTGGTTAGTGAGCAACTTCGTGGTTATTCATCTCTACTACTTTTAGCAGCAGCTTTGAACAGCTAAATTCACCTATTGCTCTGGAGGAGGCCAACAAACAATTGCATTACCTCAGTGAATATGAATTCAGTTAGGTTGGTTTAGACATGCATTCTGACTAACTGTAGCTATATGAGATGACTGACTGCTAAAAGCTATCTTCAGCAGCATAGATATTCTCCTCAGGTTGCATTTAGAAAGTAGGCAAAATACCGAACGGCAATATACGAATTGGGCAAAATGGCTTATTTCTTTTAGAAAGGGAAAGACAGAGACACATTTCTAATCACATGTGTCATTCAGAAATGAAAACACTGTCATTTTCTACTGATTCCCAGCAGTTTCCAATGCGGACCAGCAGCCATTGCTAGCTTCATGTGCACTATAGTTGCATTTAGATACTGAAAGTGAATTTTCATTTTTAGGTGAACGGCTGTGTTGAAAGTTAATTCTGCTTGATGCTCAACGCTGCATAGCAAATTCACTTGACTTCAAAGGAAAGTTCAGGTAATGGCGGACCCCTGCAGGCAAAGCGCTTCATTGGCTGCCAATTAAGCAATGCTAATGTCCGAAAAAAAAAACCCCAGAAGTATTGATTTTCAAAAAGAACGAGTTAGTTAAAGATATATAGCAGGGTCGTAGATATTAAAGGCATTGTAACGCTGTGAAGGGGAGAGCAAGATCCGAGGGCACATAAAGTAACAGACAATATGGGGCATTATGGGTTATGAAGTGATCGCTGTGCTATTTGATCCAAGTGAAGGCTGTAAAAAACAGGTGTAAGAGTGCTACTCTGATTTGAAAAGAAGAGTGAAGAACTGTGCAAAAAGCCTGCAAACTCAGTTGAGGTAGGATGAATTATTCTGCGAGCCGTGCACCTTCATTTCTCTTCAGTCTCCCACATTAACCATTTCTCTGCATGTAAACAGAGGCAGCGCAGGCACTAAATGACAAGATTTATAGCGTTTGCTTTTGATATGAGTGATAATATTTAGAGAGGGGGCCTGATGAACTAGGTGCGCCTGCCTGGGACTGCGATGTGTTTGGCGAGAGATTTGAGTTTTAATTGCATTCTTCAGTCTGCATGCAGATAGAGTCTTGTCCATGCACATAAATACTGCAGCAGCCGCGATGCAAGAGCAGGTCAAGGCTGGAAAGTTTTCAAGCTATCTGAGTGGTGGAATAACTCAGTATTAGTAGCTCCTTGGGCAGGCGTTATATCAGGTGTTGCCCATTTTAAACTCTTTGTGGAAAACATTTTGTGCAGTCAGAGAACAAATTCGCCTTAAAACAGCTTTGTGTTGTTTTTCTAATTGCTTTAGAAAACTGCCTTTTTAAGCTATTGCCAGAGCAGTGAGGGATTGCTTTCAGCTGCTTAAAACGTCCACAACAATACACAGAGAATCCCATAATAGAGGCAGAGATACTCATTTCTCCACTGTGGCCTCAGTAGACCACAATGCAATGCAGGCAAATTGTCAGTATAGTAGAGTGTAAAACACATGTGCACCATCCTTCTTCCTTCTGACATAGCTATTACTATATTCTCTTTAAATATCTACAGTACAGAAAACTCCTTTCTTTGGGTGTCCCTGAAAGGCATTCTGGAAAACATAGTAAAACTTGCTGACAGAAATAATCTTGATTTCTTTTAGAATCTAATTACAAATGCAATTGTTACTAAAATGCAGATAAAAAGCTGGAGGGTTTTTACATTTCATTTCATTTTCAGATGTTGCAGTAGTACAGCAAGCTATTAAGCCTCACTGTAGGAAGAGTAAAAGTTTGAAGCATGCTGATTTATATGTTTCGAGAACAAATAGTTCACACAGTAATGCTTGTTTGTTTTTGTAATCACTGCGTCATAGCTAATCTGATAAATACAACTACTGATCCATTCTGTGCTCTGTCCCGCTTCCATGTGACTCCCCATCTGTTTGCTTTTGTTTCACTCCTTTTTTTTTCTCTCCTTGTGGTAAACATACAACCACTGCTGTTGTTCTACAGCTCAGAATGTGTATGTGCGTTCATCGTAAAGTGACGTGGGATGTCAGCCATGTCGGGTTCTTCGATGTCTTCGCCACCTTCCTTCAGTGTGGGAACGGATGTGCACGCTGTATTCACACAATGCACGCTGCATTTATTAGTCAAAAACAGTGCATTTTTAACGAACATCCACCTGCAAACGAACTGATAATTAATTTAACGCTTAATTCAAATCATAATGCACCTGTCTTTAAAGCACTTCTATTCACATGTTGCTGACAAACAACGGCCAGTTAGTTAGGTATTGGTATTATTTCATTTTGCTGTCACGCTGCATTGAGATATTTTCAGACGATGCAGAAAACGATCACATTGGACTTTTGATTTTGACATAAATTCACCACTGCTAGATGTTCATTACAAAGTGCTTTAACTCAAATGTCCCTCGTCAACGTCTACAACAGCCCAGTGGACAAAACAGTGCATTGTGGTCTACTGTGGCTCTCTGGTCTCTCTGCCTCTTTTTTCTTCCTCTACTGTTGAACACCAACGACAAATAGCAGCTCCTGCTATTTTTAGATCAATCGTTCACCAATTTTCAACATTATAGATTACGTATCAATTATATGTGAGATATTCAAAATCATAGTCCACCTGAACATTTGAACATATTCACTTTCATATACTCTCTTACAGCTCTTTAACAGTTAGTCAAAACTAGCTCCAGCATTGGATCAATTTCACAAAATAGCTGCTTCATTTAAGTTCTTTTCTGTTAAACAGAGAAATCATCTCATTCGTCTAAAATCATAGGGTTAAATTATTCTAATAAATTTTTCCTGCAAGTGGTCAAGTGGTTCTTTATAGATAGATAGATAGATATACTTTACTACTATACATGAAAAGTCATACAAAAGGCGCTCTCTAGAAGCTACCTCTCTTTGACTGATCACATCCACAGACTTCTGAGTGGATCAGGAAATATTTCAGGCTCTGTCTACACTCTGCTTACACCAACTATCGCCTTACATCCACAGGAAGAACTAGAGGCTTCCACTAGAAATTAATCCCTCAAATTCATGTCACCTTGCAATGTTGAGGCGCCTTATTTAGGACAATTTCTGTCAGCCCGGACAGAGATTAATGTTGAGCTGCAGGACGTAGGCAAATAGATGTCACCGCAGTTAATCGCAGTTTCATATAGTGACAAATGGTTGGTTAACTGCCAATTAGCAGCAATTATTAGCTGGTCTGAGAACTTATTCGCACAAGACAAGAAATAAAGCTCCTAAAAGGCCAAACTACAAGTTCATTAGTCAAAAAATATGGAGCACAAACAATCTTTGCAACGGTGGTTTCGTATCTCAGAGTTCGAATTCTTTCTCTCGCTGTCAAAGAACTAAAATCCTTCATCAAGAGGTGTGTAGTTTATCATTTCTACCTCCTGTAGGTTTGTCACTGAAGTTTGACTTGGAAAAAAAAAAGAAAAGAAAAATTGGTGACATTTAGAAACAAATGACACAGGGTATGCATTGCAAAATGGCTGGGGGGAATATAAACAGTAGACAGTAATAAATGGGCTGGAACTGAAATGACCTGCATTCTCTTTTAGAAAATGTTAGTGTTGGATGACATTGTCCTGTTGTGGACAGGTGGAGGGGGGTGATGGCTACTCAAACAGATCACAGGCAGTCTGTCAAGCAGTCAATATTAACTCAGCTGTTGTTTTGCTGGTGTGCGACATGGCTGGATAACTGAGTTACCGAGCAGCATGCGTCCTGCCGTGCCATTGCTTTCTCTCTATTTGAGCCATACAGGGCACCTGCTGATATGACATTGTTAACGCAGCCGCACCAAGTGTGAATGCAGGTTCAGTTGGTGAATCAAATGGCTTAGTATACTGGGTTGGCTCGTGTTATGGGTTAGGTCTGTGTTTGTCAAGGCAGCCCTGGGTATGCGCAGCACATTCTTCCAGCCAAAGCTCAGGAAATAAAGAAAGAGAGAAGAAATCAGAGAGAGATAGCAGAGAGACACAGAGCTGAGGGGGAGAGCAGTCAGGAGCTGCGTGGGGAGGTTTGTGGTTCTACTTACATTTGCAGCCATCGTCCCACAAATAGCCGGGTAGACACTCCTGACACTTAGGCCCTGTAGTGCCCTCCTTACATATACAAAATCCTGTGCCATTACAGCGATCACTGACTGAGCCAAAGGGATTACAATTACAGTCTGGAAAAACAAGACACACACACACACACAGAGGCTGGAAACAGGGTGGTGCTTTGACTTCCCGGCACACGTCTAGGATTTTCACAGCGCGAGCAACATTCCTCGAGCTCAATTATGAGCTCAACTATTGCAACAAGGCGCTTGATTATTTTCAACTGGTAAAACAAGCGAATAGATTTAAAGACTCATACATAAAAAATGCTACCATTTCAACTGTAATGGAGACAGAATGAGAAAAGAATGTGAAGTTGATTATAGATGCATGAACACTTTCTATTCATTACAGCATATTTGTAATTATTATAACATAATGTTTTATAGGTATACGACGTGCAATGAGCAAATATGCAAAGCGTCATCGGTAGCTTCGATTTAAAATGAACAACGTGGGCTAATCTGCACATGCTCTTCTAAAATCTGATTCACTCGTACAGATAGAGATAGAGTAAGAAGGAAAGAGGAGACAGGGAATGTGATGAGCAGGTAAAACATGGATACTAGCATGAAATAAAGACAAAAAGTGATGGTTAAGGTTTTAGAGGAATGAGAATACAGAGAGAACATTGAAATGGGCATTGTCGTAATATGTTCTTTAATTCTTTCTAGTTTTCAAATGATGTAAATACTTAATGTTATCCGTAGGAATTGTCTTAAAATGCCTCTTTAACAGAAGGGAATGGTTATTAGTCACACTTTTAAATATTCCTCTCTATGAGAAAAAAAACCATCCTAAATAACCCGTCTGGTGTCAGGTGTCCTACGCTTAACTGACCTTCCAGCTTTCCACAGCGACTGGAGCACTCTGCAGTCAAAGACACGCCTAGTTTGACAGTCCCTGACCATCACATTGCACCGTCTGTGGCTGTGCTGTCTGCATGTGGCTGCACCCGAGTGACAACCGTGGGTCAGGCAAGAGGTGAGAGGTGACGGCAAGTGACAAACGGGGGAGTCAGTAAGAAAGAGGCAGGGTGACGGCGAGTTTGGCACGAGGTAACGCCTCGGTGACTCTTAACGCCTTCTGACGGTTTTCAGCTGCTACTCCTGAGGCCATTTCATGTATATGACATATGCACATGCGTGGCACCTCTGACTGGCGGTGTGACTTCACTGTGACATTTCTCTCAGAACTCTTGTTGCTTGTCACACTCCCCCCTCAGGACTCACAAATGCACCTGGCACTGAGTGCTGTGAACACTCCACATGCTAGCTAAAGAATCCAAGAGGGAACCACACTATTGCCTCGGGAGCTATGTGCAATTTTCACCTATTTTTACACAAAAAAAAATCAGGCAGTTCTGCGTATGAATGTCTGCATAAAGGTCATGGACAAAATAACAGAAACACCGGATGAAGATAGCCTTTTTAACTTTGACATCACAACTACAAAGGTGGCACCATCTTCACCAGTCATATCAAATATATGCCACATATACAGATGCACCAAAGTAACAATCAGACAGTGTGTCACTAATTTGATTTAGCTGATTGCTAAATCGTTAAAAAAAAACATATGTTTGCTCACAAATGCAATTATTTTGCAATTACTTAAAAGAAGTGTTTTGAGAAAAATACTCATTAATGATACCACTGTCATGTCGATGCACCAGGAGGCAGTTTAGCATTACTACTGGAAACAGGGGGAGACACCTAGCCCGGCTCTGTCTTATGAAAATCCAGAAGTCTCTCCTGGTTGGGTGACAACAAGGCTCCAGAAAGTGTGCAGCACACAACAACACCATTGTTGAACATTTATTTTTGCATTTAATTTTCTTGTGGGGCAAACAAACAAAACAGACAGAGCCAGGCTAGCTCTTTCACCTGTTTCTGGTCTTTATGCTAAACTAAGCTAACTGGCTGCTGTCTATACTTCATATTTACTATACAGACATGAGAGTGGTATCAAAACTTCTCATCTAACTCTATGCAGGAAATGTCAAACTATTTCTTTATTATGGCGAGGGAAGTCGAGTTGAAGATCGTGACAGAATATCCCAAAAGGAAAACTGCATCGGCAAATTGCATCTGCAAACAGAGGTCAAAAACTCAAAGCTTACCTACAATGAGAAGATACACTGACCAAAGAAAAATAGTCCTATTTTAAATTTGTATAGGGATAAAATATTCAGTTTAAGAGTGTTTCCATTAGTTTGTGCATATAATACATCTACCTGCAAACCAATCATTCAAGCTTTAAATCATTGCTTGGCTCACACTACGATCCTACAAGCTAGGAGCTTGAAGCAATCTGTAATATACTATATCAATAAATGTAACAGCAGCTAGAAACCTACTGTAAAACTGTATCAACCCCAAATCAGTCTGCAGATACTCAAACCATAGCCGATGCGTCTCTAACAAAAGCTACATGACTATTGCTCCATAAAAAAACATGTTCTGATAAAGGAGGTTAATGAGTGATACCATTGTGTGAAAGCAGAAGAAGCAAAAGAGGAAGATGTGGAGATCACTGAAAGACGTGGACGCAGGAGGGTGAACGGACGATGAAGTGGAGGCGGGTGAAGGGTCACACTTTCTCTGGTGACGACTCAAAGACAGGAGATGAGGAGGCGGAGGAAAGTGTTTGTGTGAAAGCAAGGTGGGAGTGAAAGGGGGCCGGGTGGGGGACTAACCTATGCACACATTTTCATCGTCCAGTTCTGCCGAGGCATTGCGGTAGTAGCCCAGCTTGCATAGCTGGCAGTGCTGGCCCCTAGTGTTGTGCTTACAGCTCACGCAAATGACGGTGTTTAGCAGCTCGATGTAGCTGCATCGGTTGGAGTGGCCGAAGCATTCGCAGTCTTGCAAAGAGAGAGTGAAGGGGAGAGAACAGAGAGAGAGAAAGAAAGAAAGAAAAAGAAAGAGAGACAGAGAGAGAGAGAGAGAGAGACGCGGTAGAGATTGTTGGAAATGTTGCTGCGAGTGCTACGGCAGAGGGGTTAGCAACAATTTGAGCGAGGCGCCATGGCATGCGAGGTCAAGAATGGAGACTGCGTTGGGAGGGAGGAGAGGCAGATGTTGAGGAAGGGATGGGAGGGAGGGTAACTCATGATTAGTCTGGCATGGGCACAGCCAGAGTTAGAAAAAGACATCACATAAAAAAGGCACGGCGTTAGTAAGACTCGAAGAGGTCACATCACTTCAAGCACACCACAACATGAGGCGAGGAAGGCTCTACAATGATGGCACAGAGACACGGTCACTTCGGGAACACCACACAGCGTAAGGCGGGTCAAACCATGAATGAAATGGATCTTTCAGCTCAGGGAATGGTTTTGTGGAGTTTTGAAATTGTTTTGTAACTGATGTCTTGGATGTCATGGTCAGTCCGGTTTGAGGTAACAGGATGAAACTTCCAAAAATTGAGACCCCTTTAATATCACTAACATGGCTAGATAGTTGTTTTTAAAGGCTTATTACAACTCATCTTCAGAAAGCAGTTGGCACAGGGAAAGTATGCGTATAGTGAGTTGCAGCTGGGAGAGAGTGTGTCATTGCCTATGTCATGCTAAATTAGATATATGGAGTTGGAGCCGGACTGAACAACCTCATGCAGCAGTATGTGATACTCACTGGCAGCCCTGGCCTAAGGGGTGCAGGATGGGAGGGGTGCAGCCCCAGCTCAGCTCTCTCCGTGAGGATCAGCCTGCCATGCTGAGTGACCACTGACACCATGTGTCACAGCGCAGACAGATGTGACCCTTAAGCCTCACTGGCAGTCGCTCGGACAGAAAGCCCACTCTGAGATTCGGAATGGGGGTAGCAGGGGGGGGGTGGTGGAGGATGGGGCTTTCGTCCAAGGGATTGTGGTTATTAAGGATCTGTATTGAGGTCAGGTCTCTCTGTCCGGCTGCTAACAACCCGACAAGGCTTGGAAATGAAGGAGCATCAAGTTTAGTCCACTCTACCTTCGCCTAAAGCAGAGAGTCTTGTCAAAGTGTAAGCTAAGATCTCCTACATTAGAGGCCTCACTCTCGCAGACGTACTCTCAGAAGACAAATAATCTCTCCTTTTCAGAAATAGGCTAAGGTCATAAATCATGCACGCATGGGGAATAAAAAGTCTCCAGTCTCGGAAACATGTTCCCCAAAATAGTTGTAGTCTCAAGCACCCACTTTATTTGCTCTGAAAAAGATATGATTCCAAGGGACTTTTATAGTGTTTAGAAACAATTCCATAAACGAACAAATCCTCAATGTGCCCTGGACAGAGGACGCCATCAGTCCAGCACTGAGCTGGAGATACGGACACAGGGTGCTCTGGCATTGGGTTAGTGCTGCTAGGGTGACGGGGCTTTCAGTTAGACAGAAAAATTAGTTCAGACAGTCAGAAGGCTTGGGTGTCATCTGGGGGGCAATGTATGAATTCCAGAGCTCCTACCTCGCTTGCTGTTTGCAACGTGGACAGAAGGGGCAGTGGACAATGCAACTTGAGGAGCTACTAGACAAATTAAAAGAAGAAACAAACAAAAAAAAAAAACATGATATTGCAATTAAACAATAAACATGTAATGTCAGAGAATTACGAATACTGAGCATCATGCTTAATAATAAATGCAACAGTAAAAAAAAAAGAAAGAAACATACGTAATAACGATGAATGATGGCATTGGGAAATAAAAAGTGACATTGCCAAGTGAAGTTGGCTGCATGTAGCAGCATCTGTTACAAACGCCTTAGATGGCTAACAATCCTAATATTATCGTTCCTCTTTTATGCTTCATTTCATTAACAAGTGCTTTGTATAATTCAGAAGCCTCTGTGTATATTTTCCCAGACAGAAACTATCCCCTGACAAACTACTCTCCACCTCAGTGGAGGCCAGCCAGGAATTTTCACCCTATAAATTTGTGCACAGGAGCGTGGTTAAGGAAACTGGCTAGCAGTGAACACATCAATCCCTCAATTCCTTTCCGGTCATAAAACAAACAGTGGGGAAAAAGAAATAATAGGCCCGGCCTCTGCCATTGTACTGGGTGACATAAGCCCCTGACACATACACTGCGTGCGCTTGGCTGCAGTCATGGAAACACAGAGCTGGGTGGATGTGTGCTAGTTGTTTGCGAGGTGGCTGCACATCACATCTGCACGATGGATTAAGCTGAGATGAGCCTAACATCAATCTGCATAAAACCCACCGTGAAACCTCTCCTGCTTTTCTTCCTAAGATGGGACTGAGAATCCCTAGGACACCTAATTAAAATGGAGTGTGAATGCATAAATGTACAGTGCACGCATTGAGTGTTTGAGAAGATAACGCACGGCACTGCAGCGTGTTGCAACACGAGTGCCCCGCGAATACACAAGCCTCCACTGAAGGAGCCTAAAGCCTTTATCATGAGCAAGACAAGCAGACTGAGGATGTTCTTTTTGGTTTGTCAGGAAAACAACCAAGATTTGGAAAGGGGAAGATACTACCCACAAATACTCTTAGCTGCCAAAGAGTCATTATTTGCTGACTATATAAACACCCTGAGGTCAATGAACTTGTGAAAAAAACATAGTTGTTGCATATTCTTAGATGCCTACCTTCTTTTCGGTTAGCGACACCTAGGGATGAGACATTCGGCCGAACTGCGTGCAATTGAGAGAAATCAGGAGTTATTCATGTGCACTTGTGTGATGCACTACAGATAGTCTAGAAGGGGGGGCTACGTGGTGGTGGACACACACAACTGGAGAGACGAACATGTCCAGCATGACTTAGATCAGTAAATCAGGAAACAGCAAATACAAATGGGGCAGGGCTGACATGGACCAACAAAGAGAATGTATCCAAAGACCGATTAAGGACATTGGAGAGACGTTGTATGTAATTTGTTTGACTTCCATGGGCTTGCTGTGTATGTGTATGTTCATGGCAATGGCAATGATGGGTGAAAAACTGAAGAAAAAAAGATAAAAACCCTCTTAAACTTAGTATTTAAATCATGATTTATGCAAGCGAGCCTAAACTATGTATGGCAAATTAAGAAGTTAGGGGGCATTTTGTTTAATTCATCACATCGACTATGTAATCAATATCTAATTACAGTGTATTTCTAGTGGAGGAATAACAATGAATAAATAATGGCAGGTGTTGGGACTTGGAATGACGGACTGCTGTGGGCAGCATAACCTCACAATTACATACAAGTTGGTATTTCCGTGTCAGGGAAATACTTTGTGGTTGGAAATGGAGAAGACTCAAGCAAAGGAAGGAATACGGACAAGTTTCCTCACCGTGCCCCTTCATCTCTTCACTTGATCGTTCTGTCCTTTTCCTATTGACTCCATGAATCATGCAATCTTGGGTAATTAACATAAAATTAATTCATACGAACTATATGGCTGATGCTGTTGCTACGTACATTTCATTGTAGAAATGCTTTTCGCACATGGGATAATCATTTCTTTTCTTGTTTTACTGCATTGGAATTAAATAATACATTAGCTTTGAGCTTGGCATGTCTACACACTGTGGCAATCACTTTCAAACTCCCCCTAACATTAGCAGTCATTGATTTCAAAACAGCGTGAACAAAAGACTATCATGCTGTATCTCCTGTCTCATCCTTTTCTTTCATTTTTTTTTTATCTCCCCAAAAAATGTTTCACAATTGATCCTGCTGGGGGATTCTGGCATCGGTGATGACTGCGACATCTCCAGTGGGTTAAAGTCACTTGAGTCACTTGATGAGAGGCTCTTTGAAAATGACGGATTAACAAATAAAGAGCTTAAGAAAAAAGGCCCACCACATCACCACTGCAGCTCAGGTCTTATATTTTATACATTGTCAAGTGCCTTTTTTTTTTTGTCTGTGTTTCTATCCTTTGTTTCTCTGTAAAGCGTTTAGCGGTGAAGCTCACAAACAGAATTGACTTGTGAGGACACCGACAATTAATCTGTGATGACAACACAAGGTAAGCAGTATCTGAGAAAAAATAAAACACACATGAGCAAACCGCACTGTCCAGATCTATAACGTCTAATTGGTAAAGTAAGTTCATTTTTAATTATTCTGTGTTGGCAATTGATTGGATGTAATACACATCTGGGTTCCATTAATTATTTTGTTATGGGGAATATTCAGGTAAGGCGAGCTAAATGAGTGGTGACGGATTTTAATCAATGCCATACCCATAATGAAATGCAATCTTGCAGAGCCAGAATTGTTTTTTAAAATATTAATTTCGCTTTAATGGTCCGCATTAGGCAATTCTGCCTGGCTTAATAAACTTGAAATAGAATTGAGAAAAGTCAATAAGGAATTCAATTACCTTCAAACAACAACATGAAAAGTGCAGTGCTTTCTTTTTTTTTCTCACAATAGCTTTGCTTTAAGTCCATTTAACAACCTCAAGGACATCTTAACCTCTTTTTTTTTTTTGGCCGCTTTATTCTTATTTTATTAATAAAGCAGAAATTGAGTTAGCAGGGAAAACACAGCCTCATCCTCCTCCGTGCGTTTAGTCTTTAGGGTTACCGTCCTGTTCTGTGGGCGGCCGCTCTGACAATGCAGCCATTCGTGAGAACTCTAAATCCCTGTGGTCCAATCTGGATGAGAAGTGAAGACTTTGGTTTGTCGGAGTGTCCTCTCTAAATCATCCAGCCCCCCCAAACACGCACGCACACACACACACACACACACACACACACACACACACACACTTATCAGCATGCATACTCTCCCCATAAAGGATTTGAGGACAGCCCTTGGACATGGTCTGGCCTGGCATTTGGATGGGACAGAGAGGACTGATGTGAATGTGTATGCATGCACAAACAGCATGTATGAAGAGCATGCACACACACACACTAAGCTCTTGTCAGGCCATGCATGGAGTGCACGCATCATTTCTAAAGTGTGAGGAGGTGGTGAGAGAGGCAAGCAGTGGAAGACTGGAGGGGGTGGGGGTGGGGTGGGGTGGGGGGGGAGTGGGGGTGTTTCGGTCTTCTTGGCCACGTGTCCATTTCTGACTCATTACATAGCATCAGACTTTACAACCAGTGTTCACTTCCTGTGTAAGATACTGCTCTAAAGCCTGATTAAATACCACCTGGGACTAATCTCTTTCACCCTGTGTCTCACACAGCACGTTTTGGGAAATGTTCCCAGCCATCATCTTAGCCCTTTAAATGATGAAAACAAGATGAGTGTGCATGTCTCGCCCATGTGTCTCTTGGTTTGGTAACACTTGGGCGTTAATTAAATATGTGTGTGTAAATTAATAATGTGAAAGTAAGCCGCTAGCATTATATTGAAAATCAGAAATGTAGCACTCATAATAGAGCTTAAAAATAGTTCAACATTTTGGGAATCATCCCTTTTTAGCTAAGAACTAGGTGAGAACATAAATACCGCTTCTATATTTATCTGTAGAATTTGAAGCTGAAACCAGGAGACAGTTACCTTGGCTTAGCATTAAGACTTACTGCAGGAGGAAACAGCTAGCCAGGCAATGTATACACTTCAGTTTTTATATCGGCCAAACAATATAAAGTGTTATAAGTGAGCTTTAAAGGTGTTGATTGCAGCGCTAGTCTTGCTATTTCCCTCTGCTTTAAGTATTTGTGCTAAGCTAAGCTAACTCTGTATGAGAGTGGTATCAATCATCACTCTTCTCTTCTAACTGTCAGACAGTTGAACCATTTTTACTAAATGGTAATTGATTTTAATGATACGGCTCTAGCAATGTTGTGTGTAGGGGATTGGTGCAAAATTATGAAAATTATGGGATACTGACTTTATAATGCTGCTTCTTTTAACATATATATCAACGAGTCTGCAGCAAATTTCATGAAAGCCAATCATTATGACTCACTACAAAAGGCCAGTTGTCTTACTTTGGATGAAAATAACGGACTTTACCTTTAATATCTTTATCATTATGTAACAGGCAGGTTGAACATTGGGGTTTATGAAAAAGTGTATGTCTCCTTAACCCTCAGCCAGTCAATGCAGGTCCATGATCAGACAGGGAGGGGGCAATTTGCTGATCCATCTGCTGCCCTTGGAGCAGAGGATACTCACAAAGAACAAGGCAATGAGAGAAAAGATTATAGAGAATTGAGCCAGGCTGTGAATGCACTTTGACTTGTTCAATACAGTCCTATAGTTCCTGCATCATACAGCCTTCCAGGCAGCGGTAACTTGAGACATGCCACCTTCTTCCTCCCCCTCCTGAGGGGCTACTGGTTGACGAAGATAATACCAGCTGAGGTGCTTGCAGCTTATATTAAAATGACCTCCTGTGACTTTATACTGCCAGAGAGGTCTTGGCACTTTAATAAAGTCTAGATGCCATTTATTTATAATGCATGGGAGAGAGGGAAAAAAACAAATGACATTCTGCATGCAGAGCCAGGAAAGTGTTATCTGGTTGAGTTGAGTCTGGACAAAGTAAATTAATATGCCCACGTTGTGACAATATAGCCCCCAGATATTGCTTATCTGTCGCCCCCCCCAAAAAAGGTTAGTGAACAGTTGTTGGGCGATCCTTCGCAGGAAGATCGGAATCAGAAATGAACACTTGGCACCAAGTTCATGGCTGTAAGGTGAAGGGTGGCACAATGGGGGAAGCAAAGCATCAAGCAGTCATACAGTTCCTTTATAATTGTTTACTTACTAACTGGACCAATGTTATTAGGAATACCTGCAAGAGAGAAAGAGAAAAACAACAACTTTAAAATATGGCATAGCATGGACTGTTCAGTCAACAACTCCAACATTTCTCCTTGAGACTAGATTTACTGTTAGTCCTCATCCCCCCTCACCGTTGACTGAGCTCCACATACTTCTGACTCATCTCGATGAGATGTATGCATTTTAATTAACATATAAACTGAGACTGTGGCATCTAAAGCAATGCTAATCATCACTATGATCTGAAAGGGTTGTTTCCTGCATGTTTAGCTTCTTTGGTTTCTTCTTTGACGTCCCTGTTGTTGGTAGTTCCCTCTCCCACACTACGAGGTACACACCTGAAAATGTCCCAACATCACTGAAAACCAATTTCAACTAACATGAAAGTCACATGTGATAATATTTCAGTTATTTGGCACTTAAAAAGTACCATACTGCTTTCAGATGCTCCTCAGCACACCAGTATATAAAACATGTGTTGCCAAAAGACACGTAAGGCAGAATCTTCATGCACACACAATCGCGCACACAACATATCAAAGGACATCATAGATGGCAAACTCTGCCTCTGATGCCAAAGGACGACATGTTTTATCCTGCTGCCTGTCTGTCCATCCCTCCGTCATGCAATCCCTTGTGCCAGACAGCCACTGAGCAGATAATACAGTCTGTCTCATCCCCATGGTGACCAGATCTCTCCCACACCAGGACGTTGCCAGGCTGTGGATCTGAGGAGATTGAGACATTTGCAGGCTTCTTGTGCCGATCATTTTTGCCATCTGAACCCAAACAGCATCTTGTTTTGGGACTAATTAGGGCTGTTAATATGAATGGTGCACACATTCTTCAGATATCATGAAAAGAAAACAATGTCAGAAAGCCATTTTTCTCTGTTTCTATCTGTATTCTTCAAAGGCACGTGAGCGCACCACTGGTGTATTTCTGGTCGGCATTCGTTTTCAGAGGAATTTGTTTTCGGGACATTGATGCCAGCTCCACTTTTTCTAATCATCCGTTTGAACAGAGGCCGTCCCTCCAATACTCTCTACACCCTTCCCTCAATAAGGCAGTCTGCCCACAAAAACAAACAACCCCCTCACCATAGGAAGGGGAAGCATGCTGGGCAACAGGAGAAATAAGCCCACGTAAACTAGAGAGGGAGGAATGAAATAAAAAGGGTGCTTTCTTCCTCTCTAGCCCACATCTCTGCCGTCATCCGCTCACCACCACACCTACGGCTGAGGAAGCTGCAGAGGCATCCGTGCAGGATTTTTGGTGAGGCCTTTCATCTAATTGAACCGTCACAAAATATCTCCAGGTTCTCAGGGATATCCTGAGTGAGTGCGTGTGTTTGTGTATGTGGAGTTTGATCAAACTCCTGCCATTCAATCACTTTCCTGTGATCTCTGCCTGCTGGCTGTATTTAGGAGCTGAATCTGTGACCTGTCTGAGAGCTGTGAAGTGCAGGAGGGCACGCTGACATATGGAGGTGGACCGTAATGGATGTCAAACCTCAAGAGGGTCGGCAGGTGCTAACCAGGAGACAGGAAGGACAAGGGCGAGGACAATAACAATTATAAAAAACCTTTTTAAAAAGCAGTTTGATTTAGCAGCATTGGTCCTGAGTGTCACATTACATAATGACACAACAGAACAGTGAAAACGGGAGTATGGAAACTAAATGTCACTCTACATCAAATCACAAACACGGAATAGTGTTTGCCTATCAAGGGTTTGTATAGGATAATACCATGTTTAGTAGTTTACAGCTGCCTGTAGAAGAAACATTGATTTTAGTAATTTGAACAATTTCTATTAGGGTGGACAAGCACCTGGACCAACTGAAAAAGGTAGTATGAATTTTGCTATTCATACTAATACTTTAAACTAAGAACTAACTCGATAAATGCATGTCTCTGTAACTGAAAACAATTTGTAATTTAAAATAATGTGGGTAAAATTCCTCTTGTATACAGCTACTTATAAAACACCTAGTACGAGTCGACCACAACAGCTGCCCCAACCAGTTTGCATGGGGCTATAAGAGCAGTGTCCTGATTTTACGGAGAGAGGGCTGCGTATTACTTTAGATGGCAACAGCTGATAAAATCTGCCACCCAAATCTGTGGTTGCACCTCTGTCTGAAATCAAGGGCCTATTGTTTCCATAATTGGTGGTTGGAGCTGAATGTACCCTGTTATTATTTCTAAATTGCATAATGTGCTGATGACAGAGAGCTTGACAGGTGTAGCAACAGTAGCTTGGGGGGCTGGACTTAGCAAATAGTGAATTATGTATATGTATGTAATATGCAATTTGCAGAGTGAAATGTGTAGCCGATCAATCTGTATTATAACATCAGATACGAATGCCAATATCATCTGCTAACACGTGCAGACTCTATTAATGCATACACTGCTGTGCCAAACACGCACTATACAGGTTTCCTCCAGTTACTCACGAAGTCAAAAACACGAGATGGCAAGTGTTTTAGCTGTATAGCTAAATTGTAAAAGAAAAAAAGAAAACACAGTAAAGCAGTGCTAAAAAGGGCCTGGTTAAGTAGCTGACAGAGCAATAACACACAGGCTCTATATCTAGTCTGGAAGATTAGCAGGGGACCTACACTACATTAAATGGAGAGGGATATATATATAAAACCAGACAGAAAGAGAGAAGGAGAGGTGACTTGCTCTTGTTATTGTGGTGGAGACTTACTGTGAATCACCATCTATAAGTTCGCAGTTTAAAGAAAGAATAGTATTCATAGTGGTGTTTATACAGAACAAATATGAATAATAAAAGTGCTGCACTGTACCAACTGTACATGACTGCTGTCTGCCTTCAGCTAAATGTCAAAGACACATCGGCGATACTGACGCACCGGGGGGGCGACAACTGTTGTGCCCGTCACATCATTGACAGAAAGGTGACGTTCTGAACAAAGTATCGCACAATGTATTCATTTTAATTATACATAGAATAGCTGTTACACAAAAAGTATTATGCCTTAAACTACTCCCTCTATCTATGATGCATTGCACTTTAAAGTGTTTGAGTAGTCAAAGTGACTACAAAATGATGATCTCAATTTGTCTAGGTCAGGGCCAAATAACCTTCTCTTCCAGGTCATGATTTGGAACACCGATGACCTGTCACTGCAATTATTCGCCGCTTTATGAACAACCTGTGGGGTTCGAGCAGATGTCCAGGATCCCATGTCGGGTCATTCGATTAATTTACAATCACCGTCATTTCCAATCCCCTTCACCTGCCTGGCCCCACCATTATGGGGCATGGCTGCAATCTAATTTTGTCCTATCACACAGGAAGAGCATTAGGAGCTGCTTATGTTGACGGTGTGCTCCATTGATTTTTATGATCACGGTTGCGAGCAGCTGGATGGTGAACATGATCTCCGGGGTGGGGTGTGGGGGGTGTGGGGAGGAGGGGAGGGGTGGGTGCGATTCGCCGAACATGATCTGTGCGCGTGTGGGGTCAGCACATGCGACAGATCTCTCTCACACACACACACTAACAAATGATCAAAAAGCAATAATAAAATGATACATGGCCTTCTAATCTGTGATATCCTATTTCCTCACTGAACAAGCTAATCTATTAAAAACAGGACATCAAAATTGCCATATGGTTCCTAGATTCTGCTGTCAAGAGAACATTCAGTAGCTGAGCATAAGATTGTGTGTGTTTGTTTGTGTGTGTGATTGTGGGTGTCATTATATTGTTTCTGTCAGTATCCATTCTGCTTTGACCTTCGATGTGTCTCACCTGCTTGCCTTGGCGCTACCTGGACTGCTCTGGAAAGGGGCTTATCTGCTGAATTTCCACCTCAGGCAAAGTTGGTAATTACTTTCCCTGGCTGCCATCATTTTGTAGCAATCCATCATTATCTGGAGCTCTTTGGCTATATAGAGCCCAGTGCTGGTGACAGGCATTGCTAACTGGTTAGTAGCGGAAAGGCTGCCAAAACACAAGCACACGGCATGCAACTTGATTGAATTCCTCAGGAGCAAAATTACGGCTTGCCTCGCCGGAATGCCCGGCTCGCTCGCTGGCTCTCAATGTGTAGATCTGAATTGAAGGTGGCAAGTCTTAAAGGGCCCAGGAGCCAAGTTGGAAGAAGCATAGTTTTTCAGATTTCAGGAAAGGAATGAGGTGTACGTTGGTGGTGGCAGCAATGGGGGAGGGAGTAAAAAAAAAAAAAAAAATAGAAAAAAATAAATAAAAATCTGGAGTTGGAAGAAACAAATATTTGAAAGAAAGATTACCGTCACAGCTGCACAGAGCCGAGATGTGGAAAAGACAGAGTAAACAAGCTCGGTCTCTGGGGTGGTTGGGGGTGTTGTGGGGGAGAGCGAGAGAGAGAGAGAGAGAGAGAGCGCTAGCATGAAACAAAACCAAGAGATGGAGCGAGAACAGGCGGAGGCAGGAGAAGAAGAAGAAGGAGAAGAGGAAGGTGGTGAGGAAGAAGGGCAGGAGGAGCAACAGAGTGAGAGAATGTAAAACCACAGGTGATGAGTCTCTCAGAGAAAAAAGAATGAGAATGGGGCTAAAATGGAAATTCAAATAGCTGCAGAAAAAAAGAAATAAAAGCATAAATGAGTGGGTGCTGCGTATGTGTGTGTGAGAGAGAGAGAGAGAGAGAGAGAGAGAGAGAGGGAGAAGGTGGAAGTGAAGCTATGTGTGCACAGCAAGCCTGTTTATGTGGATAGATGCATAAACACATGGCACTAATTGAATACACAGTAGAGCTGTGAGCCTGATGAAAAAACACACTTTTTTACACTGAGCAGCCTGTCCCACAAAACTCACTGTATTCAGATTTAAAGAGGAATGACACTCAAAATAAATACCATCTGCTTTGGGAGGGAAATGTGCCATAATTCTTCATCAAATAATGGCACATTTTCTCCCCAAAGCATCAAACATTAATTTTGCCTTAATTTTGCCGAAATTCCAAATGGAACACATGTATTAGCACATGTGTAATGTGATTACATTAGCGCTTTATTAGTGTTTCATTACTAAAGTAATGTGATTACACTAATGCATTAGTTAGTAATGTGCCATCCAGGCCTCATTAAACCATTTAATGCTTATATTAAATGTATTCCACTCATGTCTGATTTGGCTTCACTGGCTTAATATTGGGAACACATCTCGGGGAGCGCATACAGTAAAGGTTGTTTGTGTTCACACACAAACAAAAAGAGATTTATTCAACAGTGGCATTATCAGTTCCTGAGGGATTTGGTCTTGCCATTGAAATATATATAAAAACCTAGTCCCTCTGCACAAGAGGAAAGATTAATCAGAAAAATCTAAATGTGTGTACATACAGTATATCTGTGCAAATGAGAGTGAGACATTATATATATGTGTGTTTGGCTACATTTCCATGATCAGCACCTCCCAGTTGGACTACAGGACCGATGATAAGGCTGTAGCATGTGGTGGCTCTGCATTAATGTACACTAATTAGAGAACACCAGCAGAAAAATGCAATTTGTAAATCACATAAAATTATATTGTGTGGATGCTGTTGTTGTGACTGTCTCCACAAGACACACTAGCGAGTCTTTTTATTTTTCATCTGGGACCAAGAAACGCAGGCTTGTCAGTCAGACGGCAGAGGGCTAATGTGGAATCCACTGCATGTCCACGCCTTTTCCTGCTTTGATCAAAGGAGCTCCATAAGTTCTGAGGCTGGCTCCGGCTAAATCTTAACAAGTGTCTCCTAATCCTGTCCTACAAGGAAATCTATTCATTTTAACAAGCTGCAGACAGAACAAATAAAGATTTTGTTTTGAATAAAATCTAAATTTGGAAGAATTTTACAATTTTGATAAAAAAAAAAAAAAAATTGGCAGCAAAACAGTCAATTTGCAATCTCAGTCAAAATATCGCGCAACAAAAAGCTCTTCTGCGAAGCCCTCAACAAACTAATGGCTATGTGCATGAAATACAACAGTGCGATGATCATCATGAAAAGGTAATGCCTGCAGGTCAGTGGAGGGATGTTTTCATGATGAGCAGCCATCATTCAGTTCAACACTTGAACATTCACAAGGCTGTCACCATGCAGCAAGGTCGCACTCCTCTTATGTAACCTCAGTGCTTATGTCACCATGTGGAGACGGGTCACCCTCTCCCTCCCCGCTATCTCCGCCTGTCCTTCACCGATGAGAATTTTTTTCATCAGTGCATGCATGAAAAACTTTATCCTGCATCTTTAATTGGATGAATAACTATAAAGTTGGTAATGTGCAAAGGGATTTGAAAATTCTTGATGAATAATGTATCACTTTTCTGAGCATTTGGCGAATTCAAGTTCAAATCTGTTTATAAAACACTGCAGTTTGTAAAAGTGGTCAAGCCGTTTGAAATGACAAAAATCTCACTTTCTTGTTTATTCTGTTGATGCTTTCAGGTGTGACCCAGCACTTCTGTCTTTTTTTAGCATAAATGTATTTATTTACATTTTTGCCAAGAGTTATATTATATATATATAGTTATATATACCACTCTCATGTCTACAGCCAGGAGATGGTTAACTTAGCTTAGTATGAAGTCTAGAGCAGTGACTTCCTGCCTGGTGATTTTACTAAAGACAAGACTCCAGTAAATCACTGCTCCTGCCCAGGAAATAGTACAGCACATAATTATAGTAATTTGTCCATTTTACACAAACCACATGATAATTAGTGAGTTTTAAAGGTGCTGGTATCTTCGGATGGAGCCAGGCTACCTGTTTCTTCCTGTTTCCAGTCTTTGTGCTGAGTTAAGATAACATCTCCTTTTGGAGCTTAATCTCTAGGGTACAGATAGTTTGATGGTGTTGTTCAAATGTAAATACTTTTTTGTCCCATTTGTTTGTCTGTTAATTAGCAGGTTTTCCTATCATTAACGTATCTATTAACACATTAAATGGAGTGTAACATGCTTTCCAGTATCTGTTCTGTTGACTGACTCAAAAAAAACTGGGGAGGACATGAGGAAAACCAATCCACAGTGTCATGTTATTTAACACTGTTTGGCTACTTGTCACTTTCTTATGATCAACAAGAAATTAAGCAGTAAAACAAGATTTCTTAAATACAATCACTGCGGGCTCTGGATGGGAATGAATCTCATGTGTGCGTAATGTGTCACTAGCAGCCTGCCAGTCCAACGAGGGGTGACACAGACACATCAACATCCTCCACGGTGTGCAGCCCCTCCATCGCCCATACGTGGACCCAGTTCTGTGCGAGCAGAGTGCAGCAGCAGATCAGGTACCACAGGACACTGATTGCCACAGTTGGCCACCGTAGTCCGGCCATGGATCCACCCCGGGCACCTGAGGCAGTGTGGCCTGAGGCTACACCAGCAGAGCAGAGCTATTCAGCTGCTCCACAGCGACGCCGCTGCCACACCCTCAAGTCCAAATCCATTGTTGCCATTAGCACAACAGTCCTTCGGGGCTGCTACAACAAGTTGTTGCGCTGGCTTAGCCAAGTAGCTAGCTACAGTACAGCTCAATAAACAAAGGGGAAACATGAATCTGAAAAAAAAAGGAAATTTGGACTCTACTATTTTGGTGAAAAAGTTTGAAGTGGTTTCGCAATTTGCACATTATAATTTCTTTTCTAATATGCTACTGTTAAAATCTATCTACTGCCTGACCAGCAGTTCATCACACTCAAGTACAAAACAGTGGAAGAGAAGTGAGGATGAAATCATTGGACCAACACCATGTCAATATTGTATTCTGATTGTTGATTGGTTAGAGGGGACGTCCTCCTTTGGAACACCATTTAACATGTCCTTTCTCAAAAAAGTGAGAAAACGTATTTTAAATAAGAGGAATCATTTATTTGAACCAAAAAATGTTTAGACCTCCCTCTTGCCTCTTGAAAATAGAGGAGGAGCAACCACCTCTGCCTCTATCGATCAGCCTCCTCTGGTGTGTGGACACATTCTGAATGTGAGTCTATGTTTGGGCACATGTGTGCACTAGTTTGAGCGGATGAGTTGAAGCCACTTTAAACGGATCCATTTAAAGTGCATTTAAGGATTTTTCCTTTAATATATCATTCAGGATACATTTTTACTATCTGAAATCAACTTTTCCGAGGCCACCCATTACTGACCCCCACCACCACTGGCTTCTATCTCCCTCAGTATCCTCAGCCCTACAGTGAAATGAACTGCCATGGTTAATTCTCAAACTGATCCCTCTCCTTCTGTCTCTACAGAGGGAGGAAGCAAGAATGAGTGAGACTGAGAGATGGGTGGGGGGTGGCGATGGAGGCGGCGGGGGGTGTGTGTGTGTGGATGGGAGACACAGATGGAGAGAGGAAAAGCGAGAGAGACAGAGCCACCCCAGAAGGCTGAGTTAGCTCTGACAGAGAGCGATGCCCACTTCCCCTCCTTCTATCTCCGCCATCCTTTTCTTTCATCATCACTTTTTAAATCCTGCTCCTCTTCCTCGTGCCATTGTAAGACGAAATATCAACCCATCCCTCCATCTCCACACCCCCTCCGGATGATGATTCATCGATCCCCTTATCGCATCAGACGACTTGATGGGCATAGTAAAAAGAAATTAAATCTTAATTAAATTTTCATCTTTGACAAATTTGTCTCCGAAGAGCTGCCATATGCTCACTGGGTTCTGGGGAAAACACTGAGAAGGAAGGAGACGTTTGGAATTGGTGTTGAATAGGCTTGAAAATTTAAAAAAACAGCACAAGGTGCATTTTTCTGTCAGCATTGTGCATTTTTTTCTATTCAGGAGGGACAGCCTTGCATTACTATAGATTTTTCACAGTGTTATTAAATTATGGATTTTTCCCCTCCAAGACAAAGTATAATAATGCACTTTATACTATGACTGTTTTTCATCACTTGCTGGGCTAAGGGAGTGTGTGTGTGTCCTTGTGTGGTAGTTATGAATGTATGTGTGAATGCTTTGAGGAGTGTGCATGGAGTTCTGGATGAGCACCTGTGTGTGTGTGTGTGTGTGTGTGTCAGCTTTTTTAATAATGTGCTGTCAATCTGGGCTCTGGGAATGGCCGTTTCACAAACCCTCCCTAAGTCTCATAACACGGATCCTCTGGGAGGGAGAATAAGTCATCAGCCGGTGGCCGAGAGTCCTCGAGCTGCGTCGAGAAAGGCAGAAATCACGGTGGATGCAATAAGGAGACAGGGCGGGATAAAACTCCGGCTTTCAAATTAATGCCAGCACACTCGAACTTATAGCACTGCTGCTCATCTCTCTGCTGTTTTAGCTGATGTACGGAAGGCAAGCTGTCAGCTCCGGATCCTGCGTTCACATGTTGTTGTAAGAATAGGATGATGACTATTTTCACGTTGAACCTTAAACGCTACGTGTACTCACACATCCATCATTAATTAATCAATGAATTGAATAATTTAATCACTGATAGCTGATTTTCCTTCTACTGCCCAATGATAGTCACTGCAGAGATCTAATCTTGAGGCCTTGGACCTCACATTGGACCTCATAGCTCAGCTTCTCACTTCAGTGCCACTAAGCTGCAATGGAGGGAATGCTGTGTGACACTGTGTCCTTGTTTTGTTCATACCCCAGGAAGAGCAGCTGTTGCTTTTGTCTGTTGGGATCCAAATAAATAATAAACAGCAAGAGTTTGGGGGTGTAGTAGAGAATAAGGAGGAAATGGAGATTATAATATATCCTAAATTTTGCATGCCTTGTAAAAAGCATTGTATTCCTCTTTCTGGGCAAGGCAGATTTATCTTTAGAGCATTATGCAAGAACATTTTTGTACTCTTATCCTAAATCTTTTCTCAAGTTTGCTCATGCTCAGAAGTGCTGCGAGTCAGATTCTGCAGACTCTCGTAGCCGTGTTTCGATGACATTATATCAGACTGATAACCGCCTACGTAGCCCAATAACAGATGCAGGGTGGCGGGAAGGAAAATGGCCATTGGGTGCAACAGCTGATTGTTTAACCTGTGCAGTGTTTCATTATGGAGAAAGTCAAGCAGATTTTTTTTTTGCCTTTGATGACAAATCCCACAACATGCTCCAAACTTTGACTGATAGTAGCACAGCCGTAAACATGGCGAAACAAAGAGGAAACAGTTTTCTCCATATTTTCTAGACTTTCCTCAAGACAGCCACTATTATACACACTGCTTCACATGCTGGTGTTTACTTATATTCTTCTTCTTGATGTTTGTCCCCGGCAAGTTATAATCGGTCAAGGGAACGACCGCTGTGATGTCTCGGTCGAGTCATGGCAAGATGGTAGTAACTCGTTTTACCTTGATGAAAGCCACCTGATCACGAGTAGGTGTGCATTTATGAGATTTGATCATTATCATAAAACTATGCCCATACATTGCCATATAAGTTTCATTCATGTAAATGTCACACAAGATCATAAAGAGCTCCAAACTGCAGAGCTTCCAGCCAGAAATCAGCAGATAAAACAGGAAATGTTTAGCAGCGTCCAAAAACAGTTACAAAATATTCATACATGTTAATCACTCACATGCGTCACTTGAGAGCAAATCTGATTGTAAGAGTGGTTCCTGCACGATTACCAACACCACAGTGGGTTTAACAGGCAAACGCAGCCTAAGCTCCACAAGAAGACAATGAAAGATTCCTCATGCGATGTGACGTCACCACAAGACATTAGACAAAAAAGAGTTGGCCCACTTTCTTCAGCACAAGCAGGAGTAAATACGTGGTTCTATCCTACAGTAGCATTACAGCTGCAGCTGGACAACATTATTTATGAACTCTAACACATTTACTGTATGAGTGTAAAGCAAAGCTTATGTCCCCGCACCAACAGGCACTTCTAAATAATGATGATGCAAGATCACGCTGTCTGCTGCTAGCTAGAAAGAATGGAGCATACGTGGAACCCTGACAAGTGGCCACTACAACTGCACATGATGTAGTGGAGTGGGCATATTACAGGTTTATTAGAGACCACAGTGTTCCCAGTGATGACAGTTGGGAACCTGCAACAGCGTTATTTATAACCTCCTGTTTAAACACGGCGTCCTTTCATGGAAAGACCTGGGGGTCTACAGTGGATGCATGGGCAAAGTAAGAAAGCCTTCCACTGCTGTGTGTTTCTAAGTCACGTCTTGTTTCTTGCGGTAGTGAAAGAAATGCACGATATCACAACCTTTTGTTTTTTTCTTTTTACCATAAACTTCTAATATCCCAAAGATTTTTTTTTTTCTTTTCTGAGATCTATGAACAAGAAAGCGGCTCATAAAAGGCAAGTCTAATACCATGCACAGGCAATGGTGAAATCAGCGGTGCTGTTCAGTAAAAATGGAAGGAGTTAAGATCATTTGATTAATCCTTTCCGTTTCCACCTCATAGCTAAAAATCAACAAGATCTACAACTCAAATCCCCCCCCCCCCCAAAAAACTTTGAAACGTAAAGTGAAGTGAAACGTGGACCCTGCGCGCTCGGATTGTTCATGTACAGATGAGAAGGCGTGCATGGTCTTTTAAAGAATAGGACGATAACGAAGAGTGAAGTCAGACACAAGGCTTCTGCTGCTTACACTTGATCTGACATGAGGGTTAGGTGTAGTAGGGGGACACAGCTCCTCACAGATGAGCCCACTGCACCTACCGCGTGTGTGTGTGTGTGTGTGTGTGTGTGTCTGTCAGTGCCATTCAAGACAAACTATGCTGAGAGACTTTGTAATTCTGTGAATGCCTCTGATGTCTTGAGCGGCTGCGAGTTTAAGGGTGTGATTTCATTATCAATGATTTACGATAAAACCGTTCCCGTTGCTGGTGCAACTCTTATTTTGCATAATGATTTCTCAAATTTTGCTGTTTTAATTTGTTGATTTTGGCTTCTCCTGGGAGGATTTTCATGTCAAAATATGGGTATTTCATTGCTAGTCGCAGCCTTGGGATACATCAGAGTAGAGGGTCCAGTTCACTCCAGCTGAGATGCTTTAAAGTCGCTCTCTTTGGTTGAATTACATTCTGGTCAAATACACACAAGTTGGCCTCCTCACTGTTTTTGCTTCTCTGCCTTTTATCTCTGTGAATCATCTTTAATTGCTTCGCATTGCTTTCAAATCTCCTAGCTCAATATCTCACTATCAACGCGCTGATTGTCAGAACTCTCCATGATGACACACACAGGATACTGCTAATTGGGATTCTACTTTTATCATCCGTCTGTGTTGATGCCTTTGTTATTTCGATTCAAACTTTCATTGGAAATCTCCATTATATTGTCCAGCGCCTTTGCATAAGACCTGTACTAATACATGCACTCTCTCATGACCCATCCTTTTAATTACGCAACATGGCGTGCTGTGTGTGTGTGTGTGTGTGTGTGTGTACTTACAGATATTAGCAGTGCCCTTGGGGATAGGCAGGTAGGAGCCAGCACTCCACGCTCGCCCCTGGTAATTCCTCTTACAGCGGCCACAGTCGGGCCCAGTCGTGTTGTGTTCACACTCGCAGCTCAACTTCTCTTTGTCAAACACACAGCTGTTGGCGTGAAGGTTACACTTGCACCTGTCAAAGAAGGAGAAGGGTGTTGGGAGTGGGTGGGTGGGGGGGGGTGTTGGAGGGGGATTGATGGAGTTGAAAGAGGACAACCACGTCAACATAAGTGAATTTTCCGGCGCTGAATGAAAAACAGGCAGCTTTTAGTGTGTTGGACAATGCGACTGAAGGGCAGCGTGTCCTTGACAAGCGGTGGCATTGAAACACAGTCGGAGCAGTAAAAACAGTTGTTTCCTCAACTTCAAGAGAAGCTTGTTCAAAGGAGGCGGGCGACTGCACGAACAAATCTGGCATCATTATTTTCTCCCTCTTATTCCTCCCCTCACTCGGGAAGGTAGCTCGGTTTTAATTGTCCCACTGGAGGATGCATAATTGTAGTAAGGTCACAGTAGATGGGCGATGGGATAGCATGGGGGGGGGGGGGGGCTGGGTGGGGTGGGGGCTGAGGAAAACAAGCCGAGTTAAATTGTGGAACAAGCACTGGGAGAATGAAGGCACCGAGGCTTGTGGCTCTGCAAGGCGATGAATAGCTCAGTTAGCCAGAGGGCAGCATGGAGCAACAGCACGGCCACCTTGGCTATGACAAATTAATATGAGATGAGATCTCAGAAGCATATTTTCAGTTTGGATAGAGGGACTCCCTTAAGGGGCACTAAATCCTTACTCACATCCTGCTCACTAGAACCTTCATTTAACAATAAACTCAGCAAATTCATTTTCTGCTGTGGCTAGATGAGCGATGAGGGTATATCTACCTGTTAAATTAATTTATGATCCTCATGCAACGTAAAGTACTCTGAGGAATATAGAGGAATTTGAATTGCTGGATCTCCTTTTGAGGAACTTTGCACTGGGGGAACAACAGGACTGAGCGTTGTGAAATTTTCTCCGCAAAGGTCATGATGAGCTATATCAAGACAGTCTGATGTGTTTTTAAATGGTTTATTTAATATCAGAAATGGGAGAATTTTCTCAGCACGTAACGAGAATGTTCCTTTTTCTGATATCTCCAGGTTTGGTTTGTGCAGTTGTTGTCTGCCTTTGTAACTCTGATTAAGTTTTGTCAAAGTTCTGTCCCTTTTCACACAGTGTTTCCAATATTTTGTCCACCCTTTATTGTCTCCAAAGCGGACCATGAGTCTCGATCCAGTGCCAGCAGCAAGGCTGGCTGCAACTTTAAATAAAGACTTGGAAATCTCACTTCCAACAGGCATGACTCACTGTAGATTAATGGGGCTGTGTTTGTATATTTTAGGAGAAAATGCTGAGAGGCAGACAAAATGGCACTGTCTCCCTCCTTTCAAAGTGCCCTTTCACTCAGCTATTTTTTACTAGGACCCCGGCGAAAGCCATCTCTCCATCCGCTCCTCAGGCAGAGAGAGAGAGAGAGAGAGAGAGAGAGAGAGAGAGAGAGAGAGAGATGGAGGGAGAGGTGTTGAGGAGAGAGATGACACAGATAGCCCTTCAGTTGTTTTCACTAACGCCTTAGTGAGAAACTCCGGTGACAGCTGGCCTCTTTCACCCTGCCCATTCTGCTTCACTGCAGCTTAGCTTGATCCTCCAATAAATATAATGATTTGGAGGAAAAGCAAAGTCTTAAATAACTCACCGGTCCTTGACCCTGGTGCTCAACATATCTGCTGTTTGCCCCAAATTGAAGGGCTGTGTGCTGTGTCTGGCTGGGCTATGATTAGACTCTGTTCCAGGTTGATAAAATAAATACCTGGATTTGCCAAAATCAGAGACTATTTAATCTGATTTAGAATTTTTTTTGCTGGCTACTGACTGTAGATTTCGCCCGTTTGAATTCAGTATTGGGCAGTAACACAATACGCTGTAAGGAGCTACAGTAGTGTGATTACTTGCTTCAGTAATAAATAGTGTCTGGGGATTACAATTGGAGTTCATTCAATATAAAGTTTTAAATTCAGTACATAAGACAGATGTAAGTGATGCCGTTGGCTGCTGTTGGAGAGTACTGTATTACCTCCAATTACTGATGGTAAATCAAGTCTGCAGCGCTTTAACACTACGTCCATCTATTCACACACCATTCATACACTGATAAGACGACTACCAACCTGCTCATCGTAAAACCATCATCCGCTCATCATCCTCAATCATCATCAACCATTAACACACACATTCACAGCTAGCTGGAGCAGTATCTTCAGTATCTTGCCCAAGGATACTTTGACCTGCGGACCGGAGGAGTCAGGAATCGAACCGCCCATCTTCCAATTAGTGGACAACCCGCTCTTGTCGCTAAGCCAGCAATTACAATCATCACCACAAGCAGCAGATTATATCATTTGTAGCTAATTAATACAAAGACTGTGAGCAACTGGTAAGAGACACTACAACTGTGTGCGCTTTAGCAACCAACAGTCACATCAGCTTCATGAGCCAGGATCTCCCAGTGAAACATGTTCATGCGTATGACATCATTTATTATTACTGCACAAGGCCTGATTTGGGACCTGCACTATTTGGAGCAAGTAGCTGAGGAAATATAAGGCGTGCAAAAGTAAGCAGGCTATCTTACACCGCTCATCTCATTTTCAGGTTGTAGCTACAGGATGTGAACGGTTATTGTGCTGACATTCAAAGATTATATTATATGTTATTGGCTTCTTTTCGCTTAGAAGGCAGAAACACGACACTGTTGAGTTTTATTTTGAACTTTGGTTACACATGTTGAAAGCTGAGCTAAAATGAATCCAACGAGGGATTCGAAAGAAATCAGATTCGTTGCAATGCAATCCACTTCGCTTCAAAAATCCTTCCCCCAAACCCATGATAATAAAAGAACAGTTAGTAATAAGTAAGACAACATTGCTCTGACAGTTTGCTATTGCCAGACACTGGTTCGGAGCCTGTAAATTGTCCACCTTAAAGAGCTTGTCTGTGTCTCTTCAACAAAATCTTCAGCCACTATCATAGTAATTTCCAGTCGACAGTGAGACATATTGGGATTGATTGAGAAAAAGTGGTCTGAGTTGAGTAAAGGTCCGTCAGTGGCTAAAAAGATCAGACTCAAGTCCTGCACAGCCCCGCTCCATGCACAGAGACGCTCTTTCCGTCTCTTTTATGAAAGTCTGTCTCGTCAGTGTGTGTATGTGTGTGTGTGTGTGTGTGTGTGTGTGTGTGTGTAAGAGGAGTGGGAAGGTGAAGCGGTGTGAAACGACTTCACATGGAGCCCTTTGTGGTTTAACCTTCAGCTTCTTTTAACCTCGCCAACATTTTAATCAGCATCCAGAAATGATAGCGCCGTCGGCATAATGATGGAGACCGCCAGCGAGGCCCTGGGGGTCTTATACCCACCAGTCCTGCTGCACTGCCAATCAGCGGTGGCTCCTGAATGTGGATACCAGGGCAGGCTCCCTCACCGCTGCACCGGCAACAACAGCTTCAGAGAAGGAGCCAAGTAAACATGTATTTAACAGCATTTTAATAGCAAATTTCCTCCAGGGTTCCCCGTACGTACACTGTTGTGTCTTCATTTCCTACTGGGCCCGCTTCACTTTGAAAGCTCTGTGGGTTGTCTCCTCCTGACTTTCCATCATTCTTTGTATTATTCTCCTCATATCTCTCTTCTCCATCCACCTATTAGTCTGTCACTTTTAACTCTGCTCCAGTATCTCCTATTAATAAATATTCATGGAGCTAAGGCATCTTTGTTTTTGTGTGGTTCTCTCAAAGTGATATTGCTAGAGGCATTATTGAGTGTGCCAGCCACCGCCTGTGAGCTAAAGGTCCTGATATGTATTCATAAAATTACCCATGAGGCTATGAGCTCAAATTGCAAGACTGGCAAAAAAAAAGACGTGAGGAAAAAAAAAAAAAAAACTTTACTGAAGTTTTGATTCCATTTTGTCTGCGAGAAAGCAGCAAACACATTCTTGTATCCGACAAGAGTTTAAAGTTCTCCTTGAAATGTGGGGGGCAGAAGATATTGTTGGGTGCAAATGTATTATTTTTCTTTATCCTGGTGGAAATTCAAGTGGAGCAGCCCGTTGAGACTTAGCTTACCTGGAGCGGTGTGGCTTTGACCTCTGCAGTAATGGGATTCTGATTGGCACCATGGGTGCAGACGACATATTGCGCCTTCCCACTGATGATGCTACAACAATAAACAAAGACAAAGCAACCAAATGTTCTGCTTCTTACAGAGACTGCTCGTTTCCCTTCCATCACTCCAGCCATTATCGACATACTTCCATTCAGGGTTGGGGTTAGGGTTCATTCCCCGACATTGCTCCATTTTGCTCACTGCTTCAAAGCCAAAAGTATCAGCCAGTAATTAATAGTAATTATCCATAATCCAAGAGTACAACATCCCCGATGCACAAAGCTGCTGATCCCGACAAACTGAGCGAACTAAACTCAACATGGCCCTTAAGTGGGTTAACTAAGTGAAGCAATTAAATTTCAATCTAGCATCCAGGTGTTTTCATATGTAAGCCAATTGGGTCAAATACTCGGTTAATAAACGTTTTTTTAGCACGTGTCTGCATTCAGCGTTGGCTGTAAATGAACAACACACCAGGGGTTGAGGGGGTGGGTAGCGGGTTGGGCGTAGAAGCGAAGGTGCGGCAGGCTCAGAGAACTCTCAGGCTTAATTATGTGTGATGAAAATGAAATAGAAGCACATAAGTGGCTGGTAAAAAGGCCTTGGTGTGTGTGTGTGTGTGTGTGTGTGTGTGTGTGCATTGCCATTTGGCAGAATGGATGATTGAACAACATACACACAGAATGAAATTTACTGTACAATATATATTTGTTCCACCTGATCTCCTCAAAAGTGCGCCCACACACACACACACACACACACACACACACACGCACACACACTTCTACAACGATACACACCACCGGGCTCTTCCCCATTGACATGTAGCTTGCAGCTGCCGTCTTAAAACAGATCAGCCTGCCTGCTAACGTGTTACCTGCTAATTGCCTGTTCTACCTCTATCCCCCTGGCCTGCAGTGCATTGTGGGAAGTGGAAGGAGTGAGATCTCAGTACCAACTCTCCTGGGGTGGACCTAAGCTCCCAACCTCCCCCTAATTATATCCTTCTTCGCCATCTCTCCTTCCCCTCTCACTAGAAAGCAGGCAGTTAGAGGAAAGTGGAGGCAATGGGAAAATCATGGCAGATTCTTTGTATCATTCTTCTCCTAAATGTCAAGTTTTGTTTCAATTTGTTAGCATTAGAAAATACTTTTACTGAGCCACTGCAGTTACAGTTCAATTTAAAGTCCTCAATGCATAATATGCAATTTTTACACAGGTCAATACGCTGGCTCACAGACAGACAGACAGACAGACAGACACCTTTGAGTAGTCAACACTCATAAAAGAGCATGTCCATCATTTGTGACATACACATTTTGGGTCTGGTAGGGCTGCTTGTAACAGCCTCAACTGATGACAGAAAAACCCTCTTGAGGAAAAAGCAAGAAAGATCACTAAGAGCAGCCAGGCTGCACAGACGATGATTTATTTTTTATTTTTAAACAGGTGCAGGGTCAGTCCTTTTGCCTTCAGTACTGTTTTATTCATTCGTACAGTTGGCGAGCAGAGAGAGACACACAGGAGAGAAAGATGCTGCAGGAACTGGTTTAAGGGCAGAAAGGCCAGCTCTGGCACGCATCAGTTTCCATTATTATTTGATTAATTTCATTTTGGTAAAGATGCAATGGACATGAACAAATTACTCCATGCAAGGGGGTTAAGCCTCTACTGAAGCTAACTGTTTAGTTGCACTGTCTGGCTGTGCTCATATTTACAGTGATACAAATTGGGAAAGTGATGCGCTTCAGTAGCCAATTAAGCCTTAGAGCTACACGAACAGCAGTGACCCAGCTGCTGAACTATGGCAGCGAGCTTAAAAATTACACCACTTTAAATTATTTTAATGATTGTTTTGGTGAGCTGATGAGTGTCGCTTGCTTCTGTTGGATGTCCCACTCGAAATATTAAGTATAAATATAAAAAGTAACAAGATGTTACAAAACTGAGACGGCATGACAATAAATATCTTCCTATCTATAACCAGCCAAGATAGCAGCACAATATATTTTGTGATCCTTGTCACTGCATCGCAAGCTCAGTTCATCTCCGGTTCCCTGCACTGAGGTACAGTAAATGTGCCGCCTGCCTGCATCAATCCGTCCGGGCCATCCATCTATCGAACCCTCAGCATTACTAATGTATGCAGTTGGACATGCTATCCAAGCAGGAGTCAATCAAGAGGTCTTTACCGCCTCTGACATGCCAAGGCAGTTCAATAGAATCGACATGCTGGGCCTCACTGATACTGCTCTCAGCTAAAGACTACTGGCTATGGACCCGGTGACACAAAATGCACTGCGGAGGAGTGAGAGAGCTCCATCAGTGGGAGGAGGATACCGCAAAGATTCAAGGCGAGCCCAGGTGGAGAGGTGATATTAACCGGTCTTGTCATTTCATAAACGACATCACTGATTGGAGCCCTTAAAGGTAGTAACTCCCCGAAGATCGTACAGCATTGATTGGTTTGGGTTGGTAGCTAGTCCGCAGACTGTGAGAGGTTAGACTGCATTTGACCTGTATGTGTGTGTGTGTGTGTGAGAGAGAGACAGAGAGAGAGAGAGTACGTGCCTGTGTGTGTGTGTGTGTGTGCAGCATAAAACATTTGGCTCACCAACAGGCACACATTTTCTACCATTTATGCATTAATAAGTACTCATCTTGTTCTCAGTAATGACAATTTATTTAACAATCTTAATGACATGCAGCACAAAGAGAGTGTGCGTTATGTTTCAAATTTGTTTGCAATAAACAAAGACAGCAGATTCACTGTCACTATTTGATAATGAGCAATTTCAGAGAAGAGCAGTGAAATAACACCATGGTATTAACTGAATAGCAGGGAATAAAGGAAATAATAAAAGTTAATTGTTCTCTGTTATCAACAAGATACCTCTCGCTAATGTCACCACCCATTAAACTTTGGCAGCCTTCTTCCTTGTTACATAATCCTGATGTCTGGAGCAGACATCTCCTATGGCTACACCCACCTGGGGCCAGAATCTGAAACCAGGGTAGGACCCAAAGAGCAGGTGTAATTACAGAAAACGTTGGCACTCTCCCAGCTAGCAGAGGGGTTAACTCCTAGCGCTCTTAGCATCTCTCCTCCCTATCAAACCCCTGGGCGAGGGTCATTAATAGCTCGGGTGGTGACGGTGTGTAGTGTTGCGTTGAAAAGAAGCGCCACTGATAGACCAGAGGGGGCAATGTTTCCACTAAATTAAATGAGAGGCTGCATGGCCTTCTGGTGATTAATGGGAATGGCATGAGATGTAAAGAATTGCTTGAAGGAGGGCATGCAGGTGTATGTGTGTGTGTGTGTGTGTGTGTGTGTGTGTGTGTGTGTGTGTGTGTGTGAGAGAGAGAGAGAGAGATGAAGATTTAGAGAGAGAGACAAAAACTGGGTTTGTGTGTGTTTACATCTAGGCCATAGGTTTTGTATTTGTGTCCATAAATGCATTTCAGGTCAGGATGTGTGGAAGTTTTTGGGCTCTAATGAAAAAGAATGTATCTATATTTAATGTGGGGGCACCCCAAACATTTGTGCACGCACCACTAGAAACAGTATGTGTGGGTTAAAGTAATGTGCTTGAGGACACTCCGACAGTGTGTAAGACTGCAAAATATTGGAGGAGAAGCGGGAAATTTATATAAAGGGTCACTGAAACTGATTATTGCTGCACTGACTGACTACGTTCTTATCAACATTTCAGCTACGATCACAATTCAAACTATTTAGGTGACGGAAACAAAGAATATTGCAATAAAGTAAAAGATGCCCTCTAGGAAGCTCCACAAACCACAACACAGAAATATACAGTGTTTTTCCATTATTTCATTTTTTTTAATTGGAGAATAAAACTCTTGAGATGCGCCATCTCGTTTTCAAAGGGGTCCTCTAATGAGAATACACTATGTAATATATTCACTATGTGGCCACACTAAACTTTTGAGCTGGCAAAATGACAGAAAAGCAGCACTGCTACACAAGGGAGGTTTGCATTAATCTAAGTTTTTTTTAACAGCAAATTATGAGAGATGGGAACTTTATACAAAGGATTATAAAATTTGTGGTATATAGTTGTTTCAGCAAAGTCAAAGGTGAGGAGCTGTCACAAAAATACAGCCATAAGACCAGCATAGCACTAACAGCAGTCTGATAGTGTCTTTGGTTTTTATATCTGAGTACCATGAAAAGAACTCTATAAACAAAATGTAGTATCATTATTATTATTATTATTATTATTATTATTATTATTATTATTATTATTATTATCATTATTGTTATTATTATTATTATTATATACTTGCATTTATAGCTGAAATTTAAACAAATCATGCTCATAAACTTGTAGCCTAAAAAATAGAAAACAGTGAGTCACAAAAATTTCCGCACCTTTTTTTTGTAATTCAGGGAAGCCTTTTTAATTAAATGGCTGACCTTTATGTCGAGTGCTGACAGAATATTTAAGTAATCAATGAAAAAAAACCTGTAGAAACGGCCTCAGTGATAACATAAAAAAAGAGGGGAAACGGTTGAATGCAGAAAAAAAATACGAATATCTTAATTATGTGCAGGCATTTAACGGCAGAACAGAATTCTACAAGTCTAACATTTCCTACCTGCAGCCATCCTTTTTGCGCTAAGTATGTGTGACTGAAATATTATATTATTAAATTATAAAAAGAATATTTCCTGAATGCACAACACGCACCTTAAAGTTACAATCTTCACCTCTGTTTATAGCAGTTTGCATTACCAGAAGCAGCTCCACCATTCCTACGGGGGATTCACATGCTCCAGGGATTTACAAAATAACAGCACCATACATGTGCTTTACAACAATCGGAACACATTGTTTGTGTAAATACTCACTACAGCGACATAAATGTATGTGGCCCTTGTGGGGATTTGTGCACATCTTTGAATCGTGTCTCATCTATTGAACATCACCCAGACCTTCTAATCCCCATCACCTAGCATCACAATCACCATCATCTCCATCATCGTCCCGCATCAAAACTAAGTCATCGTGCTCCAGTAAGTAACATTACCTTGCTAAAGAAACAAAGGTCTGGCAAATTCAATACAATACTTTTTCTTTGTTTGACTGTTATTCTTTTCTTTTGTCAGTTGCAGCTCTATTGTACGCTCCTGTTCTGCTTGAAGGCTAAAGCACTGTTGGACGGTCATACATAATGAGCGCCTGCATTCATTGTCCTCCGCAAAAGATAACTCGCTCAGAATCGCTTTTCATGACTCAATGATCCCATTATCAAGCAGTTTTTATTCATCACTCCCCGTCGTCTTCAGATCAGAATCAAATATCTCGCTTGGGGAGGTTACCACATCGGCTCTATCACTGTGTGTGTGTGTGTGTGTGTTTGTATTTGTGCACACACAAGGTGAATTAGACAACAGAAACAGTATGATGACGCTGTCAGCACTTCTCCCTCCGTTAGAATTGGTGCGTCTGCTTCAGTGTCTGAGTGGGAAATATTGCCATATGGTGTTTTCTTCACTGACGAGGCTCTCTTCTCATGTTACCCATGGCGATATGGCTAACTCAGCGGGATGTCTGACGAGAGCGTGGCCAACTATTTCTTTGGTGTTTCTGATATTTTGTGTACTTCTTCACAACTCAATGCACTCAACACATTCTTAACTTATGAAGGAAAGGTGAGCTCTAAAAGTTGCCTATGAGTTCATTAACACGTGTTTGTCAGAGCTTGCACACTGTATGCTCCTCATAATAAGTCATTATCTGCTGTTATGGGATCATAACTAACTATGTCTTTTTTTAGCTTAACACAGTATTTTTTATGTATCATTTTATCATTTAACAGCTGTATCATTTTATGAGCCAAACAATACATGACCCAATATATAAATTAAATATAGATTAAAAATAGATTATTTTTCACCACAGAATTTTTTTGCTTTAGTTCTTCAACATCAAATGCCCAAATTATCAAAATTCTCGCTTTCTACATTATCTATAAATGTTATTACATAATTGGGTAATTATGGTAAACTTGCAATACCTGCTATTTTTGACCACTTGGTGGCATTTTACCACCGTTTAATTCGATATAGCAAACTTGTGAGCAAACAGTTGCACATTTCGACCTCCAGCTGATCCGCAGCAACATTATCATTCGATTCATGTTTCTGACTACCTGGGCAATGTAAGCTCGGCATTCCCTTGTAGCTCTGTTCTGGCCTCCCACAACTCCTGAGGGAGATATCTGGCTCTTTATCCTGATTAGTTGATTGTGCATAGAGCTACTGGAAGTTGCAAAATCAGGTGATAATTGTCTGTGTTTGTAACTACAACTGACCTCTGTTAAAACTTTAAGGTTAGGGAGGAATAACTGTTACAATTACAAAAAGGAATGGTAATAATAAGGCTGTGATGAGACACATATTCTGACACTCAGATGTGCTATATGCCTATCCGCCTACCAGCCCTCCCCATTACTAAGGAGACAGTGGGAACCATATGGGTGTAACTCCTCGTCATACAAGGCTGAAATGGGAGGAGGGTGAATTTTAGTGCAAATGAAACAAGGACCAATCTTCTTTTTCCAACTTGAAGCAACATGGATCAATGTGGTGGTTTTGATTTTTTAGAAACACTGGCACTCTAGAGGCTCCCAATCCTTTCTCTATTTATCACAAATAAACTAATCGTGTATTGGTTTTAAAAAGCCTATACACAGTGCCTATCCAAATCAAAATACTCCACTGATACAACTGCATTTACAAGATCGCAATACATAATACGTTACAATAAAACATATATAGAACCATGTTTAAACTTATTCTGAGTAGAGTGTGTCTTTCCAGATGGCATTCGCTATGCAAGCGCTGCCAAAATCTCTGTCAATCTCTACCAGTTACCAAATCATCAGCGTGGAGGTGGGGGCCGCAAGTGAAGGAGAGGTCAATGAGGGGATTAGTCATGAAACCCTGACAGGAGGCCCCATTATGAGGACGGCTGTAGCCGACAAAGACCGGCAGAAGACATGTCGAAAAAGGCCTCTCCATTAATAAAATGGGTCACCACATGAATGTTGAATGCGCTCTGCCGACAGTGAGGAAGAGAAAAATGCGTCCCGTTATGGCCGCTTTCTGCGCCCAAGAAAGACCCCTTTTTTGGCACAACAGAGTGAAATTGGCTGCCCTAAGTTGGAGATAAAAAGGCTTTTATGAGGAATCAGATTGGAAAATGTCTCATTGTGTCCATTGAGACGGTCAAGATCTTAATGTAACTCCACAGTAAACAATCAGTAATTAATCATTTGGTTTGTATGGGAGTATTAATGTATGGATCATGACAGGAATCAACTGTGCTGCCTGCATTATCTCACTGTGTGTGTGTGTGTGTGTGTGGTTGTATGGGAGTGTGTGTGTAGGTGGGGGATTTATATTGAAATCCTGCTGAATTAGATTTGGATTTATGGAATAAAATATGGGATAGATATTACTTGGAGGATATTCTCTCTCTCTCTCTCTCTCTCTCACACACACACACACACACACACACACACACACACACACACACAGGAGAGCCCATGGACACACACACACACACACACACACACAGGAGAGCCCATGGACACACACACACACACATGAACTAAGCCTTATATGTGGAAATACTGTATACAATATGACACCACCACATCACATATATACCAGCGAAGCGTGAGTTGTTTAGCCATGCGGGGCATATCAGCAGTGCAGTCTTCCAGTCCGAAACAAACATTCAATTTGTTGTCTGTGCTGACTACTAATAGTGGCAAGCCCACTGGGAGAGAAATCAATGCACAAATATAAGATCTGCATTATCAGCAATGCAGTGGTCAATAAGAAAACAAGTGCATCAAGTTGAAGTGTAAACTTCAGCTTCTGAGATGAGAAATAAATGTCGTTTCATCCAAGAATGGGGATTTGTTCAGGCGATGCGCCTCCTGTCCTCTGCTCCGCTGATAAAATCTTCATGTCACTTGTAGCTTTGCTCCTCATATCTCTGGACTCGGTCGATTCCTCTGGCCTGTGATAAATAGTAAGGGATTGGCTTTTACACCTTCTGTGGGTTCAATGTCAGTGACATGGCGGCTTATCACTTGATTTTATTTGTACATAAAGCTTTCAGTGTACTTGATTTTATCTCACAACTGAGCTGTTCTGTACCATTTACACTGTTGCCAGGATTTGTTTTCTATTTTCGTCCTTACTGGGAAATACTGACATCAGTTCTTTCAGTAAGAGACGGCACCGCGGGTGAATGTGAAAGAGCTGCATTGTTTGAATTTGGACTTTTTACTCCTGTGGTTCTGACCACAAGCAGTGCTATAGAGTCTAACGTTTAGTTTGACGTCATAAACATTCATATCAAATTCCTGCAGCTGGTTTCATGCTATTCAGCTGAATAACAGTTGGTGCAGCAACGCACAGAAAGACAAGTAACAATGAAGAGAAACACTGCAAGCTAGCAGATGTACAATAATAATGTATTTAAGAACATCAGCTTTGCCAGTTTTTTGAGAAAGGAAATTAATTCAGTGTGTCTCAAGATCTGAAGTAGACACACGATGCATTTTAGTGAAAAACACTTAATTTAAACATAACTTTTGTTCTTTTCCAATATTTCAAATCATTTAGTTTAAATTTTTTTCCCAAGTGGATAATGTCACGGTGCTTTTTTCATGTATGAATAACAAATGATTACAGTAATGACTTGTTTTTACTCCATACAAATGTCAATGAGTGACAGTTTCTCTTTCACTATTTTTAAAAATCTTATATAAATTGGCTTAAATAGTTGTTAATTTTGAGAAGTCCTTACTACTTCGTCTAAAAACCAACTGATCTGGGAAAGACTGCTGTTTCTAATCTCAGCATCCTGCTTCTAAAGTCACCAGTAATGTTGAAGCGCTAAAAAGTGAGCTGGATGCCTTTCCTCACACAACCTCCACCTACGGAGGTCTGTCCAGGCAGCCTCCTTTACAGTCACAGCTCCACTCAGACTGGAAACAACTGAGCACTGTTTGTGTTATCAACATTAGAAAATGAAATATCATGGCCCTTATGAAAGGACAGCAGAGTAGGTTTAAGATGAATTGTATTTGGAAAGGAAATCAGCAAACAGAGACTTAGCAGTCGAATCCATCTTTCTTTCATCCCTCCGTTTGGATGTGAGAGTAGCAGGGCATTTAAAAACCTCCTCTGTCTTTCCTCAAAGGCAGCAAGAAGAATCTGTGCTAGGAAGAGGGTTCACATGCCAATACTCTGGGACTTAAGAGTCCACCTGAGCACTCATACTCACCGTTAACGACACGCACGTGCCCTTTAACAAAGAGTTTGTTTGTTGTAGCACAACACATCCATAATTCAAACAAGCAAATTCAAGTTTTTATTTCTCATAATGGCAACACATGCAACTTATTCTGCTTCACAAAGAATTTTCTGAGCAGAAAGCATTCAATACATTTTTTATATTATCTTTTTTTTTTTTTTTTTCCATTTTTCCATCCATATTGTATTGGGTCTGTGTTGTGATGCATTGTAGTTTTCAACCTAGATATATTGTGTGTGAATACCAGTTTCTAAATACCTGAATTTAGCTCTCTATGGAGCTCTTTTACAGTCGGAACCACATATAAGATGACACACTGAATGCTCCATTTAAATGTCTGTGGAGGAGCAAAACAATCAGGCAGTGAAGGCAAATTTAGTCTTATTACTTATCACATATTATTTTGCTCTAAATGTAAAGTTAGTGTAGATTTAGCCACTCTTTGATCTTTTAATGGCCATCCTGCCAAATGTTGGCTGTGCAATTACCTCATATTACCCTCACCATTCATATGATGGTTAAATATGGTAGAAATATGCCTGTGTAACTGCGGTTTTACAGGGTTTGGAAAAAAAACAGCCTACAGCCTTGCTAAGAGATCTGATGGGCTGTGCTTAGCATTCAACTAGAAGCACCGTTGTACCAAACTCCAGCATGCCAACATGCTCACAATAAAAACGCTAATATGCTGATGTTTAGCAGCTGTGACTGATGTTATTTAGTTTTTGCTCAAAAAGTAAAACTGGTCAAAGTGAACATTTCAACTTGATTATGGCAATAAAGATAGTTAAGAGATTACAATTCATCCTGTGGGGAAATTAGAAATGTGAGCCATGGCAACTTAAAACCACATATGTGAACCTCATGGTGGCGCTAGAGATCACGGGCAAGTTATTTTAATTCATCCTCTAGACACCATGGATATCTGTACCAAATTTCATGACAATCCATTCGATAGCTTTCAAAGTGGTAGACCACCAGGCTGACAGAGTGACGCTGCTGGCATGGCTAAAAATGTGGACATCCTCCCTAATTAGAGCTAATTAAGCATCTGAACCCAGGCTTGATTGACAGGAGAAACATTAGCACGCATGGTATTTCAGTCCCACCGTCCAGGAATATGCCCCCACATTTGTCCATTGCCATAGAGGACATAGACGTGGCGACGCTGGTCCGATCTTGCCAGCAGCCATATGCAGATGACTGTGCACAGGCAGCTGTGGCCTCTAGATATGGTGCACTACACTCTACTGCTGCCAACGCCATGCACCTCATCTCCTGCCTCCGCCTATCGCATTTTTCAAATCCGCCCTCTCCTCATATTCTTCTTTTTTTACCTTCACGGTTCACAAGTGTATTGCTTGGGGAGGATTTTGCAGCTGATTAATATCAACTTAATTGGATGGGGGGGGGGTAGGCAGCTTCTATATTAATATGTAGAAACACACCCCCTGCAGCTGGCTCTAGATGGGCACATGTTTGAGTAAGTGATTGTGATTGGTAAATGCTCGTCAAGTACACCACTGGAAACTAATTCTATGTTATTGGTGTCATTATCTATATTGACACGCATTTAAAAAGCAAAAATTCAAAGCAGGAGCTGCATGAAGACAATAAGGGGACCACGGGTTGCCTTGTGATAAAACTCAGATGGGACCGATACATCATTCAAGGATTTATTTCGTCTTTGTCGGCTTGCCTCTGCTTCTCTGCAGGTCGAGGTTGGTTTTCTGTCATCCCAACACCTTTACTCATGCATCCTTTTCAAAGCCTTATCAAGCAGGCACTTCCAGAGCATTCAAACAGGGCGAGTAAAAAAGTTTCTGCCCAGGCTGATAAAAATTTCTTTTGAGCTCCACAACCTGGCCGTCTGCGATGTAGGTGTTGAAGGAAGGAGGAAGAAAGGGACAAAGGGAATAAAGAGGCAGCTGGAGTTGTTTGGTCACATGTGGCTGGCTAATTCGGTGCTGTCAGTACCCAGTAACACAGATGCAAGGAGATAAAGTGAGGTCAGGTGTCACACTGATAAACAAAGGTCAAAAGCAGAACACATCCGCCAATGTCTCATTTGACTATTTATTAGAATCGTTGCCATTTCTTTAGCGAACACTGACAGTGCTCAGTCTTCATGCTGAAAGTAAACTGACTCAACCACAAGCCGTGAATGGAGAAGAGTGATTCCAGTGGCAAACTAGAGGTCACCAGTTAATAAACCTACCTACGCTTCGTCTCCCAGTGGACCCACGAGTGTAGGAAGGCAGCTCTCTGCCTCCAACTGAACTGACTGAAAACACGAAGGAAATAAATAAGAGAAACATTACCCTGCACACTCTGAAGTGAGAGGGAGGATAAACACGAGCAGGGAGGGGAGAGGGCAAGCGCAGGTCAGAGGATAGACTCCGGCCGCTGAGCAATTTAATCTTACAATGTGCTTGTTATCTAATCACTCCATTCAGAAAAAGTCACCACATACTGACTGAGTGTTGCTGCAACACTTAGTTTGAAGCAACTGTCCCGGTAAAATTATAAAAAGCAATTTATGTTGTACTATGCAACCACTCTGGTGCTGTATTTACATACAAATTTGAGTCCTATTTTTCTTGGGGAAATCTTTCACTACCTTTGTGTGCCAGTTATGATGAGTGATTTCAGCTCTGTCGTTCTTAGTAGCACTCACCACTAATAAGTTAGTTGATGGACAATATGCTGCATTGCTTTACTGCACAAAGTGATATTACTTCATGGCACAGAACCGTAAACGCAATCGTCTCGGCAATAATGGTCTGATAATGGCAATATCATCTTTGCATGAGTCAGAGTAGCATATATGGAAACAATGCCGGGGTGGACAGCAAAGTGACAGGGCAGAATGACTTGGGTGTATGATTACAACCACTTTACAGCTCTGACCTTTGAGTGGCAACCACAACGCTACATCCCATTAAATATGATAAAAGCGAATTATAGCCTTTTTGATGTGTGAAATACAGACAAATGGGTCATTTGAATACACCCATAGAACTACCATGTGGTGTAGATGTCCAGATTACTGGTCCAACCTCTTGGCCTGTCCCTACAGCATGGCTTTCTCCCACACAATGACTAATGCAGACTGCTGATTCAAAAAAAAAAAACGGGCTAAAATGCAGAGCACAGGTAAATAGATGCTTATGGTGGCACAAAGAGAGAGAGACAGATAGAGGGAGAGAGAGAGAGACTAAGGAGGGTAGACAAGTGGAATGACTTATTCAAGAGGGAAGTGGGCAGAAAGAAACATGAAATTAGCACAAATAGATTATCTGTCAACTACAGGCAGGCCTAAGAGCAAGCCAAGCCCTGTGGAGGGAGAGAGGGGGGAGAAAAAAAAGCAGATTGACTTCTTGTTTGTTCCTCCCTTAGGGGAGATCCGATTGAGCCATCACTCACCAAATTGCTGATCTGTAGTTGAAACAGCTGTATCCAAAGCACATGTTCACTGAACTACACAGCAATTAGAATGCACCAACAGTGTGACCCATGGACTGTGGGTGAGGTGAACTGTCTAATCTTCTACATCTTTTATATTTTCGTGTGCTTCACATGAAAGCTTTGCTTCAGCGTACTTCTGGATGTTAGTGAGTTGCTGCAGCGTGGACTCACTACGATAATAATATCGTATAGTAGCTTGGACGCTCTTGGAGATTTTGGTAAATGTGTCTACTTGCTTTCTTGCCAAGGTTTGGGTGAGGAGATTAGAATATAGATTGAAAACAGCCAGACAATCTGTTTCCTCCTGAGTCCAAAGGTAGAAAAAAATCAGACTACCGGCACCGCTAAAGATTATTGATATATCTCATTTGTGAAATCCACACAAAAACCAAAGTGTAAAAACAATATCCAGGTGTCTCCTGGAAGTTACTGCTTCCAGCCAAGAAACAGTCCATAACCCCATCAGTTTTTGGATTTAGTTGCTTTGATTCTTTAGTGTTAACAATCAACCCATTTTTCTGAGTAATTTCACTTAATAATACTTCTGTACTCCTACTTTACATCACCTTCACTCTCTTTTTGCAACTTTTGCAAGGTTTTTTTTTCCTTTTGGTATTGCTGGTCCAAATAGTCCAGAATTTTGATTGTTGGATTTAGTTACCTCTGTACAGAGCGGGCTAGCTGTTTCCAGTACTTGTGCTGATCTGCGCTTACATTTTAACCATAGCCTGCAAACATGAGAATGGTATCAATGTAACTCTGCAAGTGAACATTTATTCCTATTTCTTAAGGCGCTGTATTCTACTTAATACTTGACACTATCACAAATGTGCCGTGTTGTTATTGCAATTAATAAAACATATACAATCCTTTAAGGGAGTGGGAATGATGACTAGAGTGTAAAGGCACAGTGACACATTTACATTCAGCGGGAGGTGATAATGGGAAGAGCAATACGATTGCTTGATATGGACTTACCCGTTTTAATATAAGTCAATTTTCATATATGATTTAATATATGTAATTTTTAAATATATCTTTTAATATATATCAAACCAAACAGTTTTTTAAAAAATCGAAACATTTTTCTTGAAATAACATCCAGATGGTTTCAAGTTCTCTCAATTTCTCACCTTACATTCTGTAAGTACTTAAAAGAAATATCTCTCTCTCTATCCACCAATTTAGCATTGCACTCCAATAACATTGTATGACCTATGATGGACAGTTTCAAGATAAAAAGGCTCAGCTGCAGATTTGGTCGTGTTTTGCTAGTAGTGACAACTGTAGCCTTGAGCCTCAAGCCTATAGTCCTAAGAGTATTGGTTAACTCACTTTTTCATTTCAAGAGGTAACTTTAGGGAGCAGTTGTACTCCTGAAGACCCGTAATCACACTTTTAAAATCTGGTTTTTAAAATCTGTGGAAATTCTCCTTAAAGAATAGCATCCTGCTGTTGATAAATGCCTCAAAAAACTTCCCTGCCCTCAGTCCAAATGAAAAACACAGCATCAAAAAATCTCTCCCACTTCAAAATCAAACGAGGGAAAAGGCTCTTATTGTACACTTAATCCATCTCAGATTTTCCCATAAATAAATTGGCATAATTGAGTAGCTGTTCCAGCTGACTGCAAATAATATACTTATCCTCAACTCTCAAATCATTTTCTGAAAACTCTAAGATTGGCGAAATCTTACAAACACCAGTTTACTGCAAAACCACTGAAAGAAATAATCTTCCTGAAATTATTATATGGCCACTTGCGTAGAATCACAAGAATCAATCCGATGAGGAATTTTTGAAACAAACTAAAGCTGTGCAGCTGCTTCGGGGAAAGAGGATATAATGAATCTTTAGTAAAGGATTGCTTTGACAGAGAATGAGGCCAGAGTGTAATGTCTGACTTTAAGCAGAATTCTGAAGCTCTTCTGTGTTGTCAAGTGATCCAGAGTTGGGAAATGTGTGCAGTTGACTGACTACTGAATTTGGTCCTGAATTTAGAGGCAAATAGTTAGACCATTCCTCCCTTCGTTTAGAAGCCAAATGATCTTTCCAAGTTTTGAACTGCCAAAGTTACACAACATGTGAATTCTACCACAGAGGAGAATTAAAACAAGACGGGGAGTTGTCCACTGCAGTATCCTCAGATGTTGTCGGTGTGGGGATTCACAGTCACTGAACAACACTTTTCCATGAGGCTGATTGCGAAAATGGTCGGTGAATCTCATAACCAATTCGCCCATTCAAGTTATAACCTGCAGTCAAAGGTACTGTTAACCCTTGAGGTCGTTTCTGACCTTCCCTGATAATTCCCCACGGCATGTATATATATATATATATATATGCTTTGGAAATTTAATCACAACTCCCACAGGTTCAAGAGTAAATTGGTGAAACTTTATTTTCCCTATCTTCTGTTTTGCTGTGCACAAACAAGCTGGAAATTTAGTTCACAATATGGGGCTTACATTATTTTGTATGCACTGATAGCAGGAAACAGAAGTCCATTACTAGATTGGACAGTTATTTAATAAATAGTATTGTCCTTGTTGATTTTGGCACCTAAAAATCATGGTGGTAGCATGTTATAAAAGTAGTGCCAAAAACCCCTCCTACAGTTCTTGCTATTACGTGTATTCTTTGGTGTTTATCCCTTGAGTGGGTGTACAGAAATGGAATGGGGCTGGGTCTTCGTATATTATTCAAGGCAGGGACCCAGAGCCCCTTCAGAGACAAGTCTACTCTGCACAGGAGAAATAGAGCGAGACAGGGAGCGGGGGACAGAGCCTGAAAGAGAGAAACCAAGGGCCAGAAAGTGATTCTTTAGTAGCCTGAATCTTCTCCAGCTTTAATTACACTGTATTGATCACAACGGAGGGAGGGAGCAAAGAGGGAGAGACAGTTGGCCAAATTGCAGGCTGTAGTTACTGTAAAGCATGTAAAAAAGAGAGGCAGAGCAATTATACCAAAGCCATACAGTAGATAATTAGAAAATCCTCCCAACTCTCCACTCTCTCTCTCCCTCCACACTCCCATTTAGCGGTGCTCTTACAATAAAACAGTGAGGGTGTCAAATTCATTTAAGTCACCAGACAGTATGTATTGTTCACATCCATCTCACTGCTTCATGCTTGGTTTGATTTGAAATTCTGAGCATTGATTTTTTTCCCCCAGTGCATTTGTTCTGGTCCTCCCTAGAAATCAGCCATAATAGAATGGCCATGCATGACACTTCTGGCTTCCCTGTAACAACTTTAACTACATGTTACAGATGCAAAGAGGTATATTTCTGCAAAGTTGCGCTCCTTCCCTTCCCTTTCTATCTTTTCTAGGTTGACCTACTTTGGCAAAGAGCTTAGGTTCCTTTCTTTTGTTTCTCACACTGTTGTGGCAAGGGCAGAAAATCTGCAAGCTCTTCTACTGTATTTCCCTCCACACCCCCTCTCACTCGTGATCCAGGCTGAAAGCAACTGAGTCCAGCACAGTGAAATATGCCAGCTTCAACCTCACTGCCCCTGCAAAATCGCTCCCGCCGAGTCTCACAGAACTGTATTCCGGGGGTTAAGGAGCTTATGTCTCGTATACGATGCATGGAGAAAGGGGCTGAACAGTGATTTGCCATAGGAGGGGGAAAAGGAGAGTGAAGCCTCTCTGTGTTGAGTGTATCTCATTATGACTGAACTGTGTGTTACCTTTGGTAAACAGTGGGGAACATTTCTCAGGCGAGCATCACTCTAAAAGCAGCGGGCTGGTAAACGACAGTGGCCCGATGGTGGCGCACAGCCATTGCTCAAATCTACAGCCCCACAGGGATGTATGAGTTTGGTCATGATTAGTCAGATAGAATAAATAATCTGCGCTTATGACAGCCTCCTTCGTTTCAGCGGGTGTTGAATGGATGCCCCGTTCAGCTCTTTTGTGTTAGTAAATTCCCTCCAGTTATTTTTGCTGAATGACCTTCTCAATCACAAGAAAAGTCAAAAATTCAATTTCTGAGCATGGCATTCATTATCATAGCCCCTTGTGCTCAAGGGTACCTGCCCATTTACAGTGCATTAGAGTGATATGTAGTATGGCTGTACTCCATTTTAATGGCATATTAAAGAAATCAACAAATTAGAGATTCATTGAATATTGAAAATGACTGTGTATCAGCCAGAGCGGCATGAGAATGACAACAACTAAGCTCTTATTATTTATTAGAATACTTATTATTACTCAATGCTAATCCTCAAACTCAGCTGAGAGAACTTTGATTTATTTTTTCACACAGCCACATTGGTTAATTGCTGTGACTGAGCAGGACACCGCTGATGTTTCTATCTGGAGTCGAGTCTGTCCTCAGGCTGTGCCACACTGCGACACAACCGCTGTTGTGAGCCACAGTCTGGAAGCCTGTCTTCAATTTCTACCCCTATCTTTAAATTGTTGTGATGTTCATCCACTGTTGGTGCACTTGTGTACTGCCAGCCTTTCATGTGTGAAAAGGAAAACAAGAGTAATTAAATCTTCCTTCCTTCACCCCTACAACCATATTCACATCTTTTAAATTGAAAAAGCACACAGAGTAAAACATATCCACTTAAGTCTATGGCCCAGTGACTGTTGTAGTAGCATCAAGAAGCGAGGGAATCTTTAGTCGCCTTTTCTGCTAACAGTATAATGGTGCCTTGTTTTTATGTTATATGACCCTCTGTGGATTCCATAAATCAAACACTAATTAGAACGCGCAGTGACCCGATGTCTGAAATGCTACTTCTAATGTCTACCATGGGCTAACAGACAGCTGAGTGAATTTGGCATTCAAAATAGAGTGCTTCAGCAAGCCGTAAGGAGCTTGGTTAATTAAGACATGCTGACAACTGGTGAACTCTGCTCATCATTATGGATCCGCTGCCTAATTGGAAAGAATGGTTAACGGTAAACGCATTTTTCTTCACTATTGGCTAGCTGTACTGTCCGCTGCAATATAAGAAGAAGAAAAACCACTGAGGTACCAGCCTATAGAGTCATCATTACACAATCAGTCCGAAACATGTTCCTTTAGAGCATAGCTATAGAGCACCCCAGGGCTAAAATTTCTTGTTGGACACCTATTGATCACACTTTTGTTGACTGGCACCACAACACAAATACAAATTTGCAATGATCTAAGCAAACCAAAACCAATCGACATGCACACCTGCAACTTTTGAGGTCCCTAAGGGGCCCTGGAGCAGCTGCCTTCTTTGCCCAGCTGGTAATCCAGCCTCAAGTCCACCACATGGCATATACACAGAAGAACTGAAGTCTTACCTGCCCTGGACTTTGATGTCAGAGATGGCATAGAAGTATCTGGACAGGTTGTTCTCATCCACCATCGTAGCTCCTGTAGCGGGCCGCAGCAGACGGATTCTCAGGTCTGTGATGGTAAAGAAGTCTCTCAGGTTCTTGGTAGTGTCCAGTTGGCCATAAAGCGAAGCCATGTTGTGGAGCCGGGGCCCAGCAAACAGTGCAAAGCGGTCCTTGATCTCAAAGCGCACTGTTTTATCATACTTCCACACATAACCTCGTGAGTAGTCCTCAGTGCAGATAATGTCCAGCAGGGTATGCTGAGTCAGGTCCTGCACTGTCTTGGGCTCCATGGTGAAGGCGTCCAGGCAATCAGTGGCATAGAACTGGTAGGGCTGCCAGGTTCGTCCATAATCCAGCGACTTTTCTAGGACCATCTGTTCGGGCCGGCCAGACTCAAAGGTGAGGACGATGTCATCGGTGAGTTCGATGGTCTTGTTCCAAGATAGCGTAATGTTGACCAGGAGGGCCTTTGGGTACTTCTTCCAAGATGTGGACTGCCAGAAGGTTGTGGGGTTACGGCCCTCAATGTCGAACATGAGCTCTGGAGGGTGGGCGAGTTCCTCTGTGGTGGCATCACATTCATTATTACACATGTAGGGGTTCTCCTACAGAGAGAGAGAGAGAGAGGAGACAACAAGACAGAGAGGGAGAAAAAATCATGAAAGGTTGTTAGTCTTAGCAAGAAATAACAAGAACAAATTAGCTAATTTTGAAGTATAAAGGCAAATAGCTGAGCCCCTTATCATGAAGAGAATTCAATGTATGCATCCCCTCACATGTCATGCCATTAGGACAATGATTTAGGGATGCGTAGCCCTAAGCTTTACATGAAACTAAAGCTGAATCACAATGAGGGTGTTATGTGCATAAACATGCTCTGCTGGGTGTAGTGTGCAGTCATATATGAATATTTGAAGCCACATAGCTTTACGTTGCACATTTATCTTCCGCCAATGCTTCTGTTGACTCCTTCATTACAGCGCATTTCCCACACCATGCCACTGCAAATATCGTGGCATATCATTCAAGGTTCTGAAATTAAGATGCATGTGTTGGAATTACAAGAAGAGTGTGGCCCGTGTGCCAAATGGTCCACTGGAACACAAATTCTTTGTAAACTGAGGTGATGAAATTACAATAAAAAAAAAAAAGTATCTGCAAGTATCCTGAGTAGTTCTTGTACCTTTCTAACTTTCCATTAACAATGAGCACATTGACGCTTTAGAACAAGTTGTGCACCTGAGTTTACCAACCTCCTTTGGGCCATTTAATCATCCCTCATATTTGAATTTGAATTGTGGTTTTCATAGTTTCCTTATATTCATCACATCCCTTGCTTAAAAGAGGTCTTTCTAAAAACATTTGTCCGATTTACCACAAATCATTACCAGGTGATGTTCTCTCCTTGCTCCCTGGGGGCTCCATCTTGCTGTCAGGGGGAGGAGGCACTCCTCCAAGAGGACCTTTCAAGTGCTACAAGCTCCAATTTATCAGGACAAGATAATCCACTACTTGATTAGGTGGGAGATGTCACCCTGTGCGTGTGCCTCTGTGTGTGTGTGTGGAAGTGAGTGTGGTGATGTGGCAAAGAAACAGGGAGAGGAGCAAGCCTCTGATGTAAGACAGTCTAATGAAGCACTGAAGCAGAGATCGAGTAAGTTAGAGGGAGAAACAGCACCATTCGCCTAATAAGCTTTGTAAGTTTTTCCCTGTCCTCCAAGGCAAGGTGACAATGAAACAGGGCTGTGTCAGGCCTTCTGACTGTTGGAGGGCCCCATTAATATCCTGTCTGGACCGTCCCCTACAGGCTTTCTCCTAGCAATGGACAGCGGTGGCTGAGAGGAGACGGAAGAGCAAGAAGATAGACTAGCAGTGGAAAATTCCACTTGGGTTTTAGTGTACCATTTCATGGTGGGAGGTTAGGTGTGCCATTAACTGCAGCATCTGGTGCACCGTGTATCTACAGACAGATGTGTAATAACTTATATGTGACAGTTATGCCTGCTTAGGGGTGTGGACAGTCTCTAAAAAACACTCTTGGCTTGCAGGATGGCTGACTGTGTCGCTGTGGCTTGTTGGAAATGTATATTCATCGAGGGAGACCTAAAACTGTTATGCAGTGACAGTACAGTGCTCTGCTTGGAGCACAGGTGTGGATTTGGAGGGGGGGGGGGACAACACCTTTTCTTGCCCCTGGTAATTACTGTTAATAATACTGCATTTCTACAGTATAATACTAACTGAACGGTAGACATACAGGTGCATTTTGGTCACTAGCACTTCCCCTTTTAAATGTTGCCCTTATATGCCTGAAATCCCAGTAAACGTCATTAGAGGCATCTATATTTTAATTCAAACTCTGCCTTGAAATCAAGTGTACTTACACATTATTCCGTTTTTGCACTGAGCAATTACCTCCTCATCCCCATACATGTAGATCTGTCTACTGTAAGTTACATTGGTAAAAACATTGGTGGGCAAAGTACTCAGATCCTTTACTTAAGTCAAAGTAGGAATATGTCAACGTCAAAACCCTCCATTACGAGTAAAAGTCATCCATTCAAAATCTCTCTTAAAGAGTAACACAACATGTTACATATTACATGTTAACATGTAATCCTGTCTTTGTTGACCTTGTGGTTTATCTTATCACCTTGCTGCAGTGGTGCACAGGTGGAATCTGAGACTCTGTGACATCACTGTTGGGTGTGGGTACAGGTTCAACAGAGAGGGCAGCAACTCACCCTTCTGCCAGCTGGTGCTCTTAAAGTTACTCTTTAAGTCAAAGTATGCACATATTATCAGCAAAAATGACTTGAAGTATCAAAAGTCAAAGTACTTAAGCAGAATGGTGTCTGTTAGAGTTATATTATTGTAAGATATTATTATTGGATTATCACTACTGATGATGAAGCAGCATTTTAAGGCTGTAGATAGTTAAAGTGGAGCTAATTTGAACTGTTTTATATACTAATGTGAATGTTTATGTTTAACAATTTATCATATTTAACAATATGTTCAATATATATATACAATATATTTTATATGTAAAATCCTTTTTTGAATAGTAACTACTCACCATGGCTATCAGATAATTGTAGTGGAGTAAATCTCACTCTGAAGTGTACTGGCGTTGAAGAATAATGCAGAAAACGTAAATACTCACATAAAGCACAAGTACCTCAAAGTTGAACTGAAGTACAGTAAGTAAGTGCACTAGTTACTTTCCTTGTAAATAGGAGATGCCTCCATGCTACCGTCAGCTGATAGTATGACAGAGCGAGTTTGATACAGACGGCTGTTGTAGTCTCGACCTTTGGCTCGATGAGTAAGAGTAAGCAAAACACTATTTGTCTTTATGTGAACAGCAGTATCATATATCATCTGAGGTCAAACTTTTTGTTCCTTCACATCTAAATCAGGCAGATCCACTGATCCAGGCTATTACGGTAACACACACACACACACACACACACACACACACACAAACTGCCATGCTCACCAGTACATCTCTGTAATCAGACAAAGATGTATCCCTATCGATCCCTGTGGCCGGGCAGCTGAGAATCTGCTGCGTGTAGCACATGGCAACCTTGGCCAGTCAACCAGCGCTCCCCCGAACACACAGGTTAAAAACCTTTCATTACCGTCTCTTCCGCTTCTTGCCTAACGACAAAATACTGCCTTTATGAAGATCAATAACCTCACCGGTCATCTTGGAGAGTAGACAAGAGATAAAATGCTGAGTATATGGCCTCATGAAAATCAATGGCAGATTTCTGTGTTTTACTTTAGGGCACCAATGAAGGCTGTTAGCCGATTAATGGTTTGGCACATATTAAAATAATTGACAGCACCCAGCACTGCAGCATTTCTGTAATTACAAAAGATGCTGCTACTAATCCCTGTGTGTTGATAAGTGGCCAGGACAGGGGACAGCCATCGCAGATTACAAAGCCAGCGCTGAGGTTGCTGGAGCGGATAAGTCACACTAAATTGGCACTAATAGAGATGCCGTCGACCCACCCAAAACACAGCAGCGGTTTAATCCGATTATTAGCATTGTGATGCAGTGCGATAGTGCGAGAGTGCAAGTGCGTGTTAGTGCAGGTGGGTGTTTGTGTATACTAACATGTATGTGGTTGTGGGTGGATTTCACATATCATCAGGAAGCTGCTCTAAATGTGTTTGGCATGGGCCCCATTACTGTCAGACTACAGAGGCTAATTTTACCAACCAAACAGAGAAATTAAAAAAATAAAGCAGCAACGTGTTTAGATCACAGTGAAGTATTTTTCACTTGCTTTTAGAAACGTTACAGATGGAACAATTTGCCTGATGCAGTCAACAGTTGAAAATCTAACTTTCAAACATTTTTAATATTAATTCTCAAGTCACATATGGTCTCTCATTGAGGCTCTATATAAATAACAAGAGGTGCTTTATATTTCAGCCTTACCTTACCAAAAACAGAGAACAAACCTTTATGTAAAAAGCTGTTAAAAGAATGTACGTGTCAGAGACAGAGGTAAAAGTTGGGCTTGATTATAAGCAGATATGGGTATACATATGCTAAAGAAGTTTAGAGTATAGGAGTTACTGAGGTTTTGACCATGTCTTGTTTGAGAATAAGATATGACCGTGGTGACAGCCTTGGCTTGGCTACACCGTTACCGCTGATGGAGGATGGGACTTGGGGGAATATAAATTTACTAACTCCCGACAAGCCATCTAGATAGATGGGCTCCCACCAATCAAACAAATCCGCTTGTGTGACAGATGTCTTGGACTTGATAGCAGACCGAATCCAGCCTATATCTTTTTCCTCTTTCTGCCTTTCCTTCTTCTCATTTTCTTCTTCCTTTTTATACTAATAGAGTTCATTTTAAAAGTGACCAGTGTGAATTTAACCGCTGCGATTTCTGAAAACTTTTTTGATAAAAATGTAAAACAAGAAGCAAACAATTTACACCTCTAAACTATTTTAAACAGTGTTAACATTCATGTAACTGGCGTGAAAATCGCACTCGAAGCTGCAATGTCTCTCACAAAAGGGAAGTGGACAAATTCAGCTTTACTGTTAATAGTGCAGTACGACTGCTGCGCATATCCACAACTAACAACAGTTTCCAATGTGAAAGATGCAATGTAGAGACAACACTAGCATGCCAAATAATTCCTCTGGTGTTGATGAATATTACCAGATGCAGATCAGTTATCACTCATTTTAGTTTGAAGCACTGACTATTGTTAGGAGAACATATTATTCACCATACAACCGTTCTGCAAAAACGCATAAAGGATGGCTGATTTGTTTGTTTCTGATGTCTCAAACAATGAAAATAACTGATTTGCATAATGTATGGTCTATGGCTGATCCTGTGTTTTGTCTACTCAGGTGTAATTTGGGCCCACACAATGCTACAGTAAGCAGACCGACACCCATCCAACACACACACACACATGAAATCCTGGCCTTGTCACTATCCTGTGCTGCAATAAGAGCAAAGACAGATGGAGGGCCATTGGAGGAGATTATCACGAAAACACACACCAATACCAGTTCTGGTAGAACTGCTAATGAGAGCAACACATTACTTCCTCACCACTTGCTCCAGCCTTCGTGGGTTTTGTAAGAAACAGGCTTTCAACACGCACTGAGAGAGGCAACCACATCACACCAACCTGTGAGTTTTATTTGATTTGTGATTTTACAATTTTATTGTTTGTGTTTACAGCCTAGAATGGTCATCTTAGAATGGCTCCTGCCAATATCTGTGATCTGTGCTACTCCCCCTGAGCCTGATCGCTGCCTGAGATCCTCCAGCAGGGCCCTGCTAATGGTTCCAAGATCTCTATTTGACACTAAAGGTGACAGGACCTTTGCTGTCTGTGTCCCTTTTTTTACTGCAAATCTCTTCTCAAGACTCATGTTTATTGTTTATTGACTCATGTCTAGCTGACAGTAGGGTTAACCCTAATTCCTAACCCTAAATTAGTGTTTAAATCTTACATTTTTGGATCGTACTCAGTCATTAACTGCTGTATAATGAATGTCATTATTATTAATGTTGTTGTTAATAAAACACTCACTACATTTTATAAGAAATAAATCCAAATCTTCAGCTGCTATCTTTAAAAATGTAGTTGTCTTTTAGGAACGTAATCTTTACTGCCACTTACAGTAGTTAAAAGGTATTAAGATTCAAGATCACATGCTGCATTTGGACGCCCATAAATCATGACAACAATAATTTAAAGGAGACTCTCACTAAGGGATCGTGCTTCACGGCACAAAACGTGAAGAGAGTGATAACATAAAAAAGTCACCAGTTCCTCTCAGTACAAGATTGAAACAGCATTTATCTGTTATAATTATTTAATACGAAAAATGAGCTATATATCGAGCCGTAACATCTCATTACACCAAAATTCTATTGGTTAATCTATCTATCTATCTATCTATCTGTCTATCTATCTATCTATCTATCTATCTATCTATCTATCTATCTATCTATCTATATTTCTGCTCTATATTCTTATATGTGGTACAAAGTTTTGACACTAGAACATTTCATTGCATCAACCATACCAAATTTCTCCCCAGAAAATGCACAATATCTTTTCTTACATCTATCCAATTTCTCTTCCATGTTTTACCTCTCTTTTCTCAGCAAGGTGTGTGTGTGTGTGTGTGTGTGTGTGTGTGTGCATGAGCATGTGTGTGAGATGGGGGTGGGTGGGGGTTAAAGCTATCCCTGCTGCATTAATGAGACCTTGTGTTCCGCGATAGATTTCTTCATCCCCGACCCAGGGGCTTGATTGAAGCAGTGCTCTCTCAATTTCAAAACCTCTCTCTCTCTCTCTCTCTCTCTCTCCCTCTCTGTCTCTGTGTCTCCAGTCATGCCAACACCTTTACTGGATTCTCTCTCTCTCTCTCTCTCTCTCTCTCTCTCTCTCTCTCCCATGGTGATGGGTGGTGCAGACAGAAAGAGGAGCTTAACCTGGACGTGGAATGAATATTGGATGCCAGTGTGACAGATTACAGTGGTAATAGACACCCAAGCCAAATCCTCACAAGGATTACAATCATATTTTCAAATGGCTCAGGGTCGGCCGGAGGTCGACCGGCCTGGACCATGGTCAACAAGGCGGCGGGGGACCTAGAATCACACACACACATCCTAACACACACACACACACCAGATTCAGCTTGCCAACTGTGTCTCAGATCAGGTGTGGTTTTAGCATATATTTTCTTAGATTTAATAAAGCTTATGACAAAGCTTGTTATTTTTACAGTCACCTTAAGGTCAAAATAGTGAAAGCAGAGGAACATGAATTAATAATTATAAATGATTCTAAATATTATAAAGAATAGGTTGAAGATTAAACAATGGTTTAGGCGTTAAAGCCTTTGAAAACAGACACTCTTACACGCTCATCGTTGACAAGCGATCCTCATGTTTGACATGAAGATATTAGTCTTGAATGAAGTGATTAGTCATTCAGGCTAATTAGAAAATTGACAATAATTTTGAAATTAATCAAATAATTGGGGGTTTTGGGCTGTTGGTTAGACTAACCAGCCTTAAATGAACTGAGGAAAAAAAGGAGGAAACCCATGAAGTAGGTTCTCATATTGACGCTTGTTGCACGCCCGGACAAACAAAGAACTATCCAAAGAATATTGGTGCCTCAGCAGCTTGAAGTGGACTGACAGCTCCAAGGGTCTAACAGATGAAATATGTCCTTTTGTTGCACCAGAGGGAGAAATCCAATAGTGATCTAAGGCAACGAGCTGCACGGTTCAACCACCTTAAGCACCACAGTACAGGGCGTCCAGTCAGCTGATGGAGGGTTATGAGGCGAGACGTGATGTGTAAATGTCCTCGTGTTGCGTTCACCGCGAACAGTGGTGGCAGTTTAGAAGATTCACAAGCTTGAAAACAATAGCGGGAAATCCTTAAGCACACAGCGTCTGCACATTCAGAGGATATAAAAACTATTTTATATTCCATTATCTATTATATGGCAGTGCAGATCCCACCGCGTGCCACAGCGATATGGTTTGGAGGACAGGACAATGACCCTGCTTAAGAAATGGTATATTTCTGAGAGCACAGCGAGCACACTACTCAAGAGCAACAGTCAAGGGCTGTTTGATGTCTACAAGTATATCTTTATCACAAGCAGTTAACTTGACAAGTTAATGGTAGACAGTACAGTGCTTTGGCACAGTACCTTGTGCTGCATGAACACGTTTCCTAAACTTAGAGTTCACTGTACCGAAGTGTACATTTCACTGTATCCTCCTCCATGCAAGCTTACAGTGTTCTCTGAGAAAGACAAGTTATTGGAAAAGATCTCATGATCTAAATGTAAAAAGAATGAAAAGTTGAATGATGTCTCGCAGCATAAAAATAAATCTTAGTGCCACATATAGAACAGTACCTCGCAATTTGAATTTTAAGTATTAATTTGAATTCAAATAACTTGTTTGTGTAAACTCGTTACCACAGACTGTATAAAAAGAAATGGACATAGCTTCGGGGTCTGAATAGTGACGCCAGTGCAGAAATGCCTTCAACCTGCATCCTTCCTGACGGCCAGTGGTGGCAACTCCACTGGATGCAAAATGAGGTCTGAATGTGTGGGAGGAAATGGCCCAACTTGTCACTACTACAGTGCCTCAGTAAACATTCTTCCTAATGAGTTTATGGTCTCAATCACTAATTTCAAGTCTTCTTCAATAAACCTTTATGTTCATTTAGTAAATTATGGTCTCATTTAATTTATTCTATTTAATGTTTATTTGTATAGGGACAAGTGTGTAGCATAAACCAATGCCTCATGTCACAGTATTTATAGCCTAAACTAATTTGCAATATCCGTCCCTTGATGGGCCTCTCAAAATATAAATCTCAATAAATGCACCAGAGACAAGAAGCTCCGCAATAAATAGGAAACATCCATTAAAAACAGAGAACTCAGCAGAACAAAACATCAGAACAATACAAGACAACTGTAATGCAATAGAACATCATTAAACAACAACAAGCACCAGGTCGTTCATGATTACATGAACATAGTAAAATCAGACAATAAAGCAGGATATGCTTTAGGGCAGAAGTACCTTGTGACAAACCAACTCTGCAGAATGAATGTCACTAATCTAACTTAGACATAAATAAGACAAAGTTAAGAAGCCATAAATTACAATTTAGACCAGTGGTTCTCAACCTTTGTTGTCTGATCACAGTCATGTTCCAAATGTTCCATATTCAGAGGGTACAGCAAACTCAACATGTAGATATATCTGGGAAAAAAACAACATGTTATCAATGTTTTCAAACTAGTCAAGCTACTTTATAATCTCTCCATCGCCTTAAGTGCCCCATGGGGTAGTAAATGGTTGGGAACCACTGACTTTGACAATGACATCTTAATACACAAGGTCCATAGCTAACAATGATGAATTATCTGGAACGGATATTTAAAGAAACCCCCATGATAGTGGCTGCGCATTAAAAAGAAAGAGAAAAAAGTATGTACCATGTAGTATCAAAGCCTAAGCCCCTTTATTCCAATCTACAAAAGAAAAATGGAGCATTATTAATTCAGAGACAGAAAAGTTTTGTTTGAGGGCTGTCTGAGACCGATCATTTGGATTATGCAATATTCTTGTTATATAAAGTTGTGACCCACAGTGAAAAATTAACTTAATTTAGGAGATTTGGCTCTTTGTAGTTTCAAAAAATATATATTTTAGACGACTACATTGCTGTCCCAACCGAATCAGGAATGAATCACTTACATTCCCCCATTTTCAAGTGTCATCTTTTATAAAGACGGCATTTCTACAGTGAGCCAATACACCAGGGCATAATCGATCTGCTAGCTGCCGCAAAGCTACATCACTAAATCAAACTGTCCTGTCAGATAACATGAGGACTTTGGAATTTTTCACGACACAATAAAACTTGAAAAGAAGACGAGCCTGTAGCCATGATCACCCCTTATCTTTTAGCTGAAAAATCCCCCAGGAGTTGACATCCAGAAGCAGAGGCTACCTCACTCTCAGTACCACTCTATCGCCATTCCTTTTCTTCTCACCCTCCTTCCATCCACGGGTATTTTTAATGGTATAACAACGCTACATATCCTGTGCTGAAGCCCTCCAGAGAGACATGGATCACTGTCACCTTGACCGAGCTAAGAGGCTAACCCCAGCATAGGGAGCTGCCCTGGCTTCGTCCCCATGGATGCAAACCCCCGACCTGCCTGCAACAATAAAGCTACCTTACAAATTTGTGCAAGATCATTTGCTGTCCTGATGCCAGTGGGGAAGGAAGCAAAACACAGAGGAATATTAGAGCTATAAGAAAGAGCTGTGATGAATTATTGTCGGTATGGCAAAGAGTAGTTAGCCTTAGTGAGCACATTTTTTTTATTCTGTCATCAGACAAATTGCAGCGTTGTGGTAATTACTACAACACTGCAATGTTAAAATGAATACCATGTGCAGGAATTCAAAAAGGCAAAATCATCTTATAATCAGAGACTCCAGATATAAAACAATACTTCGATCCTGACGCCAAAGGTTATATTTTGTCTTTATTTTGTCTTTGTGTTCAGAATCACAGAGATTCAGCCACGTGTCGATGTCCTGTGGAAGGACACTGCGTGTGTATTGGTTTATTATTGTTGTTATCACTTCTATTTCTCTAGATGAGAATTTTAGTAAAATGTGTCAATTGTGCGGGTTTTGCATTGAATTAGCTCACCTGTTTAATGTTACGTTATAACTTATTTATGCAATCCGAAGCATGTTTCGCATGTAACTACAACGGCTGCATATCTTGTTCTGAGCGCTGCCAAGCAAACACGCAAGTAAGCTACACTCACACCCTGGTCACGCTCTCAGTTACAAACATTCACACAAGTCTATATAAGCAGGTTCGGAACTTCAACAGAGCTGCGTTGCCAAACACTGAGGTTCCTCATGAGAAAAAAAAGAACATCAGGAACACGTTTCTATGACTTTGATAACAAAACAAAATTCAGGTCTGATATTTGATTCCCCTGCAAATGGCAGCTAAACCTTTTCGTTTAAGGGCACACGCCCAATTTCTAGGCTCTGATACGGCGGCACTGGCAAACAGATACATTTTTTACTCATAAATCCAGGAAAAAATGAGCAATGATGAAAATAAATGCTATCGGAGAAATGAATTCTTATGTGGCCCGCTGCCGCTGAAGACTAAGCACACCAACGTTTCTGGGCATTGCACAATTTTTTTTTTTTTACAATTATACAAGTGCCATCACATTTCACTCCTAGCGATGCCTTTTCAATCAAGCCCCCGTCATCAAGTTTCACCCCTCATTAGCGGCTCTACAGACCACTGTGAGTACATGGAGAATCTATTCCCGTTAATGAGTGCTTCTGTGACTCGGTCAGCAGCGGCTAGTGCAGGGGGTAAATTTAGCATTGTCTAATTATCTTAAAGGGGTCTGCAGGATGAGGTTGAGGTGCTGAGTGTGTTGCAGATGTCAAAAAAATCCAATAAGTCTTCATCCTCCGGTTTTACAATATATCTATTTTCTTTACTCCGGTCTTTAGGGGCACTTATTTTATTTATTTTTCTAAAGTCTGAGCTTTTAAGAGATGATTAAAATCAATATTGTAGTAAAGCTTGGCATTCTCAGTGTGGATATTTAACTGTACAGAGTGTAGTTGGGATTCAGCTCCAGGCCTCTCTGTCAGATCACTGAAGGTCTATTTAGTCATTCTACAGGGAGACTTTCTTTCTTTTTTTCTCCCTCTTTATTCTTCTTTCTCTGTCTCCTTCCCTCCCCTCCATTTCTTTCTTACCACTGAATCTGAGAAAATGATTGGCAGATGACTCCTGGGAAAAGAGCTCGGGCCTTTTCCTCTCTCAGAGCTCTGAGGATCGCGACACTCAGATACACTGACAGGCAAAGTGGGCACACACACACACACACACACACACACACACACACACAGTAACACTCACACAAATCCATTTTAAAAGGCAAGTCACACAAAACCCTTATGAAAAATAAGGACAAATACACACACACACACACACACACAGTGAGACTTGGCACTTTTCCTATGATCCTTGACAGCTTAGTGTATTTATAAAATTGAATGAAACTCCTAAACTTTGGCAAAAATTTGACATCTTTTTCACTGATTTTACATTAAAAAGCTGAATAACCCAGGATTATCAGCTGCTTTAACACAGACACTTGCTGTGCGTCCTTGCAGTCAAACTCAAAAAAGTGGCAGCAGAGCTACATGACAAATTCATTCTTTGGTTTAAAGCTACAGAAAAAAAAAGGAAGTGAACTGTCACTACAAGAGTCAATATAAAGGCAGCCATCAAAAATCTGCTATGGAAATTGTTAAAACGCTCATATGCTTGTAGCTGCCAAAACATAGCATGATAAAGTGTCATTTAAGGACTTGCGTTATTAACCCGAGTTTCCCTTAAGTTGTTCTCACAGATCAGAGTCCCAGAGCCCAACCTAATTCTGTGACAGAATTACGCTAAAATTAATTCATTAAAATGTATCAATTAAAATTCCTAATCACTGCAGGAATAGCTAAATGTGTGTTTTAATCATGAAGCGAGTTGGATTCTTGGAATAAGTATTGAAGACATTTTATTGTATTCTGGGTTTGTGTTTCACTGGTCAGAATGGGAAGTTCTAACAGTAAAGGTAAGAAGCCCAACACTGAATAGCAATAAATGTGCAATAAGCATGGAGACTGGACGTGTGAGCATGGATCCTTTTGGGAGGAATGTGGGTTTCTACAAAATGGGAGAGCGAGTCGAAAGGAGATAGAAAAACTAGAACAAGAGTTAGAAGAAGCTGAAAAAAAGAGGAAGGGATGGGGTGTAGCAGGGAAAGTTCTTGGAATGCGGAAAGCAGATTATACAGGCAACTGAGCTGGACAATGTGCTCAGATTTCAAGAAGGAAAAGGCGGCAGGGGCCTGGACTGTCTCCATCGGGGAAGCAACCCCCACCTGTGCCTCCGCCTCCATCCAAACCAGAGGACGACACACCGCCATCATACGCTGCCGAGCAGGAGGGAGCAGCAGTGCTGTTTCCTAGTTGGAGCAAAAACTGGCCACAACCCCTGAACCCCTGACTGAAAGAGGGCACGGTTCAAGGAGACGGGCCTGAAGAGGACTTCCCTTGTGACTGGGGGTGGGGGAATGCCTACAGGCTAATGATCGAGGGATGAGAAGCGTATGGATTGGGGAAAAGTCAGAGACTGCACTCAGAGACTAGGGGACTGCGTGACTGATTACCATCTCAGGCTCACAGTCATTTTGTAAGGACACAGTGGCCTGCTTCAACCTGCCAACACGGAAACAAGTGGCAGTGGCCCTCTGAACAACAACTGAAGTGCTGTCTAGTGTCTGATGGAGGTTTCACTGCAAAATATCAAAGAGCATATCTCAAAGAGGCACCAACAACAGCCCTAACGCTGGGTCCGACTGACAAAACCCAGCCATTCACACAGCAAACATGTGAGGAGAATGGATTCATTTAATCAGTTTTGTTACAGAAAAATGGAAGAAAGATGAGACCAGGGGCATATTTATTTATATTAGATGGCAGCGAGCCTCCCTCAATGTTTAAAAAGTGTCATCAGCCAACACACTGTACTGAACCCTTGTGGAAGAGTTGGGTGGAAAGGAGTTGGCTGCACATGGGAGGTCATGCTTGAAACAGCGAATAAGTGCTGGTACACACAAGGCTGCTCAAATCATTAATTGTTATTAATCTCTCAAAGTCAAACCACTATTCACACACAGCGGAGAACGGCTTTGCCAGCGCTGCAGGAAGGAACCCTGCACACTGTCAGGCTGGGAGACTGGCTGGTGGTGAAGGACTGTAGGAGGCATCACTGGAGGAAGGAGTCATGCTGGACGGGACGGTTCCAGACGCTACTACAGTGAAAACCTCTTATAATTATCAAGATGATCAAAAAGCTTGGTACTTAATCACTCCAATACAAATGCCATTTTAAATAATTTGCTAATTGTAATCAATATGACCCACACAGGCATAATAACTATAAGCGGTTTCCGCTGTACATTCAAGAGAGTGGGTTGTGGGGTGAGAGGCAGCCTGTGCTTCTAAACAGGGATCAGCTCTCCCACCGTCCTAACCCTGCTGCTGTGGTTTAGGCTCGGGACAGAACCAAGAGACATCACCAACCACACGAGTCAGGTGACGTCACAGGCGAGACCCCTCATCCACAGCAACAGTTTCCACGGGGACCTGTGGTATCTGAGAACACGGGCAGACTAAGAGGAAAACTAATTAGTAATCGTGACAGTTGTGGCGCCTCAGCAAATTCTATTACATCTAATAGTTCAGGTTTGATTCTTTCTCTGTTTGTTGGCTCGATTCATTATCTAATTTCGCCGATTTGAACGAAGGATATCATGATCCCATGTATGTGATAAAGTTCCAAAGTCATTTTCTTAGATCGCAGATAATAACTGATGTGTTTGGATGTTCTACTGTTTGAGAATGTTTTGATCAGTGCTCCATTATGAGATCTACACCAATTGACATTTAAAAAAAAAAATACCTAATGTATTCTTTTAAAGTATAAGTTGCTGTAATCAAGTTATGAATTAATATGTTTTCATTTTTAATTGCTTTGAAAAGTTTTGATGGAAACTTGGATAGTGCAACATTGATTTTTCCCTTTTGCTCTGTCTGGTGTAGCTGGTTGCTTTTGGTCTTTTTGTTCTATTTTTCATCACACAGGAGTGGGAGTTTTTGGCCTATCATGCACATGTGACCTATTTTGCAGATTATGAAGCACTTCATAGTGTTTTCAGATCTTCAACCACTTTGCCACTTTGTTTTTCAGAGAGGCCTTGGTTTGACCATATAGGGCGGAACTCATTGTTCAAAGTGTAACAATACGTTAAACCCGAGAATAAAGGTGATGATCTCGAGCATGAGCTAACTCCAGAGGAGTCGTTTGAACTATTGGCATGCAGAGCCAGCAAAATCGGTCACTGAATTTCAACGGCGCAGTGAGGAGGTTATAGAAAAATCAAAGGAAGGAATGTTATGTGTTAAAATGCTCATGTAGCTGCCAAAACATGATGAAGTATATTCATAATGAATTATAACCTAGAAATGCTGTTGTGGAACTGTTATGTTATCAGGCAAGGATGAATTCCTCGAGAAGTATTCAGCTTCTCATTGTGTCTCATGTCTATGACAACCGTTACCAGGTGAAGACTGCGACATGTAAAGGCGGGGGTGAAGAGAGCGACCTTGCTTGCAGACAGTAAGAAGGAGAAGAGCAGACAGTGAAAGAATGTGATGATAAACGCCGCCTGTAGCTTGTGTTTCGACCTTGTTGGTGAACATACCTGCATTTATGAAAAAGAGCGATTCGAGTATAAAAGCTGCAATGCAACCGAACTTTCTTCAGTCTCATGTCCATCTTCCCCAGGAATACATGGAAGCTCTTGATTATCGACAATAATCGTCATTTGGAATAAAAGACAAAAGGAAAATATTAGATTTGAGTACTTATTTGCTCTTCATCTCACCCTAACTAGACGCAATAGGTTTTCTGTTTTTCCCCCCGACAACTCCTGAGTAATAAATCCAATTCTGACATATGTAATTTTCCATCATCGTACCGAGTTAAAGAAACTCTTAAATACCACCTGCAAAGTGCGCCAAAGCAAAGAGGACACACTTGATTCAACTTTTCTCTGAACACTCGTCACACTCGTCCCCTTCATCGCCCGTCAGGCTAAAAAAAAAAAAAGGCAGCGGTCCAGAAAAAAAAAAAAAAACTAAAGGAAGACTCTCACAGCTTGCAACAATGAAACACAAGATGATCCACTTGATTTCTACAACAATAGCTTCAAGCATCCGCCGCCATTGTAATCACAATCCTCAATAGGGAGTCAAGGGTGCTCCGCCAGCTGATTGTCTCTGAGCTCTTGATGAGACGCCATTATAAAAGATGAGAGAGAAGTGAAGGATGAGATGTGAGGAGGATAAAAAAAAAAAAACAGAAAAAAAACAGAAAAGGAAATCAAAAACTTTAACAGGGCCAGAGGGAAATACTACACTAATCAACTCCACTCTGCTGAAATTATAGATGAATTAAGCACTCTGTAAGTGATTAATTAAACCAAGAGATTCAAACTAATGAGACCACAGAGATGTGTCTGAGTGTGTATTTGGGGCAAAAAGGGTCACAGACGACAAGACATTTGCACGTACGCCTGTGTGATTATTTACTAGAAGTTTCAAATGTGTATACGTACGTGGCGTACACAGGTGTGTGCATGCACGCGTATAGAGGCGTCAAATGATTTAGCCACGTAATGCACCTTTATCCTGTGCTGTAGCAAACGCCACATCAGCAGTTGGAAAAAAAAAAAAAGATATCTGCGTTTAGGTACACGAGTGCATGTTAGATTTGGTGTGCTGCAGCAGACGCCTACGTGCCAAACCTAGAATAAATGTGGGAAATCCTATGTGTATTTAATATTAAGACTACATTTGTGTGTGTGTGGGTGAGGAGCTGAAATGTTTCAGCCACACTGACATAAGAAGTATTGTGCATACCACACCACAGCTACAGGTCATTGACACATTCTTAGCTAATACATACTCATGACTACCACACTACAGAGAAATACTTGACAGTAGATAAAATTAGTGATCATGAGTGTCTCAGCACTCAAACGGTGCACCTGCTATGTCATGTCCAGCACCAGCACGGACAGACAGCAACAGGCAGGACGGGACAGTCTGTCTCAGTTCCACGTCTTCCTTATTGTCTTACATGGGAAAAACATAAAGAATCTTTTTATAGAATCGGAGCGGTTCGCAAGTTTTGTGTCCGTTCGCTTCACATGAGCTTCTGTGATATCGGTTTGACAACGTTCTTCAAGAGCTACAAACAGCGATGTAACAGCTTGTGGCCAAACGAGTCCAGTGAGCTCCTCCACACCTAAACTGTAGGCAGGCTTCACCTCTATGGCACTGGTGATCAGGTCATGTTTGTCTTTTTTATCAGTAAAAGTCATATCACACTGTCCACATGCGTCTTCCATTGTTTTATGTGGTGCTTTCTTTTAGCCAGGATTTAGCCATTTTGATGCCAGGGCTTCCCAAGTCAAGCAAATGTTCCATCAAAACAAGTTTCTTCAGACAATATTTTGCAAGATCACAGTGTCAGTTTCCTGTACCAGAATGGTAATGGGTTGAGTCCGACCTCTCTTCAGACAAGCGTGGGGGAAAACAAAACTAAAAAAATGGTATGAAAAAACATTTTACTTAACTGAAATACAAGGCTGTAAAAAAACAAAACTAACAGAAACTTTCTAGAAAAACTAACTGAAACAAAATAGATTTCATACAGGAAATGCCTTTTGTTTTAGTCTTTGTCAATTTGGTCAAACCTGTCAACACAACAAGCAATGAGGAGGCACTGGATCATATGTTTAGTGGGACCGGGATGACATGACTGGAAGTCAAATGCCTTCACAAAGTATTGTGTTTGTGCTGTAATACCATTTCTGATTCGGTAAAATATTGCCCCTGACAAATACCTCCAATATTATGATTTAAAAAATTACAATTATTATTCAAACTAAAAACAGCAAAACTAAAATGAAACATTTTTGAACAATAAAAACTAAACTGACGTGAGCAAACCCACTCTGGAGACTAACTGTGAGACTTAACTGGTCAGTTGTAATAATCACACAGAGACACACGTGGGATTTTCAGTCAATAATCACTTGTCCTTCGAGACCGTTTCACCCCTCGTATTGTGTGTATGTGTGAGTGGGATGGCCTGCAAAATTTCACGTGTACATTTGTGGCACCAAACACAGCAGAAGCACAGGCTGCGACCCTCTTTCAGGGGGAAACGGGAGCAGTGGTTGACTGATGGCTGCACACACACCGTGCTCATTAAGTAGTCAACAAATGGGCTTAAAATAGCTGAAATAAGGGGATATCTGCAAATGGTCTCAGAGTTCAGGGAGAAGAACCTCTTTGTTTACGCTCACAGGACAGTACAAATGTAAAACTACTGGCTCACACACTTTTGGCAAAATCTCCATCATGATAACTCTTGTTGCTTTGGCTACTAAGAGTTTCTTTTTATAAGCGTTTATAGTGTTTTTATAGTTGATGGCTCCAGGGAAACAAACATCATTTGGTTTTATATTATTTCCCAGCTAAAAGGAGTCAAATCAGCCCTTTATACACAGAGATCAGCAACATCACTGTACAGAGAACTCGCTATTAACCCTGTTTCACTTTTTCCAACTGAACCAACTGAGTGTCAGCGTCTAGTGTAGTCCTAACCTGCTGATTCACCCTTTTTCTATTTAATTTTTTTGGATTACACTCTAACACTCTAACACTTTGGATTGTTACTACCTCTGCAGCCGGCTTGTAGGCGGAAAAACCAAGACCCCCCCATTCTGTGTTCATACCTTTTACACAGACAGCGAGCAAGAATAACAACGCAACATTCCTGCTTTGAAAAGGGAGTGTAAAAGGGGCTATCAAGAATTGACACATTCAAGGATATTCTCCTTTTAAAGGCCGCTGTCCTGGGAATGTATTATCATCAACAGCACTGAGGCATTTTTTTAAGCTTTTATTGTGCACACTGTAAATGCAAAACTGTCTGCTTACAGTGTACAGTATGATCTGGGACAAAGAATAAAGTAATATACTCTGGATCTACCTTTCCTTGCTTTAAAAGTAGGTTTTTGTAGACTGGGTTTGTAAAATGAAAGAGAACAGTGCTGACTGCAAGTTCCCATGTCCTATTTTGGTGCTTGACTATTTATGAACTCGCACAGAGATGTGTGCAATCAAAACTGAAAGGTACATCCACAGTGAGATTTCACCTTACATTCAAATTCTAAAGTTGGTTCAGGCATTAAGGAAGATGCTGGAAAATCTTTTGGATTTATTTATAAATGCTGTAAAGGGCAAATTTCTATGGGTTTTCTACATGCGTTGGTCTCAAGACATGAGATTCCGACATGTATAATTTGGTCAAATCGAACAGATTAAGTAGGTTCAACCGCAGAGGGAGTCATTAATTAGCGTAGAGTACAATATCTTAGACAGAGGCACCTGGGGCCTATCTTATCAATCATGCATGCGATTATTTCTATGCACAAAATCTAATTTATCAATTTCTCCTTGTGGCTTGAGAATGTGCATCCATGTAGAACCTCTCCTGACGATGAGCACCAACAAGCTCCTGTTGGCACACAGGTGAAATCGCAGGTAAATCAATTCCCAAATTACAGGCACACAAACCCCAGTGTTGCTGTCAACCATCTATGCATGAAAAGTAAATTGTCAACGATGATGATGTGCAATCTCTCAGAGCGAGGCGATGCCCTCACTGTACATGCTTTGATAAGCGAGACCCCTTCGCATCCAGTTGTTTTCAACCATGTGCCATTAAGGATACTAATACCGGTTGTTCATTCAGGACAGTACATATCAACACCAAGATTGTTTACCGCCCCTCGCACTCTTTCACCAATGAACGGCAAGTTCATTCTCACCCTTGGCCTCCTGTACTGCTATACTCTACCACCCCGACTGTGACTGACAACAATAACAATGCATGGTGAAACTACGATGCAGCGCCTGTGTCTTCAGCCCCAACGATGTCTCAAACCTCTACTCTCTAAGCAGAAAAAGATCTCTCTCTTACTCCTGTACGTGCCTGCCCCCTTTACCACCTCTTCCTTTGTTTCTCCTCTCTGAAAGTTGATTTCATCTGACGTGACAGACTTGTGGAAGCCATGGGCGGAGGTGTTACAAATGCTCTGTCACCACGCTAAACATGGCAGGAAGCGAACGCCTTGACAGCTCTCGGATGCATCTTGGGAAATCGGCAACGATGCTCTGCCTCGCCACCGCCTGTTTGACTTCAGCCTTTATCTCTCATTTCAACTACACTGGCAACCTGCTCTGTGCCTACCCTGTTCAGCTGGCCTAGTTTTTTATACTGGCGAGGGAGAATGCTCTGGCGGGGAAGTGGTGGCAAGGAAAGGGGAGGGGAAAGGCGAATGCTGGATGCCAAAGGGAAAAATTCCTGATTCAAATGATGCATGCAAAAAGTAAACACAGTCCACTGTTTGGTTAAACAGGCCTTTTGTATATTTGGAGTAAAACAACATCTACAAACAAGGCACATTATCGTAGCAGAGAGCAAATAACAGCAGCTTTTCATGATGCAACAGGGATCGACAATGTCAATATCACTCAAACGGGTGTTTAATTTCAACGCAAGTGAGGTGTGACTGAAGGTGGAAAAAATAAAGTCATGCACCGTGGAGAATCAAACGCCCACCTTTTCTCTGACTCAACAGTATCGGCAGAAATGAGGGCTGGCTGTAATTCAGGCTTCATTATAGATCTAATCTCTGTGGCATTATCAGACCACTGCCTGGATTTAAAAAATCTGTGTGGTGGGGGTGTGTGTGTGTAGATTTGCTCGCGCGTGTGTGTATGAAGATTACTTGTCATTCAAATTTAGGTTCGGACAGTGTTTTTGCTTCTGTTGTGGGATTAAATGCCGCACTGAGGAACAACCAAGGAAAGATGATCTCGTGTATGAGGAGCTCTTTGGAACTAAATTCAAACTTTTACAATCATATAACACACTCACACGTGCGTTTCCTCCTCATGCTCCTTTATAAATGTATTATCAGTTAATTTGTACAGATCTAGACATGTGATGCAAATCTTGCTGAATATTAGGCTGTCCGTGTAGCTCTTGGAAACTTTGCACAGCATATCTCTTATAAACATCCTGTGCTTGATGCTTTTGCTTTTGATTGCAAAGTGGGAGCCTAACTGCTGTCTGTGTTCAGGTGACCATGAAGTACAGGAAAACCAATTCTTCACCGCACCATCTGACCAAAAAAAAAAACCCTCAAAATTAAAAATCATTTGTTACTACAGTATTGGTAAGGTTTGGTTAAGTTTAGGCACAAAAACGATAGCATCAACAACAAAAAATAGAATTAAAAGACAATAAACAAACAAAGTACTCATTCGGCACTGTGCCAGTATGTCTCTTGGCTAATCAAAGACAATGTGCTCAAAGTTGAACAAAAGGTGAACTCTGACCTACCAGTGTACTGGAGCCTGCTGTAGATTACGCCAAAACAAGAAACACATGCTTGAATTCATCTGTTGTGTGGATTTTAGTAGAAGTACATTAACAACAGAGTGAATATTAGTAGGATGCATGTATACTGTGACCATACCTATACCATACATATCTGCATCAACAAATAGTTCCCAGATTCCCACCTATTAAGACCAGCAAATGTAGATTCTTTTCTTTTGGGAATTACTGATCCAAAATAGCTATAAGGACATTCATTAACAAATCACTAAAAATGTTGAATTGTAATATTACTCTAATCCTCAAAATTATGCCTAAACACATGAGGCTACTTACACAGCCAAACACAGTGAAAGCAGTCTCGTATCACTGGCTCTACACTGTGAATGTGTGTGTGTGTGTGTGTGTGTGCGTCTGCCTGCAGTTCCAGACTGAAACCCTTGGAGAGAGTCTATTGGCAGCGATACAGAACAGTCTTGCCAAACCTCCTCCGAGTTTTAACTTCTTAATGGGAAAATGACAGCCAATCTACCTGAATTAATAAGCCTGCTAAATATCAATAAACCCCTGAAAACAAGCTATAACACTGTGTGGAAATTTAGCATGATTGGAAATTTAAGTGTCAATTTAACTCACACATGGTTGGTTTTACTGCTATACTGTAAGGACCACAGTACAGCTTTGTCTTTAAAAAGACAACCTAACAAACAAACAAACAAAAAAACCCAATATTTTCCGAGGGAGAGCAGGCATGGCGTGGACAAAGGGTCTGGGCCAGATACAAACCCGGGGCCAAATGATGATACACAGAGGAGTTACTGAGGTATCCTGCCACAATGCACTTTTAGTAGTCCTGCCAATGTTAACAACATTGTCTTCAAATAAACTCTAACCATACAACAACTCAACTTGAATGAATTGACTGGCTTCAGGTGCAGTCATGTAACAAAGCATACTTTCACAGGGGAGGAATAGAGACTAGTGTGTACAGGTGGCATGTGGTCCATCTTTAGTTGCCATTTTTAGTGCTATGGCCTTAAAAGTCCATTGTAAACAACACCTTACACCTTGCATGTGACATATTGGTCCAAACACTAAAGGATAATCACCTCCCGCATAATAAACCTATTGAAAGGATGAGGACATGTAAATACTGAGCAGAAGCCTGTATTTGTGCTATAAAGTGCTATATCATCAGCATAAAGCTTTATATACCAATTTAGCTGAACTGGAACAAACATGGTTGGCAAAAGTATTATTTATCTGCCTCTAATCGCATTTTCCAAGCTCATTCAGGCATCTGAACCAGGATTACATATCCAAAGTCCAAAAATGTATACAGCCTATTGAAGTCTAAATATGTATGGTTTATATCTATATTGTGTAAATATACCTTTATTAACATGTACAATACAGTAGAATTGTTTCAAAATTATAAAAGATGATTAGGACATTCTGCAACACTTACTCTCTTTTCTCTTTCAACAGGTCGAAGAGACAACCTGACTGGATTCCAAAAGCTTAGCTCTCCAGAGGTGGTGTTCAGCTATTTAACAAAAAGTTATGTGTTTACTCAAAGAATTCAGATGTGGAGGAAAAGAAAAACAGATCAAAGTGGGGAAAGAGGAAGGAAGAGTCTGAGAGGGGAGCTTCAGAGATGTGGAATTTTGCGCATACTTTTACTGTAAGTGTGCATCTGTGTATGTGTACGTGCATCGCCTATATTTCAATAAAAGTCAAAATTATGTAAAAATATATAATTTAATAGCTTTTGATGAAAGCAACAACAACAAAAGAAGATGGCAAGACAGAGATGGACACAAGTGATAGTGAGAAAACCTCCTCACAGCAAGATCTCACCATCAGAGGAGGAAGAAGGGTTTGATCAGCAACCAGCCAGGCTGGATCTCAATAATTTAGGTTGGACTGCTCCTCACCTCAGCTTGCTTCACACAAGCCAGCTCACTTCCAAATGCTCAGCTTTAGCTTGTGTACTGTATCATCACCACACAAGATGACATACTGTACGTCCATTTAGCCTTTACTTGCATTAACAACCAAAATCACAGGCCATGGCTGCTTTTACAACTCAAATACTGCAGGCCTGGTTGGGGGTAATCCGAGAGATGAGTGATTATGGGTTGGCACGCCTCAGCCCTCCAGCTTTGTCAGCCAGTTAAATATCATTGTTTGTTGCTTTCAGAACATTAGCTGATTACTCCACAGGCTCCACTTATACTGTGTTTTATAGCCGACAATAAGCCTAAATCATTGCTGTAATGCAGGGGTAATTCAATGTAGTGATTGTTTTACAATTCCCTGCAAGTATTTTGATGCTGAACAGATGCTGACAATTCTACTTGGTTTACTTACTTCTTTTGTGAATGATGGGAATGTGAACTATACCTGTTCATATTTGCCTGAATAAAAAGTAAGGCTTCACATCAGACCTTGTAAAAGCCATGCTTTCCCCCCCCGATTTAATTCTGGTGTCATTGTGGACAAAGTTGTCTCCAAAGCAGCAAAACAGAAATAAAATGTCCCAGCCAGTAACTCATTGGGTTGTGTTTCAGAATGGCAGTGAAAGCTTTAAATCCAGAAGTGGCAACAGGCAGTTTGTACCATGCACAGTGCAATTGTACAACAAATGTAATTAAGTACCATGAGTATCTACCAGGCAATACAAACTAAAACACTCACAACTTCAATACTCGCAGCAGCAAACTGCAGCAAATGACAAATCAAACTGCCTGTCAATTCTCAGCAACATGAACAAAACTTGCTCTGTTGTCTGGTTGCATTCCCTGAGGGTGTATTTTTTCTTTTTCAGAAGAGGAAAAACAAAGACCATTGTGAGAATACCCACTTGCTAATTTGAAAAGCAAACTAAACAGTGAACACGGCTGACTTGATGACAGCTGTCAGTGTGACAAGAGGTATTACCAGGTGGGATTTAAAATTGTTATGCTGGAGGCAGCCAGGCGGTGTCCAGAAGGGATTTGAAAAGACAAGGTTTGGAGGCGGGGGGTGGGGATGGGGGTGTTTAGTGGCTGTCACTCAAACATATATCATATTTCTACCAGCCCTTTATGTAAAAGTTTCTGTGTTGAATATTCATAAAGTTTAACTTATAATGGAGCCAAACAAAGGTAAAAACAAGAACTATGCCACAAGCAATTATATAACAAAAGGTAAACACTGGTTCAGTGTACAGTAGCTGAAAATAGTGCCAATTTTAATTCACATCTACTGTAATTGCTTCAGGGAGCAGTCATGGTGGTTAGAGAGGAACAACTTGGCCTTTTATGATTAAATAAATACTTTAAGCTTGACACAATAAAATGCAACTGTAACACAGAAAGTGAAAGTGAATCTTGTTCTAAAAAATTTCTTCATGCTTTCAAAAGGAAGTTGCAGAATCACAGCCTGGTCTCAGCTCTCGGATGCCTGAGCTTCCTGAGAAAAGAAACACTTTTAAAATCAGTTGATAATTATGAAAAGGAAGCAATGAATTTGAGATGTTGCAGCTTAATCAAGTTTTTTGTTAAAACTAGGCTGGAGCGAGGGAGTTAAAGCAATGGGATAATGAACTTCGCCAGTGAGCCAAGATGTTAGAACCCTATTTGTTTGTGGTCTCACATTGAGCTTCTTCAACCACAGATCCACAGAGGTCAGAGAAGTTGTATCAAAAAAAAAACACAAGATCTAACAGAACAGCTGGATTTTCCAATTAGTTATCTCACCCTTAATATGCATCCTACCGAGACAATACAGCTATAAAAACTGAATTTTAACAGTGTAGGGAGCTGCTGTACCATCTTGGCTACAAAGGGCATTGTGTTTTACCGTCTTGTAACATTTGTAGTGTCTGTAGCTTGCAGAATGTCTGTAGTGTCTGTAGTTTGTAAAATATAAGCTATATATAAAGATATTAACTGACAAAGAAAAGACCTCACGGCTGCAAGTTGTTTTTTAACTGTGAACATTTGAAACTTTAAACAAAAGTCTGATCCCTTAGTTATGCAAAAGCAGAGACAACCAAAAGTACAAGTAATAGTAACAATGACCTTTAAAAAAAAAACAAAAAAGCCACATTTCCTGTTAGCTGAAGAGACAACTAGCCTAATTGCGGTGTGAGAATGGTTAACTACTTACTATAAATATCCCTTCATATACCCACTGAGAAAGACCATCTCTTTGTTTAACACAGGACGGTATTAAACGCTCAGTTTGAGTAAGTCTGTGGAGAAGCTAGAAAACCACTGGCACGATACTGTGTGGTCACTGACTCCTTTGTCCGACAATATAAAGACACGGAATTATCACTGTGGTATGGAATTATCTCAGTCCCGCACACTTAAAACAAGCTAAAAAGGCAGCCTAACAAGGGTAAGCACTGGTGAGGCAAAAGCCTGTGAGCATCGCCAGCCATATGCCAGCCTCCGCCTACACTTCCCAGCAGGCCCTGCCCTCTTGTTGCAGACCTGTTTGCTGACTGCTGCCAACATTTCACTGGCAGAAATCTTCTGCAAGACATGCATCCAGTCAGCACAACAGTCTAACACCTTCACTTTAGGAGCCAGTCTCCTTTTATTTCACTGTGCACTGATCTGCAATAACACTGTAGACTAAACAGCATCTCTCACATAATCTCTGTGGTGCTATGATAATGCAAAGTGCTTAAGATTAAAGTGCTTGCGTAATCAAAACAATTAGACCAGCCTATTACATGCTAATATCCCTAATCACCATGTGAAGCTGTCCTCCATGAACAATGCTTTAAAAACCTTACAGTTTCCAGCCTTTGCAGGATTTAGCTGCTTTTTTCTTCTCTCAAGTGCTTTGCCATTGATAATCTATTTCAAATAGGTTCTCACGTTGAGCATGTACAGTGTATAAAGTCAATATGGCGCTCTGCAGGAATTGTGACTATAGAAATAGAGCAGCCCTACAACTTCCAACAAAGACGATTCAGAGGTGAAATCCAGTAGGCTGGCGCAGCGAGCGGCTTACCCTGTGTTCTTATCTCTTGGCAGAGCAAAGCTGAGTCGCTCAGTGCCACATGGCACCCGGATACACAGCGTGACACAGTCACACACACCAACACACATATAGACACACATTGGCTCTTATGATCTATTCCCCAAAAGCACTTCCGCGGGTTCAAAAGAGTCCGTAGCAATGAATCAGGGGCTCCAGCCAGGTTTGCTCTGTTATATCATCAACACCAGGGTAAAGGCTGCAAATATGGCTGTTTCCTTCTAGTTTTGTCATCTGATCTAAATATGGTTGTGTCCTCTTTGTAAACTAAAAGGCTGAAAATTGTAGTGATGGTGGCAGCTGAGAGAGAGGAGGAGGAGAGGTTGTGACAGATTTAACTTGCAAGAACAGCTGGGAAAATAAAATGAAATAAGTGAAATGAAAATGAGTAAAATGAATGGGTAAACCTCTGTGTTCTTAACCAAGGTGTTAAATCCCAAGGAACTCAGCGGCAGGTAAAAGAACTGGTTGAAATGGACAATTTCCACATCCTGCTTGAGTACCAAATATCTAACAACAAAAATAAGAAATGTTCATACAATGCTAGCAGGTATAACATTTTACCATTTTCCTCATCTCATTTCAGCAAGTTAATTAGCCATAGACACAAAGTACAGTTGAGGCTGCAGGTGTTTTGGCCATAAACCAACCAAAGACAAACTAAAATACTGACCTGGTGATGGTACTACATGAAAAGATAAGGGATCAATAGATCGCAATTCATCCTGAGGTGAACATTAATGTCTGTATCAGATTTCATGGCAATAGTTTTGAGACATTTCATTCAAGTGTCAACCTACTGATGGCAATAGAGGAAAGGTCAGGGGATCACCAAACTCATAAGATCTATCCTCTGGGAGCCATGAATGTCTGTACAAATTTTCATGGCAATACATCCAATAAATGTTGAAATATTTCCTGTCTGGACCAAAATGGTATACAGAAAGACCAAGACCGCCATCACTTGAGCCACACAACTGTCATGGGTAAAAATACAGATATTATATATTGTTTGGACAGTTGATGAACATATAATTTAAAAATGTTTAGTTTCTTTAACTTTGACAGCTGTTAATGCATTTTAAAAAAATTTCAAAAGGCAACAGTGTATTAACTGTTGGGTCCTGAATTTAGCTGTAGTGTACAAAAATAATCCCAAGAATAAAAGCTAAAATAATGCCAACTGAATAAAAAGTTGTTATTGTGTTGACTGAAGGCTCCAACAGTAAGAACACCACCATAGTGGCTAAAAGTCAGCCATCAGTCAGACAGGCAGCTGAGAGGTAGTGGCAGGGCTGAATGGGTTCCAACCTCAATTGCACACCAGAGGGAGTATTTAGCGGAGGAGGGGGGAGTACATTAGGGGAGCTAATTAGGATTATTAGCAGGACGTATTTTATTCAGCTGGGACTAAAACAAATTGCTCTGTCGTTGTACAGCAAAATTGAAAATGAGTGCTGAATTACTAACAGCCAATGTGCAATTGCCCTTTTTTTTTTTAAAAGCCAGTATGTGTTGTGAGAAGCAGCGTTGCTACGTATTTGACCTTGGGTGGGATTCAGTAACACCAGTGTTGTCATGCGTGATTCAAAATGACTGTTCTGTGAAGTCTAATCGTCTGCTTTAACATGGGATGTATTGATCATGCATGATTAACACAAGTCTATTATCAACCTTTTTTTTTTTGGCTTGTCACAACAGGAACGGCACAGGTGTAAGTAATAACATTTAAAACGGCTTTATTCCATGAAGTGTCCCGATAAGCCATGTCAGCATGAGCATTATCGCCGACCTGGAGGAGGCTGATGATAGGTCAGATAAGACGACACCACATTCTAAAAGACATGTCAAAAATAGATCTATCATCCATACAAATATCTGGTATTCATATACATGTAATGGACAATTGTCTGCTTCTGTGTGTTTCTCTCATATTCTCTAAAGCGGTAAGGGTGGTGGCAAGACAGCAAGCCAGCTAATAATACGAGTAGAAGAAAGCCCTTGATGAGATCCAAGGGAATTCAGGCGAGGACGGGGAAGCAGACTCATATCAAACGCCAACGCTCCCTGCCACAGTGTCTGCAGCTTGGCATATCGCCCTCATGTTTACGGTGGGGGAATAGTCTGAAGCCATGCTGAATGTCGTTGAAAGAGAGCCTTCAACAAGACAACAATGTGTGTCCCAGAGTAGCAGTTAATGCCTGGCACCTCTAACTAAATCATTTCATTTAGAGCCTCTGATGTGCAGACAGAGGGAATGTAAAATGCATTTCCACGCCAAGCCTCTCAATCGCTTGCTATCCTTGCGAACATAATGAACAGATTACCGTTTGCACCCTTGTCACATGATGCTTCTATGACAAGTGCCTGGCACCTTGTGGAAGATGTTTTCCACACGTGGCCTCTCATTTCCACACAGTGAAGCTTGGGGGGGAAAAAAAATGATCGAAACTGGTTTAGCGGCCACAGGAAATAAAACAACTTTCTAATTAGAGGAGCAACGGACTAAGGCGGACAGTGTTGCCTGTGGATGGCTTGGTAGATGGAGAGGTTGAAATGCCAAGTGTCTATATCCCCGCACCCTTAAGCTGAAGTCCTGCAGACACTGCAAGTCTACACCCAATTTACCAATTACTCTTTCTGTCCTGATTCGGGTTAATAAACTGCTAACCATCTCAATATCCATGGCGGCCCTTTGCTAACTACCTCCCCTCTAGTTATATTCAGCTTCTCTTGTCCTTTCCTCTCCCATAGAATGACTGTAACTCCTGCCTTGACTTAATCAGGAGGATTGCTTATTAAGGAAAAGCTCTCGGGTACTTCTTAAATTAGGGAGAGGACAGTCTCACCAGTGCAATAACGGCAGATTTATGTCAGAGTTAGGTGTAAATAGCTGCACTGGTTATTCCCCTTCTATAATTAAGCTAGCACATTTTCCAGGCCTTTGTCTTGTGGGCTGACCGCTCCGGTTCCCTCTGCTGGGCAGATGCTAGCTTTTTAGAGCAAATCAGACATATGTCAGACAGTGCACAGAGAGGCCATTCTAGTGCTCTCCCAAAAGTTCAAATGACTAAAAATCTCAGTGGCAGTTCTGATATTTCTGTAATGTTTGGAATATATACCTCTGCATGGGTTAGATGGGAGAGTTTCTAGCAGACGTGTCATTTCATTTTACTTCTTTTGTTGCCTGCTGTCTTTTGAGCTAGTAATCCAGCCTGTTTGCAACTATGAATGAGTAGTCATCCTAAATGATACATGGCAGCAAATGTCAAATTACTTCTCAGTGTCAGATCAAGCTGAGCGCACAGGAAAATGAAAATGTTCTCCGAGAGTGTAATACCACTTTAAAAGACTGCCAACTCTGTACTTTGAAGACAATTCCATCTGTAGCCTCTCATCTCCCTGAGTTCTATTTTTTGATGCACCAAAAAAGGTGCACATCCCAACCAACTTTACACTTTATCTTAGCTGTGGCTGTACTTGTGTATGCCATGGAGAAAAATACCTGAGATGAGGAGCGGAAAAATGCTCTTATGCAGTTCATGAGGGGGTACTCAGCGTTCAGATTCAGCATTCAATTTCCATCACTGATAGCATTGCTATTGATTCAGAGTTTGCCCTATGCTCGGAGCGGGCCAGACACAACAGATCTTAGGGTTTGGAAGCTGTCAGTCAAGGTAATCCAGGAGTCTTTTTCAAAGCCTGTCAGGGTGAAGCATACAGCCTCACATTTCCCTCAAACAAGGAGGACGACAGAATGGGCCTGAAAGCTGTCTGAGGGCAGAGGAATGCTCCTCAGAGGAAAGAGAGGGAGACCAGGCAAGAAAAACACTGAACTTCAGTGGAAGTGGCTTCCACTTCAGATGTCTCCTTTTTACTTATCTGAGTTAAACAAGCATTCACTAATGCCTAACCCTATCCTAACAACGACAAATAGAGTTTAGCGTCAGGTCATAGCCCATTTTGCCTGTCAAACCGTTAATTATTTGATGCGTCCTCAGCAGCTTTTCTCTCCCTCCATTTGCAAATGCTCTTTCAGATTAAGAAATTAAGCACACATTACAACATTAGTCTCATTTTCAAGGGCTGCATTGACTTTGCAGCTGAAGGTGTGACACTTCTTGATGTTTCCCCTCCTGAGATGACTCCCAATACTCCTGCAATACAAACAACTGCACCTGCATTTTTCCTCCCTATCGGGGTGACATGTCATACGAAAACGCTCCCGAGGCACACAGCCTACATGCGACTCTGATCTCTGCGGTCGGAATTTGTGGCGTTGCCATGACAGTGAGTAAATGTTGCTCACCTGAGACAACTGTGATAACATTGGCAAAATGGCAGCAGCACTGCAGTTTGGCTCAAGTGCTCAGAAAGCAAAACTGACCAAAAGAACCCAGTTCATGCAGAATTTGAAAACACGTCATGCCACATGTTGTTATACTCTCTTGTTTTTTTTTCTTTAACACATCATAGCTGTTCACATTATTACAGCATATACAGTACGTTATCTCTTAAAATAGATATGAACAGTCATCTAAAACAGAAAGATGTGAGCTGCAGTTCAGAATTCATGAAAGCCCGTGGTGTGGATGCAGATCCTGACACAAACAGATACAGACAGAACACACACATAAGCCACATACACTAGTTACGCAAAAAAAAAAAAAAAAAAGGTATTTATTGTGCCCATAGGACGGGAGGTCCTGCTGCTTTGAAATGCTGAGTAGAGGACGGAGAGCGTCTGCCACGGCTGTGGGAGCATCTGACCTCCCACCATGGATAAAAACGAGGGATGGGATCACTGGGTTTGCTCCAGTCAGAACACTCCCACTTATCTGCTGCAATTAACATTAAAAACCCCCAACACAAATAAATTAAAGCATGAGTGCCTCTACATATGAATGCCACCGTATGCCACGCTTTGTGCTCTGTGAGCTTGTCTGTATTAGCCTGTATGTGTGTGTGTGTGTGTGTGTGTGTGCTTGCCATTTATTAACCGTGTCCCAAAGAGGGAAGGGGATATTGTGAAAATCAGTGTTCAAGTGAGTGAGCTGAGGGGAAATCTACCCCCGAGGTTCAAAGAGCAATTAAAAGTCAACAGATCTCACCAGCAGCCCACTACTGAATCTCCATCTTTTCTCAGAGCCTCATACACAGAGGTGGGGGGAGTACAGGGGGACGATGTGGGGACGGGGGGTTCCAGACCATAATTTTCCATGGGTGATGAACTGTGAAATGCAACAAAAGCCCCCATTACCGCAAGAGGGATTTAGAGCCCACAGAGCAATAGAAGAGAAAAGGGGGTAAAAATGCCTTCGTCAAATAAAATACACGGGAGAAAGAAAAAAAAAAAGTCCGTGTCATATAGAAATCAGAGTGTGAGGGCCCGTATGCTTGGTTCATATTATGCATGGGTCCTCAAATTCAGTGAGCGCAGCGAGCACTTAACAATGAGACAATGTGATATTTCTGGGTGACTTGTAGTCAATAGCAAGAGCCTTTAAGATATTCGAAGGCTAAATCTGAGCTATGAGAGATCATTCCTGCCTTGACTTATATTCAATACTAATTTTCTGGGAATTCATCATGTCAGTATCTGGAAACCAAAGCTGAATGAGAGTGAAATATAATGTTTTTGTTTCCCAAAATGAAACATTAGCCCCTCTCTTATTGACTTCTTTCTAGTACGTGCAAGAGAATATTTTTGCACTTGAACAGTTTCGCATACTTATACATCTAAATACGGGGGGGAAAAAAAATAGAAAGATTTGCCATTCTTCAGCCTCTCCAAACTTTCCTACATACTTTAAGGCAAAGGAGGAAATATTTTGCTCCAAACTTTAGGGGAAAAAAAAAAGTCAACAGAAAGTGCTGTGAGAAGCTGGAGTCAAGGAGGCCCCCTGTTATCTTGTTATTGCAGTGTAAACGGTGAGGCAACACTGAACGCCTTGATGGAGCCCAGATAGACGAGTCACACACTCACACAACACAGCTTCACAGAGCAACACCTGATGTTGCATACCAACTATTCACTAACTTCACTTTTACAAACTTTTCTCCCTGGGAGTAAACATCTCCAGTCGCACTCTCTGAAACTATATTCTCTCTCCATTTTCCGTTCATACGTGAAACCGAACAGTATCACATTATAATGGGGGTGAGAATGTTGGTGTTCACGTTAAAGGGTAATAATGCTGCTAATGGACACCTGGTTACGTTTTAAAATGGGACAGGCAGAACCCAGTTCTGTTGTGTCCTCCATGACACAAACAAATGTGTAATTTAAAACAAGTTTCTTGCGTTTCTACACAACCTAACCTCTTGGATTGAGTCAACATCTGCACTACTATGCAGGCTTGTTTCTAGTATTTTAATTATTAATTGGTATGTTAATGTAAATAATGCAAATAATGGTAGCTGTTAGTAATTAATATTAGTACTGAGTAGAAACAGAATACTTTACAGCTGCTATCATTAAACATCTATAGAGCAGAGATGTATGTATTCATGTTAACATTTCTTTATTGGAATAGAATATTTAAAGGGTTTTTTTTGATCACCTTAAGTCACTCAGCACAGACCATCAGACCCCCTGTTACATGATCAGTGTGGCTCCTGTAAGGAACAGGGCAGTGTGTGCATAGGGAGTGTGTGGTTGGGTGAGTGACAGTGAGCGAGCAAGAGAGAGTGACGGTGAATACGAGCAGAGAGTGAAGTTGTCAATCCAGCAGTGGGCTTACATTTAAAATTGTACTCGGGGCTACACTCGAAAACATTCTGGGCTTAAGTTCCAAGAATATAACCAGTCAGTGTGCCAAACAGGTTCAGTCAACATCTGTCCTGTGTTCTATTTTTAGTCCATAATCGCAGTTAAGCTAAATGGCATCTTTCTGACCTTTTCTGTCAGTTGCTGAAGAAGTAATGTGATCACTGATATTGGCTGCTAACATATATATGTACAGATTTGATAAGTTTATTTTTAAAAAGACAAAAACTGAATAATAGGGATGCATTTCCACCATTTGCCCACGTGTCTAAGCTGCTGTTAATGATAATAGTAGAGAACAAGGGAGGTAAAACTACACCAGCTACATATAATTATTTATATGTATGAGTTATATTATTAACTGTCGTATCACACTAGCGTTATTTTCTGGGGATTTTTTAAAATTTTCAAATCATAAATGAAACCATCAACGAAGCAGATGTGGCCGAAACATGTGATAGGATATGTAGGGCTGGATGTTTCCTCACTCAGTCTTACTCATGCGACGCCGGGCCACAACATGCCCATAACAGGAAGTGTAGGCTTTTCTGCCAACACCTGCTTAATGGACTTTCTCAGCCTGGCCTGGGCTGGCTGACAAGTCTGTGTTTGTTTTGCCGCTTGAAGACCTGGAAGTACGAGCGGTCGGAGGGAATAAGAAAGATAAAAACTCAGACATTGCTCGACGCTCATGCAAAGTTTATGGCACAGGATGGGTTCGCGAGAATCTGATGAGATTCTCCTGTTACGGCGGTGTGTATAACCTTCATATTGGGCAGACAGATACGGACTGACAGTTCTGTGCTGTGTTAGACAATATTCGACCTATTCTTACTGCACTGGTAGAGTTTCAGCTGAATATATCAAGCTACAAAATGAAAGCTTGTTATGCATTAGGTTAATCTGAACCTAAAGCCTCTCAAAAGCAGACTGAGTAAGAGCTATTGATTACAACCAGGGCGAAATAATGAAGAAATCACTTCATCTATCAGTTATAAATTAGGAAACTGAGCATGAGTGTGCCACTTAATAATACTGATTGCACCCAGTGAGCAACTTCTTTTGGACTGAATGGGACACTACAATGGAAAACAGCATCCACTTCTCTGAATTTAACCGTAATCTCTTCGCTCAAGGCCAGAGGTCAAATGTGTGAACGTTGCGGATTGAAATTTTGATGAGGCAAAAACAACAGGATAACAGAAGAGCTCAGTGTGACAGTGAACCTTTTAAATGAACACCAGAACATGGACGACTCTGCTGGGCCTTCTTGCGCCATCGAAGCAAGAGGCGCAGCTTTGTGCTGTGTGAACATTTCAGCTATAAATCAATTCATTTTAATAGCTGGAGAATAAAGGTTTACCGCCTACTGTATGCTACTGTAATCTCTGTGCATCATGTTATGATAAGGAATGTTTTTTTTTTTTTTTAAAAGATTTCCGACTTTTCATTGATAGCGTTGGGAGTCTCTGATCCTGTAGTATGATATACAGTAGCATTGATGGTCGCATCAATGGCAATCTGACTGCAGCTTTAGTCTTGTTAAATACGATGCATTTTATAGCTCCTAAAATGATGAAACGTGCTCGAGCCATAAAGGAGTGTGTTATCCCTCAAGTACAACCATTAAAATGCAGCGTAGTGTGTCCCTCCTTAACTTCAAATTGAAATTGTTTGAGGGTTGATTAGACTAATTAAATCACATGAAAAGAGACAGAATTCCCTTGAGCACAGATTAAGATCATGTGTGAAAATCTGAGTCAACTCTTAAACACCGCCTCTCGGTGAATTATGCAGAAATAATAACTCCAGCCTTGTTTGGCACTCCAGATAGCTATCGCTAATCAAACAAAGAACAATGCTGCAAGAATCTGTGACTTACACATGCCTTTCCTTTTAGCTTGTTTTGGTCCGTGCACCATGCCGCAACCTCAGTCACAATTTTCAATAAACCTTTGATTTGGTTTGGTCTGGCAAAGATTAAAAAAGACACAAAATGGATCAAGCTGACTAAATCCTCTGGTGTTAAACTATTCTATTGAATGAGTAATTAGTTTTTCCAATGCTGGTTAATTGCTCTTAGATTCCTGGAATCTGACCTTTTTTTAAAGTCAATCAGCAGGTCTGAAAAGCCGCTTTTGTGCTTGTTTTCGCAATCTTGGCTCCTCACAAAAAAAGCCAATATAAACAAGCTTATGAGACAGAATGTCACAGACAACACCGTAGCCCTTTTCTCTCACTCTTGTCCTCCCCTAACCCTTGACTGTTGCGATATGAAATGAGACATATTGCTGCTGACAGCACACTCGTTTCTAAAGGAAATGTCAGCATGGAGCCTGTTGAGAGGCGGCACAGTGTGAGACTGAGGGGTGGTTGAGGTACGGGGGAGTTAAAACGCTTTGTCTGTCTGAAACCTTTAATCAGGATCAGCTTAGAAAAAGGTCAGATTTGTATATCACAATAAAGATCCATTGGAGCCAACAGCATCCCATCACTTGCATTTATTGACGAACACACCTGCAAAAGCCCCTGCATGGTGCTTTAATTGGTTCTCGGATATTATACTATGGAGGCAGCAAAAATATAAGGAGCACATCACAGGCTCCGTATTACCATCGTGAGTGCTGCTTGTGTACTGGGAGTCTTTGATAGGCTTGATGGAAAATGCACCATCAATTCATTGAAAAAGAGTTTTATAAACCAAAATTAAAAAGGCAAAAAAAAAAAGTAACTTTAAGTTTGACAAATACACTGTGAAAAACAAAATCAACAAATAAAAACGCAACTTTCTTTGCCGCTACAGACGAGTGAGTAGCATTGTTAGCGTCTCCACCTGATTTAAACTGGAAGGTACCATCTGCTCAGCACAAGGGTGGGTTTAAAAAACTGGAATAAAGACTTAACCCTAAATATTTTTGACATGTAAAATAGTTTAACAGAGGGACGTCTATTGTTCGACAGTTTTACCATCCTGTTACCTGACAGTTCACCGCTGGGGGATTATAATGATGCACAACTCTTTCTCTAAATGAGCAGACGATCAGCACCTCACCTCTAACCGTCACCACAGTGTTTTTAACCTTCTGACAATTCACAGCTTTGAGTAACACACGCCACCTAAAACACGCCACCTAACCAAGCTTGTGTTCTGTTTGCTTGTGGGCTGAAATTAATTGTGTAACCCTTTTGAAAACCTGATAATTGGGAAACTGCTATTTCACAGGGCTGTTAAATCATTGAACTCTGTCAATTCAGGTTTGAGGTGTACTGCATGGTATATGAATATACTGTATATTATACTGTACTGCATTTTCTGCAAGAGCAAACGTTATATTAGCAAATATTATCTAAAATGAACACACAACTTGCAACGTACCTTTGATGGGCAAATGAAAGTATGTTCCATACAGCAGCTTGAGTGGAAAAACTAAATATCACATGCTCCGTTATAGCAACCTTTACAGCTCATCCAGCTCGTCCATGACGGATAAAAAAAGGCCAAAAGTCAATTCTTAAGACATTTTTTGTGAGCTACCTCCTCCTATCAGGGCTCAGCATTAATGACCTTTCATTAGGACTAAAATGGAGAAGAAAAAAAAAAACAGCACATCCTGCACCACCCTCTTAATAATCCCTTTTGTTTCCTCATTTAGATTTGATTGGCTATGAAATGCACCGGCCTGCCGGGACTCATGTTTCAGCATTCATCAGCATTTCCTGGTTGTAAATTGATGGCACAAATAGAGACATACAGTACTTGCACGGGAATGCAAGGAAGATAACCACATACACACACACACACACACACCAGCATGGCTTTCAAATGTAGTATAAATGATAGAGTTACACCTAGAAAGGGAATTCTTTTATGCTTAATTCCACGTGCATCACAGAAGAAGCAACACATGCAGGATTATCTTTATGGCTACGTTGTGTGTTGGAGTGGATGTTGCTTCAGTTTAAACCTCTGCTGTAGAGCAGTTGGAACACTGATAATTCCCTAGAGAGTCTGTCTATATGTGTAATGGGAGCCAGACATAAGGAAAGCACAACTACTACTCAGTTTAATCTACCTGTACCAGCCAGCACAGACGTATCTAAATATGAAATAATTACCATGATTACTTCATTTTGCATTTACTATTTTATACCTTGTTTATGTTTTCTGGGTCGGAGCTTTTCGGAACACATAATCAGAGCTAATTAGTCTTTTTTGACAAGTTGGGTAAATGAGAATCAGCTTCCTCTGCTGCTCTCCCGAATCCCGCACAAGCATCATCATCATCATCACCATCATCATCATCATCATCATCAACTGGTTGGAGCTCTGTGACTTGCCTAGGCTTTTAAAGGCCAGTCTGGGTCTAACTGGAGGGGACAGTGAAATCTCATACGATGGCGGGTTTGTGTGTCAGTTCATTGAATGCCAGCTTATTGCTATAGAAAAGGTCACTGGGCTAGAAGGAGAATACAAAGCGTTTACTGGGGAGAGCGGTATGCGTATAGGTGCATGTGTGTGTGTGTGTGTGTGTATTTGTGTGTGAGGGTTGAAGGCCGCAACCTGAGATAACCATGCTCATACCACACCCACACCACACCCTGGAGCTGCTGCATCTCTCTCTGTCTCTCTCTCCTCTGGTCAGGCTTTGGTGTCTGGTTCCTTCTGCGCTCCAGGAAGCAGACGCAAGGCTTTAAAATACACCCGCCTCAACGAGCGCAAAATCAATTACCAGAGAGATGAAATTCTCCGATAACGCGGCCTAATGATAATTGCCCCGAATCTGAAATGATCTGACTTACGATACAAACCACTATTGGCATTGCAGCGGCGTATTGGCAGCCTGAGTAGCTGGAATATCAATGATAATTGTTCCGATGCTGATTTGGAGCCACGTTACTGCCTGGGGTAAACATAAACCAATTGCAGAGAATTGAACTCTATGGTGAGCGGCAGGGGTCGTATTTCACTGATGTTTGTGTGATTTGTGATGAGAACAGTACAGTACAGTAGAGGGAGGAAATGGTTATGTGGGAGCTAACCACTGCCTGTTTAATTGAAGCACTCCTATCACATTGACTGCCGGAGACATGGAGGCGACAGTGCGTCACAAACTCCTGCTAATTCAATAAGTGTTCATCAGACTGTTAAGTGGCTGGCAGTAATAATAACAAACTCAACTGTACGTCAAGAAATAGAACGGGAGCATCAGACACGGATGACCACCACTCATCCAAGATTCATCCAGCTTTTCCACAACACAGCTGCCGCAAAGCAAACACGAGACACGCCTCAGGTTCAAATGTGGATCAATCGGAGGTCACGGGGCCGCCCAGAGGGAGAACGGAGGGTGACCCCATTTTGACGGTGACCTCCCAGATATGGCATCCTACCCTCTCAACTGCCCTTTGCCTTCAACCAACCTTGGCCGATCACGGGAGTCAGCATTTTTCAAAAGTGCCTGAGAGATGTCGGGCTGAATAATGTGTCCTATGAATAAAACACATTAGCTACAAAACATGTTGAATTATTCACATTTGAGAGCCTGCATCCCGCCCCACGCAGGAGATATTAGTTCTTCAGTCATCGTATGCTTTGCACATAGTCCTCTGAGTCTCTTTCTCCCCCATGTTCACGCCCTCTCGCTTCGCTCTTGATCACTGGCTCACTGTCTTCATCTGTTTTTTTTTTTTTGTTAATCCCTCTCTGTTCCTCTGTGTCTCCTCTCAGCTGACTTTCTGCTGATGGCAACTGTCTATTTATACTCCTCAAGTTACTACTTTTCCTGGAACATCTCACTATTTATCCAAAGAGCTCTTGAAGCTGTTGAGGAGTGCATTTGTTCTGAGAGAATCTTTGATGACATGGTAACACACGCCGGCCCAAAATGGATTCATCATTTAGCGTCAATCTGAGGCGACCAGCTGTGAGTTTCAAAATGAAAAGGGCCCAGAATACGGAGGAGGGCGGTTTGCTAATTAAATACTTGACCTAATATGCATCTCATTTTATTTTCAGCTCCACCAGGAATTTGTGATTTTCATGATTGCAATGTAATTTGCAGAATTACTGCACCACATGAACTTCAAAGGCTAAACTAATCAACCAATCACTGCTTTTTATTGTGCTGTTTAAATATGAAGTCTCTCTTATCCTGCAAAATATCACTTTTAAGTCATCACAATTTTATTAGTGTGCAACAATGTGGAACTCTTTATCAACAAGTCGACCGCGCCAAATTTACATGGTGATTTAACAAACTGTACATTCTACACTATTCAGACACCAAAAAGAGGCTCTGACCTCATGCTAACAGCGTCTGCTAACATGCTAACAATGACAATTCTAACATGCAAAGATAATGTTACCCAAGCTCGCTCACATGGGAATGTCATTGGTTTTACAAGTATAAACCCAAGTACTGGAAAAACTGCAAAGGAGGAATTAATTAAGCGATCATCAGATATATCACAGTTCATCCTGTGGGGAAATCAATGTGACACTTATGGAGACATTTCACTTCACACCACAAATGTGAACCTCATGATGGAGCTAGAGGAAATGTCAGGGTGTCACCAAAGTCATACAGATTCATCCTCTGGAGACCCTGACTGTCTGCGCAAACTTTCATTGGAATCCATCAAACAATTGTGATATTAGATATTTAAATCTGGAGCAAAATAGCAGACGGCCGCTGACAGACAGCGTGGCTAAGAAACTTAAATACTGTAGATCAGAGTTGTTAGCCAAAGCCCCTGACAGCCACTGTGGCTGAAGAGTGTTGCGCCACCTACTTTATCCCAAAGTTGATCTGACACAGACTGACACGAATTAATTTCTCAAAGGAAGGCAAATATGCTGAAATGGAAAGCAACAGTCTCCAAGGCAATAAGTGTGGCTGGATTCCCAAAATAAACATTTTATGGATGAAAAAATTACCATCTGGACCAATAATGAATGCTGACACTGAATATTATTATGTTGGACCGCTGTGTTTGAGTAGAAAAACAGAAAGCAAAGCAATGAACGCTCTCAGCACCACATGTAAAAAGGTGTTGCTAAACATGAGAAAGACAACAACTCTGTGTATGGCACTTAAAAATAGTGCTCCTCATAAGTTTTTATACATGCTGTTGTATTTTTAGTCCACCTGTGCACTATTTCACCCAGAGATTGTTTGAATTTTTAGGCCACTCACTTATCCAACTCCCACCTTGACACACCAGAAAAGCAGCGCTGGAATGCCTTTTTACTTTGCAATCACAATGACTGAGGACACTGTCCTTTTATGTGACTCTGGTGCGTGTGGAGGTGAGGTATGTGTATTTTCATTGGTGAAATCACAGTGTTTTCTGCAAGCAGGCAGCATCAACAGCACATCAGACAGTGCTTGCAGTGCACACCGAGGAGCAGCTCTCTAAACAGCGGAGCATGACGTCAATGGGCACGAGCCTCAACTTCTTCAGCCACAGCAACGTATCTGAGTCACACAGGCTTTGAAAGCGTCTGTCAAGGCCGTGAGGTCAGAACGAGCCGAGCAGACACATGATACAGAGATAAAAAAGCTGCCTCGGAATTTCTTTTAGTAGGAGTACGGTCTTTTTAAAGGGAACACTTTGGGGTTTTGTTAACTTTTGCATACTCACCAGGGCACAGTATGTCTCTGGAGGGTCTCCGCAGGTGATATTGGGGGGATCCAGAGTCACCTTCAGGTACTGGGTCATGTCTGCTGCCTCTGGCTGGCAGGCCATGTAGTCCCAGGTTAAGCCTTCGTCTGAGAAAATCTGGGACTTGCACACATCGTAGTGGCCCCATGCTGCAGGGTAGTGCTGCATGGCCGCCTGGCAAACACCAGTCCACAGCGCCTGCAGCGTCAACGCAAAATGGAAACGCATGACTGGTCCTCTCTCAGCTCCTTCTCAAGGAGCTGTATATCCTTCTGAAGGCGTACGAACAAGGGATTCCTCTTCTGCTTCCGCTTACTGCAACTCACTCAGCTGGAGTGAGGAGGCATGCCAAACTCCCCTCAGGTGGAGCGAGGGTCGGTTTAGAAGTGTCTCGTTGTTTGCCTTTGCTGTTTCTGTCTCTTTCAGGTTTTTGGCGTGTTGAATAGCTACGAGGGATGGTGAGGTTACCAGCCCATCGAGAAGATAAGAGGAGAGGATCGAGGGAGGGAGGAGGATGGTGGAGGAGAAGGAGGAGGAAAAGGGGGGAGGCGAGAAGGAGATAGCCCTCTGACACACTGATAGCAAGATGAGTGACAGGTCTCCTCAGCTCGCCTGGCTGTCAATCATGGTCCTCGTCCTGCGTGGCGATCTGGCGCTGCTGAGAAACGAGAAACAGAAGAAGAGGGGGATGAATATACCTCCCTTATGGGAATAGATTCTGACAGTGAGAGAACATTAGCTGGCGCCATGGCATGGGTGAAAGGTGTATGTGTGAGCAGAAAGTTGGATGGGTGCTAGATGGGGGAGCCATGTTGGTGTTTGTTGTCCATCAAAACATAGAAAATCAGTAAGTGAGGCCATCAGGACAAATTGGATCCTGCTGCTTTCACACCAAACCCTCATCTCACTCAGCAGGATCAAGCCTACAGTGTTACAGCTTTCCCCATCTCCCTCACCTTCCTCACCCCCCTCACCCCCCTCACACCCCACACTGCATGGGCTGGAATGGTAGAGCTTATACATCAAGATCAAAAAGATGAGGAAAGGTCATGTTTTATGCAATCATAATCAACTGGTAAGATATTTTGACTCCTAACCTCACTTGATCTGATGGCGCTGTTTTAATCACAGTGAGCAGCACTGGACGCTTCTGCACTTAATGTTGTAAATTGAATGGAAATTTAAATTCAAATGAACTAGTCCCATCATGAGCAAATATGACAGTAAAACTTACTATTAAATACGCTTGTTTTAGCTTGTAGAAACTACGTTTCCTGTGTCCATAACCAGATTGCAGATTGCAGTGAATACATATGGCAACATCAGCTACATTCAATTATGATATTTAAACATCTACTTAAAAACAAAAAGACGCTAACAATTTTTGTTGCGTAAATGTCTGTTCCTAACTTGTGCTTGTGGCCTACCATCACCTAAAATGTGTTTATTGCCTAAAGTGTTATCATGGAGCACTGGAGTTAATGATGCACGAGGGAGTCATGGATGATTTTTATGACTGTGCTTTCATCAATGGGTATTTAAATGGGATTGACTTTTTCCAGTACAAAAACAACAACAACAACAACCTGTTGCTGTGGAGTAATTACAGCAGTGATTTGAAATGTCATGGAGAAAAGTATCAATCAATGGAAAGAAAAAAATCAAAGATTTACATTTCTGCATTTTAGCCAGCACTGGATCAAACACACTTAAACTGGCATTCATTGATTTTAAGGCCATTTGGGGGCAGCACGGCAATCTGTGAACACACCATTGATGTAACTTGTTTGCAAATAGTTGCCAGCAGAAGAAGCAACACTAACATTCATCTAAAGTTGTGTTTTCTGCCCATATGATGAAGTCCAATATTCACTCTATTTTTAGCTCTATTTTGGACTAATATTAGCTCGTTAGCTGCTAAATGCTCCACTGTTTTCACCAGCTAGTCACTAACTGTGTCTGTCAGCAGGTAGTGCATTGGATCTTGGAGTTTTTTGTAGTTGCATGACGCAATGGGCTGTAGAACCAAAACAGGGAGCGAAAAAAATGCAAAAAGTCTCCATGCAGCTGCAAGGAAGAGCAGAGTACTAATAATTCTTTGTGATTTGTCACAATGTGCAAAACCTTTCACGTAATAATAATAATAATAATAATAATAATACATTTTATTTAAAGGCACCTTTCTCGGCACTCAAGGACACCGTACAATGAATGAGAAAAAGTAAACACACAGTCATCTGATCCACAGTCTTACCTGACTCTTTACCAGATTAAACAAGTAAAAATACCACACCAGAATCTCATTTTAACAGGATTACGAGGCCACTCTTACTTGATACAGTCCCACTTTGTAATTTAGGATTAAAACAGTCATATGTTAACATAAATATGTTGTGACCAGACTCATTTCTTGTGACTAAAACTTTCTTCTCTTAAGTGGAAGAGCTGTCCGTAGCACGAGCCACTACACTACATCACACACAGATTTACTTCACAGACAACATAGCATCCATTAATATCTGCCAACCATCGTGGGCTGTGTCCTAAATATTTCCTTTGTGTGAAGTTTTTGGATTAAAATGCCTATTTTAGTGTAATTGGACGGTAAACATTTAACTCTTTTTCTTCTACCGCTCCATCCACTGTCTTACAATGATCATACAATTGTTTTTTTTCCTTCTTTACTCTGATTTTATTTCAATTGACCTTGAAAGGTCCTTTAAATTAGGCTTTCTGCGTGCACCTTGATGTCTTTCTAGCCAGAAACGCAGCAGTAAGCCGGTTGGCCGAGCCCGTGGATAAAGGTATGTGAAGGTTTCAAGCCTTCAAACAGCACTGCGGGCGATTGATGGAGACCAGAGTCAATGGTCAGAGACAGGAGGACAGGCTGGTGGATATTTTAGTGCTGCTTAATAAGTCATCTGAGTCTGAGTGTGTGTATGCATATGTGTGTGTGTGTGTGTGTGTGAGTTTGTGTAAGTAATCAATCAGCAAGCAGCTGCAGCATAGATAGGGTGTTTGTCTGTTGCCAAAATGGTGTCATTAACTCACACTGCTGATTGAGTCTAATTTTCCTGTATCGTTAGATTCAATTAGATGCTGTATCACAGGGGCATCAGTATAAAAAAGAAGAATAGTGTATCAGAAAAAGAATACCAACATACCACCTACAGATTACTGTTTATAGAGATGTATAAAAAGTCTGGATCTCAGCAAGAACAAAACGTGTAAAAACAAACAAACAGTGGAGCACAAGCTGTGACAGAATGTCGAGGTGACGTGTGTATTATGGGGTGTGAGAAAGACAATATGTGGAAAATCATGTATTGTATAATGGAGTTGTGTTAACATTTAGCGGTCTACCTGAGGTCTCCAGACGGGTTACCTCAACTACACACCTTCCAGATAAGTCAAATCATTATAGAGACAATAACTCCATGTATAGATGTGGAGATTTGAGGTACAAATGAAGAGACCCTGCAACATCGGGAAGGCACATGTGACACTGTTTCACATGCACGAGTGAGGTAATATTTGTATTCACCTCCTCAATGTAAATTTGATTTTATCTTGATGGATGGTAAATCATCATTAAAAAAAAAAAAACAGCCAGGTCGGGGGCAAAGGCTTAATGATATTCAAATATGTCTTATACAAAGCAGCACACACATATGAAGAAAAAAAACATCCTTTAATGCTGGTGGAAAATGAAACGATTCTCTAATATTGGATGCAAACTGAAAAAGCCCTGGCATAAAAAAAAAAAAAGTCTAGTCAGTCTAGTGCAAAATTAAAATGCATCACTACATCAATAGTAATAAGCATTATCGACAGATGCTGATATAGTTAGAAACTGGGATTACACTTTGCACAAGATGACCAAGAAAGAGGATGTAGTATCAGTACATTAAAAAAAAACAAGGAGCAAGAGCAAGTACTGCAAGTCGGAGGACGGACGAAGGAGGAAGAGGTTAAGGGGGAAAAGAAATGAAGCACCTTGAATGTAAAATGTAAGAATGTCAATGGGGGAGATGTCAGCAGGTGAGGAAGCAGCCAATTATCCAGAGGAACTCTTGGCACTGAGCTCCCTGTTCCCATTAAGAGACATAATATTACCGTGTTAAGGAGGAGACTAAAGAGATGACCGGAAAGTGTCTGCGCTGGTGAGTGTGTAAAAAGTGTGTGAGAGCTCCACGTGCAACCTCTGAATGAAAAGAGGTTCAAGTCACTGGTAATGAGACAACAAGCGCTGGCGAGGCTTCGATAACAAGCAATAAAGATCACAAAGGCGGGGTCATAATCACTCTACCATCCCGGACACAGCAGCCCCTTTCTCTCATTACTCCCCGCTTATAACCCCCTGTCGCCCCAAGGAGATGAGGTGAGGGTGGGGAGGAGGAGAGCAGATGGAAGAGGTGTGGATGTGCATTTTAAGTGAGAAAAAGGTTTATTTTAGGGCAGGTCGCTTCCTCCAACCATCGATCAAGGTCTGAGGACATCAGACGAGGCGCGCTCACAGGAAGTCTGAAATTCCTCCATGCACAGGAATATGTATTGCATGGTAAGCACAGAGTGACGAACACTTGGGTCTGAGGGAGGGTGACTGCTAGAAAAATCTTTGTGTTGAAAATAAAATGTTGCTTTTCCTGGACTATGCTGAATAGAAATGCTTAAAATGTACATTAACATACCCAGTCAATAACATATCTGGCACCTTTTATCATTGATATTACCTGCAGTGTTTTACTAGGAACAATTTAAGATATGTGGACAAAGTCAAATATGAAATGGAGGTCTAAAAAAATGTTCATTTACAAAATTTGGGCTGAACGTTTGAGGTGTAACAAAAAGTAAAATAGTGGTTTTAACTACCTTGGGAGATATTTACAACAGGAAAGGCTGAACAGACCAAAATCTTATTCCAACCATTAGAAACAAAGTAACCTTAAAGACGCCCCCAGACATGTTTTTCTCCATTTTCTCCATGAAAACCATTAAAAATTCTCCCTAACTGAAAACACAAAATCCATTTATATGGACATAAACTTTTTTTTTCCCCAGTTCAAAAGTTGAACACACAAGACTAATGGTGGCTTAAACTTAGAGGCTTAACGTTTCTACATCACACATGTGTAACATGTTACATAATGGACCATGGTTAGCTTCCAAACTATTTGTGATGTCACAAAATCCTGCTCGTGTGTACATTATGTTGAACTGAGATTTAAGGCACGCGCAGAGAAACTTTTCTTCTTCAGCAGATGACAACAGCCTGCTCGTGTCAAACTAGGCATAAATCATTCTGCACAGTGACGTCCAAGTGAAGTGACAATAAGCAAAATGCATTTTCAAGTGGAGGGGGCCTTTAAGAATATATTAAAGATGACATAAAGATTAGAGATATAAAAATGAAATCTAAAAAGTTAAAGCAACAATTTTAAGGTGGAAGCTAAAGGGAAATAAAAATGGTTACAGAAGGTTGCTTTTAACAATAAAACTGAAGATGCAGAACTGTTACTAACCCAAATGTAAATGTCCTTCTGTATGTATGTGGGTATTAAACCATTTAGAAATAAAATAGAATTAAAATATTTTGATGAATAAAGCTTAAAGTGTTCTTTTTTTTGCACTCTACAAAGAAAAAAAGTGGGTATTTGTACATTTTCTGCTTGAAAATAAGTGCATTTAAAAAAAAAAGTCAAATGAATACTTGCAAAAGGAGTAAAAGAAAAACTTGCTATATGAACATATGCCTTCGCTGTATGCGGTGCTAGTAAACCACATACAGTAGATCAGTTAGTGAGGTGTGCACTCACTGCCTGCCTGCAACAACAACAGGGGACTGTAGGTACCATCCCACCAGCGCTGCAAATGGCAACCTCCATCTTATATTTAAACACATGAATCTTTCACAAGGCCTGGTGGACACCGGAGTGGGCTTGTTTAGCCGCCGAGTTCATCTCAGCCACCCAAACAGTCACCCATGCGGCCGACCACCGTCTCTGGGGCCGAGAGACAGCCTTTGGTGTCCGCTTCCATTTCATCCCCGGGGCCGCTGGAGCATCACTGAGTGTTTCTCCAAATCACAGGGGAAATGTTACATGCATGTCCCCGGAGCCGCTCTTTACTACGAGTGGGAGGCACTTGTAAATCATGCATATCATCAAATTATCAAATGAAAGGAGCACGTCCCTCATATCTGCCCTATTTCCAGCTCTTCTGTCTCACTTTAACCGTAAAGCGTCTTGCAGCCGTACCCCTGTAAGAAATTCTAACTCCAAGGTCGTTTTCGACACATTCAGTGGCAATTTCATCAGACTATAAAATCACAGCTTTATATTTCAAATTGGTGTATAAACTCGGTTTGTTGATTTCTGACCCACAGTGTTTTCCGCCCTCCGTCCCCAACCACTTCATCTCCCATCCTTCCACTCCTCAATGTCTGCCCTTATTGATCACTTTATTTTTTGTTGACAAGTGGTTTGTGTGCGTTCAGCACTTTCTCCTGCTGCTGCTGCTGCTGCTGCTGCTGGCTGTGTGGTGCCAACATTTGCAACTGCTCTAGACTGCATCTCTAGCCGCTCTTTGATCAAAGAGGCCCATTTTTTTTCACCCAGGACACGCTGGAAAGAATCGTCAGGTCATAATCTTCCACTGATCTCCCGCGGCGGCCCACAGGGGGCAGTGCTTGCACACCTGCCTGACTATTAAAAGGATACGACAAATTGTCCCAAATTTTTTTTTAAATGTCCACTTTAGCTCTGAAGGATATGCTCAGCCCAGAGTAAGCTGGAATAATTACAAGGTTACCACTGATGTCTGAGGCTATTTCCCCCTTTCATTTTTAATTTCACGCATTTTATGCACTTTCAAGGGCAATTTCTGACCCTGCTTCTGTCCTGTCTCTACCTACTTTCATCTTTTCTGACTCTACCTGCTTCATATTCCCCACCAGTGCCTTACTAAAAGAGAAACAAGAGCGCGGGAGAGAGAGGGGCAGAAAGACAGGAGGGCAGACAGTCAGAAACAGATGAAAGATAGATAAAGATAGAAGCTGGCTTTGCTTCAGAAAAAAAAAAGCCTCCTGCCCGCTCTCTGTGCTCCATTCACCAGATTTCTCTGCCTGCCTTTCCAGAATCCCTAATCTTGCCTGTTAACAACCTGCCAATAGGGCCGCTGTCCTCATGAATAAACATATGCAGAGTGGAGCATGGCCCCGCAAACATGACAGCCAGTGTTACCGTGGAACAGCGAGCACGCCTAGAACGCATCCCTGGGGCTTGTCTCTGAGTCAGCCCATCACTTAGCGCTCTTTTCCACTTCTTAAAACGACGCCGCCTTCAATCGGAAGGCTTATGATCTTTTAATAATGACGACAGGTAGCAAAGAGCGCTGACAGCTGGTTAAGTGACTGTGCTGGTGATGGGTGGGCAGCCTCAGAAGGAATCAAAGCTGTGGCTCTGCTCTGGAGTTAGACAAACAGTTTGGCTGTGTGAGTTAGCCAAACCTGGTGCTTGCATTGCAGCTTGCTGTCCACCTCCGATGATAAATTATTGCCTGCCTGTGAAACCTGCACCACATAAAAAAAAATCTGAGCCATAACATTAGTCTCTCCCTGGATGAATTCCAGTAGTTTAGATTTTTATTTTCTTGTGTTTCAGTGGCTTTTTTTTTTTCCCCACCCCCACACGAAATAGAAAAATAAAGATTCAGGAGAATGACTGAATACCATACTGTATTAGTGCCGGCTATCAAAAAGTCCTGCTTTAACCCTACTGGGGTAATCAGGCCTTTAACAAGACATGCCTGCAGCCCCTCCTCAAATCCAGCATCTACTGGCCCCAGACTGGCCAGGCCTCTGAAGCCAAGCGAGCCCCACACTGCTGAAGATGTGCTTCACTTCCCTCCACCAGCTGCGTCTGCCACAATCCCCTATCACTCCCTCCATCTCTCCCACCTCCATCCAGCCCACCCCCTCCCCGAGCCGCTGAAGCTGCCACATGCACTCGGCGTGTGCGAGAGCACCACTTTTGACAGGGTGACTGTGGCGATGCTTCCCCGAGTCGAGCTGAACACCCTCGGGCGTCAGTTACTCCAGCGCCACATACAGTATGCAGCAGTGCATGGGGCACCCAATGAGACAGTGAGACGAGATCACGCCTCCGCCTCCCTCCCTCTCTGCCTCTGCCTCTCCTCGCCACCAAGCATGCTTCTCTGTGCGACACAAGAACACCTTATGCATTATTAAAGACACTTTTCCTAAAAGGCTGCTAGCACATTATTCTGCAACCACAGTGACATGTCTGGAGACTCAAAATGTCCACTTTAGCTCTGAAGAATGTGCTCAGCCAGGTAGCTCTCTCATGCTGGAAATATAAGCAGGAATAGCCACTTGGTTTAAAGTGACAGCTGCTAACAAACCAACCACACAAAAGATGACTCATTATTACCTGTCATGACTTCACGGGATCAGAGAGAAAATAAAACAGACTGCGATCAAAATTACTAAGCAAAAAAAAAAAGAAGAAAAACAAGACTGCTGGCTGTGACTGGGAGTTACAATCTAAAACCTGAGATAACCAATTATTCCTCTTCTCTGGCTTTCTGAATGCTAAACTCCTGCTGCACAGTGTGTTCACCCGTTCAAGTGTGTGCCTTCGCCCTGAGCAATCATGTTTTATGATAATAGTTATCAGCATGTCCTTAAAGGAATAATTGTTAGGTATTATCCAATTCAAGGCCAATGTAAAATCATAGGGGTCTTGTGGATCATAACTACCATAAATAGCACGATAACTAAAGAGCATGCACAGCCACAGACCGTGTGTAGGTTTGGATTACAGGACAAGGATGCTGTTAAAGAGTGGAGCAGCATTGAGAGCAAGCAGCAGTTACAGGATGCTCACATAATGACGTATTAATGGTGGGCCAATTGGTTGCAGCATGACACAAATGTAATTATGCGTGATATACAGGCGACCATTAAGTAATAAGTTCCACAAGGGGGCGCCTCTGAAAATGACCTGAGGAAATGGGAGTTAAGTTTTGGACGCGTTCAAGGTCGCTTCATTTGGAAATATGAACAGTTTTTTTGTTTGTTTTTTTCCTTCGTGCTTCCGAAAGTCTTTAAAGTTGTTTACGCGGTTTCGAAAGAAAAGAGCCACCACTCTTTGCCCCCCCCCCCTCCTCCTCGTCTGTTCTTCATTAGCCCGCAGGAGATAAATGCCGCCAGGCCTCAGCCGAGTCACTTCCAACGGCCACAAGCAGCCGCTCCAGCGCAGGAGAGTGGAGAACACGCCTCAACACACCCAAAGTAAACTTTACGAGCGAAAGGAAAAAACTTACATGTCTTGAATGCCCCTCTCGTTTGGAATAGTCCCTGTCCCCCCTGCGCTTTAACACCGTTCAACAAGTACAGAGCAGCAGAATGAACATGAATGAAGAATGAAGCTCTTTAAGATGCGCTCCTTAACGGGAATGTGATGAGTACGCACGTCAGTCTCGGAAGAATCGCTGTGCGCACCATCTCTCTCTCCCTCTCTCTCTCTCTCTCTCTTGTTTGGCGACCCAGGGGGGAGAAAACGATCAAGAGGAGGATTTTCCTGCCACTTCAAAACAAATGACTGATCACCGTCCTGAGGGCTCGGTCAGCACCGCGCCTGGTGTACACGGGAGGATTTCTGAGCAGGAGCCCCGGTGCCAAAGTGTCCATCATCCTCTCTCCAAGTGTCATTCCATCACGGCGTCAGTCTGAGGCACAGTGATGTCCGCAGAATAGAAAAACCCCACTAGTGCAAAAGGAACTTTGACCTGCTGGCGTGCGTCCCTCCTGTTTATTATTCCTTCATTTCCAAAGACTCCTTCGTGCGGGTCTCTGCGCGACTCTCCTCTCTCTCTCTCTCTCTCTCTCTCTCTCTCTCTCTCTCTTTCTCTCCTTCTCCCTGGCTATGGGGAGGTTTCAGCCACTCAACAGGGACATGAATCACACCAATTAGACTCGGCTGCTGTGAATATCCGCTCACATCAACGCATCTTCTCCTGGACGTTTCCCCGGCGCGGCGCAGCACCGACCGCCCAGACGGAGATGACGGGGAAGATAATGCGCTCCCAGGCTCTATTAGATGAGACGCACACTCAGCTTGTTTCCCCCACGCACACCTATGGTTTCTCTCCCCACCCCTCCAGCTTGTCTCCACCTCGACTTCCACCCCCCCAACCACACACACATCCACGCACACGCACGCCATCCTCTTTCGGGACCCGTTAGAAACTCAGGAGGGAGGAGGATCGCCTGTAGCTGAACCTCTTTTGGTGGAGTTCACCGAGTCGCCTGATCGCGTACAATTATCCGACAAATGCGGGCATTAATAGTCTCAAAGGAGTGATTGCATCCGGGTAAAATAGAAAAAGCAATGCCTCTGACTCCCACTTGGAAAAAGAATCTGAGACATTTGAGGAAAAAACGTTCATACATTTCTGTTTCTATCCTCCCAAAAAATGTGTTGAATTTACGAATATTGCTAATCTTTCTGTGGATCTGATGAAGTGAATGTCCCAGTTGAATTATTTGTTACAAGGCGAGGATGGCGCGTAACTGCTCCAAAAAGTGATTTAACTTATTTTATGTAAATAAAAAAAAGGAGCGTGCCCTGTGTTTAGGTAGTTTTACCATCATTTTCTGGTTCAGTGAGTAGTTTGAATTCCAAATAGGTTTAAATGGATGAAGTCGTCAGAATAAAATCATTCTAATTGGAAGGAAGTAGGCGTCGCTGAAGGCGCCTTTCTGAAAAAATAAATAAATAAATTAAAAAAAAGGAAGCAGCAGATAATTGGACAATAGAGGAGTAAATAAACAAATGACATAAATATAAATACTCATATCTGCTGTTTATTCTCATATGCTCTCGGGATAAATTGGACTAAATTGGATTAAAATGATGACTGCTTCACCTGCACCTTACAGAGAAAGTTACCGCAGACTAAATGTTAGAAAGCCCGAGGAGTGCAGCGTCTTCCCTCACCTGAGCTGGTTATCACAGAGAGTGAGAGGAGGGAGAGGCAGGCTGTTAGGAGAAGTCGGGTCATGACACCAGGCGCACTGGTTAACCTCGCAGCAGGCTGACGAGCCTCTACACAGCCTAGTGTGTCGGTGCTTACAGCCTGTATAGGCCCAGAGAGGCCCCGATCACCCCCCCCCACACACACACACACACACACACACACACACACACACACATACACACACTCTCACACACATCATCTCCTGTGTAACACTCGCTGGTATCATCAGAGAGAAAGAGCAAAAGGCGAACCTAATGGAAAACAGAAATAAAAGAAAAAGGGATAAAGGCGGAAGGTGGGTGGTTACCCAGCGTGAGACAAGAGCGCTTTACAAATAATAAGCAATCATGTGTGTTATTATGTGCACAGAGAATGACTCATTTCAGCAGACTTAGATGTGGGGATGCAGTGGCCAAACCGGCTTTGGCTCTGTGCGCCCCCAGCGCGTCCACGTGTCCTTTATCTCCTCACAGGCGATATACATAATTGACTCATGCACTAAAAATGTAAGAGCAAAGCAGTTTACTCTGAGGATCAAAACAGCTCCTTCCCTGGCAGTCTGTCTGACACCTCAGCGTTTAGGATTCACCTGCTTTCTTTTTGGTTATTTCTCCAAACGTGTCGCCTTGTCTTGATTAGAGCATTTCCACGCACGGGGAATGCAGAGTACTGAATGAAAAGCAGACAAAGCAAGCAACCTGAGGAAAAAAAAAAAAAAAAATGCACCTGTTCTCAAAATAGTCGGCTTACTTTCTCTAATCACGACGCGCAATTTGGCCACCCACTCGGCGCGCGCCGTAGCGAAGCTTCAAAAGTTTACGCGCCCCGGCGTTCGGCTGCAGATTAATGAAATCAAAAGAAATGAGCTGCCTGAGCCTCTCACCTGGGTCTTCAGTGCTTCATACCGCCGAGAACAGCCAGTCATGTAGCCTGTTGCAGCCAAATAAATCCGCTTTAAAACGGGACATCTTAGCACGGCGCAGGAACGGGAGACTCGCCGTGGAAGCGACCAGCTTGTCTCCGCCGCTCCCGGGGAATGGAGGAGAGCTCCCGGTACCAGTGCAGCGTCACCTAGAGCCGGACGCGCTGGCAGAGACGACAGGAGGAAATCCTCCGAGCCAAACGTGACGGTTGCCACAAAAAAGTTGGTGAAAAAAGAATCGGCGGATAAAAATACGATTCCAAGCGGCACCTGAAAACGAGGCTGAGAGACGACAGAGTGACCAGACTCTACTGCTCTCACGCACAATGAGGCGCTGAGCCTTTGACAACTGACTTTCACCTGAAGTTTATTTCTCTGCTGAAGCCTGTGAGCTGCAGCTGAGCGCAACCGTGGACAGAAACACACCTAGCTGGTCTTATTGTCCTACTTCATAAACCATGAGATTTGTGATATATGTTTTTCTCAGTTACATGTTCCTGCTGACACACATGACACAAGTCAGTGATCACAGGCAAAAATCTGATCACCAGCAGCAGAATTAGTAGCAGGAATTTTTGGGGAAACTATTGGATTGCTTGGTGGCATGAAAGGGAAATTGCTTTGTTGGCCAAACAGGTGGAAGGAGAAGGCTTTCAGGGAGGACTGGTGGTGAAATAACATCAAAGGGGGTTATGGTAAATGTGTGTGCTGCCAGATGGAGGCTGGCACTCGCCTTGGTAGGAATCTTGTTGTTTAGAGTCATTATCAAAGGGTGAAATGATTGATTTGACAATAGTATAGCAATATTTCAAACTGCTGCACAGCGCTTTTAAAGGTTACACAAAGAAGCATATGACTTTAATCGACATCCATCTGGCAACAAAGGAGCTGGAGCTTTGGCAGGTCCCTGGCACACTGTACAGTAGCCTGTAATGACAAAAAAAAAATACCACAGTGGAGGGTTTGCAGTTAAGCAGTTATAAAGCAAATCTAGAAAATACGATGCCGGTGGCACACTTGTCCCCATTTCTAGCAGGTACAGCAGAGAGGAAGGCAGGGCGTGAGCCAGAAACCTGAACAAGAAGCCAAGCTGAGTTGAGTCATTGGTAAAGATCAACCGACCCAGCCGAACCCCTGAGATATGAAGTACGGGAGCATGTTCAGATGTTAGTGAACTCATCTTTAACTTCCTGTGTGACACAGTGGAAAGGTTAAGGATACAGTGCAGACAGCGGAGACAGCTCTTCACGACGCTGCCTCTCTCTGTCTCTCCCCTCTGCCAGCCCAAGGGCGGCGCGCCTGACGTGAACCCCTCTTCCTAATTCACACAGCAACAAGAAAGAGGAGTGCTCGGAGAAACGCCACCAAAGAGCACATTTAATTCCCACTTATTGACTCGCTGCGATGACACCGTGTAATGTGTTCACTCACAATATATTTCTGAAGCTCACCCCGCAGACTGTTATGGTCTTTTCTGTTCTTTTCTTCAAGGACTAAGAACACTAAGCTCGGGCAGACCGCACTGGCAAAGCGACTCCGTAAATGAAGCCAGGCACCATTAACAGGCCGAGGTACTTAAATACCAATAGGTGTCTGGTGTGTATTAACACGTTATGACAGGACTGCGTCACACAAGATGTGCTGGAGGTCAGCGAGGAGAAGGAGAGGAGGATGTGTTTGAATGGGGAGGATTATTATTATCAACACACACACACACACACACACACACACAAGACCATGTGTCATCAAATCCATCAGTGGGTTCAATAGACGGCTCTTTACTTGAGAGACCAATAATCACGTGGCCCCCTGTTCCGGTATCCCACCTCCACCCTTGTGTATAGTTAAGTTTCCGTTTTTTTTTTCATTCCTGTCATATTGCATGATGGTTATTAGAAAATTGATGGGCAAAGCCGCTTTTGCACACCCCCTGTCTGGTGGACGCCAGGCGCAGAGGTATTGGATTTGTACGCCTGTTCAATGGAGGGTAATGTTGCCTTCATCCGGAGTAGTGTGTTTGTTAGTAAGGTGTGGGGGGGGGGGTTGCAGTGAGAAAGGGAGGAGGCAGGTTATCTATAAAGGAATATTGTGTTAAAGCTTGTGCTCGATCCGTTTTTATGTGGTGGAATACAGCGGCGTCATCAGCCTGCATGGGGGCACATAAATGCAAGTTCAGACAGCTCTGCAGAGCAGGCGGTGGAGAGAGGAGTCAAAGTATTAATACAACAATGTAAAAACACTCCAGTACAAGTCCTGAAGTCATGTTTTTATTTAAGTACCGTTAACAGGAAAACGTAGCAAAAGTATTGTGGAGTATTATTACTAATGCTAAATTATTACTATTGGGCGGCTTGATATAAACCACGAAAAGATGATTTCAAGTAGTGATGCAGTTAATATTCTGGCTGTATTAGACCATTGTAAGCAATGCTGCAAATGATTCAGCAGGAGTGTGTCATGGCCATACTGGATTTATGATTGTTTTTTGGCACCCAGAGCTTTAATCAGTCATGTATTTAATTCACTGACACTAGGATCTGCTTATTGCATCTATATATGCTTTCTAAAGAAAATCTCACGGAAAGATTCCCTAATCATGATTTATGTCATTCTCATAAAGTACGATTAGTCTGAGAAGACTTTATCCACATTATGCCCCCCCCCCTGCTAATGCATACATGTGGAAAGACCAGTTTAATGTTGATCAGGTTGATTCTAATTGATCTAATTTATCATATAAATAGCTGTATGTTAAACTGATCATACAATTTGTATGTAAAATATGTAAAATCTGTAAAGTAACTTCAACTGTAAAATAACTATAGTGCAGCAAAAAGTGTGATATTTGCCCCTGAAATGTAGAAGTGGAGTAGAAGTATTAAGGAACACACCATGGGAACATTCAAATAAGTCCAATCACCACAAAACAGTGCTCAGGTACATTAGTTGAGTAAATGCATTTAGCTCCATCGGTGGCACATCTGCTGATATACACGTTTTATGTGCAATCATTTTGGCGAAACACAAAATATCTTAATTATTCATCTCACAGACATCACGTGGCATTGTCGTCTAGATTGTGACGCGTTCACATTTTTTTGGACAGGCTCAAACCAGAGAAGAGCTGAGGAGACAAATTGCAGGGACGCGTTTTCTTTGCAATCACTTCAATGTAACTTTTGACTTTGTGAGCTTTCGGTTTCCTGCTTACATGATCTGGACAAGGTGAATGGAGATGCTTTCAGAGTTGCTATCTTTGCTTCTCATAAACCGCCTGACTATGCAGTGCATCCCAACTTCTCTTGGGAGTTGAGACACTTAGCAAGAGTCAGGACAAATGCGGGGTTCACATTGCAATATGGGATGCCTTCGAAGGACTGAATCAGGTCAGTCTCAGCACCTTTATGCACCTGCTCCATTTGGACTTTGTGTCAAAGGTTTATCACGCTTCTTTCAGCCTGGCACTAACCCTCCGCTCCAATCTGCTGCCTGCAGACCTCTGCTGCTTATCCAATCCTGCACGGTGTCCTAAACCCATAACCCAACTCACCCACATTGAAATATCATATTAAGTTATAAAACAATACCTGAGAAGAATTACATAGAGGCATAATCCAAAAAGTGCATGATTGAAAAAGGATTAGTCAGGAGGAGATGGGGGGGGGGGGGGGGGGGGGGAGGAGGATGCGGCCACACAGTTTGGTGGATTTGTACTTTGCTCACAGGCTGGGAGCCGTCTGCATCGGGCTGATTGTGAATCGGGGCCATCCCGTTCAGATTTATGTGCCCCTGCGAGTGATTTGGGATTTACTTTCTTAACAGGCGCCGTCCAGATCTGTCCTTGTTGTACGGTGTGTGTCTGTCCATGAAGTCACGCCTCAGTGCTTTCAGCTGGATGCATTTGTGATAGGCAGTGGCTTTTTTTTCAGCCAAGGTTTGCAGCTCAGGGCTAGAATAAATACTGTTCCTCATTTAAATAAGTGTACTGTTTTATTACTGTTGAGAAAAAATATAGGAACATACGGCCGGACAGAGTTATTTTAGAGTTTAGCAGAAGGCGCATGGGCCAGTTCTTGTTGCTGATGATAATGATGACAAATGGTCTGCTGGGCCCCAGAGAAATGAAGTCCACCTCTGTGGTGGGGGGTTGGGGGTTGGGGGGGGGGGGTTGGTCCACCAAATTAGCTTTTTGTCAATACCATGTTCCCAAATTGTCCTCACAGGATGTGCTGACAGAAATATTGCTTACTGTAACCGACTGTGGGAATTGAATCCTATTGGCTTATTCATGGTGTCATTAGCATACAAGGATGAATGAGCGGCCATGATTAGATACTGTCTGTCACCAGAGTCCAGTCAGGTTTCAGCAGCGATCGAAAAATGAGCACCGGAAGAAGACGTTCACTGGCTGTTATGTGGCGACTGAAGTTTAGGATTCACACTGTGCGGCTCCGTTTTTGCTACACGTCCGCTAAAAACATCAACAGGGACAAATGACTGCGGGGAAATAAATGGCCCTCAAACAATGCTGACAATTATCTCAAACCAAACCAAATGACAAGAAGACATTTGTCACAGAGTGCACTGTTTAGTAGGGCAACAATGAGGTGCTGAACGTGGAGGTGAAATGAGGACCATCGCTTTTCAAACAGGGCACCATGTATGAACTACTTTACATTCAAGATTCAAAGATTCAAAGCGTGTATTGTCATGTGTACAGTGCAGAAACGGGTTCCCCTGTACAATGAAAATCTTACTTTGCCATCCACACTGAATGCCAAAGAGTAAAAAAAGAAGAGGATAGAATAAAATATAAAAACATATAAATATAAACTACTATTGCTAAATAAACTGCTGTTGCTTAACATATAAATATATTTACAAAATGTGCAACTTAACATAAAGTACAGTCAATGTGCAGATGAATGTGCAGATTAGAGGTAGTTGTGACTCCTATTGGCTGTTAAGGAGCCTGATGGCAGAGGGAAAGAGGGAGTTTCTGAGTCTGGACGTCCTGCATTTCAGACTCCTGTACCTCCGGCCTGAGGGGAGGGGAGTGAACAGTTTGTGTTGGGGGTGGGTGGGTTTACATCCTGACATGGAAAAAAAAACAAAAAACATAATATTGTTTTTGTAAAGTAAAGCTCTAAGTGTTATTGTGTCGCAGTGACAGCGGTGCTGTTATTTGGGAATGGATTGCTGCTAAGACAGACACCAGACCGCACATTAGAGTCGTTTTTTTGGAGCGACACAGTAGGACCTTGTAAAACGAGCTGAGTGTCCGTGTCCGGTACAGATGTGAGGAGCTGCACACTGTGTTCCCATCTTCCTACAGGCTGACAACTTAAGGACAAACACATATCACCTCTGTCTAATAAAAACCACAGAACTGCAAGTTGTGTCTCTCTTTCGCTTCTATCTTGAGGTTTCCATTGTCTCTTACGTGTCCAGTGAAGTCTGGGAATCACTGCAGCATGTGACAGTTGTCTCAGCCTGTTTATGTTGCATTTACTGTCTCTCTTGAAAAAAAAAAGAGACTTTATCCTGGTTAAATATGGGGAAATGAATAAAAAAAAAAAGTATTTCACTTTTCTTGTGTGTTGTGTGGTGAATGCTTATATGTATAAGCCAAGCTAACATTAACCCTCTACTGCACGGTGTTGTCATGTGGCAGCAGTTATTTTATATCATTTTTGCTAAAAGGCAGTAATATAAAATGCTTTACTATGTTAGGACAAATAATTGAACACATAAAATTCAGACTCAGAGACTCGACACTGAGGCAGTCATTATGTGAGGCTCCCAAAGTTAACTAAGTGTTTGATATTTAGGCAAAATTCTTTCGAGAACATATTGAAATAGCATCACTTTGTTTACAACTTTTGATTCATATTTTGTAATTATAGACATTTTCTAAGACATTTTTTACATGAATGGAAATCATAGTTTTAACAGAAGACACTGTGATATCCCACCCAAACTATATGTCGGTTGACTTTTGCGTGCATTCCTAGCTAATTAAGTCAGTTTTAACAACAATATTTCATCTCTAGAAGATAATATATTGCAGGTGCTTTACAGGTGGGAAAACACACTGTGATAATACAGCATGGAGGCAGCAATTTGGACTGGTTTTGACTGTTTAAGCCTTTGATTATATTGTATTATATTATTCTTACTGAATAAATATTAGGTTGTACATTTCAAGTATGAGTTGGATTTGTTTAGTTTTGTTTTTTTTTTCCATAAAAGCATTTTTTTTAAAATAGTTCCATTATTTAAGCAATATTCACCCATTAACTGAAATTAAAATAAAAGCAAAGTTGGACAGATAATGAGACATTTCTTTTGTGCAAACAAAGATCTGAATAGTCTGGCGCAGCCTCCTTTTATAAGGGAAGCGCTCGCCTAATCACTGAGCCCATCCATCATCATCTCCATTCGGATCGTGTTCCCCCTTGTCCCAGCCAAACACAGTTAAGGAAACACGCCTTTCCTCTTTGCGAACTGTTCTGATGTTGAAAACATAAACCGGTATAATAGCCAGGCCTATGTTCCCATCACACGAGCCGAGCACGGCCCTAAAAACAAGTGTTGTTTGTGTGTCACCTCACGCAATCATATCTGCTCTAAAAACACAATGTTCCAGTTTCAGAAAGTCTTTTACCATATGAATATATAAAATAATAATAGTAATAATGTGAAATAATAGCATGAGCATTATAAGATAAGAATAAATATATAATTACAACAATACAAACTTATTATGTTAGGATCAACACAACCTAATTTCTTATACTAGAGTGCTTCACTTCATTCCTACCCACCAATCGTGACTTTCACTGTCAAAGAGCTGAAAAAGGCTCTAAAGACGGCTGCATAAATTGTGGCTCCGGTGCTCTGAACTGTGCCGTCTCTCGGCCTCGCTCACCAGTCCCACAATGAGTCTTGAAATCAGTTAGATTAAGCACATTGTCTATTGATTGGCTCCTGAATTGCTGTGCGATACAAGACAAATAATCCCATTTCAAGTTTCAACACTTGTTTCTAACGGTTTCCAAATCATTTGAGGCAGGAATGGATCACAATTAGTTTAGCGTTCAGCAGCCAAGTGTGGCCATGCATGCGTGAGTGTGATTCTGGGTTTAACAGTGGCTGCCCGCGCTGTATTTGACATTTCCATTCTCTGGACACCTTCCTTTGTTCTGCCTGCGGAGCCTTTTTTTTTTTCCCAGGCACCTGTGGAGGCTGAGGAGAGTATCTGCCACTGTGCGTGCACATTAGGACAGCAGCTAGTGTAGAATTTAATTTGAGGGAAAAAGCGTATGAATTCATTTCTGTCTTTCTCCGACACTAAAGTGCTTCTTGGGCAACAAGAAGAGAGCGGAGGAGCCACCTCACACTGTGCAGCCTTTTCACAGCAGAGTGCAGGGGAGGAAAAACCCTGTTTGACATTTGACAACAAGGTCGTGACCTTGGTCGACTGATATTGAAAGAAAAGAGCGGACATGGTTTACATGCTGAAGACGGCTGTGAGTGCAAGCCAACGCATTTCAGCCATCAAGCTCCTGATTTCAGACACGATTTTAGAATTTACCAAATTTTTACCAAACGTTTCATCTGTTACGACTTCTATTGCAACACTGGGAGCAGTGACATGACCACACGACCAGCGGCCTGCTTACATGGCAAAAAAAGCGGGTTATCCCCCTGACAGATTAGCATGGGAAATGTTTCCTTTCCACTTTTCTCTTAAGCGTCATCAAACTCGGACGCTGTGACATAAGGAGCAACGAGCTGCTAAATCTCCGGTTTGTCGGGCCACGTCAGCGTGCTGTGACAGGAGAGGCTTCGCGGAGAGCCGCTTGCTTCTCGAGAAGCTTTTTACGTTGTGTTGTGTTCCTGCTGCACGCTGCTCACATGCATCTCCAGTGTGATGCTGTCACATCACGCTAGATAACAATCTTAGAAAGTTGTTTCCTTTTCAAGTAGTCGTCGGTGTTGAGGCAGTGATGATTCGTGTCTCCATTACATCACACGAACCTGACCGCCATGCCCGGATTTGGCATTTCTACTTCCTTAATGGAGATGAGGTGCCAACGTTTCTACATTATGAAAAAAAAAAAACGAGGGTTAAGGCCAGATTTACAGATTCTGGATTCTTCAGCGGTCCGACAGACTTGGATTTGGATACGTTTAAGCACTTTGTCCTCATTCATTATGACCATAACTGACACAGTTAATAAGCTGGTTTTAAAGGGAGACTCACACACACTCCTCCTTTCCCAAACTGTCAGACAATGCCCTTGATTTGTAGCCACCATAGCTTGTGATTAATTTAAAAATATGTTCATTAGAGAGCGGGTTCGCATTTGTACTGATGACACCGGAACAAATGAACACCATCTTTCAAATGATGATGAGGTGTGAAAGATGAATCACCGGCGAAAATTCTCAGGAATCTGTGTATTTATCAACTGTTGTATAATTAGAATGCAGAAGCTATAAGACTCATTCACAACTTATGGCTTGAATTTAGAGATGGACCTAATCAGCCAGTCCACGGCGCCTGCTTTATTTACATAAAGGTTTTATCAACACATTGTCCTTGCTTTGACCTGGGAAACAAGAGCACGAAGAAATAGTGACTGTTGGAGTAAGAGAAAAAAAACTAATCAGTTATGACTTTTAAATAACGGGCAGACTAAAAGAAAATCTTTAGATTTTGTTTAAATGTACTGCATTTATATTGATTTAGCAATCAAGTTACGATGACGATTCTTATTTCGATAAACCCGACATCCACATCATTTAACTTCAGTATCGGTGTTTGTAATAGTGCCACATAAAAATACTTGTTTAGAAATGAACCTAATAAAAAGCAGAGCAGTTCTCACATTTGAAGAACAGTAAACTGTCTGGACAGTCAGTTAATATTCTACAGAAAGCGTCCTTGGGTTTCTTGAAAAAGGCAATATCAATCCAAGTTATTATTATTATCATCATCATCATATGAGTGTTAAAACCAGTGGATTCCTTGTGGCAAGTTATGGACGTGTGAATGAGGCAGTATGGCCATAATTGTAGTAATGCTACTATTGTTTTAGTCAGGACTCGTGACACATGAAACAGTCAACCAGTTTATTACAGTCTAGTTCCCATCTTGTTCGATAATGAACGCATATGGTCAACAGTCCTTTTTAAAACACAGTTGTGAGGTCACCAAACTCTAATCTAACTCCCTGCAACAAGATCTGCCAAAATCCAAACCCCACTTCACGTGGACCGACTGTAAAGAATGACTCAATGACTGATCACTGACCAGGTAACATCTGCTAAATAAATCAATAAAGACAAATGTTTAACCACCAGACTATTAACTTTCAGAAAAAGATCCTCCTCCCTCATGATAAAAACATTGGCTCCAGGGGGAAATACTTTGTTATGGAAACAATGGAGTCTCTGCTGTTTTGCATAATGCTGCACTGGAATTACAACTGTGGAAAAAGTCAGTGGTTGCTGGCAAGAGATGACAGTGTGGGCTAGTTTTAAACCAAAATAATGAGCCAATTTAGTTTGATATTAAAAAACTGAGAACCAGCCTAATAAAAAAAAAAAAAAAGTGAGACGCAGCCTCCTGTCTGACTACAGCTACTCCAAGTCAATATATTGGTCTGACTCCTCATTTGTATGCAGCATTTTGATCGCAGTCCACACAATATGCATGATTAAATTCATTAGAAAATCAGATGTGCGCTGCATGACGTTGAATTTACTCGGTTTGCGAAAACTCCAATGAAACCTGCCTTGATTCAAAAATACCAAACATTCCTTAGTTCCAGCTTCACATCTGCTGTTTTTCTTTGCCTCTGTTAGTATAGTAATGAGTGAGTAATTAAACACAGCGCTACACCAACACTCTTTGGGCTTCGGACCGCTGGCTGGTCAAAACATGACATTTCTGATATTTTATCACCAAATGATTACAGTACTACTGCAGCGGGTCATAACTGAAGACACAGTATCACGAAACACATCAGTAGTGGCATCCAAACACACACACACACACACACACACACACACGGTGGTCAGTTTGAGTGAGGTTAATAAAAATACATAAAAAAAGTTGTCCTCCTCTTCCACCTTAGGTGTCAAATGATTTATTAGGTGTGAAATCAAGCATAAACACAACATAAACTCCAAAATAAAAGCACGTGCTGTTCTCCACATACGGATGGGTGTAGCTGCTGTGTGTGTGTGTGTGTGTGTGTGTGTACTCAGGAGAGGCACTAAATGTTTTAAGACTCACGCCTGAGGCGATGGATCAAAACTGAACTCTTAAGCGTGAGTGTGTGTGTGTATGTATAGATCGTGTCCCTTCATGCACACACACCCACTGTGATGTTATAGTTTTTAGACATAACTATAATTCACCACACTGGTCACGACTACAGCCATTTCTCCACTTCCCCTGAAGCTCACAGGGAGCAGGTTTGGGGACAGATCTCAGTGACAGATCACAACACAAGGACTTAAGTGACTTCAGTGTAACACCCCGTGTTTCTGCTACACTACGGCTGAGGCTCAGTGCTCCAGTCAGGGATGGAGAAAGTCTTGGACTGTCTCTTCTGCTCTCCTATCGTGTAGTCCACATGGATGCATATGTGCCTGGCGCTCTCCTCCGAGGGATACATGCTGACCTCCCCGGTAATCACCGTGTCCTGCACCACTTCCACCGGACTGTCCAGGTAAAGTGCCGCCTGCTTCCAGTGCGTTTCCGGTTTGAACGGGGACGTGGAGAGCACGAGCGCATGCGACTTGTCTGGGCAGGGGAAAGTGACCGTGAAGTAAACACAGAAGGCGTTCACCGCGGCCGAGCCGAACGACTCGCACCTGAACTTGCCCTCCACCGACCGCAGCTCCTCCACGGTGACCGAGCACAAGTCGAGCTCGGCGAAGCGGGCCGGGTGGGAGAGCACGTCCTCCACGGACACCGAGCTCACGGTGATGTCGGAGTTCCTGACGCATTTCCTGGCGAAGTCGGACATGCAGGACATGTCGACGCCGTACTGGTCTTTGACGGTGTACCAGAAATGTAAGCGGTCCTCCACCACCGGGTCGCTGATGGGTGCGATGTAGAGCTCGGCTTTGCTGGGCAGGATGACGCCGCCGGGCTCGAGCCACTTGTCGCGCGCGTACAGGACCGAGTTGAGCATGGACTCGTGCAGGAGGGCATAACCCATCCACTCACTCACTATCACCTCCACCTTCTCCGGTAGGTCCACAGCCTCCACCGTGCCGCGAATCACTTCAATTTTGTCCTCCATGTTGTTCTGTTTCACTATTTTCACCGCCTGCTCCGCGATAGAACAGGCTTCCACGGCGTACACTTTCTTAGCGCCCGCTTGGACACAGAAAATGCTCAAAACGCCGGTTCCTGCCCCGACGTCCAGGACAACTTTACCCCGTATGGACTCACTGTTTCTCAGTATCGCCGTCCGGTACGTGTTAGTGCGGACGTGGTCCGCTATCATTTCCTCGTGGATAGTCACATCGGTGTAGCTGTCAAAGTACAGTCTGTCCTGTCGGGTTTTATCCAATTTTCTTTTCTTCACGACATGAGACATCTTGTCGGCTGTGATGCTGCAACCCTCTCAGTGTTATGTTGCGCTACTTCCGCATAGTGAAATCTGGAACTTGTAGTTTCTCATTGAGCGCAATGCGAGAGATGTATACTTGTGTACACTACAATTCCCACAACCACAGGAGAGTGACGCAATAGTTGGGTTGGGGTGTTCAAGGTCGGGGGAAAGGTAGTAAATGTGAGCTTCTACTGGGTAAAGTAGCGAGCAACAGCATAAATTACGTTTTTTTCTGGTTTGACACATCACTTTGAAAAGTGACACTTCCTAATCAGGCTTTTCTGAATAAAGCCACTTGTAATGTCTTCATAGCTGAATATTTATTAGTGTGATCATTAGATCCCGGTTGTCATGCTTTTTTCCTTTAGAACAGACCTATATTGAAATTCAGTAACGCTAATTGGACACTGATTGTTCATTATTTATTATTTGCCTTCATTACTGCATCTGCTGTAATATCGATGTAAATTTTTTTTATTTCTGAACAAAATACTTTTGCATGACCCTCAGAGGAGAGGGATGAAAGGAATGACTAGAATCCCCACAGCCGTATCAGGCTGAGGTGATATTTACTTTGATGTTTAGATTTTAATTTTCTAATATATTTGTCTTGTTCAAGAGTCAGTGATAAATTTGCTCCAGTTAAGGATATAATGCCGTCTAAACTGAGGCTCCAAACAAACTGAAGCGTGTGCAGGTGTTTAGCGTTTGAGGCATTGATGTAATATTCCAGAATAGAAAAAGCAGGCAGATGATTATTTGTGTGTTTGCTTTGATGACTGGATAATATACGGTGACGGTTAGGGCCTGTAACATTTGTGTTACTCTTTGTCAAATTTAATGCAGCTATTTTTTTATTTGTAGTTTTTTTTCTTTCTTGTAGATCACGAATGTCTCTGACCTGTGCTAAAAAAAATACTCAAATAGTTTTAAACAACGTTTTGTTTTTCACTAAACCCTCAACGCTCCGTTCAGAAAAACTGAGGGTTGTGTCTCAAGAAACCCGGACAGTGTTTCGCTCTGGCAAGTCTGGTGGTTCAGCAGCTGTAACTGATTCAGTGTCTATATACCGTAACCATTATAAACAATTGTAGAATCATAAAGCAGAGCTCTAAATGTGCAAAAATAGATTTTCACCATCACACATCTTGTCGTTTATAAGAACTGAGATATTTCTTAGAAGCTTAAAGTAAGTGCAGAAAGCTCTTGGTCTCTTCTACTCACATCTGGGCTTCCTAATATATACACTTATTTCATGTTAACAATGCGGCCTTTACATCTGCTAAATTATTATTTCGAGTATTTCACAGGGTCCAGTCATCTATATTACATCTACCGTCCAGTTTCTTTCTCTTAACAAGCTACAAAACACAGCTTGGCCATTACCAGTTTTGAGCTTTCCAAAAAAGTTATGGCAGGCAGAACACAGCTGCCTGTGGCTGAGCTCTCCTCTCTTCTGGGCGGCCCTGTGGGACCCTCTCCACTGTGTTTCAGAGATCTTTGGCAAAAGATACCGGACAAATGAGCAGGAGCTGTATCCTATTTCGAAAAGATGAAAAGAAAGAGAACGGGAAGCAGATGTTTGAGGGGAGAAATACAGCAAGATGGTGAGTATTTTGTTGATTGTAAGACTAGCGTTTACAGCCAGAGCACAGTGCACAGTGCAATGCAGGGAATGTGAAAAGAACAGAGTTGTGAAATGAGAAGAAAATATTGCTGGGGAGTTTGTGCGTTTGGGTGTACGAGTTTGCATTCACATTTACATGCCTCTTCTAAATTTGCATCCAATGCTGCATTAAAAGCACTGACACTCCTGGGAAAATATGTGCATTTAATAATTCAGCCCTTTTAAAACTATATAGAGAATAAAGACGGGAAATAATTTTGCATGCGCTGATGTGTCTTCAGCTTGAGTAATGGAAACAGTAACCATCAAGGGAAATGAGCCATACCTTTGTAGTAAATATTGACTTTATATTCAAAGCTACAATTTTCCCTTTTGGATTATTTGATTTATGTTAAACCAGAAACACAATAATACCAAATATTATCCAAAGATGCAGTGCAATCCTAAAGTGAGCCAGTATCAAAGCTGGCCAAAAGCAACACTGGACTAAGTGCAAAGGAGGAACGGAAATATACAATAGGATAGATTACTGGACCGTGAAATATAGACAGCGGAATTCAGATTGTGATTCTGTGCACTTGGCAGGAGGGTTTGCAGGCGTTGTAGCTGGTAGACAGAACAGGCAGACAAGCAGCTGCTGGCCATGTTGTCCTTCTCCTCCTCTCAAGCTTCAGGTAGAACTGCTGCCAGGCCCAGACACAGCCAACACCCAGCTCCCACTGCGATGCCTGGCTCAGCTTACCTTTATCCTTCAACTAAGTAAGCGACAACGTGTCTGTAGTCGTGCGGAGAAAAGTCTGCCATCCGACCAGTTGTTAGATTAGACGCAGGTTTAGGTCAACACATGCATCATCACCTGGTAAGGTCATATACTGATATTTATAAGATTGCACTATTGGTGTGTTGCCTTCCTACTTATTTCCTCGAAAAGGATCCTTTCATGTTTGACACCTCTAGAGCTTTAAGTGAAAAGGTTCTATGGTTTAAACAGTAACGTTTTTAATGGCAGTCTATTGATGTTTTACTTAATATTCAGACAATACAAACATTTCAACTCATAGGTTTTTTTTTTTTTTCCTGTACTCTGTTTTTCTATTGTGATGCTATTTTAATTTTACCGACAGAGGCAGCTGGAGTCGTGAGATCACGATTCTGTGTAAGAAACCATCTGGCGCGTCACGTTAATTTTTAGTAAGGACTCATGAAAATGCTTTTTTTCTGAATGTACGAGACAGTATCCAGATTTTAATACATTCCGATGGTTCAGATCATCGAGACGTTTATTTAAATCCCTGAGGGGAATGTAACCTCTTCCTTCTGTACCAGGCCACTACACCTTTATGCTGCGTTAAAGACGGAAGGGAAGTATTCTGTGAGCTGATTGAGGCCACACTGGGCCACACTGCGCCCCACACTGGCACAGGGCATTCACAGTAGACGTAAATCGCAAGGCGTGAAATTGACCGGCATAGACGATATACCGGGCTGTTTTTCTACAGTACGTCTCCTTTTATGTGTATGCACAGAAACACAAAAATGGACACACATGCATTCACGCATGTGCACGCACCTCCTTCCCATACACTACCATGGAGTCCAAAACACTGCCTGTAAAATCTGAACACTTCCCCTGCTCTCCAGTAAGTGGAGGATTTTAAAAAAAGCCATATATTTGCACAGATATTTCACAGCTCATCCTCCTTAATTAAACTAGCCCAATAGCTGTTTGCATATCTAAATCATAGCCCCGCATCCAGCTGATTGGGGACATGATCAGGTCCCGAGAAGGGCAGAGGAGTGCCTCAGTGTGTGTGTGTGTGTCCTTCCTGTATGTGTGGGCCAGATTGCGCCTGAAACATGTGTAAACCCAGAGATAATGCTGGAGGCGGGAGCGATGGTGGGGAAAACAGCACAGGCGAAGGGGTTGGTCAAGCATGGCAGAGCGGGTGGAAGCCCAATCGCTTTGGACAATGAGGGGTGTCGTGGAAAAATCAATAACAGGCTTTTTTTTTTTTGTCCTCTTCCACTCCTCCCTAAAGCTCCAGAAGTTTGTGTGGAGACGGAATCAAAGAATTCAAGGCCTGTGTTTATGTGTGTGTGTGTCCTAAATGGCGAGAAGGAATGTTGTCATGATGTGAAGAGAGAGAGAGAGAGAGAGAGAGAGAAAGTGGGAGGCTGTATTAGTAATAAAACAAAGGAAGTGAAATAAACAATAAGTGATACAGTGAATAGATATCTATAGCAGGAGAGAGATGAAGAGGGAGCACTGTGTGGGATCTTTGTACTGGAAGCCCATCAGCAGCTGTTGTTCTTCGTGGCCAGCTGCTGTCAGCATGCCTCATGGGAAATGCCTGCGTCCTGTCAGTATTACCGGACCTGTCGGATGCTGCAACACACACACACACACACACACACACACACAATAACCCAACCGTGCATACTTAGATGTGTACATGCGCACAGCGACCTGCACGAGCAGCATGCAGAGGCCACCGCCAGACACAAACACGTTACAGAATATATATGTGCGCAAGGGGCGTGCGCACACATCCACACACAGCCATCAGTTCTGGTGTCATGATCACCCATTTCAGAGGAAGGCAGACTGCTGAGCAACAAATACAAAGGTGCAATGGCCTCGTATTGATTGTTCACAGGGATCAATACCGGGCTACTTTGATATCTCACTCCCAGAGAAGGAGCCTGCATCTGTGAATGCTGGTGTGTCATAACACACTTCCCAGCTCTTATTCACCTCCTTACTCACCCGTTTCTTACAGCAAACTTAATTCATCTCACCCAAAAAGACAGTTTCACGCATGGATCCATCTGGATGCCTCTTCCAAGTGTGTGTTATCTAGTTTCATGCTTTGACATCTCCCTATATGGACACAGCGTGCGCCAGTACTTATCAGTGGAAAAGTTCTAACAACGGCCAGAGCAAAAATGTCCTGCCCCAGGCGTTTTCATTCCCCTTGTTTGTAGAGTCCACGAACCGCCACACGTACACACAGCCAATCACTTCACAGCATCTCGACCTGTCAATCCAGAGCCCCGGTGATCAATTCATTAATTATATCCCCTTCCCTGCAGACTCACTTCCCTCATGCCACCTCAGTATCAGTTATACTGCAATTAGATTAGATTACTAAGTACAACCTGCATGTGACAGCCATTATGGCAGCGTCAAGGGGGGTATTATGCTGACTCCACGACAAAAACCCACTGCGCAATTTGTAAAATGGAAATATTGTCTGTTTTTCTTAATAGGGGTTATTTGATAAGTACATAAACGAGGAGATACTGTGATAGTCCCATCGGGATTCAACGAATAGAAATCCCAAATTCTGAAGTAGCTTGAAATTAATATTTGACATCCTACAGGCATGTGACTGGGTCAATTATATAATCCATTATTATATAAATTTGTCAGGAAAAAAAAAGTCAGTCAAGAATAAAAGTCTCTGTAACACACATCACATATTTAAAAGAATATCTTGACATTATGGGAAATGCACAACATGCTGTCTTGCTGAGAGTTAGCGAAGAAAATCAATACTACTCTCGTGTCTGTACGCTTAATATGACGGCAGGTCAGCAGGTATTAGCTTAGCTTAGCATAAAGACTGGGAACAAGGGGAAAGCGTTAGCTTGGCTCTGTTTAAAAGACAAAATCAAAATCTGAATGTTACTAATGAATGTGTTATGTCCTTTAAACCCTTTTTCTGTTTCTGTTTGTGTACTGATGAAACAAACACTATGATGCATTCATTGGTGAGCTATAGAACAAATAACATGAGGACACAAAGGAGGATAAGAAATAATAAAACAAAAAACACAAAAACATCTTAACATCCTAGCAACATCTCCAAAAATTCAAAAGTCCAAACCTGCAGCTCTATGAACTGTAATCCACTGAACTCTATTAATTAAGTACAATGTGTCTGTTATGCCAAACAGTAAAGACAGTGCAGAGTGAACAGTAAAACTATCCTTGAAGTCATTCTTTGTTGGACACGACTCCTTCACAAAGCATTACTTTCCTCAGCTGGAATTTAGACGTGTTTGCTCCACTTATCAGGCGCCTGCAACACTGTGTACAGAACCTGCTGCATCAGTAGACCGATGGTTTCTATTGGTCAGTGTCTCTATGCGGGAAAACCATTTTGTTGGAGAAAATCCTGCATATTTCCACAACTTCATTCATTTTAGATGAATCAGAATTTCACTGGGGGGCTTGTGAAGCCTGCTATAACCAGATAATCACACCTTGTACGTGCCTCTGACTCTTCTTCTACTTCCTTCTACAATAACATCAGGACGAGGACTATGGATCACCAGAGAGCCACACCAACTGCAGACCACTAAGAAATCAATCCTCCACTCTTTCTCTATGAGAAGCAGGTAATTCCATTGTGGTGCAAAGCAAGCACGCAACGTGAGGCAGAGGGCAAGAGATGGGGTTGAAAACTCAGTCGACTTCATGCAAATGCATGCTGTGTTTGCCGTGAGATCAATCCATTTGACCAAAGAGGACATTTTGTGTAACGTCTCTTGCAGCTTTTACACACTTTCTCATGGGGAGGCAGTTAGAGTTGTCTCTCTAGCTGTGGGTTTAGCGGAGGAAGGAGTCAAATATTCCCGATTGGACTAACACAGGTTGTTAAGACGTATTTACTTCTGAACTCGATAAAGGAATAGGCTGACATTTTGGGAAATATGCTTATACACTTTCTTCCAAGAAAGTTAGACGACACGATCGATGCCACTCTCACGCCGTACGCTACATACAAAACTACAGCCAGCAGCTGCTTAGCTTAGTTCAGCATTAGATACAAGGAAAACAGCTCCGTCTGAAGGAAACACCATGTGCCGACCACTACCTCTCAGCCGAATTACTACTTATGTTGCACTGTTCCTTTAAAAGTGAGATGGTGTGGAGTCGACACATCCATTACCAAGCACTGCTATAACTTAAGGAAGTTGTGTTTCTATGTGATTACATCTGTGCTGTGTCTCAACAGCCTCCAGTCGCTTATCCATCCATTTATCTATTTCATCCAACGTATCACTAGTTCCTTTAAATTCAATTAAAAGTGATCACACATCTATGAAATGATGAAAAATACTGTGTGCTTTATGTCTCGTGCTCATTTGAAGTAAATGCAAAAGCTGTCATGCAAAACTAGGATTGTAAAAATTTGTAATAATTTGTGAAATCCATCACGAGGATATTATTCATGTGCTAATGTTACAACAAAGAAAGCAAGCAGCTCTCAAGATGTGACTCATACCATCGCATAGAGCTACTGTGTGTGACAGGGACATTTCCATAATAACAACACCACCATCGTGTAATGAGTAACGTTTGCGTTTAGAAAATGTGCATTGTTTCCTCTTGTGTTCTGCTGTCACTTTTCATTCTGCTCATGCACTTTGGGCCGAGTTTAAGTCGTTCAGGGGGAAATAATTAATTTGGAAGCGCTGTCACCTGCCATGATTAGGCCCATTACTTGTTTACTGCCTCCGAGGCAGCCTGTGTGTTGGCTTTTGTTGCCCAAGTATGATATCACAAACAGCCAAGGAAATGCTAAGTCTGAGGAGGTAAATTTCCCGGAGAAAGACGAGATAAACAGGCACCGAACAATTTGGCAACTCTGACACGCATTGGCTTTCGGCAGAAGCCATGAACTGAAAAGATATGTAACATCATGACGTATTGTTCAATTTCCTTTTAATTCAGAATGCCTCGTAGTTTAAACATTTAGTTATTTGTTGCTTTCCCATTATGCAAGGTCACGATAAGTCAGACAGCTGTGTTCTCAACTTCATTTGTGTTTATTTTCCCCTTAATAAATAGAGGGGAGAGACAGACCTGCGCTTCTGAGGTGATAAGATCCTCCCGGCTTGTTCTTCACGCTGACCTTGGGTGCTGCAAAGCAAAAATCGATGCTCTTTCAGAAGGACAGAAGGCAGTATTCACTTTCTGTTGAGGTAGTGAGCTTCTTCTGCAGAAGGCAGGAGAAAACGTGGTGTTAGTGCGTGTCAGTGGGGGGTTTATCTGAACAGGTAGACCCGTACACACAGAGACACTAATAGAGACGTTAAAGGATAGGGTTATAGAGTATAGCTCGCCAGTGCCAATACTGCCTTATGGAGCTGCTAATGCATACAGAGATCCTCAATAGTCTTTAAAGCTGCTGTCACTTTCATATTAATACTAAATGAAGTGGCAACATGTAGATAAACAGACCAAACTGTAGAATTCCCCTCAGCTCTATGGAGCATCTCAACTTTACTGTTTCGCTTTACTCGCAGACAGTTGTTAGTGAAAAAAGTCCTAACAAACGTGTTGCAATCTGCCTGCACAGCACAAAACAGCAGACGAAAACATTCACAAGCATTCAGCAGCTTAAGAGCCAGATGTTTCCCTCAGGAGTCGGTTGAGACTCCAAAATAGACCAACAAGGTAAGTGAATATTGGACCAGAAATGGGACTTTAATGAAACTGGATTCGTAAAAAAAAAAAGCAACTGTTACTGACGAGCAACACATCAGCTTTGTAAAGTAAGAGTTGTGTCGAGCTTGTGACGGCTGCCACCAAGAGGCCAAAAAAAAATCGGGTCGTGCAGGTTCAAATAGAGACTCTTGATGTTCAATGACGCTGTAAATAGAAAAGAACTAACATCACCATAAGCCTTTAAAAGCTAAAGTAGACCGATGATAATGGGCATGTAATGGTGATTTAATGGAGTTGATAAGAGAAGGGCTGTAGAAATGAGGACACTCCACTTAGACCCAACAACTGTCCAATAATTTCAACAGGTTTCTAAAATGCACAAATTTACTTGAACTACTATATCTGCTCTAAATCAATCTGTGCGCACCAGTGAGGCCCCGCTTTTTTCCTCGATCAGCTCAAATGGAATTCTACTGACTTTTATTGCCAACCTCTCTGCCTGCAGGAGGGTATGAATCAAAACAAACTCCTCCAACTCAGCAGCGGGTTTTTTTTTTTTTTTCGCCTTTTGTATGATTTGAAAATCAGAGGCTGGTGGGGTGGACCTCAATGGTACACTGAGTCTTCACTGCCAGAACTGGAAAAAAAAAAAATAGAACTCTGCTGTACCTCTGCAGGAATAATCAAACGGTGCTTCAATGTATACTACTGTAGTGCGTGGGTGAGGTGGTGGTGCTTCAGACCTCTGACTGTACTGTCAGGAAGACGCTGACTGAGGACAGGTGCTGGGAGATTTAGCTGTACAGTATTGCTTTCCTCCAACCAAATCAGAAAATCCATTCAAGCACATTAGCACAACTGCTAATTGCTCAGCTCTGTGTGTCTAACTGCACGCATTGATCTGTCCACAACCTCCTTCAGTTGAAATGGAATTGTGAAATTAAAGGCCTTAAGTGGATGGATAAAGGATTTTGTGCCGAATGATTCAGATACGATGGATAGAAAAGGCCGATAGGGAGCCTGGAGTTTAAGGTCAGCGTCGAGTTTTGTTCAGCTATAGCTCTTTAGCATAGAATCACACAGTCACACGATAATTCAAATCTAAGGACAAGAATGCGGCCCCTCCACAAAACTCCATTCAGCTATTTTAAAAGACCCTGTTCTCTAACCTTACTGAAAGTAAAATCCACCGTCCACATGCAGCCAAAAATACTCTGGAACTAATTTGTTAATCCAGCCTCACTGATCTCATTTTTTCATTTGTGCTTTCGATTTAGCGCAAAGGTTTTGGAACTGTTTGGTCCAATGCTGCTGTACCACTGAACTGTCTAAAGTACTGTGATCTACTTCAGTGCTGAGTGCAGAGATCCCCCATCAATCGACGCTATAGTTAAGGTTTGATCATGTCTAGGCACCAAACTGACTTGGTTAGGTTTAAGGAAACATGGTGGCTTGCATTTAAATGACTGTTGAGGTTATCATCGTTATGATTACAATAATAAACACATGGTTTAGATTATGGAATTTGCTGGTTGTTGGTTTGAAATGGGGAACGAACAGCTGCCTCCCATGTTAAGGTTAGAATTATTGTTGATCCATTTAACCATCCCAGCCTCCTCCCTAACATGGGGGACCCTGTGACAAAAGTTTAGAAAACGGAGGTAAGTGGTCTGATTTGTCTCGGTTTAGAGGTCCTTTACGTGAAAAAGTTTGAGAACCACTGAACCTCACTTGACCATAACCATATGTGATGTTGGGGCACTTGCTGACGTGCTCGATGCTGTTGTTCTTCTTTGGAGGAGGGACTCAAGGAGGTCTAATGCTGTTTGGCCTCGGTGACAGAAATGAATGACAGTTAAGTGCTGAATAAGAAGCTGCATAATTTACAAGTTTGTGGAATGATGTTGCAGCCTGCTGGCCATGCTAGCTGCCTCGGTTTGTTTACAGCCCCGTTCATGCCATGTCCTGTCCCGCTGGCTTTGTGCCACATCATGCAAATACAGTGGTACAGTCAGTCACACCACACTGCATATTAAGTCTTATTATCCTATAATGGAAACACTCCATGACCATGACATAGAAAGAAAAAAAAAATCCCTATGAAATCTTAAATCAATTCCTATTGATGTAGTCAAGTATTGAATGTGAACTTTTAGTCAGGTAATTAAGCCACGGTGCTTTGAAATATTAACTCATCCACATGGACCTTTTTTTTTTTTTTTAGTATTCTCAAAGAAAGAGTGCATGACTCCAATGAATGAAATGTTAGTATTATTAGTGACAACTCATATTAATATTGAGGCTAAACCTTCCCTGTCTCTCTGCATTGCACTGTGTGCTTGTGTGTTATTAACCGTGCATGTGAGCTCACCGCCACGCAAAGTGGACCCAAACCATAACGCGCAGTCTTGCCTTGGGTGATTTTGATGTCCTTATTTGATCCTGTCATGGTGGCTATGTGGGCCCCAGGCAAATATAGCCAGTGTCCTCGGGCAGAGTAAACAAAGCGCCACTGTCCACCCCAAAACACACTCCACAGAAACCTCACAGCAGCCGTTTGTTTGGTTTAAAGACGCATATTAAATGTAGTGCTTCTTATATTTGTGGCACGTGAACATGAAGTGCTCCAACAAGGGGAATTGCTTGACTTCTTTTTGTCTCTACCTGGCTAATGACAACACTTTGGGTGTGTAACAACTGCTGCTGGCTAAAAGTGAACTGTTGGAAAAGCCTTTGCCTTTTAGTTGGAGCTCTCCTTAAAAAAGTTGCACTCAGGGATCCAGCGAGCCGTGACTCTTCATCCTGCTTTGTGTTCATCCCCAAACAATGACATCATCTATCTAAGGCGCTGCTCTGCACAAGTACCTTCATTCTGACCTCTAATTGGCGAGGCAGTGTGTGCCAGAGGGAACATTACACTGCATTCCTAAATGGCTACTCTGGGCCACTGCACAGGACATTTAGTTAAAGTTGGTCATTCTCTATCCCTGGAGAGTCGGTAAAGAGTTTGCTACATTGCCTGGAAGAAAGTGCAAAGACATACAATGTGCTGCAGATGACAGGATTCTGCTGTGAGGTCCCTGGATGCAGTCAGGATGGCAGACTGCACAGCATGGAGCTAAGTAATGCCCCACTGCATCTGGCTAATAAGCTGTAAATAATCGTCTGGGCTTCATTCCACTCTTTCCCTCTGTATTCTTTCTAGCACAAAAAGAAAGCATTCTGTTCAATCAAGCTTTTTTTAACAGCACGGGAAATGGGTCCCTCCTGGAGCATCCCTTGTTTTTCAGCATCACCTTAACATAACATGGATATGAATCATCGACAGCACAACTTCAGCACACTCCTAGTTTTTGTGATGAATCAATATGAACTCATGCTGGTATTTTTTTCCAAACTATTGTAACTGTAGGTGGTCAGCATGGCGAGGGAAGTCAGAATTTTCTGCCATACCTTTGAGATGTGATATTTTGAAGACTTTGATGGATATTTCTGTGATAGTTTAGTATATATTTAAGTATTATTATGGTAAAGTGAGAGAATATGCTTGTAGTCACAAACTCAAATCAAGAAATCTGATTCTGCTGTTTTCCCCTTTTAGCTCATTATTTTGGTTTTATCTGCCACATCTTTATTGTTTGGTTCACCCTCAGTGCTCTCCTCAGCCCCATTGTTAGCAGCGGGCAGCTGTTTTCAGCAAAATTGCTCTTATAAAGAGTGCACACAACCTGCCCTGCACCAAGTGACAAACACACAAAGTTAGAGACTAGCTGGAGAACATTTAGCAGCTGATGCTGGGGAACAGGAAGTAGACAAGCAGCGACATCTTCCTTTGACAGGAGGCAGCTGGAGTGTGGTCTTAGTGTCTAACAATCACAAAATGCTGCCCTTAGCACCTTTAAATGTGTAAATTGTTATGTAAAATTGGTTCAGACCAATTGAATCTAATTTTATACTCTGAGTTTTATGCAACTGTCAGCACCAGCATTCATAAAAACATCATATCCAGCACCACAACTGTCTGTAAATACATAGTGATGATTAAGCACTTGAAGCTTTTGGGCTGTTCAGTCTAGGAATCATTTATTTTGAAATAAGAAAAGCTCATGTGTTCTGTCCAATACAGCAGACTTGCTGAAACCCAAATGTAAAAGTTGTCTCTCCTGTGAAACTATTAAATCCTTTACTTAATCCTGAACACTGACCTGGGAAATAATGTAATCACATTGTCCCCTTGTCTTTGAAATTAAAAACCCAAAAATAATAAATATAATATTCACAAACTGCATTATTTTTAAACAAACTAATTTTCTGTATGACACCAGTGTAACTGCAGTTTCTTGTGGGCTTGTCTACAGTTCAGGCTGCAGCGGACAAGAAACGCTTATGACACATTAGTGTCGCTAATTAACTGGTGAAAATATTGTGCTTGAGTCAAAATGTCATGCTTGTAAAATGTACATTTAAATTGCCTAATTATTAAATACTATTTTTATATAATCACCAACATGCACATATTGGTATAATCTATGGCCCGTAGCGAATGCCCCAAAAGTAGTGAAGTAACTTTCAGAGTAGAATAGGCCATTTATTACTCTAATTGATTTTTTTCCCCCTAATTTTGTGACTCTGAAGAAAGAAAGTAGTCCTAAATAATTAACAACATTTGAATTAATCAACGCTGCTCAGTGAAGATAACATATTCCATGTACAATGAAATGCATTATGCTTTACTTTTAGTGAAGTGTACGTTTTGAGTGATCGTGGTGGCTATGTCCAATTCTTATATCCAGTCTGTGTTTCAGACTCTTTTAACAAACTAACTTACTAATAGTAACTGTGCATGATCAAATTCACGGGTGCCTCACCGTGCTGTGACTTATTTCATACTTCCTACGGCCTATACGGCGTGGTTGATGGCTCTATGAGCACAGCCGCAGCTTTTCCGTATCTGACATAATGAGACCTTGCTAACAACCAAATGAAGTGATTGTCTAATGAATCCCTCTGCTGAAAAGACCCAGCAGCTCCTCTGTGTCTCCTACAATGGGAACAAATTTGCGCGACCTTTTCAACCTTTCCCCCGTATTTTCCTGTGATAGCAGGAACAAGACCTTTCTGCAGGATGAGATTGCACGCTGTTGTGTGCAAATTAAATGCAACTTGTATCAAAGAGATATCCCTAATGCTGAAATGTTTCAGCCTTCAGCTCCAAAATCCTTATTTTGCATCAGCTTCTCCTCCGAGCCAGTGTTAGGAAAGGCACCGTGCTTTGCAGTAAGAGGCTGGCTCAGACCATTCACCTCTGCTAAACATAACTCCTGCAGTGCTCGCAGTGATGTGTGTACTGCAACAAAGTCCTTCTTTATCTACTTCCAAATGTAGGCTACCAACTGTATTTATCATTTAAATCCCTTTTTATTGTCATGTTAATCATGAAATGGGAATGGCCCAATTACATACCATAATTAGCAAGCAAACAAACAACACACACTCACCACAAACAAATTCATTCCATCATGCAGAGTTTACTGAGTGTCCCTGCCTCCTGTCCTACCCTCCACATCTGTTACAGGGTCTCTGCTTTTCTTCAAGGTGACTAATTTAATTCCCCTGATTTGACTGACCTTTGCCGGAGTTGTTTTGATGGCAATGATTTCCTGTCCCTTTGCTTCAGCATTCGCAGCAAACAGAGCAAGTGTAGCGGTCTGGTTTATGTTCCCAGCTCTCAGATGAAATGTGAAGTGAGCTGTAAAGAGATCCTTGTGTGAGCGACTGAGGGTCACTATGCAGGAACAGGTGACGCCAAATGGGTTTTGAGACAATATATTGCAGCGCTGTAAAAGGCTTGTGTTGATGGCTTCGGGACCCCCCCCTCAAATTTAAAACCAATTTCAACATTATTCACTATATTAAAAGGGTAATTCTGATTTCTTCATGGTGTGATTTAACAAAAAAAAAAAAAATCCTCTTTGGATCTGGACCAGTATCAACTCTGCCTACAGCATGTGCAGCAGTTACATAAGAACATGTGCATGTAACCAGCATGTGTCCATAAAATCAGATTTCAAGAAATGATACACTTGAATGAAGAAAACTGTAAAGTACATCACATCTAATGCATCTTATCTCGCCTACATGCTCTCTTAAAATTACTGCATTTCCAGCATTTTTCTGTTACATCAAAAAGGGACAAAACTTGCCAGGGGTGTCAGTTAATCAAATAAAAACTGGGGTCATGGAAAAGTGAATAGCTTAAAAACATGAAGCGGAGTGCATTGTGCAAATTGAAATGTGGCATAATGTGTGACTGGCTGGTGGACAAATTTACCTTTTGGTTTCCCTTAAATGGCAGCAGGAGGTAAATGTTTGAATTCTGACCCTCATAACCCACACAGCATGCACTATTAGATGGAGTAAACTACATTACTCATGAGCCCAGCTCAAACCAAAGATTACCAAAGATTTAAACCGTTGTAGGGACTCAAGCTGGGTAATGGCCTCGTCTACCCGTTTCCACAGCCAATCAGCTCAGAGTTAAGTTAGCCGGGCAAGTCAGCAAACTGTCAGGCGTTTGGTACGGCAGACCTTTGGACAGAAGACAGAGAGGACAGCAGAATCGACTCAAATAACATCAACAAAGAAGCTGCCCTTTGTCGCATTGCATAATCGCACAGGTATTATGTTGAAGCCCACTCAATACTAGAGACACAACTGTAGTACATTATCCTCATTCATATTCTAAGATGCTAAAAATGCTATCCAGCTACAAAAAAAAGCCAGAAAAGCTAACAATTCGAGCCAAAGTGCTGAAGTTGTTGCTGTGGAGACATTAACCAATCTCGTCCAGTCGCACTGGTGTAAACTGACAGGTTTCAGAACACTGCAGACCCCAAATCTTTGATCTGACCTGGGCGTTAGACCTTAAGAGAAGTTGTTAGAGCGCGTGGAGGATGTGAGGCCAACATAGCAGGAGCACTCACCGCTAGTTCGCCTCAATTTGCTTTGACGTGTATCTTCTTCTCAGCTGGGTCAGTGTCAATACCCGACAGCTTGATTTTATTTAAGCAAAAACGGTTAATCTCTGACAGATGAAATCTTTCTTTTCACAGCTGTCACATTTTGTAATTCTAAAGGGTTCCCTGGGCAGGTTTCATTCAAACAAAGTTCCTCTTTACATCCCAGTTTCTCTCAGATTTTTTTGAGGCCAAACAAACACGTTGAATGTTTTCCTTCTTCACAAAGACACCTTCCCCGTCTTTGCATCTTTGGCGCATTCCTAGTTCTTGGCACGTCACCGCCACCCGCCCATCCCCTGCTTAGTCGCGTGTACGCGTCCTCATGCATGAAAAACAAACAGAATGGGACCAACTCATAAAAACATTGCACAATCGCATTTATAGCGAGCAAAAGCTACTCCAAATGTGTGGAGCTTTAATAATTGATGTTATTCATGTCATGCTGTCAAAGCAATGTGATCAATATTCAATCAGTTTCCTCTGTGGGCCAATAGAGGATGTTACATGGGTACCTGAGGTTTTGTAGCGGCTTAATGCCTCCAGCTATAGTTTATTCTAACACGCTTTCAAATGGTCCAAAAAACATCTGAAACATTGTACTGGAATAGTGAGCACATGATCACCCACAAATGTAATATGAAATTCCCCAAAGCAATTCACTTTTTGCTGTCAAAAAAAAAAGAGCCTTCTGAACAAAATGCCAGCACACGCGTCTTTGTTCCACTCTCCTCCGCTTTCAGGGAGATTCCTGTGGGCCGTGCATAGTGTACTACCCACGGGAAGTGTGTCTCTAACAAAGGGCCTGTCTGTGGCAATGACCCGCACAGCGAGCAAGTAATCTGTTTTATCTTTGCATTTGAAAAGCAGTGGGTGCTTCATGTCTGGCAGCGTTCATGCTTCATTCTTGTCTCTCTGTTGAATCCCGTCCAAATGCATTTCAATGTGTGTGCTTACTGATAGATTTGCTGATAAAATTGCTGTTATATTTATCATTAGTGTCAGTTACCTTCACCGCTGCCTTTTCTCTGTTTATCCTTTGAAATGCCTCATCTGGCATCGGCAGTCTGTGTGTAAAGTAAATGGCAGGTAATGTGTTCGAGACCAATGGATCACAGTTGAATGTGAAGTAATTGCTTTCTATGGAACTAACATCGCTTTGAGATCTTTTTGTCTCGCATAATGCCGCTGGAATGTACATGAAATCTATAGGATTATGTGCTGTGAGTTGCCTTTTGTACCTTCTACTATATTAGCAGCCAGTCGGATTACATTCAGCATTACTGACATTTCTGTATTTCAACATTTGTGTCAACTTTACTCTTACAGTAAGCAAATCCTCAGCAAGGATGATTTCCTTTTTGTGTCAAAAACTAAAATCCTATTTTGTGACGAGGTGGTACCCTAGCTAATTGGCCATTTGTTTTGACAATATACAGTTTACTTAAATGATTATTTGGACCACAAGTTCCTGCATTAAATCGTTTCCCTTACTTTATCAGCCAAATTGTATAATTACAGTCATCCAAAAGCAGTCTGTGCTGAATTGTGGAGATATTTAATTGGGCCATTGTATACTGTTGAGTAATCTAGCTCCAACTAAAACCAAGAAGACACCTCAAGTGTCTTAATATGAAACACGGGATGCCGTCATTGTTGTAATATGCACCGTTTCTGAGGTGTCACGCTTTCACTAATTGACCTCTTTCTCCAAAGTACTTTTTTGTCCTTCGGCACACAGCCTCTGTTCACTAAGAGAACTGCCAATTTTCCGCAGCCATCTTTTAAGCCGACAGGGGGTGAGTATTTGGTGTTTCAAAAAACAGATTTAATGTTGTACCATTTCTTGTACCTGACAAAAGCTCTGGATGATAAAAAGATCTGGCATCTGAGTAAAAATGACTTCACAGTTTCACTATGAAACAAAAAAGTTGGATTCTTTTGAAGCTCTGCGGCTACATAAGCTATATTGACTTAACGGTATTTCAGTTTTATAATTGCTACGTCTACAGGCCATACTGCAAAAGTACCACTTGATTAGGCTGCTTAAAGGTCACTCCTCTTGTGAAAAATAACTGCCTAGTATTATTCTTCTTAGTGTTGTCATGGCTGCAACCGTCCAGTGTTTCCTAGTGTTTCTTGCCTCCCCCTGTCTGCTCTCTGTGTTTGTTGTTTGTCAGTGTGATAGGCGTGGCAGTTCAATCACTCTCCAGTCTGCTGTTCCACCCATTCACCTGTTCCCAGTTACACGCCTGCTACCAATCATCTCATCAACCTGCAGTATATCTACGCAGTGTGGTGCTTTCAGCCACGCGGCAAATTGTGCATTTCAGAGTTTTCCCTCGTGTCTTGTTTGCTTGCCTTTGATTAACCCCGTTTTCCCCGTGCTGCCAGAGTCGCCCTATTTGGTTCTCGCCTGCCTGCCTGCCTGCCTCTCAGCCTGCCTCACAACCTCTCACTTCAGACACTCACCTCCCTGCTTCAGCTCCAGTTCCAGTCCCTGTCTCATCTCCTTTCTCCGTTTCACTCCATGCAATAAACCTCCTTTCAAACTGTATCTCCTCTGGAGTCTGTGTCTGTGTTTGCGTCCACCATTAACTAAACTAACTAACTCTTATATCACTTTGGTCTCGGTCAAAAAGTCTCTAATAGAGCTCATCTGTAAGGGAGGACTGATTTCAGTGTGTAAGGTCGCCCTTCATTTTATTAAAGCCCTTACATGCCCACAGTCTACCCACACGGGGGTTTGCACTAATGTTGCCTGATTGGACCTCTCCCCAGGACCGTATGAATGGCTACTGAAAAAATTCAGGTTATGCATGTATTCAGACTCATTTGCATGCACCGTAACCTGGTTACTGTACATTTGCGTATCCATGCAGTAGTATTCCGATATCTTCCCTTACCCCAGCCTCATTTTGGGAGTAAGGCTTTCTTATTTTAAACCTGCAATGACCGATATTTTGGCTACTTGGCGGCAGCTGAAAGAGTCGTGTATGTGGCCACCTGATGAATGTAAGTCTAACATTCACTCTTTTAGCTCTCGTGTTGGTCCCAACCAACTCCTGAGGGAAATAACTAGCCGCTAAATGGTCCTCTGCTGCTGCTGCTGAACAGTTAGTGTACAGTGGGCCGGACAGCTAAACAGTGAGCTGGTGATTCTCAGTGGGTTAATCATTTGAAGACAACCCTTTCACATTGTCACATTGTCATTTGATAAAAAACATTGATTAAAGCTGCTTTAATTATACTACGGATAATACAGTGCCTCCTTTTTGCACGAGTGTGTGTGTGTGTGTGTGTGTGTGTGTCAGAGCAGACTGACAGAACACTGAAAGGACGGAGAGATAGAAGGACAGGGCATTTTCTACATATTGTAAAAGTGTCTAAATTTAACAAATAGTCCAGGGCTCAGCCTGGTGAGACTAACCTATTTTGACTTGAGGCTACTCTGTGTTAGTTTCAGTTTTAGACTGACCTTGGATGGAATTATTTTAAATACGAGGATCACATCACACCATCACATAATCATATCACCTTTCATCCTGTCACTCTGCAGTCTTGCACATCTGCACGTGTAAAAAGCTGGTTAGAAAGCTCGTTACTGGGTGTACATGACAACAGTCTGCAACACTCGTGTCAGCGAGCAGATGCTTCTAAAGTATAAGAATAGTTAACTATCAACCATGTCTACATGGGTGTCTTTGATACATCTCTCGCTATCCCTCCAGACTTGATCTGCATTACCGTATCTGTAGTTTTAAATGTTCCAGTTAGATCATGCACATTGCTGGAAACATTATTCCATTACAAGCAACAGGTTCGCCAAACATTTTCCACCATGAAGGGGGCCACACCTGCAATATTACAGCTTGCTTATCTTTCTGCTTTTAAGCTGCCAGTTCCATATTCTCTTAGCAGGATGTAACCAGCGAGTGACAGCTTGGTATATTACATTTTATTACCCTGCAATGGAAGCGCAGTGCGATAGAGCTCTAATCGGGGACAGGCAGTGGCATTCTTTTACATGGTGAGGAGCTCAGTCAATGTACGGAAAGGCTGATAGGATAAGGATGGGATGATAATCTTTAAAAGGGGGGCATTTATTTCCGAGCTCCACTGGCCACTGCTGCGGCAGTTGTTTCGTATGGATGGTGATAAAGAGGCAGAATCCAGGGGAAGTGAATCAATTCTAGAGGTTTGTGTCGAGGCAACTTTTTAGACACGAAGGTGAGAAAAGGCAAACTGGAAACAATATCTGTGCTCCAGTTACAGCTCTGCAGACCATTAGGTCACTGTGCATGACAGGACAGGAAGTCTCAGGACACCACTCGCCTGAGAGACCCTACATATCAGACTGCTTACCAGCATATTTAAAAATTTGATGCAGAACCACTTGCATTTTTCATTGATGTGCTGGAGATTCACTCCAGTGCTCTGAGGTCCAGAATGGAAATAGGCTGTAAAAGTCTGATGAATAAAAGCCGTTGTTGATAAACCTCAGATCATTAAACTACTCTCACTTTCGGCAGAGGATATTAAATATGTCCAGCTCATGAGATGCATACAGCCAGGTAATTTCCTAGCAGGATTTGTGGCCCTTGCTCCTAAACAGGCAGGCAGCCTCTCCGCATGCAATTATGACAGCCTAGGCTTGATTTGTTCCATTTCTCTTAATGTTGGTCCCAGAGCCTTTAATAGTTCTCCGGCATTCTTATTGCCCTGACTCAAGTAATAAAAGGCCTTCTGATACTTTCAGATGACTTGAATGTAGATTTACTATTTTATTTATCTCCCCATCATGGGATTGGTTTTGCTGGAGGCTCACTGTGTCTGAGCATCAATGCAAAAATGGGGAGGCACTCCTTCACAACTGACTAGTTTAAGATTTATCCCACAGCTTGATCACTCATGTTAACTGTTATTCCAGATTCTACAATTATCGTGTGTAACTGCTCCACTACATGTCTATGACTATCACACTGAGAGCTCTGGACCATTTTCCAGCCTCAGCCGTCATCTGCATGAATCCTGACATCTCATTTCAAATCTAATGAAAAATAATAACATAAAATCTGTCTGATTCTGTGATTCCGACTTCAGCTGGGATGTTTTCACAGCCCTTTTCATAACGGCGTCACACATTCCCTCGTCAGGGAGAAAGAGGTGTCTCTCCCAGAGAGAGCGTTGGAGTTCCTCAGCCTCAGTCTAAGTGTCAGCCTGCAGCTTATTAAAGCACTGTCAGGCTGAAGGTTTCGGCCAGAGAGCTCATACCATTATGAGTTGCCCTTGGCCCTGTGAGCGGCTTCAACCACTGGCTACAGAACGGCAGGTGATTTAATATGGCCTGAAGAAAGTGGGCCTATATGGATAATCCTCTCTGGCTCACATGAATCCACGGCCTCTCTGTATTCTTTATGCCACTGTTCCCTATTCACTCAACCGTTGGTGGATGGATGTCGGTTGGAACCAGCTGTGTAGTGGTGACAGAAAAAACGGGTATAGTATGAATATTTCTCTATAAAGGATAAGTATTTTTAAATCTGGGCCCGATTTTTTTTCAATATTTTGGGTTCAAAATGACTGGTAGGTCTGAAAAGTTTCGGAATTGGTCTAGTTGATCGCCTCAGCCAGTTACAATGGAGGCAATGTAATGTAATCCTTTTGCAGCAACCGCGTCTGTCACAGTGTTGTAAGTGTCTGACGATATTACAGAAAAGATCCCTATAAGTTCCCATGTTCTGGTCCGACACAAGGCAAAGCAGACTGATAAAGGTGCAGTTTGATGTTGCTCAGGATACAACAAGGACGAGCACCAAAAAAAAAAAAAGAGACATCAAAAAGTACTTACAAATAGACATTAACCTGGCAAGACTCAAAAACACTCACAACAAGAAACTGTGGCTAACACTGACTAAAGACGCTGGAGCGCTCATCACAAAGGTACAAGACGATCTGGCACAGGACAGCGGAAAACACAGGCAGTATATACACCAGGGAGGGGAGCACTGAGGGAAACAGTCGGGGCGGAGCAGACAATTACAGGAGCGGGAAACAGATAACGGCAGGAAGTTAAGGAACCTGAAACAAGAGGGAAGAGTCGAACGCCACAATAAAACAGGAAATAACAAACTTGACGAGACGTAACATCAATGGGTCTGAGTGGCTTTGAACCAAGCGATATAACGGCTGTTTCTGGTGGAACAGAAAGGATCTTCCAGGTGTATCTCCACAGGGATTCTTTCTGTAATGTTGTCAGATACTTTGAATAATTATCTGAGCCAGTCAGTTGTAAAAACAAGCACTTTTAGTGGACTGGCACCATAGTCCCAAAGGACTACTACAGGAGTAGTAGTAGGAGACACTACAAAAATGGAGATTTTTTTGGAGCCCGTTGGCAGCAGCTGGCTGAGGTGATCTATGGGGACAATTCCAAAACTTTTTGTACCTACCAGTCACTTCAGACCCAAAATATGTAAAAATAGGGTCCAGGTTTTCAAAAAAATACTGGAGTTTTATTTAATAATATATAGCAGGTACATTTGTTTCATCAGTGGTGCTGGAAAATGAAGTATACTTGATAAAAAAAACTAAAATAGAAGCAAACTGGTGTGTGTGTGTGTGTGTGTGTGTGTGTGATAGTTTAGCTTTGAAAAAAGCCTGAGAGAAAGTGTTTTCCAGTTTGTTGATGTTGACCTTTAAGTGAAAATTGGATATCAGTCAGTGATCAGCCAGTATGATGAAGGGGAGTTTCAAATTTCTCTCAATGGCTCCAGGGAAGTCAATAGTAAACATGTCCTAGTGTATCCCCTTGAGACGTGCTGTGATCACAGGCACAAAGTTTGAGCCACAGCATGAATTGCAGTTTCCAGCTGGGTCGGGTCACACGGAGAGCCTGGATGACTCAGATGCTCTGATGCTCTTTATTAGTGCAAAAAATCCAAGTGAGAGCCAGGATCTGAAATGTGAAACGAGTGATTTGAGAGCAGACTAAGTGCTGATCTGAGTGTATTCATCCTCTTGACCCAAATAGTTGTACTATGTGCCAAAAACACTTATGTAATTATTCTCTATTTAACAAATATTTCAGTGCTGTGCTGTGGGCACACATCTGAATGTATGCTCCTCTCATCCTCAACAACGTTTTTTTAATTTTTCTATAATTTGACAGCGGCATTCTGAACTGCCTCTGCCCCAGACGTTTGATAGATTGAGGATTTTCTCCACCCAGACCTGTCACGTTGTAGGTTGCAATGAATTAAAATGAAATACCTGCAAAAAGCTAAAACATCTTTACACTTCCAATTTCATTTTGGGAAAGTCCAAGAGAAGTATTCATTTTGCCTCCGGATTGTCAGGTTTAAATCTTAGATGCTGCCTCTGACAGGGAACATGTCAGATTAGTCACCTAAAGCTGCTACTGTTGGCCCGGTAACTCTGGCTCTGTGGATAAGTCAGACTTTTGGCCAACGATCATGGTTCTCCCTGAAGGGGCAGAGGAGGATAAGTTTTACTGTGATTTTAATGAGCAGAATTGTTCCTTAAAGAGCATCCAGAGTAGAACTTAATTAGTTTCAGTGGAGGGTTTGAATGTCACATCCTGGTCTACGGACTGTCTCAGAGCTTCTTCACGCTGACAAGAACACAGGTTTGGGAGAAAGACACCTTTGAACTATTTGTGTGTGTGTGTTTTTTGGTTGATTTGTGTTTTATTATATGAAACCAAATAAAATTGCTCTGATATGGTAGACCTGGTAGAATGTTACTGGTTTGATAATTCCCTGAAAATGGGACTTTGTCTTTTAGCCCCAGTAATTACTGTTGCACTCTCTGTCCGGTGTAAAGTAAGAAGAGATGGATGTGAGAAAGCGAGCCACCGTGAGAAACCCGTTGTTAGAGCTTTTTGCACAGACTGTGAGTCTCAAGATGTCCTTGCTGTCATCGTCTCATCGTAAATGAGCTAAAAATAAAACCGTTCCTTTACACAGCTAATCTGTTTGTACTTGTTTAGAGCATTTAGGAAAACGGATTGCTTTGCTTATGCATGTGTATATTGACACTTTGCATTTTAACATTGCGATTCCATTGATTCTAGAGTGGCTTCATGCGTATTGGGACCTAAGATAATCACTACAAACATCAGTGAAGATGTACAGTGCATTGGATTTGTTTTTTTTTTAAACTAATTTCAGTTGAGGGAAAAAATTGTAATGAACAAACCTCGAGTACTTACATTCCATGCCTTTAGCTGATGCTCCCAAACAGAGTGACTTATAGAGAACAGTCAACAAGCATTTGCTGTTGCAGAGATCAATTACTGCTACAACTACTACTTGATGGTCTCCCCAAACACGCACTTCCAGCCCCGTCTAACCAAAATTATACAAAAGCCAGTGGGCCTGAGTGTGACCGTGAATATAAATCATGAACATGCTTACATATAGTCAGTTTCATGCTGCTGAATAATAGCACGCATGTTTGTGCATGCCTTATTAGATTGACGTGGTGTGTGGCCACGTGCAGGTGCCACGAGCAGGACAGCAGTATATATAAATAAGGATGAGAAGCCATTTAGAACGGCAAAAAAGGTCTGAGGAACATGACTTGGAATCACATTAAATTCCCTTGCTAGGAATTTCCATCTTATAAAAGGTAGGTGCAACAGAGCAACCACTGGTGAAAGCGTACAGGCACGCAAACGCATAGGGATTCATACAAGTACACACAAGAGTAGAACCTTTTTTGTACTTAATTTTAGGCAACATGCCTGAATCCTAACCTGGAAAACAAATATGACATCTTATGGCTTACAATATTCCACATCATGTATTATCATGACCAGGATAAGACTGTTAACTGGGACATGTAGAGTTTGGCCATACTCATTGACAGACTAATCTACGTCTTGTTTAAGAGATGACATAGAAGTTGAATAAGCTACAATATAAGTGCATTTTATTGAAATGAAGAGATGAACAGAGGATGTCTGGCCTCGGGCACCAAAATGGCCAAAAAACAGCACTGCTTAACAAAAGTCTAATTCCAGAACTAAGCCTGAGGAAAAGTAAGGTCACACCCTGTTCGTGTACACTACTTACATTTTCCTAGCAGGATAAGTAAATGACCACACAGACACACATTTCACACACATATTAAGGATAAACCTCCCACCTCCCACCTCTGCAGAGCAATTCTGACTGAGGAAACATGCTGCCTGCGATCTCCTTTTGTCAGGCTTTTACATGGCCTATATCTGACAGCTTTGACAGGACTGTCACAGAAACAACTGCATGTGATACGGCGTGACCAATGTGCTCCATAAACGACGGGTGATTGCTCCGGTGTTAATGAGGACAGTTAAATGGTTTCTTTTTTCTCCACACATTCCAACCAAAATGTATAAGTCAACATGGAAGATGTCTTTTATCTCCACTGACAAGCTGTCATCCACATTCATGTTAAATCATCTCGGAGTGTAATGTAATGTATATAATGTGTATAATAAAATTCAAGCAAAGGTTCAGTGAAGCCCTATTGCGAGTAAAGGAACCTAACATGACAGCGGCAAAGTGAATTAACAGATGATTTGAATGAAGGAAAAAGAGACACCTAAACTGAGCACACAGATGCAAACAGGCGAGGTGAAAATACATTTGGGACAGTCCCTGCTGAGATGCATCAGAGGAGTCTACAGCTTGTCAGGTGACATGTTTGACATGTATTGTAGTGGCCTGTGTATCAGAAACCATTGAAAGCACAAATCAATGCAAGGTCCTGTTCACAATCATGACACTGTGAACTCGTGTACAGGGTTTCAACCACAACAATTGAATGCAACATTTCCTACACGCTCCCTTGTTTTGACAAGGTTAAAAACTCCTCACGATCAGGCACGCAATTGATTTAGGATTGAATTGTCAAAGTGAACCGAAGGGCAAAAGGAACACCTGGGAACACGTTTATTTTGTAAAACCACATGCAAGCGCCGCAGGCATTAGTGGTCCCGTCGCAAGCTCACATGTTGTTTAATAGATGTGGTTATAGGGGGTTCTAATGCAAATGCTAAGAGACATTTAATCACTGTTCTGTTCTTTAAGCCATCCTCCACCAAAAGCACTTATGAGTGATATTTGGACAAGTGATCCATCCACTCTGCTCAATTCTTACTCGTCTGTCTCTCTTGATTTTCATCCAACATGGTTTAATAATGAAGAGACTGTGGTGTTTTATGTGTCTTCTAACCTTAATATTTGCTCTCAATTGATATTGTTGCTTCCCTGACGCCTCACACAGTTTACAGCTGAGGTTTAGAGGAGTAAAAGTCAAAACGTTCACGAAGTGGCTCTAAGAGCTAAATGGCTGTTGTGTCAATCAGCAACAAACAGTAGCAAAAAGGCCATTAAAAAAAAAAAGAAAAAAAAAAAAGAAAACCAAGTCCTGTCAAGTCCTGACATAAAAACCCAAGATTGCAGCTGTAAAAGAGAAACCCTGATTGAATCTTTAAAGCCATGCATCTGAGACCTTATATGTTGTAATGTGATATTTCTCGTGGAGTGTCATCGCGCCTGCAGTAATCAAGTGTATTCAAACATGTAGGGAAAGGGCTCTGACTCCCACTGCAAAGAAGGTTGTCTCTCTCTCCCTCTTCCGTGTATAAGCCACATAAATCATGTATACACACACCCAGTTGAGCCCAGGCTCCCCCGCTCCGCACCCTAACACCCACCCCCGTGCCGCGGCCCAGATAAACACGGGCCCAGATGAACACTTCAGGTTATCCCCCTTATTCCCCTGGGTACACGTCAAGGAGATCACGCCATCAATGAATATGCAAAAAGGGGCCAGGGAGAAGTGACAGGAATGTGGGACTGGGCAGATAGTGCCGGGCTCGGCTAATATTTCAGTGCATAATGATGTCATCTCGATGCTTGATCACTGAACAATTGACTGACTGCGGCTGGTGATCTAGCTGCTGCTTATCTTGTCATTGAGGTCACACGGAGTGGAGCAGAAAGCGCAATATAGCTGGGAGTGAGTGGAAGAATACAGGACAAAGGGCCCAAGAAAGAGCTAAAAGGTACGACTAACAATCAAAAACAGTGGTAGCATTTAATTATGAGGACTCAGTGAGTCGTTTAGCCCCCACTGCTCTCCTTTTGAAAGTCTCAGAAGGGCGATCGGACCGGTGGGGGTTAGGGGGACTGGAAAGTAGTCTACACAAACGAGTGCAGTGACGCCTTGGAACACCAGTCTCAGTCCATACAGAGCCAAAGCATTGATCAACCTCACATTTAAATGAACTGAAGGAAAGGCAACAGCGGTATCGTCTTTCCCCCCCCAAGAATTATCCACAGACTCTGGACTCACTGCATGTCTCAAGCAGCGAGGTTGGGCTGATGCTGATGAAAGCTTCGACTAAATTTCATGAACATATTTTGAAACAGCCAAATTGAAATATAAAGTGCAAAGAAGGTTGACTTTGACAACTAAATGAAGCTGAACAGCTGAATAGAATCCAAACCAAATAACCATGTTTGCTTCATCACAAGAGAATATAAATGGAGAAAAAAATGAGGAAAAACTCTGGACCTACATAGAGCTGGTAAGTTAAGCACTCAAATTTGGGGAATTTTGAAAACTTTGCACTATTTCTATCTAAAAATGACTCATGAACTCACAAAATACACATTATTAAAAAGCAATACTTAGTCTTGTAGCACGTTTTGGTTAAAGGTATGCCTATTTAATTGAACTGTGACCATGCACTGCATTCAGTGCACACTCTTCCATCACATAGTTGAAGTGCCAGCATGCACAGGGCATTCTCATAGCACATGTGCAGCCGACAGTACCATTTACACTACTGCACTGTCAAAGCTAAAGGACCACATGCTCTCTAAGTTTTCATTATATTACTGGAATGAATATATCTTATATTTTTTATGATATTTCAGTTAACCAGCAGATAGTAGCGCAAAGCAAAGTACACAGTTTATAACTTGTTAACACTGTCAGCTACTTTTTGCTAGCTTACTGTTACCATGTGTTAAGGTTGTGCCACCCTGCATCAAAATTACCAAGTGTTTCCATATGTTTTCCGCTTCCCTGCCGTCCCAGTGCTTCCTTGTCTATTTCTGGCTATGTACTGTATGTCATTACACCTGCCATCCATCAGCTCATCAGCTCTGCAGTATATCTACCCTGGTTCCTCAGTCAATCATCGCCAGATTGTTGTTCAGCCACCAGTAATGTGGGGTGTCTTTATTTTTGGGAACTTTCTGTTTGTGTGCCCAGAGTTATGGGCTTGTGTTTCTTGTCCACCTGTTGACCAAGCTGTCCCTGTCTCCTCAGGATCGCTACCCTCCAGTTCTCCTGCCAGTCTGCTCGCTTCCTTTCATTCCATGCTTCCATAACCATCTCCCTTGCTTGCTGCCATGGGATTCCTCACCATTAGAATCACTTTTGCAATAAACCACTCTTTATCTAACGACTGTGTCCTGTGTTCATAACAGCATGCAGGATGTAGCCGCTTGATTTAGCATTCTAATTGAGGAGTTTTAATCAATTTATTTCCATTCATCTGTCATTGTAAGACATTTATTTTGTTTTTTCCAAGTTTGCACAGCTTTGCCAATTAAGACTAGCTAGCTAGCTAACTTAACACATGGCATTTTATACTATATCTATTTGACAAATTAATGGATCTTTTTCTTAAAAAACATTCTGTTGATGAACAAAAGGCTTTATGGGGCTAATGAAACTGCTTGGCTATTTATCTGTACATGCCGTACCTTTTTTCTTCATCTTTACAGAACAATGCCACATGCACCATCTGCTGTGTAGTGACATTTCACCCTAGCCAATATAGATGGAAAATCTGTGTACATTTGAAAATACTGTGCCAAGTCATATGTCAAGAATGCCACAAAGATGCAGAATCATCTGGCCAAGTGCACAAAGTTCCTTCAGACTGGAATCAGAGGATTATTCGACTCAGTGGGTGAACACTGTCAGCAAGAAGCTGAAAAATTCACTGCTGCTCAAAGCAGAGGAGACTGATGTTGTGGAATCTATCAAAATGTGTGAAGACTTCTGCCTGAAGCCTTTACATTCTGCAGCGTACATGCCGTACCTCTCTGGTGAGGTGATGAACAAGGCCTATGGTGTCATTTCTACCTTGGCTCTCCATCTTGGCCTTAAGGCAAGTGCCTTGGTAGTCCACAGAAGTACTCAAGCAGAGATGGCATATGTTTGTCCTGCTAACAACTTATCAGCCACCTGGTGGAGGGGGGACGTCTGAGGCACTTTCCCCAGTGGCTCTGCTGCTGGTCCCTGTTTGGGAGCACTCAGCACTAAAGCATGCAAAAGCCTTTCCACTGAGTTTGAAAAACTAGTGGCCTTTCAGGTTGAGGTCAATTTTTTGTTGTTTAGTCAATTTTTTCATTTCTATTTGAAGTGTTTACAATTATGCCTGCTTATCCCTGTTATTTCCCATGCTAAGTGTCCACCTTGAATATTCCTGGAATGTCAAAACCCCAGACCAGCCCAACACAGTTTGACTTCATGATATAATATTAGAAGGAGTGCACGTGTGAGTGATTTAAGACAATCTGTAGCGTTCACCATTTTTCTCCTTTTTCGAATTTTCTCTGAGATATGAATCACAAGTGGACCAGAACTGTCAAACAAGTCCTGTACAGATAGTTTCACCTGAAATCATAATGCCTTTTTTTTTTTTTATCTCAATGGATTATAAATTAAAACAAAATACTGTAATTAAGTAAACTAGAATCCATCCATCCATACATCCAGCCATTTTCATCCTCTTATCCAGGGTTGGGTCAGGGTGACATTAGACTAAGGCACTCCAGGTGTCCTTACCGAGGCGTTTCCAGGCCTGATGAGACATATAACCCCGCCAGTGACTTCTGGATCTCACCCAGTATCTCCTCCTAGTTGGATGTGCCCAGAAGAGGTGGAGGTCTAATGTGAAGCATCCTAACCACATGCCTGAACCAACTGGCTCCTTGCAACGCAAAAGGAGTGACAGCTCTAGTCCGAGCTCCCTCTGGATGTCTGAGGTCCTCACTCTATCTCTCATGCTAAGCCCAGACGCCCTGCAGGAAATATAATATTCTGTTCATCATCATCATCATCATCATCATCATCATCATCACCATCACCATCACGACCAACTTACAGAGAGGTTTTGTTTTTTAGATTTTAATGGCATATCTTGGCTCTGCAACTTTCACATTCAGAAGTTGTTACAAAGATGCTCTTACCTGGACAGCTGCCTCACTGTCTTTATGCAGCTTTCTGTCCAATATCATTCTCTATTACTGCTGACATCTCTGTGGGACATCACCTGCTGGAGCCTTAAGTTATCTTTTGTGTAATATCCCCCTATATCTCTCATGTTAATCATGCTTTAGAAAGACATCCTCAGCATCTATCTTAATATCAACGCATTTGTTATTTGTGTCACAGAACAGAAAGCGCTGCTCTGATGACACGCCACTGGCAGCTGTATCATTAATATTTTAAATGTTTCAGGTCCTCTAATATAACTACTGACACTGCGACATCTGTTATCTTTTGGTCTGCTGATGTAATTAAACTTGAACATTTTACTCTTTGGTAAAAATCTTTATGAATGAAACTTCTTTATATACGGAGTAAAACAGGTAACCTTATATTACTTATTAAGTAAGTTAAGTAAATATTGATATCATGTTAAAAAACACCTATGTCAATATCATGTATCATCAGGTATTTTTATTATTATTACAAATTCAAAAGATATTATGATCACATGATTTTGGCCATGATAATCGTGCAGCGAAAATCCGATATGATGACAGACCTAAACCTGAATCTGATGTGGTACACTCATATGAACCCACTGTGTACAAAAAAAATTAAGAACAAGAATATAAAAATGTTCTTGCACAAGGCCCATTGTCTCCCCCCGAACACTTGAGTTGATTTAGTTCCTTCATCTTGAACACGTGAAGCTTGTACAGTGAAAACATGTAATACTTGTGTAACTTTCAGTAGCATGATGACAGCATGAGTTTGGGCTGAGTGATTTTTTTTCTGCATCTCTATTCCCTGTCTTTTCTGTTTAATTTACGTACACAACACCCAAAAGATATTAAAAAATAACTTTGTTAACTCCACAGCCATAAAAGCCTTTGGGTGCATTTCAAAAATTGCTGCTGAAAGGACCACATTGGTAGCTTCTTCGACCATGTGCATTAACACTCTGCCCCCTGCTAATGCCCATCAAACATACTTGACCTGTCACAAAGATAGATTTCCTCCATGATTAATCCATGCCTCTTGACTTCTAGATTAAGAATTCAAAGGCCCCAGTGCTAACCATTTTCCCCAGGCCATGTTCTAATATTGGAGGATGAAACACTGTCTCGCTCATATATCCTGCATCTCTACTCCCCCATCTCTCTCTCTTTCACTCTCTCACACACACACAAACACACACACACACTCACTTTCTAGATCTCTGTTGGGATACAGTGTCCTAATGACGGCTGTGGAGTGATCCTAAATCCTTTTATGGGAGGTCTTTTTCACTGTGGTTATTATGCTGGAGACAAATCTTCCAGTTCATGGATGTGGAAACTCTGTCAGGCATCACACTTCTGTATTGCAGGCACATCCACTACAAAAAAATATCTTTTTAAATCTTTAATTTACATCATATTATCAAAGAATAAGATACATATGTCAGGCAAATAAACAGAGAGTTTTACAGCATTCTGATGCTAAGACATGCTGATGGAAGATAATGATGGAAAAATGAATAAGCTCTTAAGTCACGGTGTTCAGTCTATCTGTTGTTGATATCCTCTGTCATCGGGAGTTTACTTAGTGAGATTTAACCACATTTAACTCAAATATGCCTGGGATAAGACCTTAATAAGTATTCATTTTGCCGTATAATGGGCATTGATTCAAGGATTTGTGAACTGTGGATGTGTTTTGTTTTCATATTTTGTCTGTAAATGAAGCCCGGGCTAATAGTTTGGTCTCCTATTGAACTGTACCCATTGATAACAAATTATGATAATGCAATTAGAGGCATTTTGATTAAGTTTCAGGTTACAGGATTATATTTTAGTTTGATGTAGTTCAGTTACATTGCTTTCCTAGCCGTTCTCAAGGGGAACTCCTGGTCAAACAAGACAAGAGTCTAAAGCCACTGTGACTTTAGATGGCTCTGTAAGGCAGCACAACGCTGCTATAAGCCAAATGCTAATATGTTCATAGAGTTCACCGTATTAGTTTACTGTGTTAGGATGTTAACATTTGGTAATTAGCACTAAACACAAAGTAGAACTGAGGCAGGTATGTGTTCATAAACTTAAGTATTGGCCAAATTCAAATTTTGGCCTGATAATGGCACCAGATGAAAAGTCAGGGGGACGCCAAAGTTATTAAAATGCATCTCTAGAAGAACGTGAATCTACCAAATGGCAATCTATCCTATAGTAACTTTAAAAAAAACAAACTAAAATGTCAACGCCGCGGTGACGTAAATAAAAAGGTTATGTCATCAAAGTTAGTAGGACTGTAGCTGTCCAAACATTTCACTCTGAACCACAAGTATCAACCTCATGGTGGTGCAAAAGGAAAGGTAAAAGTCAACAGGCTTTTTTGGATGTCTGTAGAAACTGTCATGACAATCCTTTAAGTAGTTGCTTATACATTTCAGTCAGATAACTCTGAACCAAAAATGCCAAGCTGCCGGTGGTGCTAGGACAAAAGGATTCATCATCTGGGAACCACAAGTATCTGTCTAAGATTTTGTCCACTTGGAAACTTGAATGTCTGTAGCAAATTCCATAGCAATCCATCTAATAATTGTCAAGATATTTCAGTCCATGGTGGTGTTTATGGAAAAGTCAGAGGATCACCAAAGTCGGAAGGTGTCATCTCTTTGGGACCATGAATGTCAGAATTTAATGGCAATCCATTCAACAATTGTTGAGATATTTCAGTCCAGCTGACTAACACTGCCCTCCATGGAGCCGTGCTGCTAGTGTGGCCAAAACAGTGATACAGTAGTGGAACATAACATTACAATTTGCTAATTGTGTTTTTTTGGCCTTCCACTTATTACACAAATGACGTCTATGCATTAGCAGTATATATTTTTATTTCACTCATTACTTTGCAGATATGTGTTTTGTACATTTATATTTTCTAATAAAGGTGGCTTTCACATCATCTCTTTACCTCATTGCCTCTTTTTTTTTTATTAGCTTTCTCAACAACAACTCAGATGGCAGCCTCTGCTGACTTTTTGTCCTCAGCTAGAACTGAACATGGATCCGTCTCTCCTTTATAATGTGAATGATAATTACTGGTCGTGCTTGTTTGTTTAGCCTTTTGTCTTGACTGAAAAGGGTAGATGAAAGAGAATGAGACCCAGAGAGGAGAAATACGGAGCGGGCTTCCACCAGCTGTTCCCCAGGGTCCTACACCACCCTGCATTGGCATTTTATTGAAATATTAAAGGTGAGGTAGATCCGCAGCGACATATTGTAAAGCCTGTCACTCCGATCACAAAGGCACTGAAGTGAGTGGAGGATAGAGAGGAAGAGCAAGAGGAAGCAGAGAATTGGGGGGTGGGGGGGTGGGGGGGTGGGGGGGGGGGGATGTAGATGGAGAGAGCAAGGGAGGCAAGAGACCTGAGGCTACAATAGAGGAAGTAAACTGTGTGTGTAGGTGACTGAGAGGCAGCAACTGGAAAAGTCACAGTACAACAAGCAATCATAATTTCTAAGCCACTGCTGAGAGAAGTTGGCGAGCAGGACAAGTGGAAGGGAATCATATTGACACAGGGAAGAGGTGAAGGATGTTGGGAACCCACGTGTTGAGAGAGGCTGAGAAGCCAACAGGGGATGTTAAAACACTGGCGGATTCTACTGAGGTCCAGCCATTGATTTTTCTATTTATTTATTTTATTTTTGTGTCAGTTTGACGGGCATGTGTGCACAGTGGAACATGTTGGCTATCCTTGTGCCTATGATTTTAGGCTTGGTTTGTAGAGTAAATAAAATGTGATTGGCACTCAACCCACTGGAGGTAATGTTGTCAATGTTTTTTACCAATTTAGAATGCACAATTCACTTCGCGTTGCAACGCCCAACGTATCGAGCTGGTCCTTTTCACCTGCCGGTGAGGACTGTTAGTGGGATTGTGAGACATGTGAGAGGTTCACACTACCCACCCCCACCAGTCCACTGCGCAGGTGCCCCATCCAACCTGCAGCACCCATAATGTTGCCGTTTCCGTTGAAAAGTCAATATATGCAAGCTGAAAACAAATGGGAGCTCAAGAACTCAAATAACAGCAGTACACGTGACATGTATTACAACAAGGAATCCCACTACTCTGCCTTATTATATGAAACTTTACTGAGAGTAAGTAATGAGAAGTTGCCACGGACAAGCTGAAGCTGACCACAAAAAGCCAATTCATTTTAAAAATCAAATATCAGCCTGACATCCATCATTTCCACCAGCTTATCAATGTTACTATAAAATGCTTTAGAGAATGGGTTTCTGACTGCACAATATAGAAACTTACCAGTCAAACATCTTCATTGATGAAGCTTCTTTTATCAAATTGATATATTGCTTCCAATAGGACAACATCCCCATGTCAAATGTTTACTTACTTTACATCTTAACAACCAACCAAGAGTGCAAACAAGACAGATGTAGGTCTCACATTGTTCAGAACTAGTGCGGTAAATTGGAGAACATTTGACTGGGAGTGGTGCCAGAGAATACTCACCAGATGGGTGTACTACGAAGCGAGTTCGACATGGCCAGGCTTTCTTTGCATTACCTGTCTCGACAAACCCTAAAGTCCCAGTCAGAAATAACAGGTATCACGAGGTAGATATTAACCATCTTTGTTAAGCCAGGCTTTTGACGAATCATTTGAGTCTTTTTCTGCACAAAACGGACAGATCACGAGCCACCTACTTCAGTAATGAAGAACAGGTCGTTACGATGTAGAGAATGAAGAACAACTGTTGTTGCAAAGAAAGCAAGAAAAGAATGCTGGCAGAATAAGTTAATGCGTTGATTTTACCACTCAATGCACTCTCAATGTCTACTGTTTATTTCTAATGTGAAAACTGCACATTCCCGAGCATTAAAGTTAAAAAAGCATATCTAAGCACTATACTCAAGACATGCATTTTGGTCTGACTCTGTCCCATAATAAAGGACACATGAAAATTACTGTAGTTTTTGGCCAAGTCACAGTGAAATGAATTTTATTGACTGAATATTATCTGTGATGAATCCCAATAGAGTAATCACTCTTCTAATCTCTCAAATTAAGGCAAGGAAAACTGAGTCTGATCTTAGAGTTTAAACTGTCATCCAGTATAAGATAATTTACTTTTCATGTACTGTAGATTTTCATTTCGTTTTCTTCTCCCAAAGCAAACTTAAACCAAACAATAATTTTCTTATCCAAATAAATGTTTAGATTTTTCATTAGGAAATGGTGCTCAGCCCACTAACCTGAACCACCATGAACCCCACCATTGCTACAGTATTGCTGTTGAAGCAGAGTAAGGATTTCCAGCACAACTTCGCCTCCTTCCCTGGTGCAAAGAGAAGGGGAAGGAAAAGTCTGGAGGGGTCAAAACTAAACAACTTTGTAAGATTGCTATTGCTGCTCCCACTTACAGTACACACGGAATATGAACCGCAGGTGATCCGACAAGCTCAAGGTCTGTTCTCCACAGGATGTCAAAAGGCTTGCTGAGAAATGCAGGAAATTACTAACTTCTCAAATCTCCAAATGAAAAGTCTATGGGCTGTAGTATAATGGTAAAATCAGCAGGCGTTGTGACACATTGTCCTCACACACAACCATCAAAAAAAATCGAAAAAGCAAAGAAAAAGGTAGACGGGTTTAACAACAAATAACCCACTATTTGATGATTCAATGCAAGGAGCCGGATTTGATTGCCAGGCTATCAAACAAAGGATCATTCTATGGCGGTGCTGAGTGTTTGATTTTAAATAGAATTGATTGATAAGGTAATACTGCTGCTCTCTGAGTATCCATATCTGTACCAGATGACATCCCCAGTCTGCCACAATATCAACATGAGAAATGCCTCAGCGTGGTGCGCCTCCACAGAGCTCTCACATGCTCCCAGCCGAGGAGCACCAATGTCTGCATGTCTGTTTGCTTGTGGATCTCTTCTGCTCTGTTCAGTTCTATGCACAGCACCTCAGCACTTAAGGTGTCACTGCACTGACCTGACCTGACCTCTTTCTCTCTTTTTTTTTTTATCAGACATAAAATACATCCAAAAATAGGAAAACAAGTGATTTGTGGGAGCATTTTCATGTTGTGTTTTAGGTCGTTTATCTTGCGTGGGGACACAATCGAAGCAAATGTTGCAAATGAGAGTACGGATTTTTAAAAAAAACAACTCAAAAAACATTATTAGATATTAATAGACGGCAGGACTTGGCAAATTAATCATGATAATTCTTGGCCACTTACATTAGTGTTTTAATAATAATTATATTGTTTGATTGTTATTTCAGTTTAAGTAGCTAATACTACTCAGCTACTCACTCTGAGCTCGCCCTCTTCTTGGCGCCCCATTATTCTGAGCATGGTGTCTGCTTGTCTTCACATCCGCCACTGATGAGACATGGGAAAGAAGGCAGCATCCAAATGTGAGTGAAAGAATTTGAATGGAATGGAAACTCTTGAGCTGACCTGATGAGTGATAACAATAAGCACAATAAGCAACACAATATCCCATTTCTGAATGGGCTCAGTCAGAATTGCTCTTGGAAAAGTGTGCTCATCACAGTAATGGAGCACACTGTGAATGTCGAGACTGATTCCCTCAGAGGAAAGAGCCAACGGTTGTTTGTAAGTGTTCGCAGCGAACATAAAGAGGCAGCGTGGAGGTAGTCACGTGATAATGATATACAGGCTCAGGTCAATCCAAATGATCCTGTATGACGTTTGAATAACAAATAGTTTTAAAATATGTAACACTTATATGTATAACACTTTGGTGTTATAATCATATGGCTGTCCTCATCCTCCTCATCATCACACTGGGGCTGGTTGGCTTCCGCAGTGAGACATCCTTGTTTACTCCTGATGATGTGCCTGTCTTATACCATAAAGGTATGAGTGCTCTGTCAGAGCCGTATCGCCCTTTACAGGCAGAATATCATTGCTTATAGATATGCGAACACTGCAATGTTCTCACATTCAAGCGCAACAATACCATACGACCCCATGGCAGATATCCAACCGGCATCCTGTTACATTAAAAGAATGAGGAATTTGAGATAAGACAGCTCTGAAGATATGGGAGTACAGTTTAAACCTGAGTCGATACTTATCTGATGAGAGTTTCAGACACAATAAGCCATCTACGGGTTTGGCATCTGGTGTCTTAGATGAAGACATTTAAGAAGTTCATTCGTCTGGTCACCGGTGTAAAGGACCAGATTCATTCATTCAACCAGAGGGGATCAGATGAGTCAGAGGGTGTAGAAAGCTGGTGTTTGGTGAGCAGGCTCTGACCTCATCGCTCCACATAAACATACACTGCATCTCTTTGTGTTCACATAATAAAAAAGGCTTTTTGTAGCAAAGTGTATTTTAACGAGTGTACCTGTGGATTAGCATTCATTGTGATTGAATAAATACAGTGGGACCAAAATCTATATCCAAAATCCCTACCCTAAATTCTACATTTACTATATAGTGCACTATAATCACATTTAATTAGATTTATTTACTGCTTTTTAAAGAGTTAACTTTGTCTGATATGGGGTGCATCGAGAGAGTACCTGTGGGTGTGATATACAAGGAAAACTCTAGTGTAACCAGAGTCCAGCTTTTACATGGTATTATTAAATGAATATTAAATGATTATTAAATGATCAGAAATGGCACAGCCACTGTTTCTTAGTTGAGGTCTTGATCGCCACACACTTGATCGCTGCCGCTTGAGTTACTGTTACTGTAGGTGTGTAAAAATATGCGGGGCGGTTGTGGTTCTGAAACAAAAATATGATATACAGCATATGAAACAACAGCAAATAATAACATCAAGAATACATCCCTTTGTTACTGAATTAAATTGTCAGCCAAAGAGATATAGAGAAATATACACAGCAAGGAATGGTTCAACTCAAATGACGTAACAATGCAACTTGTCTATCATTGCTGCTGTGCATTGCATGAACAGAAATTGCTTGTTCACTTGATGTTCGATTCACTTCATGCAACAAAAACGCTGTGATTTGGTCATAATTAAAAGGTCAGAACATTGTTTTTTAACCTAAATTTCAGATTTGTAAGTTTCTTACATTCTGTCTAACAGAAATATCATTGATTACTTTCTCATAAAGCTGTGCATGACTGGTACATGATTGGTTTGATGTGCCCTGTATGTTGAATTGAAAACATTCTAAACTACAGTGTGCTCAGGAGAGGCACTGCTTTAAAAAAAAGTGCAGAGCGGAAACAGAGGTCTGTGTGTGTGTGTGTGTGTGTGGGTGTGTGTGGGTGTGTGTGTGGGACGATACTGTGTTCATGTGAAATGTACAGTTGAATTGCTCAAATAGCCATTCAGCCTTCTCAGCGATCCTCTCAGCGACCTGCAGCTCCTCTTTATGTTCTGACCAGCAGGTTGCGTCCAGAGCAGTTCAACCTAAAGCAGCACATTTAGTGAAATGCAGGGAAATTATCCACTTCCACCAGTGTGTGGTGGAAGTCATTTGTTTGATGGCTCACAAAGGATGTGATTATATGTGTGAATGTAGAACCGCATGTGTGTGCTGAATGATATTGTTTGGCTGCTTTAGGTTCTTTCTCCTTTTTTATCAACCTGGACATTTTAAAATATCTTGTAAAATTGAGCAGAACACTAAAAATGTTAAAGTGCCTCGTGTGGTTTATCTCATGAGATGTGTTTCATTGTGTGAGAATACTGGTGGACAAACTTCATTCATAATTTACCAAGAGCAAATTAGTTTTTATTGATTATGGTTGTCTTGGCCGCATTAGTAAATCAATATGCAAATCAACATGTTGTGTATAGTAGTTTGGAATGTGCCTAATTAGGTTCATTAAATGTGAGCTAATTAGCTTTCTGTGAGAAATTCTTGTTATGTTTGAGAGAAATATTGCCTGCCCCTGGTTTAATTTTAATTGTTTATGGAAACCTGGTCTATTTAACCAAGGTGTTCCCACAATGAGCACTTCAAATGTTATTATTATATAGTTGTTGGTTTTTTTCCAGACGAAATAAGACGTTCTGGATGTAAAATGATGACATTTGTATTCAACCAAATTTTAGCCAAAGTGCAGCTAACGCAAAACTTTCAGTCCAGTCTATAAGTACTGCTAAATAAAAAAAAAAAAGACTTCCTACGCCTTGAGGTAGGAAAGTGCCCAGTAAGTGGGCACTGCAACATCTTTGTGCTGTTCCCTTGGCAGAATTGGACTCTAGAAGGCCGTGACAATGTGGAGGAAACAGGAGATTATTTGCCTTGAATGCTTTGATATGTACGGTAGACTGACTGGAATGCATCTGCTTTTATGAGTCAAGCTGCAGTACTTCTTTGAATTCAGCTCTTTAACGCATGCCATTTTTGGTTTACTTTAATCATGTCATGGCAAACCAGCTGAGGTGGCTCATATGGGGACTACAAAACCTCACACATGAAACAAATATATTTTTACTTTTCCCCCTCGTTTTTGCTGTGCCCCTTTGTTGGCACCTCATAACAGCAGTATCATCAACATGGCTGTACCTCTGCAGCTTAAATAACACAAGCCAGATCATCACGGCTCGGATGGATTGTAAATAGTCGAGGGGGCGATAAATTTGTCACCGCTTGGACAGAGATAGGGCACATTACCTTCAGAGGAAGCATATTTCACCCTTCCCTGGGGCTGATGAAATGCGGAGCACAGGGGCAACACAGCATCTGTAAGTGAGGCCTTCTTTATGGCCTGATTAAGTCATCTGATGCTAGCTATAGAGCCAGCCGTACAGCTTTATTTCACCTCCCACTGTGCTGCTGCTGTAATCATGCAGGAGGACTATGACGGTAAAACAGCATCGGAATAGCCCCTGTAATGTGATGGGCACAGTCATTTCCCTTCTCTTTTTATGTAAGCCATTATAACTTCTTGTAAACTAATACCGCTGAGTAAGAGCCTTCTCCTTAAACACTCATAGTTTGATTATGTAGATGCTAATGACTAAGCATTTCTTTTTTTGTTTATCTGCAGTGCTGCTCAGAATGCAATTTCCTATCATCTCAGTTATTTTTGGAAATGGATGAAATAATTACTTTAGTTTGACTGAGAAATCATATATTTAATTATATGGGCTTTGGGTTATTTTCTTTTTCTTGTGCATAAACATTTGTTTTTTTTCAGGATATATATATATATATATATATGGGAAATAAAGGCATTGTTGGGACACACCTGAACAGTTTTCACTATCAAATACTGTATGTTTTACCCAGAGGCAAAACAGAGCCCTCATTTATAAAATAGTGTAGGATCCATACTGAAAGTGTGCCAAAAAATAATCAGATATATAAAATGTGCGTACACACAAACTGCAGACAATAGTCCACCCGGAAATGTCTGCTTCCTATTCCGCCCTCTACACACATACAACCATAAATGGTCAATGCAAAACACCTCATGTTAATGCATAGAAATGAGCATGCTGATCAATGGTTCCTTCTGGTGAATCATGCGAGAGAAGACCAGGACAGGGAATTTCTCTGGCACAGGAATCAACGTGCCTGCGGCTGAGGTGGAGGTTAGGAAGCATATATCATTGGGTGGCTGTGAAGATGTGCCAGATGAGGTGACTGGAGAAGGCAGAGTGTGTGTGTGTGTGTGTGTGTGTGTGTGTGTGTGTGTGTGTGTGTGTGTGTGGCAGCACACCACCACGTCTCCGGTGCACCCGACAGCATGGTCGTGTTTGCTGCAGCCATTTTACACACAAAAACTACACGGAAATCAGAATCGGATTTGTTGATACGTATGTGCACAACATTAGAGGACATCATTAAAAATGATTGAAGCTCTGTTCCGCATTATTCTTCAGTTTTATTTTATGCAACATTTATCTTGGATTTCTATGACCGCTGATGATAATTCCATCAGTTAGCCTAGTTAACGTGGCTGAGGTGAAAAGAACTCTGTAACAATATCGCAGGAAGGCAACACTTGACTTTTCTGAATCCTGCCACGTGCCACACCCTGGCAACATCGAGCATCTTAACAGTCCGGCCCTCTCCTCTGCGTTCCGGGCTGAAGAATGCGATGGTGATGAATATGATTTAGAGGTTTGAGGTGGCTTTTATCTTTCACGTTTAAAAAGGTGCTCATGGAGTAGTTATGGCGCAAAAGCAAAAGCACAGACACCACGGCTGCTTGGAATGTTTGTGATAAAGTGGATCTGTAAGTAATGCGTGATATGAAGAGATATTAAATGTGTGAGGGCATTATACCCACGATCGTGCCTCTCACATTTCATGTCTCCAGTCTGGCTTCAAATTACCACCTCGCCGTCTGCGTCACCAATTTCCCCCGTGCCCAAAACGTTCATTTGCACGGGTCAAAGTTTCTGTGCACACGTTCTCCCACCAAGTTTGAATAAAAGCAAAATTAAACTGAGCTGAAATAAAGCCGTGTGAATCTTTAATAGCCCGGGTTTCACAGGTCAGAATTACATTGCGCCACAGGTTTTGAATTTTTCTTTAGAAACTGAAATTGGTACGTATAACTCGCCATTTCACTCGTGCAGGGTGCCTGGTTTCAATATGGGATCATGAGGTGAAAATAACACCTGTTAAGTATTAGCCGAGCTTTATCCGGCTGTACTACTGCAATTATTCTGATGTTGTCCGTCTGTTCAGACAGCATTATCTCTGACTATCTGAATAATGTATTTGTATTAATTTACATCTGCACACGTGCATGGTCGACTGCATCCGCAATACAAACGCAACGGGGACCAACTCGTGTAAATATTGCTCCATAGCACTAGTAGTTATAAAGAAACACCACAGGGCACCTTTAAGGCCTTTTGTGCTAACTGAAAGTGATAAGACATTTGAACCATTTCAGTCGGCCTTTCACTTCTTTATCTGCCCGTGGCAGCAAACCTGAACCCTCTGTGCCCTTTCCCTGTGTTGTGGTGTGGTGTAAGGCTCTCCAGCAGACTTTCCTCCAAATCCAAACAATGAGTAATGAGTCTGATTCACGCCCCTTATTTGATAGAACTGATGGATCACAATAATTATGATAATAATTCATTGATGTTCAAATGCTACATGTAGAGCCCTAAATAAACATATTTTCAGATAATTACCTTTGAGGCTGTGCATATTAAAAGTAAGCAGAGGCTCAAATGATTGAGGAGTTATTCACGGGCCATTCATCATAGTGCAGAGATGAGCAGGCATCATATTACTATAATGTACCTTCCTCTTATAAAAAGTTAAAAAAATCAATAGTTTTTGAATGATACTCTGAGGTGATATCAGGTTCTCGCCTTGTACTGTATACAGTATATGTGATCAAAACAAGTGCACTTTACATGCCAGCTGGTTTTGCAAAAGAAATGTCCCTCTTGTAGTGTGTATGTGTGTGCATGTGTGTGTGTGTGTGTGTGTGTGTGTGTCCATGCGGCATTAGCAAGCCAGGCCCCTCAGTCTGCGAGTCCAGACTCACAGGCTCCGGACAAGAAGGGGCCAGAGGCTCCACGAAGCAAAAATACCAGCAGAGTATTTACATCATGAACACAGTTAACCCTTTATTCAACTGTGTATGGTGACAGTTAGCCTCTCAAGCTTTCATCCCATTTTCCATAATGATATACTGTACAACACACATACAAATGTATATACGTTCCTACACTCACCCTATATTTCTACAGATTTGTATTTATTGTGTTTTCCCATGCACACGCATGACCCAACTTTCTACGGCTAAACTATTATTTCAGTGACGCTGGATCAGAGAGCTATTTACGTTTAGTTGAAAATGGTGATGCGTCACAAATCTTTCCCCGCTGTACATTTTGGCAGCAGAGAACAGATGGTGAGGCAGAGCCATCTGACAGACCTGTTTGTGGTTTTCAAATCATGAAATTCTATATAGCATGCCCCTTAATCATTTTATAACCACCCCCACTCTGTTTTCATCTGTTTGTGTCTCTCCCTGTCTTTCTCTCTCTCTCCTTTTGCCTCTCTTTCCCCTCACTTTCCTGCCTTGCTTATTATCGTCTCAGTATGTGCCAGACTTTATCTAATCCTTCTGCCTCTCCTTGTTTTAGCCCTCAATGAGCTGTGCTGCAATCCCAAGATACTTCAAATAAGGGAGAAGGGGGAATGTGGTTTCATATGCAATAACTTGACTATATTTTACCCAGAACCACTCGTCTTGCTGCTGACGTGGTGAGGAGGTTTAACAGAAGCAAAGGGGCGCAACAAAGCCTTCGGTAAAGGGTTGAAAATGACACAAGCGCTTCAGCGATGACAAACCACGTAGCAGGGCATCATCCAGTAGCACCTCTCTGTGTGAACCTCTCACTCTCCTGCATTCACTGCCAACACTGTGTCACTTGAAGGTACGGAAACAGTGAGTGATAAAACTGTGTTCAATCACCTCTGCATTGGTGGGCTCATTTCTTTCCAAGTTTCTGGACTGGGTCAATCAATTAATGTATCAAATACTGCAATTAATATCCTCTTATCATGAAGTACTGAAACATATTAAATACATCAACAGTACAGGAGAAAGATGGTACTAAGATGGCGTTAGTGCTGCTGTATAAAATATTTTTTTTTACCTCTCTAGGTCTTTGATTGATGTTGGACTTCATTTTAGTAAACGTTTTTTGTAATGTCTTCCTGTAGATGAGTTTTCTACAAACATGAATTATTTCATTGATTGATTCCTATTCTCATGCACGCATCAGGTTGGCAGTAATGAGTGTTTCCAGGTAACTAATGTAAAATAGCAGTAGGTGGGAGAATGTTTAATTTAACAGTTTAATCTAATTCAAATTAAAATCGGGATAGATGCCCATGAAGAGAAAATCACAGTGACTGCAATCTGCAGTATGAGTGGACTTGAAAAACAGAAAAATAAAAACACCCAGTCCCCTCTTCTCCTCCTCTGAATGTACAGATGTTAAAGTGTACGTTTCTGTCTTTTCTCTGTCTGCTCAGCTACTGCTTCGTCTAGCAGTGCATTCCAAGTGAAAGCAGTGACTTGCTTGCAACAACGCTGGGTTTCCTTAACATATTATGAAGCAGTCTGTTCTCAAGTAACTTATGTTTAGTGTCTGTCAACACGCCGCTGTAAAAGAGCTGACTGACATATGGGAAGTGGTGTTTAAAGTGCCAAAACGTATTTGAAGAGCCTAAAAGCAATGTCTTAGTTAAGCTGCTCACAGCAAGGTGCTGTCTTGTGTCTTCAGCAAAGACGTTTCCTTTGCATTTTACATAGTTTTGATCCTTTGACCACAACAAACCAACAAACTGCATTGAGTTCCATTCTCCTGAGGCGACATCGGAGGAAGCCAATCAAACCATATATATCTGTCTATGGACAGAAAGCTGTTAAGGAAAAAGAAAATTTACTGTATTTTAGGGGGACTGACCCTTTACGGGAAGCAACAGTAGAGACTAAGGGCTCCACATTGGTACGCTTAGCAGTGCTTATTTCTTGCAGATGCAAAGCCATATTAATGTATGTGGCCTCTGTTGCCATATCACGGTGAGCAGGAAATCTTTCCCCACTGCCTCTCCCCTGCTGGCCCGGCTGGCGGTTTAATTTTGTTGAAGTGTTGGCAGATTACCGCTACCTCGATGCTGCTGTCATGGAGAATGCGGCCCAGGCAGGCGGTGAGCAGGGAGCCGGCACACTGATAAGGACAGCTGTTCTTTGGAGATTTCCCTGGAGAGAACAGTGAGACAGGACCAGCAAAGACACGTTGGACGTCAGGTGAAAACACCAGGACCACCCTCATTGCAAGCACACAGGTCGGCATTCAAGCCCCCCTTATTATCTGATAGGCAGCTTACAAGCTGGGAGACCATCAACTTTTGTTGGTGGAATCAAAGAGCTTAAGGGTTGCATTCTGATTGGATTCACTGGCCCAAGCAAAAAAAAAAAAAAAAGATCAGCAAGCAGATTGATAAAAGAAAAATTTTCCCCCCACTGGATTTATTACAGAAAAAACATTAAAAAATAGTTCCCACTTCACAGCCGAGTTTTTGAACTTCAAAAGGAAGACAACAGAGACAACAGAACAAAAAGGTACTGATAACAATGTGCCTTTATATTCATCAACGCCAACACCAGGAGAAAGGACCAAAAAAATATTTAGTTCAACTTTACATGTGAAAATACACACTTTAATGGGCTCATCAGGGAGCAGTTTGTTCTACAATAAAAGCAGTAAAAATGACATTTATTTCAATAGGTTCATGTTTGAAAACACTCCCCGAGGCATAGGGACTGGCACCACCGTTTATCTTAAACTCTCATTTCCATCTACCTTTTGTTTATCCAAAACAAAGAACTTAAAACAAAATGGCATTTCCATAAAACAGCCAGAAAAGCAGCGGCCGGAATGTGTGAATGCTTCCCTTTCTATTGTGAGAGCCAGGCACCAGCATGGGCCTTCACTTGAGAGCACCGCCATTGCTCTTTCCCAGGATCCCACTGGGTTTCCTTGACAGAAGCGGAGAGAGGAGTGACTTTGATGAGGAAATGTTTCCCCTCTGTGCAAGCGTTGAGAGAGCGGCTGAAACTCGACGGAATGTTTATGTGCGCGCATGTACGGTACGTGAGTGAGTGGGAGTGCGCACATTTCTGAACAGGCTTTCTTTGAAAAATTGTTCCTGTCGTGAATTATAACCATCTGTTTATCTGTATTTTCTGATGTTTGTATGGCAGTGGGCAAGACTGCTGATAAAAATCTCTCCACTTACATCACAGGTTAGTTCTGACTTTTATATACAGTGATGATTAAACGGAAATAGCAGGAAAAAAAGAAACACTATAGAGTATACAGTACCCCAAGCGACCCATCTAATGTTTTCATTTGATCAAATCTCATTGGATTATAATATACAGGTTAATTTACAGGATAGTCTTAAAATAGAATCAATGATCTATTATCCTGAAATTAAAGACTGAATTAATGGACCCATGGGTGATTGATATGCAGTCATGACAACCCAATGTAGCCCATGACGCCACCTGAAAGTCGTCCATACCTCATGCTGATGGCCAGAATGTACGAGCGCTCTCTTTCTCATTGCGAAGAAACATGGGCCTTCACGTGAGAGCACCGCCATTGCTCTTTCCCAGGATGCCACTGGGTTTCCTTGACAGTCATGACAATGCAATGCGGCCTATAACGCCAACTGAATCAGCGGGCCCGGTGATTGATATGCAGTCACGGCAACACAATGCAGCCCATAACGCCACCTGAAAGTCGTCCATACCTCATGCTGATGGCCGGTCATTCAGCAGCAGCAGAGCATCTTGCAACAGTGATCTACCACTGGTTTTATTACGGTGATGAATGACAGCTCATTAGTGTCAGCCACCCATGGAAAGGTTGGACTTACATGATGAGTCTTTTCCATTCAAAAAAGGATTCTGACAGGCTGATGAATGCTACGTTGGAGGCTTTTAGTTATCTAACGCGGTCATGAACATGTTTCTCTTCATAAAAATAATACAGGAGGATACTATGTTAAGGGCGCTCTCGTCAGTCGGCCACCTATCATCACTGGTCTCTACAGAGGCCCATCACATGATGCAAAAACAGGCCCAGTTTGATCAACAGATCGTAAGCAATTTAGCGCCGAGTCTGACAGCAAAGAGACAGTTGTTGTATCCCAGTGGAGAGGTGAGCGATTTAATACCAATATACAATGTTGTTAAGAATAGTTAAATAAATAAATAATGCTACATGATAAATAGGAGGCTTCAAATAGACACTGCGATGGGTGAACAGTACCGGTTTGATACTGATAATCCTCGTAATAATCTCGTCTTAATATACACGCGCCATCATTATCCCTTAAAATTCATGGTTTATAACAGCAGGCTGAAACAGTAACTTCCAGCCTCGCTTACAGAGATTGTATGCCAAGAAAAACAAAAAGTATGGAAGTGTACAGCGCCTGCATATAGATCAGGTTGTGCTGCTTATGTCTCAGGCTGCACTCATCTTTATGTTTAATCTCTGAACCTGTGGATGCTCAGGTCATTATAGCTCGTGAGATGATATTTCCTCTCCCTGAGGTCTTTTTATCTCTGCGCTCTAAGATCATTCAGGCTTGATTGGTATTCATGTAGGCCTGCTGTCTTAATGCACAGGGGCTTCTGTGGACAGTATATTGAGCGAGGTGATTGTTTCACACTCTGTACCGTCAGGAGGAAATAATATACCTACTATGTTTAAAAGCATTCCTTTTTCCCCACTTGTTTATGGCTCTTTAAGGCGTCTTCTCTTTTGAGTTTAGCTTTTACGCTATTCTCTCTTGGGCATGACATGAAAGAAGGTTATCACAGTTTTATGTGACAGCACTTGCAAGATCCACTCAGCTGAGGACACACCAGTCTACACTGTGGTCTGAATGGATCATAGCCCCAGATTGTGTCTACTGGTGCAAGTTTGACATATTGCCAGAGGTTCCAAGTCTTTTTTATATCCCATGTCTAGTATCGGTGCGATACATCACTATCACAGACTCCAGTTCCTTTAGCAACTGTCTGCCGGTGAGTCATCGCCCACACATGACAACAGGATGATCACTCACTTTTCTACCATGGCAATAGCGTGCAAACACATCAGTATGTACTGTCATCTCTGGTAAACATCCCTACCTGTACACATTGTTTTATGCCAAGGAGCCTTTGAAGGTCAAAAAGGATTCTGCAAGAGAATATCTTGTGACAGCAAAGAATAAAGATGCAAAAGTACCCTTCAAATTCAAATTTGTTTTTGATGAGTTGATGATTTCTGAAATATTTTGTCTTCTTTGCAGTTAATAGCAAACAGATAAAGGATGTTCACTTGTACCTGCATTGACAAAATATCTGATCGTTCTGCCGGACAAATAAAACTGTCTGGATGGCCCTGATTTCTGTTGAACAATATATTGACTCCTATAAAGCAGCTAAATTGCAGCTAACCTTGGCCCGTGTGCAACCAAAGAAAACATTTGTAACAGCATAGCAGACTTCAAGTCCTCTGCTTTCCAACATTTTGTGAATAAATATTGAATCATCCTTCAAAGCTGGTGTATTACATGCATGTCACAGGAAGACTATTTCAGGCCTCCCCATTTGACACTGATCTGGGGCATTTTATCGAGGGCAAGGGAGAGAATGGAGACATTAATGGGCGCTGTAATTGCATGGCAAGGCAAAAATAGAAAGATGAGTGAAAAAAGATAAAATCAGAAAAAAAAAAAAACGGTAAAGTGCTGCTGTAAAAGATACCCGAGAATAATCTGAATACATCTCAGCACAAAGGTTTGACAAAATGTAGCCGGGACCCACGCCAACATTTTGGGAAAAACAGAATATGGGTGTTACTTACTCTTTCCCATTATGCACGTGAGATTTTACTCTCCCTTTGCCAAGATGCCAATTTGCCAATTTTGAGCATCATTTCATAGATATACTCAGATGTCAGGATGAAATTAAATTAGTTGGTGTGAGGAGCTACTGGCTTCAGAAAAGCCGGTCTGCATTTCTTCTATAATCCGCGACACGCACAAACGAAGCAAAGGTAGAGAGAGTCACACCAACAAATGTCTGCCTTCACATGTGCGTCTCACTACTCATACTCTTGATAAATCCAGAGCTAAGCTGCACAAATCATATTGTCCGTCTGTTCACCACTTTGATCCATACTAAAATATCTCATCAGCTTCTGGTTGGATTTCCATGACGTGTCGTACAGACGTTAATGGTATTCAGAAGATGAAGCTCAATCATTTTTCCTCCAGAGCCGTATCAGTCATGTCATTGTGTGCATGTAAACACACTGACGTTAGCATTTAGCTCAAAGCGCTGTTGTGCCTACGTACGGCCTTACAGCGCTGTTTGCATCCTGGGTGACCTGATCACAAGTGGGCAGCTTTAAGGACATCAGTTCACACGCTCCACATCTACCTAATTCATTTATTCTATTAAACAACAATTCTATTCAATAACCAACACCTCCCTTTTGTGTGTCTGTGCTTGCAACAACATCATATAACGTTCTGTTTAACATTATCATCTTTGATATCACACTGCAAATCATGTCCATAGTGCTACTCTTATAGGGCGCAGAGCAACGCTTGGGTGGGCAGCATATGGTGAACGGAGATGCAGCGTCTCATATCGTTGCAAAAGTTTCATTAATGATTTGAAATTCACTCGTCACTCTTGCTGATTAACGCGGCACAGCGGGCGGCTTTACTACAAACTCTAACTGCACAGTAGGACGCAGATTCTAGACATTACTTTATGACATCATACTTCTGATGGTATAATCGTCAGGGGGCTGAAATCTTGGTAAGTTATCACCTTTTTGCAGCGGCCTCTGGCATTTACATTTTGCTTCCTTGTGAAACAAATTGCTCATTAATGAAAGTCCATATAATACAAGATTATTAGCTGAAAAATCGAAGTGCTACCTTCTGACCCAACTTCTATTTTTGACTAAAACCTTAGATTGTCTTATTTCCCGCTTTTACATTAACCAGAAATCATGGCAATGTAAAATTTCTCTTGGTTGGAGATTTGTGGGAGTGAGTCTGAGGGAAACAGTGACTAAGGCATTGATATCGGGGGCATTTACGCTTTTGAGGAGGACACATTTGTGGAGGTCAAAGAGGTCCTCCTCAACATGTAAGTAATCCTGTTCCTAATACTATTAGTCTCTTTTACAAGCCCATTGTTATTTATATATAGCACAATCTATACAGTGAGGTAGTCTCATGTTGCAAACGTGGAAGCGCTCGCATTTAGCAGGACACATTCTATTTCCTGTTACTAATGTTTGCCACTGTGATTTCTTTTCATCTCCGCTTCTGAGTGGCATGATCCACAGGACTGAAGAACTCAATTTCAGCCATGCCAGACAGATGATGCAAATAGTTGTAAGATCACCTAAAGTTATACGAATTAAACAAAGTTATATGCAACAGATGAGCTGGGAGCAAACCTTTGGATCTCTGGGTGCTGCTGGGATATTACCGTACATCGATCCTAAAAAGGAACATCATGCGTAACAAAAGCGACATTTCCAAGCCAATATCAAGACATGCATGAGAGCTGTGGTGTTTCTATCGTGTTTCTCTTTTATACAATCTATCAAGCAAAGACGACGATGTGCGTCATACCAGTCACGAAGGGAGAATTAGGGATGTCTGCTCTTTGTTAGCTTAATTAAAAAAGCACGCTTTTGACTTTTATTTGTTTCGTTCACATCAAAGAGAGCAAGCTTCAAAGCTTGCGAGGAAAGTCCCGACCCTGGTCATTTTCCAGTTTGTTATCTTTCAGATGTGGCTAATGTGCCACAGTCAGCCTGAATGATGAACTGTGTCCATCGTCATAACACAAACGAGAGCATCAATCTTCTAGCTCCCCCCTTACATGAACTGGAAACCTGTGATGTATGCTATGAAATTACAAGGTTAAGATTTAAAACCCACTCAATAAGCGAGTGGAGCCAATTTAACAAATCTATTGGGTGAGTGCATTGCGATAAAGTGGGTTCACTCGCTACATTGCTGGCTATAGCTTGTGTTTACCTATGGCAATAAAAGAAGAATACAGTCGTGGAACAAGAAAAACAATAATGCAGGTGAACAGATTTGATACCAGGCCATTTCAATCCATGTGAAGCAGTTAAAGGACACTGGTTTGGCCTATTGAAGTACTCACATGTCGCAATTAAGCTACTCGGTGAAAAGCACTGTACTACAACATTAGGACGACATTGTACAGGAGCATGATTGGCAATTCAAAGCCTGTAAGTGTTTTGCGAGGAGTGGATCACAAGAAGCAAAGCCCGGTCCTCAGATCAAAGCCTCACTAATCCCACCTTCTGATTGGCCCTGTAATGATAATGTTCTGATTGGTCCTCGGAGAGCCATGGTCTGCCATTATTGGAAGGGCTCCAAAGACGACATCCGCGATTGCAACTTAAATATGCAATGTGTCTTTGAACCTCGCTTATGCAGGGAAATTGAATTTTGACACAGTATTTCTGCAGATATATAAATGTGATAAGTGGGATCTCATACTAAGAAATGCTAAATAAAAGTCCACAGTACTTGCAGTATTTAGTATCAATCATTATTAATTAATTTATTTTCAAAATTGGATTCTTTAGGAAAGAAAAGCCTTTGAAACAGCTTTTAGATTCTAATATGTCATAATGGATTTTATGAACTTTTACACTTCATAGCGTGAAAAGAAAAGCTTTGCCTTGAAACCTACTCGTCAGAGTTTGCTTAGAGCATGCAGCAACAAGTCTGATGACAAAGCATTGTTAAATCACTAAAATAGCTGAAAACAAATCAGATTTATCTTGTTATATCTCGCGAGTTCAGTCATCGTAAAAAAAAAAAAAAACAAAGCATCAGCTCGTTGCAACTAACGTACGACAAAGCTTACAAATGCATCACACTCACACAGATCTTGTCAGGTGTACAGCATGACGCGGAGGCCCCCCTTTTTAACAATTCCCCTTGAATTAGATTTCACTCTTGACTTAATCTCTTTATTCGTGTGGAGAGGCTTTTTTTTTTTGTCAAGGAGGTTGTGCATGATGTGGCTTAATCCTTCCGCCTGCATGGGCACAGGCAGGCCTTTGATCAGCTCCTGTTTGATGAGAGATATCGACAGACCTCATCTGACACAGCGGACGGCCCGACGCTGAGCCCCGCCACCCTCTCCTCTTGCACTTGTTGAGGTTGATGAGATTAAAAGAGGAGAAGATGGAAGCGTCAAATGTCGGGAAACACGGAGGGGAAAAAAATTGCAGCGGCAGCGACAACTGGCTAGACCTTGACTTGATTTATGAGTACACTCCATTTCCTTTTATTTCCCCCCACCTCTCTCTCTCTCTCTCTCTCTCTCTCTGGGTGTTCCCTTCTCTCCAACTGTCTCGTTGTGCATGCAAGCATAAAGCACATGTGCGTACACAGTGACACGCAGAATCCACTTCTTGCCACCCTCTGCAGAAGGTTAATAATGATCTCTGGAGTGACTTTCTGAGATGTCAAAGCGGACACAAAATAAGAGCTTGGCTTGTGCATGAATGCTTTTTCCCAATGGTTCATTGTCCCCTGCGTGGCTGCGTGACATTTAGAAAGACCAATAATGTGCTAATGATGCAGTATTTTCATAGAGCTGCCCCTCGCCACCAATGGCAGGTACTGCAGCTTTCTCTTGTTTGCCCTTTGTAAAGAGTCAAACACTTCATTAATGTCCAAGTTAACCCAAGACAAAGGTGGCTGAGCATGTGCTCTTATGATTTGACATACAGCCTGTTTTTCTTGTCACTAAGGTGCCAGCAGGCTATCTACAGTAAAAGTCACTGATGGTGACGAGTATTTTTATAATCAAGATCCTAGTGCACGTGTGCTTAAGTTCTCAAGTAATTGCAGAAAGACAGTTTTCCCCTAACAAATTGCATTATTAGCTCATACCTGGATTTTCACATCATGAAATGTGCATGAAGCATCTAGATTTGCCCTTCAGCATCCCAAAAGCGGCTCATTTCCAGCATTTGTCTCCTGTGCTGAAAGTAAGGAAGACATTTTTGTGCTGCTCTCTATTCACTGACACAGCAGGGATTCCAACATCATCACCCACAAAGTACAGTTTGTTTGCATTTAACTTTTTTTGCATTAGCGATTCCATTATGGTGGAAGTGTCTTGTAATGCATTTATCTCATGAGTGATGACTTTAACGCTGTAAGTGTATTTGAATATGTTTACTGGCAGAATTGTTTTAATTACCCACAGAGAAACATAAAGATGCATAAACTGACAAGTATGACGAGATGCTTTATGTCTGACAAAACATGTTAAGAAAATATAAGAAAAAAAAAAACTGGTAATGACTAATTCTTTAACAAGCACACAGATGCACACAAACACAAATGCACACACACACACACACACAGTGGCTAAAGTGAGAGGGGCTGACGTCTTGTCAGAGCAAAACGGCCGCTGCTGAGAAAATAACCCTGCCTCAACCTCTCCCCCGCACACAGGAATGGAAGTGCATTTGAAAGCTATTTTTTCCCAATTTGCTTCTGTTTAAGCAGATTGTCAACTACTGAATACCAAAGCCTGGCTGCCCCCTGACATTATTCATGGCGCAGTGGACCAGGCTCACAGAGTGGAGAAATTAGAAATTACTGAAAGAAATTCAAAACAAAGAGCACTTGAGCCATGATCTGCGAGGGCTGAAGGCCTGGGCTGTTTTGTTTTGTTTTTTTTTCCCATTTTTCGTCCTCTTTTTCTCTTTAAGCCAGGAGTTATATTATGGGTGCAATTTAATATGTGAGAGGAGGGAGGGATCTGGATTTTCATAATCTTATGATAAGGAAAGGGATTAAGAATAAAGAAGGGATTAATTCGCTTGATCTGCCAATATGGTGGACCAACAATTTTCCCCCAGGAAGTGATTTGTTCTCCTCCTTGTACAAACCTAAGTATAACCCAATTACTATTCTCTGAAGAAACTTAATTTGGCCACATCGTGTTTTGATGACTGGCCCTGACCTGGTAATATCCCACAACGTCCTCACACAATCTGTCACCTGTTGAAATTCCTCAGTCATGCAATATGGAACAGCTGACAAAACATAGTGGTGGATGTACAGTACAGGAAGTCTAGATCAGCTGTCTGGATGTACTCAAGGCCACATGTGTGATACAGTAATTACCTTGATATACATAATTATGTGACGTGAGGTCACACTAATTGAGGACGGAAATACAACAAGTACAGGAAACGGTCCATCAGACAAGACAGCGAAATGGCTGGCGTTCACTCACCGGTGTAAAGGACGGAAATGACACAATGCTGGCCTGACACTGGCAAATGACTCAAGCCACGAGCGGACACGAGGGCCAGAATGCAAAGGCTTTGAAATGTATGACAAAAACACTGATCATTTTGCTCTAAAGTAAAAAGATCAAAGGAGCATGTCAGCATCTCAGATGTCACCCACAGGCTTTTGGGGGAAAACAATGTGATGCCTGACATTTGGGTTTGCACAGATCTAGACTCCACCCAAACGTTGGATGTGGGGTGGAGTCTGGATGGATGTGAGGCAGGTCAAGCAAGCACAAACTCCCTAGAAAGCACGCCAAACATATGCCTCTTGACTCCATAATATCTTTGTAATGTAATAGACCTCTATAAAGACATTCTGACTTGTCTTGACCCCGTATCACAAATCATTTGCCACTGACTGGTCAGGGCGAAATAGCTAACATTTCCAACAGGAAATGGCGAACATGACTATAATGTCAATCGGTTTTATTACCACACCTGTGTTTGGCAATGTTCTCTGACTACAGCATGTAAAGCCACTATTTGGACCATTTGAACATTTCTGGGTCTGGCTGCTACACCCCAGTGGTAGTACCCAAAATGGTCAATGGTTTTCAACCATTTGTACACAACAGGAAAGGACTGTTGTTATTCCAGTGAACATAAAGCTGCAGCTTTCAAAGTCTCTCGGCGTGAAGCAGTATCCTCTTTGCAGCATGAAGTCACAAGACAAAACTATTTCAGAAAATGTCTTCATTTGTGTAATATAGTGTATTGCATTTAATCTGACAGTGAGATTGACAGTGATTATTGATATGCATTTCATTTTACTACATGAAAAACCATTAATCAAATACACCAAGCCACAAAGCAGTGTTTTCTACACTATGTATAAGCCATTCAGTACAGAGAGAGAGAGACAATCATCTTAAAGCCTGGTGCTTTATGAGGTTTATAATGGGCACTGATCTCTATCTGCAGTGGGGAGGGAAGATGGAGGTGATTAGAAGTTGATGCTCCCTCAGGCTTGGGATTATGGTAAATATACCGGTCGTCTCTGGGGATCATTAAAAACAGCTTCCTCAATCCCCTCCAAGTGACTGCTTATGTTACTGGACCCTTGGAGGCAAAGCATAACCCGCCACCACTGCTGTCTGTTTATAGCGAAATAGAGTGTATGGTACAGCGTATCGTGGGGCAGATTTCCATTAGGAATGTGCAGTTTTAAAACATCCTTACTGTGGTATTTTAAGTATGCTGTTTTACAGGGGGGAGTCAAATATTCGCTGACAAGGACATGAGAGAAGCTTGATAAAAAAAATATACATGTAAATGTTTTGCAGTGTTATTTCAAATTACTTTGCAGAAAATATCCCTATTTGATTCTAAAACCCATCGGTGTATCTGTGTATTTGCTCTGATGCTTGCCACAGTACTCCTGAGAGAAGCAGAAATAGAAAATAAACTAGATAAACTGTAATAATTCAAACTCATTCTACCAGTTTATCTACAGCTAATTGCGGCTCTTTAACAACTGATCCATTATAAAGCTTTCCCTTGGGCAAATGAACAAGCTTTGTGTTTACTCAGCCAGTCTGCTGGCAGGCAAGACTTTAAGTCACACCATTCAAAACCAACATGCTAAAGCCCACTGAGATATACACAGGGTCAATAAGCGGACTCCCACACTCGCTGTGATGGCAGTAAAGCCACATCACCCAGCATCGGAGTTCGCCCTCTGGGAGGTCCAGGCTGAGGCTGTGACAGCCTTCAAGCTTTCACACACTTTTCACCTTCTACAGAATACCGCCGGAAAGGCTTTGACATGAGATGAAAAAAAAAAGTGAGATCACAAAAAAAACTGTTCTCAGCAAGCGGTTTGAGGGAGGTTAAAGAACAGGTGCCTTCGAAATTAAGGTATTAAGGCATAATATTGTAAAAATATCTAACATAAAATAAAAATGAAATGTTCACAAAAGGCTGATCCCAATATTCATCGATACTGTGCTTTACGTTTTCACACAGTTCACAATGCATTTTACAATAATACTGTAGTGGCAGATGACTCCTGCAGTAATTGATAAAAGAATAGGTCTTAGAGGTTAGCAGACAAAAGCAGGACCCTTGTTTCTAGCTTGCAGCAATTGATGTTCCTGCCTACATGAAGAGCTGTCGCATGGAGATTCTTTATTTGTTAGCATTCTCACCAGCTCATGATCCATGTTAGGGGTTAGGCTTAGCTTACGGTTGGGCTCAGCCTATAGTTATCATCTACACACGACCCTGATCCATGACTTCGGCAAATTAAACAAAACCACTGCTGCCCCCATCCTCACCCCCACGCCCAGTTTAATGTCACTCTCGCTCATCAGATTTGGACGTTGCTGTGACACTTTTCTGAGCATTTGTCTTCCACTGCATGAATTCTAACTTGCTATCTTGCCCGGAGCGTTTCTGTGCTTTCTCATCTCTCAGATTCCTGTGGATCCTGTGGATCCTGGTCCTGGCCCTGCTGATGTGGTTCTCTGGTTCCTGTGGGTCCTGGTCCCGGTCCCGCTGATGTGGTTCTCTGGTTCCTGTGGATCCTGGTCCTGGTTCTGCTGATGTGGTTCCCTGGTTCCTATGGATCCTGGTCCTGGTCCCGCTGATGTGGTTCTCCATCAGCCAATGGATCTGCGTTTGTCCAAGGCTACAGCCTGTCCGTCCTTGGGAGCTGGATCTCTCCTTCACTGTGGTGCTCCCGGAGGTTTCTCTTTTCCCACTGGGTTTTTTGAGTTTTTCCTTCCTGAAGAAGGAGGGTCATAAAGGGCAGGTGATGCCTCGGACTGATCCACCGGACTGATCCATTGGCCTCATCGACTGCTGGACTCTTTATTGGATTGTTTGCTCGCTTACACTTGTTTATTTCAGTGAACTTTGTAAAGCACTATGAGACACTCTGTTGTGATATTGGGCTATACAAAATAAATTGAATTGAATTGAATTCTGGCCTTCTAGGCTGGATGCGTGCCTGATGTCAGAGATGGACTGCACGCGTGGGGTCAAAATTCTACACAGAGAGAGTGGCGGGCAAGTCAACAAGGCCTGTTGATGTTAGACGGACCTCTAGTCACTCTTTAGTAAATGCGTTTGATTGAAGCCTCTTTGACAGTCCGCTGTAGGGGCTGCTAGGGTGAGAATGAGGTCAACATGGCTGAGGATGTAGGAGCAATGAGCCTTCTTGTAGAAACTTTTTACTGATTTCACCAACTTTCCTACCTGGATATGTCATTTGGATGATTAATGGGTTTTTTTATGGCTTCCAGTTTTTGGTTTTTAGTCCTAAAAACGAAACTATGTATTCTCTTCTTGGCAATCAAAGCATGCTAACAACACACCAAACTGAACATTGCCTGGCTCGTGTCCTTGTAAACTAACCAATCACAGGCCTCTCGATTGTTGGTTTTTCTCCACTTCTCATTAAAAAAAATATCATGACCTTAAACTCCTGGGCCTGTGTCTTCTCCTGGGAGGTTTTCTCTGCAGACCTCTAAACTCAATGCCACATTGTTTTTTCTGTGTCTCCTTGTTAAAATGTCCAAGCCAAACAAGTATTCAATCTGCGTCGTCTAATGTCACATCTTCTACCTTTTGTTGTTTAAGGCGATTTGCATTACTGCCAGACACACACATACATAACCACATCCTTTATTCCATTTCTCACAATTCCACTTCCTTGGTGTTGGAAAGGCTAGACACCGCCCTCCACACTATCACTCAACATTACAGCCCCATGTGCACCACTTTGACAAGAAAGACCATTCAAAGAACTGCCATGCCTCGTTACGGTTGCTAAGGCTATGATTAGCACCTGTTTGGAGGAGCGGCTTCTTATATAATCATAGGATGGTTGCACAAAAACAACGTATATACAGTAGCTATGCACAGACAGACAGGTGTTGGCTCTGTCATGGTCTATGTTCACACAGGTTTTTTTTTTCTGCAGGTAAATGCTTCAATATCTATTTATTGGCAAACTGTCTGCTGGCTTGGTTCTCTAGTTATCAGTTCACACTGTCAAGGACAGACTTTTGCAGGTCTTCAATGCCAGCCTTTCAGAAGCTTTAAAATGCAGACCTACAGCTGAGACAACATGTGTTTGTGGAAATTATTCTGTGCAAGTTTCATAAAACCAAGGTTTTTTCTATTTCAGAGAGTCCAAATCACTAATATTTGAGTCATGATGATTTTACATGACAGCAGCTCGGGTACATTTGAGTTATTCGTTTGAGAGGTTTCACCACTTTCGCACCCATCAAATTCTTGGCTTTGTCCAGAACAAAAAACAAATAATAAATACGGGGAACATATGGGCAGATTAGGGGCCGATGTGCATGTAAACAGGACAGATACTCCCAATCACAAAGCTTCACTTACATAACAGCACATAAACACTTATGCATGTATGCCACGCACTGTATGTCCTTGTCACAAACACAGACACCGAGTTGAGAGAGAAAGATGAGAGATCCATCTATCTTTTAACAGATGTGATGAATATCAGTGCGTGACCCACGATCCTTCCTTGATGCATTGCTGCAGTGTGCTTGTCATCGTTTTTTTCACTTATTATTCTCTGAGAGAATCCACAGATTTGCCTCAGGTGCATTTTTCATTCTCCGTTTCATTATTTGCTCAGATTAATACGAGCAATGGTATCAGCAGCGGCGTGGTCGGCTAAGCTGTGTCTAATAGGCTAGAGTCTAGACATACCCATACCAATTATCCACTGTAAATAGAATCCACGCTTTGGCTCAAGGCTTTGTTTATTCAATTCTATTCACTTCATATCCGCATGATTATAATTAAAGAAAATAAACACCTGCTTAGAAGGTGAAGGCTCAGGAATGGTACACTGCATCGACATGTGTCATCGCCTCCACATGCAGGTGTGCACTAGTGTGTCAACTGTGATAAACACGGTGCTACATTTATGGAACTGTTACATTCAAGAGGATATAAAAGGAAAAGCAATGACTAAATTGCAAAAGATTTTGTACATTTACAATTTTGTAAATACTCAAGATAGAAATGATCCTTTATTCTCAATAATGAATCTATTTTCATGCAGGCAGCCATTCTGTCAGTAGGTTTTTCACATTTAGCAGATAGCAAATATCTTCTTTCAGTAGTGAGCTTTCAGTATAATCGCATGTTGATACTGTAGCTGTTAATCTCCACTAGTGTTTCTAATGATTATGATAATGTGCCTTTAACATCAGGGTTGACTTTATATCCTGTCATCATGATATGTGATACGTGATAAGCAGATTATTCTGTAATCATGCGATGCTTCTGTCAGTCTGTCACGATGCTAGAAATGTTGTAGGCGTTTCTTTGTATAATCTGTGGCTGATCAGAGGTGTTCATGGGGCTGCTGATGAGTTAGCAGGTGTTCAACATGAATAAATGGTTAATTTCTGGTGGGAGTTGCTGCTGACATCAGTCAAACCCAGTCGCTGTTTCCACAAATATGTTCATGTTTGGAAAAAAGGAAAAAAGTGCCATTACGATATCTTTCACAAAAAGTGAGGAGAATGAAAATTTAACTTCAACTTTATACTCTTCCTGTTTTTTTTATCAGCTATGACCAGGGATATAATCATCTTTGCTAAGTAGCTTAAGTTACCAAATCATATGAGGTCATAAAAAAGAGTTTTCCACAGATCGGTATTGAGGGCAAAACACTGCCGTTGTCACTTTGGTTTGACGCCTTGTCTAAAGTTTCACTGGTAAAACTAACCATAGGTTATGACTATAAAAAATGAGGGTATTTGATATATTTCCAAAAAGACAAGTCATTCAAAAGCTTTTTAAAAGCAGTTTAAATTCCCCTTGACTTGACTGGCAGCTCATCTTTTAACTGAGAACACTTCAATCACTAAGTTTGACAAAACCCCTGGCAATACTCAGGGTTTGATCTGAAGATCTGTTTTTTTTCTCTGACTAGACTGACTTTTTGTATCCTCATCAATAACAACTGAATTCCCCAAAATGTCAAATATGAGACACCACACCGATATCATGAATGAGCCCCAGACTTTGTGAGAAACAGGCTTACTTCCACAGTGACAGTGCAGCTGTGAGTCACAGACACACCTTCACCTCGTCAGCGTGTCCTGCTCGCCCACTGATGTGCCGCGACATTTGCTTACGGCGCAAAAAGAAAAAAAAAAGTCTCAGCTGCCCAGCCGCCTACCTCGAGTCATCACTGAGGCCACGGTACATCGCAAGTGACACAAAGTCAGAACCTAAAATCTCAGTATAGACGGGGATAAATCTTTCATGAGTTTATCATTTCTTATTCATAACAACTCTCTATCCACAATTTCCTTTTTTTCTTTTTTTCCAACAGATCTGCGACTGACAAGAGAGGTCCTTGGTATGTGACCTTGTGGGTACAGTTAAAGTTAGAAAGTGCAGAGCTTATTCAGAACATCGCTAGAGGAAACAGTTGTGACTGGCCTGTCCTGCAGTAAGCCACGGTCTGTTTAATAGCAGTCAGCCATGCATAAAAAATATAGAATACAGATTAGATAAGTGACTATCACTTAAATGATTTGCTTGTGGGCTCCAGCATAGGAGGATTGGTGGAGCACATTACCTTCCCTAATACCAATTCCATCATATCATGGCCTAACCATCTGTCAGTGATTGTGTAACCTTTCAGATTCATTTCTTTCCGGCTGGTTCACAACACTTTCAAGGTACACTAAATTTAATAGTATCTATATCATTTTATTGCCACTTTTTCGCGAGTCTGTCTGTCCTTTCAATCATCAGTTGTCTTTTCTTTATATGTAGTTCCTGCTCCCTTTTTACGCATCTCTGCCTCACTCAGTGTCAGTTTAATTGATTCAGTGTCTGTGTGGGATGGCTCTGAGTAAAGCCTGTAGCAAAAAGACCTTCAGAGTTAAAGATCTCCACCATGCCCCACGCATCTAATTTCCCAGTGCTCTCTGCCTTAAGTATGCTTAAACACCCTAAATCTTCACATAGATTTTTCATTACACAAAGCAATGCCCATAAATCGCTGCTTTTCAGTTGTTTGACTTGAGCGCTACTGCAGCCGCAGCATCTTCTCTCACACCGTGCGTGCCTCTAACTTCTTTCCATCATGTTTCACTTTGCTACCCGGTCTGTCATTCTGCCAACGTCTAAAAATAACCCTCGGCTCTGCAAGAAGAATTTATTTCAAGCGTTATTCCGTCTCAACATAAACACAATGAATCAAGAAAATCTAAAATTATGGTCAACACTGTATCAAGCCGGGTGAATTTGTGATCCTTGCTTTCAAAATGGGGAGATGAATGGTTTAAACAGTGGTAACCTTTTGGTCTGCTGAGATCAGCAGTCTGCTTCAGCTGGTCGAAGTATGGGACAAGCTGTGGGGTGAAGTTGTGCTTCGGCTCTGGATTTCAGAGAAATTAGTCCGTGACTACGAAGGCACCAGAGAGCAGCTGATTCCCCTTAATTTCCCTTAACAGAGTCTGTGAGACAAGAGAGAGACAAAGATGGCTGAAGCAAGGCCCGAGCAAAGTTTTGAAATGAATCTTTAAAGGGCTGAAGTACTGTCTTTATTAACGTCGGCACAGTGGTTAAAAGTGCCCCCATCATTAAAGCTCCTGAATGCACACATCCCAAAAAGAATCCCAACAAAT